>NC_050068.2:80834179-81435648 GCF_009764565.3 Dermochelys coriacea
AGGGCCCATGGATGCATAGCAGATGCAGTTCCACCACACTGGGGTTAAAAATTTATGTGGGCCACATGGGATACCCATCCCCTGCACAGTTCAGAATTGTGCAACTGGCACAGTTCAGAGTGGCAACTGGCAGGAAGAGTGGAGTGCAGTAGCACTAGAGGATGGTTTCTTAACCACTGTATGGTTTCTTAACCCTCCTTTAGTGGTGAAGAGGACTGAAGTTGCCTGCAGATGTTAATCCAACCTAATCACTCGTTTGCACCCCCCACAGAGATAGCTAATCAAGATATCCAATAGAATGCTGAAGACTGGAATTACAGTAGAACCTCAGAGATACGAATACCGGAGTTACTAACTGACCAGTCAACACTCCCTCATTTGGAACAGAAGTACACAATCAAGTGACAGCAGCAGAGATGGAAAAAATACAGTACAATACTTTATTAAATATAAAGTACTATAAATAAATAAATAAAAAGCAGCATTTTTCTTCTGCATAGTAAAGTTCCAAATCCATATGAAGTCAATGTTCAGTTGTAAACTTTTGAAAGAACCACCATAATGTTTTGTTCAGAGTTACGGACATTTAAGAATTACAACCAACCTCCATTCCCGAAGTATTCATAACTCTGAGGTTCTACAGTACCCCAAAAATACCAATGATTTGAAACTTACTTGGGTAAGGATTACCACCACCTTTCCTTAAAGAAGGCAGTTCATGGTAGTTATATGAGTGGAAGGGCACATGATCACAATTTTTTCAACAAGTGCACACATTAGATAAAAGCTGTAGCTTTGTACCTGAATGGTGAAATCCACAACTGACTTGTACTGCCCGGAGTTCACAGTCAAAATGGACAGCCCCTGGAGGATAGGTTGTGATTTTGCTGGCATCCTTCTCACCCCTTTCTCCACTTCCGTCTACAAACATAATTCATAGTTATATTCCGATTCTTTTCAAGAAGCAAATTTAAGAATAATGAACAATGAGCAAGGGTGGAAAACGAAAACATATTGAATAAGATAACAGCAAGAACAACCTGCAGTACAGCAGATTAAAGAGGTCAAAAATGCATATACTGGTAATAAAGCAGATTTTGAGATATTATACACAAATTTTATTTGCAAACAGAATCTGCTAATGGACATGGTTCTGAACTGGGAAAAAACTATTAACCTAGTTAATAACTTCTGCAGAATGAACAAATTAATTTAACTCAGCAAAACAGGAACTAATATAATGTATATGGGTGTTAAATACACAGACTTGTTGCATGAAAATTGTACTGCACCTCCACTTCTTTAAGAAAACTACAACGGTCGCGCATATAGTGCTGTCAATTTACAAATAAATTAGCCATTCCACTATCTGCTCCTTTTTATACCAACACAATGGTGTGTATGTGTGTGAGAGAAATTTTTTACGAGTTTGAATTGGCCATGTTACTTCTGTTTTACAAAACCATAAATGCATTTCATCCCAAACAAGTGCTAGTAAACCCTTTGTCACAAAACCCATTGAAATTTGTTTAAGATACATTTTTCAGAATCTATTTTAGTGGATTTTTTTTAAAAAAATTAGCACTACTGCTTTCCATGTAAAGACAGGTTGCACTAGTAACATATACAGACTTAGAGGTGACAAAATAAATACAATATCTTTGTAAACTTCTGGAAATTAACTAAAATACCTTTTCTATAAATTAGGGTGTCATTTTAGGATACTGTAAAACAGACTGGCAATGAAGTTATATTTGCACATAGAAATGAGGGAAGGAGCTTGCATAATACATGCAGGAAGCTAACGAAACAGAAGAACAGGCAGCAAGCTCCTGGTCATTACACCAGCTGGTGAAGTGAAGAAAGCTGGTTGGGAAAGCTCCATGGAAAGAGTGAGAGTACAGTTACTATCCTTTAATTTGTTAGTCTTGCCACTGTTACTGGCCACAATGGCATCAGAGCATTCTGCTACTGCTACTACTACTACAAAAGGTCAGTAAACATCTGTAGATACTGTTTTACCATGAAGATTTTAAAAAGCCATAGATCTTTGTTTGACAGAAACTAGTACTGAAAAGAAAGACAAAATTCACAAAGTGAGCGAGGAAATTGCCCCATCCATTTTAGGATTACAATGACCACTGCTTTATTACCAAAAGTTGATGGAAACCAACTACTTGCAGCAAGCTTTGAAAGCATACGTGTCGATACTTTTGACATAAGTCTTCTGTTATCTAAATGTAATTTTTACTGAGTAATTAACATTTGTAAACCAGAAGTATCAAAAAAGGCTTACTTCTAGATGGTAAACCTACAGAAAATCAAAGAGAAGCCTTGAATTAATGAATCTGCAATATAAACATTTTAGCAACTGCAACACATACGCATTGTACAAGATCATAAAATTAAATACATTAAATTACAATGCATATGCCAGACTTGAATTACTTGTCCCAATGAAAAAATTAGAAAGTTGTGTAAATTTCTTTAGTTTTATTTAAACAAATTAGAAAAGACAGAAAAATAAAACAACATACTTTATCAAAGAAAAAAGAAAAAACCAAAGATGATGTAAGGTGTCAAACATCCATACTTTTAAATTAAACAAACATATAAAATGTGATTTTTCTCCTCAGGTTACAGAAGACTAATAATAAGAAAAGAGCAGAATAATTTTTGTGCATTTCTCTGAAAACAAAGATTCAGTGGATGGAAGAAATGACTCGGAGGATGGGCATATGTCCCTCCTAGTCAATAAGGAAGACCAAATACCTTTGTGCTTGTCCCGCTTATGCTTTAGCTGTGCTGGATGGGGTCTGATTCTGGCTAGAGCCTGCTCTCGATGATTCATAAAAATAGGACCAGGAAATACAAGGGGGCCTGAGGAGAAACATTTTGCACATGCATAGGAAAGCTCACAAAATGGAAACAGTGTGTTCAAACAAAAAATAATTCAAATTAAAAGTGTGAAAAAATGATTCTAATTCTACATTGCTCTTGTGCTTTACAAGGTCAAAAATAAGTTAATTTGATAATTCTTGAAGACCAAAATATTATTCAAAGATGCAGTAATTTTCTCACATAACAGATTTTTTGCCTTGATTTATAAACATGGAACCTTACTAAAGTCCATGGGACTACACGAGTTGTAAGGTGGAGAAGAATTTGGCCCTAAATAATTAACATTCTGTCTTACAGCTAAAGAAATTTTATATACCATACATTATAGGCTATTCTATTATACTGCAAAGTATTCATTTGGCACAAAATATTAAAATATCACCATATCAACACTAAAACAGAAAATTATATGCTTGGTCACATTTCCTAAATTTGAAATTCAGAAATAATGTCCATCATTTATGCTCTAATAAATTTGTTAGTCTCTAAGGTGCCACAAGTACTCCTTTTCTTTTCATCAAATTATCAACTACCTAGAGACATGCTTTGTGGGGAAGCGGTTATATAATAAAACTATGCACTTTGGTGGTTTATTATATTGACATATTTACAATGGAATGTTTCAAATCTAACAAGTTATTTTATAAATGTTTCTTGTAAAGGACATAATTTCAAGAACACATTTACACTTGATATATTTTATTTTATTATTTTAAAGATTCCCAGGACTATAATTTTTGTTGAGATACTCTCTCCAAAAATGTGATAAGATATATTAAAATGCCTTGTAGCTGCATTACGTGAAACTTTTAAAATAATTCTGTATGAAATTTCGCTTGTATATCACGTGTTATTTTTCACCAGGTATTCTTTGTAACCAAAGACATTCAAATGTAGGGCCTCATCCTTCTCCCACTGAAATCAATGAGTTTTATCATTGACCTCAAAAGAGAAGAAGTAGTCAGAATATGTGTTTACAGTCCACTGCCCATATCCCTTCCCTCCTTTGAGCTTCTTGAATGGAGCATAATCTCATTGACCTGAATACTATTTCATTCACTCTTTCATGTGTGCAAATATTCATAAGTTCCATTGTGTATATCTGAATTCTCTTTCCTCCACTCAACTAAACCAGCCCTCATCAAGAATACTAATCAACTCTTCCTGACAATTTCCAGGCTTCTATTACAGCCTAGCCCCTGACAATCCGTCTTATCTGTATCAAGGTCATTTGCACCTTTTTGTATCAGTTCTCTCCTCAGATTTCAGAACCCCTGTACACTTGACTCTCCTGCTATTTCTCCCAACCTCTTCCTTTTGTCACACTTTGGTAGTTTTTCATGATCATCATAACCCATTCATCTCACTATGTTGGTGTGTCAGAGAAGATTACCTCTTCTTCTTCTATCACAAGTATACCCATTGTCATAGCTTTAACTAACATCTCTACCCCAGTGACTCAGATATTATTCTCTACTGGACCATTCCCTTTCTGTTCAGTCTCCTATTTCCCATATCCTGGATGTCTTGCCATATGCTCAAACTCAATACATCAAAAACTTAACACTTCTGTATCCCCAAATCTCTTTTGCATCTAAAACTCTCCCTGTCCTAACACTCAATTCTGGTAATATTTTTCACTCTTCTCCCTTTCTTCTCATACAGCTTCTATCATTACATCAGGTTTTATCTTCACATCATCATCACAAATTTAACAGTCCAGAGGGTGTAGTAGCCAGGGAAGAGGAAACTGGGAAAAGGAACATGAGGGAAGGAGGGTGGGCAAACTGGGTAGCAGGGCAAAGAGACTAGAAAGGGGGAGGGAGGAGAAGGAAGATTTTATATTTGTATTAGAGGTTATAATGATTGACTGTTATAATAATGTATTATGTATTAAATGTATTAATGTATGATTTGATTTCATCCTGACAGCCACCCTTTTTGATTTCAAGGCAGGAATAGACCAGAATAGTCCTTATGGCTGATTATGGTCACCTTTTGTTTTAGGATAAGATTTCAAAAAAAGGAAAAAAAAAATGCAGCAATCATCATTCTGGGTGTATTAGCAGAAGTGTAATTCTTCCACTCTTCTCGCACTGATTAGGCCTCAACTGGAGTATTATTTTCTGTTCTGGGTGCCACATTTCAGGAAAGAGGTGGAGAAATTGGAGAAAGTCCAGACAAGAGCAACAAAAATAATTAAAGGTCTAGAATACTTGACCTATGAGGGAAGATTGGAAAAACTGATTTGTTTAGTCTGGAGAAGAGAAGACAGAAGGGACATCATAACAGTTTTCAAGTACATAAAAGGTTGTTACAAGGAGAAGGGTGAAAAATTGTTTTTAACTTCTGAGGATAAAACAAGAAGCAATGGGCTTAAATTGCAGCAAGCATGGGTTAGGTTGGACATTACAAAAAGCTTCTGTCAAGGTGGTTAATCACTGGAATAAATTACCCAAGGAGGTTGGGAAATCTCCATCATTGAAGGTTTTTAAAAGCAGGTTAGACAATAACCTCTCAGGGATAGTCTAGATAATACTGAGTCCTGCCATGAGTGCAGGTGGTTGGACTAAATGACCTCTCGAGGGCTCTTCTAGTCCTACAAATTTATGATTGTATGATTATTATGTATTCCTAACATGGTTTGAATAGTGTGGAGTAATAAGGCTTGTGGCCACACATTGAACAATGAGGATAAAATTAAATATCAAATAGCTGCTCAATAAGTGAGCGAGCACTGGTCATTCTGTTCACTGTATGAAGAGGTCCTGTAGAAAGAAATTAGTATGTGAGCATGTATCTAAAGACTATACCATAATGTGTACACACAAGGGGTCCAAATTAAGGTTGCCCAAGCAACCTTAATTCTGGCATTTCCTAAGTTAATCATGCCCTCAAGACATTCTTTTAATATAATTTAGTACATGTAATGTATACATATACAAGTACACATAGTCTGTAATATACATTAAACCATGTCACACACTACCCTCATTGGAGTAGAGTCTATGGCAAATCTGACGTTTTAAAATGTAACTGAATTATCTAAAAGTTGGGGTTTTATTTATTTTCACATTTGAAAAACTAATTTCACATAATTCAAGCGGTATTTCATCTAACTTTAAAATTTGCTTTTGGCTCAATGGCATGCATGTGCAATTTCAACAGATAAACTTCTTGAAAAACTGAAGCATCTAACAAGCAGAAGCATGCAATAAAGTTCTTCCAAAACCACAAGAGTATCTATACTACTGTGATATATATTAAAGAGTGGATTCCAGTGTTTCAGAGTTTTTCATAAGATATCACTATATATTAACATGTTTGTTTTATTCTGGTTAGTATGTGAGAGGTTTCGGTTTGAATTCACATGGACTAGGTAAAGGAAGTGAAATGTCAAGAAAATATTGCTTTAAGTAAACATCAGAGTGAAGAGGCAAAGAACTCAGCTTTGTCTTGATCTATCAAAAATAAATTATGTAACAGTTAGGTGGGTTTGGTTTGGTTTGTAAATACAAGATCCTTCACATACTATGAAAAAAAGTGCAATACTAGATACTGGAAACACATAATATACTATGAAAAAAGTACAACAGTAGATTCTGGAAGCACCAAGATAATGCATTTAACTATAAAGTTAACTTCATCAAATGTTTAATGAAAAAGTAACACTTTGAATAACATTTTGCTGGAAATTAAGATGGTTATTCAGTGACATAACAAGCAGTACTATTGGTAACTTTATTTCAAGGAAAGGTCAACAAAGTGAAACCTTGGATAAATGTCAAATAGATTTAAAATATTTAACCCGTAATAATCCAACTGCAATTACCATGTGATTTTTCTTCAAAAATACACTTTATTGTGATATTACTACCATTTAGAAAGCTGTGAAGTATTAGCCATATTAAAAATAGTTTTTAAAAGTTCAGCAGTAAGTGGTTAAGTACATTACTTGATTACATATTAGAAAACCACTAGCCGTCCATAGTTTTATGCAGTGCTGTAGCTGTGCTGGTCTCAAGATATTAGAGAGACAAGGCAGGTGAGATAATGTCTTTTCTTGTACAAACTTCTGATGGTATAAGAGACAAGCTTTCAAGCTTACACAGAGCTCTTCTTCAGGACCTGGAGAAGAACTCTATGTAACCTTGAAAGCTCTCTTACACCAGCAGAAGCTAGCCCTATAAAAGATATTACTTCATCCACCCGGTCTCTCTAATTAACTACATGGCACAGACAGTGCCAGATTATGCTGTCTCAATGTTCAGCAGCTTTGACTAAAAGTGTGATGCAACCAATTTCCAGATTTTTTTGTGTCTCACTTTAGGATAGTTACCACTAAGATTACAGTAATACGAGTAGAAAACAAGCACACCAAGGTCTAAATCACCAATTTTATATCACAGTGAGGGTAATCTAAGGGTTCCTGCATCAAACTGAGAATGCTATGAACTAAACTAAAGTAAATGAGGAGCATTTACTCTTACCATATCTTATAACACACTGAATTCTATAAATTTAATTCCTTTTTAGGAATGGTAAATTTAAATAAGCCTCTTCTCTCGCGCTTTTGAGCAATAATAGAAGAATCTTTGAGCTGAAGACAGACTGGCTGAAAATCCTAGGCTTCTTTTAAGTAATAATTACTACAAACATCAAACATGAACTTAAAAAAAAAAATCAGTGGAACAATTGTAAAAGTAAGATAATCTAAGGCACCTCAATCTCAACGGTGTCCTGCTGCACCACAAGACAGAAGGCAGAATATCTGACTGCTTCATTGCCTGCTTTCCTGACAAAATGTGTCAGTCCCAAGAAGAGCAGGATAAGAATTTAAGACTGGCTCTGCCTGAGACTACAGAATATCTAGAGAAGGATGACTCCCATCCCCAACATGCCCAACCAAGACAACCCAGGAGAAGAGAAGTGAGAAATTAACCACCACTCATAGCTCCTTGATTCTCTGCACTAGCCTTGAAGTAGTAGGTTAATGCAATCTAGAGATTGCACTAATTTGCTCCAGCCAGCTGCAATCACTGAAGGCCCATACACCACTTGGGATAGTCCAAACTCAACATGCTCTATCCAATTCTCACTTCCCTGCTCCTGAGACAGCCTTTGAACCATGAACAAGCAGGACTGTTTCTGCCAGGCCAGAGTGGTCACCAAGAGACTTGTGGTGATTTTTTTTTTTTTTTTAACTGCTACTTGAGCTGAATAGCTCAAATATCTGCCCCCAAATTACGGATGGTGACTACCTGAGTTATTTTGAAACAACACATTTGGACCTCAGGCTGAAAGCTTGAACATGACATATTTACCAAGACTGATAGCCACTAACACATCATAGTAAGAAACCAACAGACCATCATGACAAACTGATATTTTAATCATGTAGCTGAAATGGAAACATACAGCCACACCGCAATATATACACACACAGTCCAGTAAACTTCCAATTTACTGGCTTTCCCCAATTAGATAACTAGCAGTATATTGCAGCTAGTCCCTGAATGTTCAAGCTTCAGTTTTGGCAAGCTGTAAAGCTCTTTAATACTGAAACTGAACTCCTGCAAAGCTTATAAACTATGTGGGAACTCTGAGGCCTTGTCTACACTACAGGGAAAAGTCAATCTAAGCTACATAATTTGAGTTACATGAATAGTGTAACTCAAGTCGATATAGCTTAGATCTACTTACTGCGGGGTACACACTACGCTATGTTGACGGGAGACGCTCTCCCGTCGACTCCCCTTACTCTTCTTGATCCGGTGGAGTATAGGAGTTGACGGGAGACTGATCTGCTGTCCATTTAGTGGGTCTTCACTAGACCCGCTAAATCAACTGCAGATATATCGATCACCACACATCAATCCCCCAGTAAGTATAGACAAGCCCTGAGCTTCAGTCATGCAGCATTCAGCAGGACTGAAGTCTAAGGATGCCAGATGATAAACTCAATTATCTGAATTTCTTGATTGACAGCAATCAAAATATACAAACACAGAAAACACCCTTCACTAAAAACACATACAAATTTATAAATGTATATATGAGCATATTTCTACACACAATTATACAGAATTCATGCACACACAACGTACCCTTTTTAAAAAATATATATAAAATGTGTCCATTCCCAAGGTACTTGGGATGGATGTACTAATTGCTCTATGACAAAACATTTTAAAATTACAAGAGTCGAAGAAAATCAAAACAAAACTAAAAAGACTCCACCTAGATTTCTACCCATTTACAGCAAATTCCCAACCCTCAGACAGCAGCTTGTTCAAACGGTGGGCCGCGTCCCATGCCCTTAAGATCAAACATGGGCTCTGTTAAACCTACAAGAGAAGTGAGTTCCCCAGAATTGTTGACTCATGCAGTTAAATTGGCCTCAATCAAGGAAAGAGGCAGTTAAGACCGAAACCATTCAGTGCCCTGTAGATCAAAGTAAACACCCTTAATTGCAGACAGAGAAAAATAAAAAGCTAGTACAATTTACTAACTGGTATAATGTCCCCTGAAGCTAATATCCGCAAGCCAGCAGAAAGTTGTATTCTAAGATAGATTCAGCTTCCAAGAGACCTTTAAGAGTAGCTCTCATATCAGAGATAGCATGGATGTGTCTACATGAGCTGGGCATCCACCCCTAGCTCCAACTACAGATGCAGATTAGAACCCTGTGGTACCCCACAAGAGAAATCCCTCTAAGGTGGACTAAGGATTACATAAAGCAATCCTCTGGGACCTCCCACTGAAACGTGTAATTCTATCTACTCCAGCTACCATCCACAGTGGTGTCAACAACATTTCCTGGTCAAAATATATGAAGGGCAGCTGACAGATCTAAGGAAATTAGTATGAATACTTGGACCACTGTCCATCACTAAGGAGGTACAACCTGGACTGTGGGACTGCTGAACCCTCCAAACCTACCAACCTGTGCTGCTGATGTCAAGCTACAAGCCTCTGACAGGCACTGCATTTACACAGCCATCCAGAGGCAGGAACACACCCAATCGATTACATGAATGATCTTCCAGCCACTCATGAACCATCAATGGAGAGGCTTCAGCCAATTCTCCCCAGTCTTGCACCACAGAACTGTACCATCTTGCATGGATCAGAAGCCTGGCCAGTATAAGTTCATTACTTAGTTTGCCACTTCTTCAGAGGAAAATGGACATACACCAGCCTTTGTAACCTGAGCTGCAATTCTCTTAGCACTTCAACCACAAACACGCTGTTTTAGGTAAAATATAAAACAGATTTATTAACTACAGAAAAGTAGATTTTAAGTGATTACAAGTAGCAGGCACAGAGATCAAAGTTAGTTAGCTAAGAAACAAAAATAGAAACAGAGCCTAAATTGCAAAAAGAAAAGGAGTACTTGTGGCACCTTAGAGACTAACAAATTTATTTCAGCATAAGCTTTCGTGAGCTACAGCTCACTTCATCGGATGCAAAAGCTTATGCTCTAATAAATTTGTTAGTCTCTAAGGTGCCACAAGTACTCCTTTTCTTTTTGCGAATACACACTAACACGGCTGCTACTCTAGAGCCTAAATTGTAACTCAAACAGACAAAGCAAAATTTGAACCAAGCAATGTCTCTCCCTAACAGATGGTACAAGCAGGTTACGTTCCTTAGTACACAGACTGGAGCACTTTCGAAGCTGGGACCAAACTTCCCCAGCTCGAAGTTTTTTTCTTGCAGATGTTCTTCCAGCTGTTACAAAGATCATTGCTGGGACCTGGCCTAGTCCACCCCCATGGTATAAATCCCTTTTCCAAGAAGCCTCCGGGATAGTATATTGTGTGTGGATGTGCTGTTAACGACTGTCTGACCAGTGATGGCTACTTCTTTGTTGTAACTGAATGGCTGGCCATGGGCATTCCCAACCTCACAACATATCTTATTAACTCATATAGTAATACTTCACATACGATAAACATTAATATCCTGTTAGATTGTATGTACTAACAGCTCAAAATCTTAAAAATCACAAGTTTCAGAGTAGCAGCCGTGTTAGTCTGTATTCGCAAAAAGAAAAGGAGACTAACAAATTTATTAGAACATAAGCTTTCGTGAGCTACAGCTCACTTCATCGATGCTCTAATAAGCTTATGCTCTAATAAATTTGTTAGTCTCTAAGGTGCCACAAGTACTCCTTTTCTTTTTTTAAAAATCACAAGACATACTTTGTATAAAACATATCAATTATACAAGAGTGGTGAATATGGAGGTTCAAGGGTGCTACTTTGAGGTACAGAGTGTCACAAGATGATTAAACAGTCAGTCAGTCCTAACAGAGCATCCACAGAGTCCTGTGCGATTAAATAATGCTCAGTGAATGTGTGGGAAGACAGGCAGGTCACTGCTTTACAAATGTCTGAGATTGGTACATTGGTCAGGAAAGCTACTGAGGTGGAAAGTGATCTCGTGGAGTGCGTTCTAGTCCCTGGTGGCATTTGCAAATCATGCTGATAGAAAAGGTTAATACAACTGGAAATCCATTTTGAAAGCCTCTGTTTAGATATGGCTGATCCTTTTGATCTTTCAGCAATAGAACGAAATCTTGGTATCTTTCTGAAAGGTTTGGTTTGTTCAAGATACAAGGCTTAGCACCCTTCTAACATCTAGCATGTGGAACACAGCCTCCTGTTCTTTCTATGTGGTTTAGGGAAGAACGATGGAAGATGAATAGGCTGATTCAGGTGGAATGGGGAAGGTATTTTAGATAAGAACTTTGGATGTGGTCTTAACATAACTATCTTTGAAGATTGTACAGGGAAGTACACTACAAGAGCCCCTATTTCCCCCACTCTTCGAGTGGATGGGATGGTCACAAGAAAGGCCTTTTTCATAGATATGGGTATGTTATTTCATAGATCTGAATAAGCAGATTGCCATAGGCTCAAATGGGAAACCACTGAAACATCGTAGCACTAGGCTGAGGTTCCAAGCTGGAGTGGGATCTCTTACTTCAGCAGTCTTCGGTGGTAATGGCAAACGGGTAGGTACCGCATGCACATCTGGGGGTGAGATGTGTACTGCAGCGACATTGGTACACAGCAGTGGAGACTTCAGTTCATCAGACATTAGTGTATTGGGAATCTAAATTCATTGGTACCATGGAAGTAATTTGCCTCGGTATCACGGGAGACATTTGCATCTGTGCTGTTGTTGACTATGTCATCGGTGCTGGGATCGCGCTGCGTTCCACAGAGCGTCCAGCAGGCAGCACCATAGATCTTGTCAGTGTCGATGTACTTGGTGCGGTATGTCTAGCTGGTGCTCTCGGTACCATCTTTGAGACTCCAATATTTTCCTTACCCCTATTTCCTGATGATGCCATCTTATCCAGTCCTGCCCTCTTGGGGTCCTTGAACTTACTGGTGACATTACCAAGAGGCCCCAGGGGCGTCACAGGTATTCTGTCAGTGCCAAAGCTAATGATCTCTCTGGAACCCCTTTCTTTTTGGTGGCTCCTTTTTAGGTGAACTTGAAGCTTGCTTTTTACTGTCTTTTCACAGGGACTCTTATTTTCTCTTCAAAACTAGCAAGGAGGGTGGCATGGCTGATGTTGATGCTGACAGCAACTGTTGTCCAGGCAGGGTTCCAGGACCAGGGTCTGAAGCTGAGCTCTCCATCGGTTTTAATTTCATCTCACAGTTTTTCCAAGTCTGTGCCTTAAGTTTAAGGCAATACATACAGTTCTGGGGAATGCGTGCCTCTTTCAGACAACGAATGCAAAGGGAGTGACAATTACTGACCCTGATGGCCTCCCAGCAATAGAGACACTGTTTGAAATTGGAGGATCTGAGCATAACACCCTTTATAGGGATTACCTCCCTAAAGGGAAGATATGTAGAAACTACAACTCTAATCGAGGGATGATAAAGATAAATAATGGAGACTTTTTTTTGGAACGAAGGAAAAAGTAGAATGGGAACGACTAAATGACTAAAATCCTAACTGAAACACTGTCACTATGACAAATGAGAACAAAGACACTAAGAACTCGATAGAAACTCAGGACAAGAGCAGTTGAGAAGGAATCGAGATTAATTTGGCCGCACAGAACTATATAACTGCCAAATGTGGTGCGCGAAGGGGGGAGTGCATGTGAAGCCCAAATGGGCACTACTGCCGAAAATCTCAAATCCTATGTGCAGGAACACAGATACACCTAAAGTGGAGCACTCACAGAAACACAACTCGAAGAAGAACCACTTGTTCCCGCAATCTTATCCCCATTTTAGCACTTACATGAAGTGAACACATTCCGATGAGTAAGATTTTGGGAAGGAAAACTTATACATCCCCTCACAATACCTTCATGACTCTCTTAGCTCATGCTATATCAAATACCAATCTGAAAACATATGGGCTGACAACGGGCCAGCCGCCATATCCAACATTTATCAGTAATATATGCACAACAAAGAACCCCATTCTTTCTTAAACCAAAGACTACAAATACTTTAGTAGCCACCAATGTTGCATTGAACAGCACAGCTTAGGAGTTCTGACTCTGACCCTGTGCATCTGAGGTGAAATCTCTGACTGTGCTAATCTTTTAATTGTCTAATTAAAGGCCTAGATCTAAATTCTCAGTGGTTCTGTCTCCCATACCCACCATTATAGGCTTAATGGAAGCCAAATTCACAAGCCATTAAACAGCAGTATTACTGAATCCTTGCAGGCCTTTTCTGTATTATAAAATTGCACTGGTATATTGATTTTTTTAAAAAAAAAATATTAAGTTCAGTTAGTGCAAACCTCTACTGAAGATACACTTAAACCTGATTTTTGTTTCATGTTTGACAATTTTTAAATAAAGAAAGGCCTATTTCGCAAGGCCTAGTCCATTTTTAGAAACGGTGTGCATTTATCCTTATTTTAGCCTTGATTCAGTAACAAATAATCTCTTACCTCTGCCTTCCTCCAATCTATGCCTCCTGTTTACACGCTGCCGCTTTTCCTCTTGCCGTAGCTGAAGGTGCTCTTCAATATTAACCCCAGGAACAGGGACAGCTACATCAATTAATAAAAAAATACAAAATCTATGTTTAAATAATATGATGAATGTGACAAAACCTAGTAATAGCCAAGAAAACGAAAGCTAAGGCTCGATATTTTGTCCTTTATATAGCTATGCTGAGATGTTTAGGAATAAAGGAAAGAGACAACAGAACGATTTCAGAATGGATTGTCAGCCTCAATTTTGGATTATTTACTTTCATAACTCTGTCACAATTTCAACATTTAATAGTTTTCTGTACTTCCTATCAGCTAAACACATTTTTAGAGTTTGTTAAAAAAAAAAGTTTGGTTGGTTTTACTTTTGCCCCAAATTTCCAGTAAACATAAGAACAGAAAACTTATAAGTTGACAAATTCTATTTAAAATAATGATCTATTTAAACTTTTCTTTAGGTACACCACATGACAGCAACATGAAAATGAATACCATTGTATTTCAATTAGCAGCTCATTTTAGAAATAGTTGCATGATTTTTATTAATTCAATTATTATACATCAAGCTTGTATATCAACCTTGTTATTTTTGGCATGTTGAGCAATTTAATACCAAGTTATAGCACCTTGAAAAGAGGGGGTTATAATGGAAAGATTAATACAAACCTAAGTGCAGGCATAGGGCAACAGAGATACACTTTAAGCTTATTTAAAGTATGATTCTACTCTGAAAAGTAACCATGAAAATGGCAACTTTTATCCAACAGATTTCCTTGATTGTATTCAGAGTTACAACTGCTTATTTAAAAAAAGAAAAGGAGTACTTGTGGCACCTTAGAGACTAACAAATTTATTAGAGCATAAGCTTTCGTGAGCTACAGCTCACTTCATCGGATGCATTTTACTTAACTGCTTATTTAAGGGTCAGAAAGAGGAAGTTACCTACCTGTAACTGGAGGTTCTTTGAGATGCGTGTTCCCAATCTGGATTCCAAATGTGGGTGTGCTTGCACACCACACACCAGAGCCAGAAGGTTTTCCTAGAAGTGTCCATTAGCCTGCACATGCATCGTACTTCCCCTTCTGCTCACAGTCGAGGGTATAATAGGCTGTGCGGGTCGAAGCCTCTCCAGTATCCCTCTTACCGTTAAATAGTCCAATCCACAGCAGAGGGAATGGAGGACAGGTATTGGAATCTAAATAGGAACTACACATCTCAAAAAAAAAAAAAAAAAAAAAAAAAAAAAAAAAAAAAAAAAAAAAAGACATTCATCTTTTCTGTAATTGGTGTTCTTTGAGATGTGTTGCTCATGTCCATTCCATATTAGGCCACATGCACCGGTGCCAGAAGTTTTTCCCTCAGCAGTATCTGTAAGGGACCAGCTCTGGCGCCCTCTAGAGTGTCACCTGCATTGGTGCGGTATAAGGGGCGCCGGTGGCTCCCCACCCCCTCAGTTCCTTCTTGCCAGAAACTCCAAAAGTGGGGAAGGAGAACGGGTCATGGAATGGACATGAGCAACACATCTCAAAGAACACCAGTTACAGAAAAGGTAACTGTCTTTTCTTCTTCGAGTGCTGGCTCATGTCCATTCCATATTAGGTGACTCCCAAGCAATATCCTTGGAGGTGGGTAGGAGTTCACAGAAATTGTCAGGGTTCCCTCCCCACTCTGAACTCTGGGGTACAGATGTGGGGACCTGCATGAAAGACCCCCTAAGATTATATTCTACCAGCGTAGGTTAAAATCTTCCCCAAGGCACAAATTCCTTTCCTTGTCCTTGGATGGTATTGCTGCCACCGCCAAGTGGTTTATACAAAAATTCAGGAAAGGATCACTTGGAGTCCATATTCCACCCAAATATCCCCCCTAAGCCCCTTCACCCCCTTTCCTGGGGAGGCTTGAGAATAATATAGTAACCAATTTGTTACAATGTGAGCACAGACCAAATCCTTCAGTTTTTAGGACACTGAAAATTAATCAGATTCTTAAAAGAAGAATTTTATTACAAGAAAAAAGTAAAAGAATCACACCTGCAAAATCAGGATGGAAGGTAACTTTACAGGGTAATAAGATTTATTGGACTCAGCTTCACAGTTATAAAACAGGAATAAAACTCTCTCTTAGCATAGGGAAAATTCACAAGCTAAAACGAAAGATAACCTTGCATTTCCTTGCCTCACTTACTATTTCTGTAATTCTTAGATTGATTATTCCAGCTATGTTTTCAGGAGATGTTGTCCTCCCCCCCAGATCTGAAAGTATCTCCTTTCCTTATTGATCCTTCTGGTCAGGTGCCAACCAGGTTATTTGAGGTTCTTAACCCCTTATAGGTAAAGCGATTCAGTACAACTACAAGGAGGGATTTTTATGTTTATGACAGATGTGCAGATTGCAACACAGCTCTGCTAAACCCAGCATCATCCCTGGCCTGCTGAGTGACGGCATAATGAGCAGTGAATGTGTGAACAGAGGACCATGCTGTGGCTCTACCGATGTACTGGATAGGGATGTGTGCCAGGAAGGCCACCGAAGATACCTGCACTCTCGTCAAGTGGGCTCTGACAATCCGCAGCAGCGGAACCCCCGCCAGGTCATAACAGGTCCTTATGCACAAGGTAATCCAATTGGAAATCCTCTGCAAGGACACTGGGTGACCCTTCATCCTATCTGCTGTAGTGATGAAGAGTTGAAAGGCTCTTACAGAAAGGCTTGGTACATTCTAAGTAGAAAGCCAAGGCCCTGCGGACGTCGAGGGCGTGAAGACGCCTCTCTTCACTGGTCTTGTGCGGTTTGGGACAGAACACCAGGAGGAAGATGTTCTGGTTCATATGGAAGGTGGAGAACACCTTTGGCAAGAAGGTCGGGTGGTGCCACAACTGAACCTTATCTTTGTAGAAGACCATATACGGAGCTTCTGAGGTCAAGGCTTTAATTTCAGAGACTCATCTCGCCAATGGCACCGCCACCAGGAACACGACCTTCCATGGCAGATAGGAAAAGGAGCAGCTCAAAGGGTGGGCCAGTGAGCCTAGAGAGGAAAGTGACAACCTTCCAGGTGAATCTTGTAATCATGCAGAAGTCCCTGAGACAGAGCGCCTCCTGACAGAGAGCCGCCGAGCATGCTGCCCCTTGCCTGTTGATGTAGAATATTGAGGCTGTGTTGTCTGTCAGGACTTGTACCACCTTGCCCGACAGGTGGGGCAACAAGACTCCGCATGCCAGCCAGACTGCTCCGAGCTCTTTATGTACAACCGTCCTTCATTCGGGGACCACATATCCCCGATATGTGCCCCCTACTCAAAGTCTCAGGTGTCTGACACCAACTTGATGGAGTGGGGAGTCGAATGGAACCCCTTCCAGGGCTGTTCTGTGGTCGGTCCACCACCACAGCAAGGTAAATATCGCCTGGGGAATAGTGGTAATCTTTTCCAGGGGGTCTTGGGACTGGGAATAGAGTGTCACCAGCCATTGTGCAGGGGTCGCATCCGGAGCCTGGCATGACAGGCCAGACCAGCAGGCAGGCAGGCAGACAGACCCAGGCTATAGTCAGAGGGAATGAAGAGATTTCCGTGATGAGGTTCGTCAACATGTGGTATTATTGGTGGTCATTTAGTGGAGAGAGCAAGGAAAGAATAAATGTCTCATCTGGAGATGAAGATGCAGCAGTGGAGAATGGCAGTACTGGTTCCATGTCGTCTTCTTCCTTGTACACTAATGGTGCTGTAGGGCAAATGGAGGATGGTTGATATGAGACGATCAATGGTGCTTGGCATCCTCAGTAGGGATCCAAGTGTGGCCATTGGTGGGCTTCATGGGTAGCAATGCCAGGCCTCTGAAGCACAGTCAAACTGGTGGATAGTGCAATCTGGGACATGATTCCAGATTCTGACATGGAATGGGAGGACTGTCTCTGAGAAGCCCTCAGACTTGGAAGATGGTTTCGGCAATGGGGGGGGGAGCTGGGGAGTGGGGGAAACTAAGTACCAGAGGGCTGCATGTGGCAACAAAGCAGGTCTTTCTGGTAGCAGGAGCAAAGGTTCATCTAAGGAGAGGATGGTGGTGAGTGAAGGTCCAGAGGAGCAGAAAACGCAGATGGGGAGGAGCAGTTCCTCTGTGGACAGAAGCGGTTCCAGTCATCTGGGAGTGTGAGGCAGAGCTCTGGAGAGGCCAGAGAGTCCACACGGAATCTACACAGGGAAGTCTGGACGCCTGTGCAGATGGATCTGTGTGCAACCTCTCACCTGACTTGGTGGAGCTCATGGAAGAAAAAATGAGCTTATGAGCAGTCCCGGACTGGGATCTGCTCTTATGGCCATGGTTTTTTCCCCTCATAGTGGGGCTTGTCTCTTGTCTTCTGTACCAACGGATCCAGTGCCTGGGAGGTGCTGGGAAGGGCACTCAATGCCAGTGATGGATGCTCCACCATCAGTTCTGCCAGTCCAGGATCTGAGGTGCCTGGGGAAACATCACCTCTGGAAATTCTTGATGGAGGACGCTATGTTCTTGAGCCTCCCATGTTCAGGGCATTAAGGATTTGCAGATAGCACAGCGGACCACAGTGTGGGCCCCGCCAAGGCAATACAGACAATGCTGGTGCTCATAGAGAACGAGTGCGGGCAAGAGGTACAGTTCTTAAAGGTGGGAATGCAGAGCATAGTCCCCAGGGGGTAGGGAGTCCCCAAAGAGGGGAACAACTACACTAACTAGACTAAGGATAAAACAAGTATAGAACACAAACAGCTTAGCTATAACTATGTACAAGAATGGATGAAAAGACCACTCTTAGCTCGGCTAAGAGAGCAAAGGAACAGGGGTTCCGACTCAGGGAAGTGGAGAGGCATCGACCCACGCAGCCTATTATACCCTCGGCTGTGAGCATGAGGGAACGTACAATGCATGTGCAGGTCAATGGATGCTGCTAGGAAAGCCTTCTGGCTCTGGCATATGGTGCACACGCGCGCCCATGTTTGGAATCCATATAGGGGGACCCATCACTCAAAGAAGCATAAGTGTTTACTGCTTTTATGCCTATTAGGATCACAAAGACAACAAAGCTAAGTGGTGGAATCTAGTCTTCCTTGTGATCAACAGAAGTGTTCACAGTATTCCAATAATTTACTTCTGCTCTGCAAAACCATCATCATCAGAACAACATACAATAAGAAAACAATCCATCTTCAGATTCAGACCACATGTAAATTTGCAGGACTGCCAGTTAGAAAAATATATTCTTAATTGTAAACTAAGCAGAATCAATTCAGAAATCAACAAATTTCAAAATAAAGAATCCTAATGTGTCCCATCTTTTTAAAACTGACAAGTAGTCCAGACTAGAAAATCTGCCCCTTATCAAGTAACAGGAGAATCCTTCAGAAACAGGCAGCAAATAATTATAGTGCCACAACACTAGCACCCTCCAATGCTATAGAAGCATCTCGAGAACACACGATAGCAGGTATCATGGAGCCTGCCTTTCCTGCTCAACCAATGCAGTAAGAGAAACACCTACAACATTTTATATCTTTAAAAATTCCACTGTTATGCTATATATTTTAACAGTGATTTCTGATTCTGAAGAAGCTAGTACTTGGCAAGATGAACACTGAAGAAAGAAAAGAAAAATTTTAAATATCTGGAGATGTTAGTTGTCACACATTAAAACCCCCAAAATTGGGTCCTGGACTAAATCACCCAATTAACAACTCCATGTTGTATGAACTTCTGAACGGGTACCTGAATAAACCACAGTAAGTGGATGAAGTTGAGACTAGGAAAATAATCAGCCTTATAAAATTAGGGAATACAATATTAAAAACATTTTCTATCATAATAAATCTAATCTGAAGTCATGGCCCCAAACTTTGTATTTAGAAAAGTCATTGTTTTTTTAATTTATTCTTTCTGGCTTCAGCTCTTAAATATTAGCCTGGTTATACATAATCTCACTTTCTTCCACAGAGTTAATTATTTTTACATTTCTGCCACCTCCCACTTTCTCCAAAAAATTTGGGAGGAAAAATTATTCAGTTTTGGGACTGAACACCCCATGTTCATGTAAAATTTTATGTAAAGTACTGTTGTACCAATTTCTGGCAATAGACCTCTGGCAAGCCTCTCTTCTAGAGCTAATATGGAGGGAGAGGAACAGCCTCGTGACATCAGCAGTGTCAACACAAGGGGAAGTGAAAGTTGAATGTATATATCAAAACAGTGCCCTGATGCAAGTGGAGAGATGAAGTTCAAATGTTAGGTCCGCTCACTACCTTTACTACAATACCAAGGAAAAAAGTCTAAGCAATAATTTACTCATTGTGAAAAAGAAAAAAAAAAAAACTACTGCACTAAAACTGTCATGAAAGAATATAGCTCAGCACTGTTACTGCAATGGAAGAAAGAATGAGATTCCATGAAATTAAGATAAAATTCTACAACCAGAAAATCAAAACGCATACAAAAGCGATAAGATCGTACCAATTACTTGACTAACTGCTATTTTTCCACTAAAAGAAAAGCAGTACTTGTGGCACCTTAGAGACTAACAAATTTATTAGAGCATAAGCTTTCGTGAGCTACAGCTCACTTCATCCGATTAAGTGAGCTGTAGCTCACGAAAGCTTATGCTCTAATAAATTTGTTAGTCTCTAAGGTGCTACAAGTACTGCTTCTCTTTTTGCGAATACAGACTAACACGGCTGCTACTCTGAAACTTTTTCCACTAGTTACAGTAGTATGTATGGGGACTGATTACAAACAAAACCCAAAATTAATTCTAAAGGGAAGCTGGTTGCATTGTGTGACTAAAAGTTATACCACTGACAAATGTCTATCAGTTTCATCTCACTTACCTAGTAGGAGATCTAAAGGTATCATCTCTTTCACAGCATCAAGAATTCCTCTTTGCCTTGCCTCTTGACCATCCAGCTCTCTAGCACAGGCCTTGCAACAACCACATGTAGCACAGCCAGACTCACCAGATCCACAGCCACAGATTCTACAGAACACAAATAAGTTTTATCTGTAATCTACCAGGACAAGCAATATTACAAAAAAATGTATTTGAACAACAGATTAGACCAACATTTGTCAGGGATGATCTAGGTTTATTTGGTCCTGCCTTCTGTGCGAAGGGCTGGACTTGATAACCACTCGAGATTCTTTCCAGCCCCACGTCTATGGTTTTACAACTACTATTCATCTTCCATTTTATTTAAAAAAAAAAAAAAAGTTGTATCCAAAGCCAGAAATCCCATACCTTAAATAGCAGCATTCAATGTCATTAGGCATACCAAATTACAGTTTGTTTATACTCAACACACTTTCCTCCTTTCTGCTTTTGTGAGAATTATTTTGAACAAACATAAGACATATTTTAAGTCACCTGTTACCATTACTAAAATGTTTATTTTAAAAAAAAAATCACAAAAGTTAAATATATTCTTGGTTTTAAAAATAGATAAACAATATTTTCTTTAGATACAGAGCTATTTAAGACTGAAGTCTGAAATGAAGTAAAGTAAACATCTATTTTGATTACATTCTGTACACATTTTACTTATTCAGCATACTGTATGAAAGATATTTGCATGAATGTATTTACTTACCCTCCAGGTACCCTGTCTGGACGCCCACTACTAACACAGCTGGCTCCATAGCCTGTACAGTCCCCGCACACAGTGCATACCATGCACTGCTCCAGCTTCCATTTATGCATGCCTGGAGGACACATCATGGACTTCTCATCTTTTTCATCCAGTTCTTCTTCTAAGTCTTCATCCATTGCTGTTGCCATGTTCTCAACTACAAAACCTATTGAAAAAGATATTGAAACACTTCAATAATTCACATCAGTTATGTTAAGATATATAGTGCCAAAAGGAAAATGTTAAAACAAGGGCAAGTCAGATGAGTTATGTTAAGATACACAGTGCTATAAGGAAAATGTTAAAACAAGGGAAAGTTAGATGAAAATTGGATCTTTTGATACATACAATTAACACACTTACAAAATTAGGGACAGACTTTCAAAGGCTCAATTTTGCATATATAACTTTGGTAAGATGAGTATACAAGTCACGTACATGCAAAATTCCTTGGAAAATTTGACCTAGAACTGTTTTAACACTTCCCTAATAGCACAGCCAAAACATGGCAAACAAGCAGACATCTAGTCTATCATTGTGTTTTTATTTCTAATTTGTTCATTCTTGTTTTCTTTTTGTACTCATTTGTATTCTGATATATTTGTGATATACTGTATAGTATATATTTTACTTATCAAAAATATTAAAAGAATGTCAAGGTTTCAAAGTCACAGTCAACAGTTGAAAAATGTCAGAATTAAAGATGCCAATGCAACCTTAATTTGGCCATTTTGTGCACATAAATTATGACAAACTCTTTAAAAACAAAAAAGAAAAGGAGTACTTATGGCACCTTAGAGACTAACAAATTTATTTGAGCATATGATCGCATTCTATTTTTTCCATAAACCTCCTGTCTCATTCAGTGAGAGGATTCCCCACCTTCTCATCCCAGTCTCTCCATCTAGTTAGCCCCAGACTTCATCCTATCTGACTCATCATCCCTACCGGTCTCCCAGCCAGTCCCAGGGTTGTCCTTGTCCAATTCGGTCTTCCACCCCAGCTCCCAATACCACTCTCCCTCACCTGGCTCCTTGCCCAACCAGCTCGTCTCACACAGTTCATCATCTGATTTGTCTTCACCCTTCCCCATGTCACAGTCTCTGCTTCTCACCCTAAGGTTCCTTGTTCCAATCTACTCCTCCACTCTGGCCCAGTATCTCACCCCTTTGCATTTCAGTCATGCAGCTTCCTCCTCTTCATCTATGCTGCTTGAGAGCCAGCAGCAGGAGCACTGAAAGCACAGAAGAGACTGGTCTCTCCCTGCTCTCAGTTCCCAGGCCTGGAGCCACAGTACCTGGGAGCAACAATTGCAGGGAACATCCTGCTCAGCCCCAGGACAAGGGTTGCAGCATGCCCAGTATAAACAAAATTTTTGACAAACTTAACTGACACACTAACAAATAGAGCTCATTGGAAAATAGATTTCCCCACCCCAGCCCCAAACAAATCAGTGTCCTGGGATACACTTCCTTAAAATAACCTCTTCAAATACAGGAACTACTCAGGTTTCAGAGTAGCAGCCGTGTTAGTCTGTAACTGTAAAAAGAAAAAGGAGTACTCGTGACACCTTAGAGACTAACAAATTTATTAGAGCATAAGCTTTTGTGAGCTACAGCTCACTTCATCGGATGCATACAGTGGAAAATATAGTGGGGAGATTTTATATACACCGAGAACATGAAACAATGGGTGTTACCATACAGATTGTAACAAGAGTGGTCAGGAAAGGTGAGCTATTACCAGCGGGAGCGGGGAGGGGCGACCTTTTGTAGTATAATCAAGGTGGGCCATTTCCAGCACTTTACAAGAACAGTAGGAGGGGAAATAAACAAGGGGCAATAGTTTTACTTTGAGTAATGACCCATCCACTGCCAGTCTCTATTCAAGCCTAAGTTAATTGTATCCAGTTTGCAAATTAATTCCAATTCAGCAGTCTCTCATTGCTTCCCCAACCGCTCGATCATATGATAATGTCACTGAAACCCTGGTCTCTCTTTTGGTACAGTGATCGTTTTTAAATTAATTATAAGAGTTGCTATGATAATCTGAAATGCAATAGTGATCACTAAATATGTTAATTACAGGCGGAAATGCCATACCAAAGGCACTGATTATTGGAAGTGGCACAAAGTGAAATATATCAAAATGGTATGTTCGGAAGTGTTTATATTGAAAATACTCAAAAATGCAAGAGTTCTGAAGAGAGGAAAAGGAAGTGAAAGAAAAATATCTTTTTGAAGGCTAAAAAAAATATAGAAGGGGAAGAAGTTTAGGAATAAGAAGCTTGAGGATCAAATGGTGTTGGAAAAGAAGAAAAAAATTAAATAGTGTGGCAGGAACAGGAGATAATAAAAATAGTCAAAAAGGAAGGTAAAAAGCAAAATGTGGTTGTAATACAAGGATATACATGAGGAAAGAACTAAACATGAGGAGAGAAATGAGATCTAGTATGAAACAGGACATTCTATGCATTTTTTCATTCTTAATATTTGTAGTAGATCACTTAAAAAAATCCTCTGGGTCAACTAATCCTTTCAGCTATATTTGTAAAATGTACTGTAAAATGTAAATACCCTCTTTGTAAATGTAAGTGGAAAGAAGGTATCTAAGAAACAATAAATGCCTTGGGACCACTGTTAAAAGAAAAGCATCTGAGACATTTTATATTATGGCAATACACAGTTACCAAAAGGCAAAATGAAAACATCTAATGAATTAGTTTAACAGAAGAATATTAATAAAGTCTAAAAGTCAACTATGTAGCAATACTAACAGAGAGACAGAGACAGACAACATTGAAGTGCTATACTTTCTTGGCTTGTCATACTATAATATGCTCCAAATGTAAACTCTACAATAGGAATAACAAAGTTACTTACCTGTAACTGGAGGTTCTTCAAGATGTGGTCTCTATCTGAATTCCACCGAGGGTTATGTGCATACACGCGCCCAGAGCTGGAGCTCTTGAAAGTAGGACTGTTTGGCAGTCTGCACACGCACTCTGTTCTGCCTCATGGTTTCGCCTGAGGTGATAAAGGGTGCAGTGGCCACCAGCACCTCCAGTTCCTTTTCTTCTGCAGATCTGTTAGATCTGCAGCAGAGAAGAAGGGTGGGTTCGGAATACAGATACGGACCACGCATTTCAAAGAGCCTCCAATTACAGGTAAATAACTTCGTTTTCTTCTTCAAGTGACGAAGAAGTGACGATTGTATTCTACTGAGGGTATGTGGGAGGATGCTACAAAGAGACTGTGGAATGAAGGACTGTTGCTCCGAATGACCCATCTGTCGCAGAATCATACACTAGAGCACAGTGTATGGAGAAGGTATATACCTAACTCCATGTGGCCAACATGCACGTGTCTGCGAGGGGTATGTTGTGGAGTGCAGGTGTAGTTTCTGCTTGAGCTGCCACAGAATGGGCCCAAATCCCTTCAGGTGGGGTTCATCCTGATAACTGATAACAGCACATAATGCACCCAGAAACCCATTTGGAGATTCTCATGAGTGGAGGTTGCTTCTACATGCAAAGGAGAATTGGCAAAGTCAGAAGGGGGCTATCAGGATGGTTGTTGCTTTCTCTGGTCTGACCTTGTGGATTACTCATGGTAGGAAGGGTAAGAGGGAGGAGGCATAGTTTGTGCAGTCCAACCAGTCGTCTGACTAGGGGTCCCCCTGGGGCATCCCCCTGTGATTGGGCTCCAATTCCTCCTCTTGAACGATACTGGGTGCATTTGGTGGTGTTGTGGGATGCAAAAAGATCCCTCACTGGGATTCCAGTCAAAGATGCCCATGATTACAGAGTCGTGCAATTCCCATTCATGGTCAGTTGCAAAGTTTCTGCATTAATCTTTTTCTGAGTGCCCAGTAGGTAGGCTACTATCAGAAGAATGTGGTGTTCCCATAGGCATATGGCTTCTGTACATAGGATTTGGATCTCGTTTTCCCATTGCTTATTTACATAGAAGACCATGGTGATGTTGTCTGACACGAGAATAACGTACCAGTCCTGGATGGCTGGCAGGAACCCTGCCACACAAAGTATTGCCCAGAGTTCCAATATGTTTATGTGCATTCTAGCCTCCCGTGTTGTCCAGATACTTTGTGTCATGTAGTTGTCCCGGCGGGATGCATCTGTTATGATTTTAACGGTGGACGAGGACAGGAGGGAGGTAATTCCCGAGCAGACTCATCCACCATTGTAGTGAGGAGAGGAGAGAACTTCTGGTGGCATGTGGAGCAGAGCGTTCATCAGCTGGTGCATGGGGGAGTAGATCCTCTGCAGCCAGAGTTGAAGGCAGCACAGGTGTAAGCATGCAAACAGCATGACATACATGCAGATGGCCATTTGTCCCAAGAGAGAAAAGCAGATTTTGGCAGAAATCCAAGAGTTAGAGATCACCAAATAAATTAGTTTCCTTATGCAAGTGTGACCATATGGACTTTTCATTTGGAAATGCAACGGTTGAGGTGCTGAAGATCCAATATTGGTCCCCATCCTTCATTCTTTTTGGAGACTTGAAAGTAGCTCGAGTAGAACCCTGTTCCATGAAAGGGGTCTGGGATTAGTTCCACAGCTCCCCTCTGCAATGGGGAGTAAACCTCTAGCTGGAAGAGATCATTGCATGGGTGTTCCATGTACGTGAACCGCAGAGGAGGGTGAGATGAGGGCACCACTGTAAACTCTATGACGTAGCCACCCTGGATAATATCTAGGACCTATTTGTCCATTGCTATTCTTTTCCATGCCGGCAAAAAGAGTTTGAGACAGCCCCTGAAGGTGGTAGACAGGATGGACATTTGTGTATGAAGTGGCTGACGTCTCTCTAAAGACACTCAGAAATACCGCTTACGCGACAATTGGATGAACTGAGTAGACGACTGGCATTCGACATAGGCAGATGTGGTCTGTGAACCTTACAGCGCTTTTGAGAAGCCTCATAGGTATGTTAATAGAAAAGGAGTACTTGTGGCACCTTAGAGACTAACAAGTTTATTAGAGCATAAGCTTTCGTGAGCTACAGCTCACTTCATCGGATGCAGTGAGCTGTAGCTCACGAAAGCTTATGCTCTAATAAATTTGTTAGTCTCTAAGGTGCCACAAGTACTCCTTTTCTTTTTGCGAATACAGACTAACACGGCAGCTACTCTGAAACCTGTCAGGTATGTTAATGGTATAGTTGTGAGACCCTGTAACGACGTGATAGGGGCAGGAGGTAGAATTTCCTCTTAGTCCTGGTGTGTAAATACTCAGAGATCTTAGAGTGGCTCTACAGTCCTTTAGGGAGTGAAGAAGTGTAATCTGTCAAATCTGACTGAAGAAGTGCAATCTGTCAAATGGGAGGTCTATAGTGTTCTGTACCTCCCTGGGGAAGCCAAAGGAATGTAACCAGGATTCCATCCTCATGTCAATCCCCATTGCCAAGACACAGGAAGTTGTGACTGAGGAGTCCACTGCAGCCTGTAACATGGCCTGGTGAGTGAGTAACTTCCCCTCCTGCATAACTGCCTGGAACCATCCAATCTTGCAAAGGCAGCTTAACTGCGAACTCAGCCAATTGCCCATAGTTAATAAAATCATACTTTGCCATCAGGGCTAAGTAATTTGAAATATTAAGTTGGAGTCCTGACAAGGAGAAGACCTTTCTGCCCATGACATCTAGTCTCTTACCCTCTCTGTCGGATGGGCTGGAGCAGGGCTGTTGTAAAGCCACCTGGATGACCAATGAGTTTAGGGGAGGATAAGAGAACAGGAACTCTGACTGTTTGGTGGGAACAGAATACCTTTTTTCAGCCCCTTTTGGGGAAGGTGTTCATGTGGCTGGGGTTGGAGGATGGCCTCACTGATTAGTAGGGCCACCCTCGCTGGTACCAAAGTGTGTAAATTGTCAAGTAGCTGGTGTTGACTGTCTTGTACTTCCTATAATGGGATCACCAGGGCATTGGATATTCTCCACAGTCATTCTTGGAACTTATGACAGTCCGATGGAGAGGAGGGGACTGAACAAGTGGCTGCATCTGAAGAAGATAAAGGATACCTCTCCAGCTCCATTGGTACCATTGGAGTAGGGGTTAATTGGTGCGTCATCTGGTGTCATGTTGGAACGCCTACCTGATGAGAGTTGTGGTGATGAGATGCAGGAGTCCTGGATACCAATTCTGAGTGTCAGGCAAGGTGGGGAACTGCCACAGCACCACTGGAATCTTCCAGTAGTTGTGCTTCCAGAACAGGAGCAGTAGACCATGTCAGACATCTGTATTGTCCGAATCATAAATCCTGCCAAATGCCGGTGCTATAGGAAACAGAGGTGTCAGGAACATAGCGGGGGAAGGGTCCCATCAACTTGGTGATCAAATCTGGGCCCGTTGAGACTGTAGTCCCTCTAGTACAAACACCAGATGGGGATCTGGAGTGCTTCCATGTCTCCTGTGGGGGTCAATGGTATCCGTTCCATTGAAGAAGCCAGTATCAGGAACTGCACCTGTCTGGAGACTGATGTTTCCCAGGATGCCAGCGGGGCCACAAGTCACAGGATCTATGATCAGTAAAAGCGGATCCAGCAACTGATGTGGTTGTTATTCGGTCTTGTGAGACTTGGAACATGTGGCTCCTTCATGGATAGAACTTATGGACAGTGCCGAATCCTTAGACTTGGAGGAAGACTTACTGCTATGTATGCACATGCTTCCTTGGTTCATAGGTAGGCCCAGCGCAGGGTCCTTAGCACTGATACCAGCGGAGCCTGATGGCAGGAGAAGCACTCTTCACCTGTTCAGGACAAATGTACGGGGCGATTCCCCAGCCGAGATCCAATGACAGTTCCATGGCAGTCTCCATAAGGTGTTTCCTGAAGTGGAGGGTCCAATTCTCTTGAGAACAGGCAGGAAAAGAGAGATAGATACTGCACCTTGACATGATGTGGGTTTCCCCCAAGCTGATGGAAAATGAGTGAGGGCAGGAAGCACATATTTTGAACCCCAGAGGCTTCAGAAAAATCCAGTACCCAGGCCTGGGGAGCGTTTGGTGACTAACACTGCAAAAGTGGCATCCCAAGTCCTAAATCTGGTATAAAAGGAAAAATTCAAAACAAAAATAAAAAAGGGAATACAGAACAAAATAATCAATCTAAACTATGAACAGTATTAAGGATATTTAGAAAAGTTTTGGAAAGTGCATCACAAGGACAGAGTAAAAGCTCCAACTTGAACCATGCACCCTTTATCGCCTCAGGCGAAACCACAAGGCTGCTTAGGGCGTATGTGCGGACCACCAAACAGTACTACTTTCAAAAGTTCTGACACCAGGCTCATGCACATAACCCTCCATAGAATACAATAGGGACCATCACTTGAAGAATATACTGTTTCTAACACAATTTGAAAAAAAGTTTAGCTACATTTTTATTCTTGTTGTTTTCTAAAAACAAGCAGCTCACCTTTTCCTCCCTGGCTCATGGAACCTGTGTCTCGTCCACATTGTCCTTTATTATTCACACCAAATGTCCAAACCTCTCCATTCTTCATTAACACACATGAATGAGCTTTGCCCATAGCCACCTGAGTCACAAAATGGCCTTTCAAATCTGTTACTAAACCTGTGAGACATAAAACATTTGGATGATGAACAGCACTCTCTCTCTGGATCAGACATTCACTATATCACAAGTACTACTAAAAAACATTTAATTTTTTAATCGGGAGAATGGTAGAATATTGGAGTTAGTAAAACACATGCCTGGTCTACACCTAAAGCTTAGGTTGACCTAGTTATGTCATGTAGTGGTGTAAAAAATTCACACCTGAGAAACGTAGTTAAATTGACATAAAGCCCCAGTATAGATATCCACTAGGTCACTGGAAGAATTCTTCTGTCGACCTACCTGCCACCTCTCAAGGTGGTGGTCTAACTACAGCTATGGGGGAAAAAAAACCCTTCATTCACTGTAACAAGCGTCTACACAACCACCATAGTGCTGTAGCTGTGCTGCTGTAGGCATCTGTAGTGTAGACAAGGTCACAGGTAGTGAAGAAAAAGGAAGGAGAGAAGAACAATCATAACTAATCTGCCAAGTCAATACAATAAATATACAAAGTTTTTTTATAAAGTGATTTCATACAGAATTATAATCGAATTGGAACAAAAATTTCTCTAACATTTCATTTAAACTGACGTGTCAACGCTGAATAAATGCAACCAAACCATATGTTAAAGACATGTCTCTCTTACATCTGTACTTAACTGGCATTATTTGGCTTTAAATAAATATCAACTTACTTGTGCTATCAGAGTAAATGGCATCTTTTCCAAACATATAGAGTTCTCCGTCTTTTGAAATGACAGAACTGCTCCCATTATTGCATGCTGTATATACTACAATCTTTCCTTCCATTTTAATGATCTTTTTAGGCTTATAGGGTTTTGACTGTCGTCTGCTTTTAGCTTTAAAAGAAGAGAAGTATTTTATAAATAATACGTTTCACCAAGAAGTGAGGGCAAGAAGAAAATAAGGTTTTCACCAGCTAAACTATGAACATTTGCTTCATAATACAATAACATTTCCTTAGACTCTCTCTACAAGAGTCTGTTTGCTGATTCTCCCACTGAAAGTAATTTTTTGGATGTTTTTGTAAAATACCATTAACTTTATCATTAGTGGAATGGTAGGCAAGCAAAATCTGTGCCTAGGCTGACATTTTTATGACGACTCTGCAAGGCTTCTTTAATTGGTTTGTTTATACTCGATATAACAATAAGTGATCCTAAAAAGCAATACTTGCTCACAAAAGTTTTTTTTGTCTGAAACTGAAAAGATGCATAAGCAAAAGCTGAAGTCATTTGTATCACAGTAAGTCTGCAGACCGGATTTTTATTATTTTAAAATCTTGGTTTAAAAGTTTTTAAATCTTCCAGTAATCTATCAGATCAAGACGTGATCATGTTCCCATTTAAGTCTCATTAAACTTCAATAGAAGCCACAATATTAGCTTCCTTAATAGAATTAGTACAACTATAAATATTTTAGCTAAAATTATAACATGATAAAGCCCCAATGAAAGCCAACCGACAACGATATTACTGTTAAGATTTCATGTAATTGTTCATAAAACCTAGAAATTGCAAGTAAATTTTAAACAGTGTCATATTTTACATCATAAATATATATCTAATAATTTTAAAAGCTTCCTATAGACACATTCAGCAAAATCAAGGTTGCAACTGCAGTTTAGTTTTAAACCTCTCAACTGTCTCCTAACTTTGCCACCAAAGTTTTAGGGCCCCTTTCTGTTGCCACCTGAACCACAAGGGAAAATGTTGGGGACTCTTAATCCCACCAAATCCACTGGACCCCACACTCGGAAACCCTGCAAGGGGGCCAGGTCTCAGAGCCTAGCTCCAACCCATGCCTGAACATCTACACTACAATTTTTAGCCATGCAGCCTAAACCCTGAAAGCCTGAATCAACTAACCTGGGCTATTAGACTCGGTGCCACAAGTTTTTTTCACTGCAGTATAGAGGTACCCTTATTTGTGAACTAAGCATATCAGATATGAAGTCAAAGACACAAACACAGAACTCGACAATGCCATTTTTAGAGAGTCACCATTCAGACTAGAACTAGACTAAGGCCATGTCTACACTGCACTTCCATGAAAAACCACACCCCTGAATGAAAAAAGTTTTAACAACGGAAAGCACCAGTGTGGACAGTGCTTTTTCACTCTTCCATCAAAGTCACCACCCCTCAGTGGGGGTGGTTTTATTTGGTCACTGGGAGACCTCTCTCCCAGTGACAAAGAGCAGCTACTCTGCTTACCTTACAATGGGACAGCTGCGCCGTTGTAAAGTGCGCAGTGTAGATAGCCTAAGTTTGCATAGTCAGATCAGATGATCTTAGCAGCTGCTCTTTGAATGGACCATAGACAGTCAGATGGGTGGCAGAAGGCCAAAAGGTGGTATTCTGTACTCAATCATCTGGATATGAAAATTAAAACAGTTTACACTGTTCCTTTATTAATCAATAGCCTAGCAACCTCTGTTTAGAAATCTAATTTTACTATCACTTTATTATGGAAGTGCTGTAGTGACTTCACAGTTAAGGTGAGCAAAACTTTGTTTTCAAAATGCTTTAAAAGGAATACAAATAGACAGATTGATTTGAAAATAGCTAAGCCACATCAGAGTACGGGTCAGACTTTGTGGTGCAAATTTGAGGTCATATGGTCACAGAGTTCCTTCTCCAAATTACTTGGTTTTAAGTTTTCAAATAAAGAGGAATCGGACAAGTAAAGAAACTGGGGTGGGGTGGGTAGTTGAGAGTTGGCATGTTCAGTGCCAGCCACAGACACTCACCACTGAAACTAGGATGGGGAGCTAAAAATGGACATGCTTAGTGCAGATCACACAGAACTGAGACTGGGAAGAGCTGAGAATAAGGAAACTCGGGGGATACCACAGGCACATTGGGCAGAGACCAGGAAGAGCTGAGCCTTGGGAAACTACTCAGGCACCACTCCAGTCAGATTCAACACCAGCTCCTCAAGGAAAACCTCAGTTACTGAGAGGCTGAGTGAATAACCTGTCCACAGTCACACCCCCATGGTTCAGAGGTGCCTATACCCCAAAGCATGAAGCATGAATTCAAATTCTCTATTTGCTTGACTTCTCTGATGAGTTTTATGTGAATCAATTCTATGGACCCCACCTAAACCCTGGGCAGTATCCACTAAAATTATATTAATGGACTGCCACTGAGTTCATCTAGTATTCAGCACCAATAGCTGATCTAATTGGTACAGCCCTGCAGTTTGGGGCTCCCACTACTTCCTAGTGTTACCTCCAGTTAGTAGTTTAGCGGCTGAGAAATGGTCAGGAAACCTCCCCAGAGCACCCATTCATCCCATAATTGCCCCCAAAGACTGCGCTACTCAATACCTCAACTTTCTCAAAAAATTCACGGCCTAACAACTTCTTTAACATGGAATTTAGGTTGTCGTCACTTAGCACCTCCCTCTACTCCTCATACCTTTCCAGAACACAAGAATTTAAATCTTAAAACTCAAGCATCAGAAACTCAGGAAATTAAATGGTAACAAACTTTATTAATGCAGAGCTAAGGTTGCCCCGTGACAGCTTGCACCTCCAAAACATCAAGTTCAGCAAAACTCAAACTTCTGAAAACCCGGAAATTTAGAAAAATGTTTATTATAGGAGTTGGTGGTCCATTTAGACAGTTCTCATCTAGGTCTGAAGCGGTTATGCTACTGTGGCGAGGTAATAATCAAGAGACCTAGCTTTTATACAGTGCTTTTCATTATTAGATCTCAAAGAACTTTACAACATTACCCCAATTTTACATATGGGAAACTAAGGCACAGAGAGGTGACGTGACTTGCCCAAGGTCATGAAGAAGACCAGTGGCAGAGATGGGAATAGTCTCAGTCTTCCACTAGGTCACACGACTACTATGTGATTCCTCAGTGTTCCTCCCTACTCCTGTACATTCTGTTATAGCGGAATGGTGAAAATGGCTGTGTTTTGAAACATTTGCAATATATAGTTGCTAAGAAGGACAATGAGAGAAATCTCATCCATTGTCTATGCCCCAAAATCTTGACAGTTTTAATATATGATAGTTTCCCTCCCACCGAGTATTTGCATGTGTAATTTATCTTTTCAAAAATATTTTCAATGCCTTCTGAATATTCTGCTGTACTCTTATTTCTTAACACACACACACACACACACACACACACACACACACAGACCCTGTGACAGAGGCAGATTTTTCCCCAAGTGTTTACAGTTGATTCTCAGATTTCTGCACAAGGTGGGTTTCAAAAATTCAAAGTTGCTAGGATATGAACTTAATGAAATGATTTTTTTTTTCCCTGAGGGCTGTATCAAATGATCCCACATTTAGATCACTAACCCTAGCTTGCACTCCCATGAGGCATAACTGTGAAGACAATTTGTATGCATGCAAATTTTAAATTTTGAAGATTTATTGTTTAAACAGGAAGGGCTCTCCAATGTTACCTAGAACAGAGCTGGTACTCCATTATACTACTATATGATTTCTGGAGCTCTACACATGGATCAGCAGCATAAATGGCTCAGGGACGTGTTAAGTGACCCATTCAGCTCAATGAGAAGTTCTCTGCTGAAAGAATATCCCATGGAGATGAGTACAGCCTGAAACAATAATTCTGAGACATGTAAACTATTCCAGTCATGTCAGTGAATATTCCCTTCCCCCTTCACTAGGACTGAAGAGTTTTGATAAGGTATCAAGCTCGCCCATTTTTTCAGATACTGATCTCAGTCTCGGTGTATTCTTGGTGAACGTTCCAAGCATGCCTGTTTAAACTCCTCACCCAGAAGGACAGAGCTTACCCATATCTTGTCTCACATATGGAGGAAGGGCTAGGGAGAGAGGCAGACACTCCGAGAAAGGCAAGCTTCCCCCCTCCCCACCCAACTTGGCTCACATGAGGAGTCAAGCGGGGGGGGGGGGAAGGGGAAGACCCTTAGATGGGCAGGACCCCCCACATGCTGGCACTCACATGGGGCAGGGATCAGACCACCGGGGGGAGCAGTGGGGAAGGAGAGGGGCTCAGACCACCCCAGATAGACAAGTCCCTTTCAGAACCTGGCTCACATGGCGGGGAAGAGTGGAAACAATAGGCAGATCACACCCCTGTAGATTGGTTGGGGACCTCCAGATCATGGCACACACACAGGAGGTGAACATGGGGCTGACAGGTACCCCTATCCCATTATCTCCCAGTCCACCCATCACCTTACCCCCATAATCCCCATCCAAGTGTCCCCCTCCACCTAGTAGTACCCATCTCCTCCACATCATCTGATACAAATGCCTCTCTCCCCCTAGTCCTACCTACTTTTCCATCCATAATCATCCTCCCCTCCAGGCAAGCATTTGCTTGTGGAGTTCATTTTATATTCAAAAAAATAGTTTCGAAGCTTTCTGAATATTCTACTATACTCTGATTATATTTCCCCAAAATAAAAATCCCCCTTTCATAGCGTTTAACTGGAGCAGTATTTCTGCTCTTTTACTTCAGATTTCTGCCCTTCAGAAAGCATCAATTTTAAGAAAAACTGTTTTTCCCCCGAAGGGCTGTATCTCTTGAATCACTTAGTCAAATGGTTCCAACTTTGGATCACTGACCATACCCCAAGACCCCATGAGGCACAGCAAATTTCAAGACAAAATGATTAATTATGCAAATTCCAGAGCACTTAGAACAGCCAAGCTTTAAAACAGAAAAGCAGGTCTTAACCTTAACTATAGCAGAACTGTTACTCTGCTGTAAAATAGAGGTAAGGCATCCTCCTACAACCCTTACAACAATAGCATTATAAGAAAATATAAATGTTGTAAAACCAAGAAATATAGAGTTAAGATAACTCTTCCGACCCAAAATGGTCAAACAACCTTAACTAATCAAGTGGGAATATCAATCAAAAGCAAGAATTTAACAGAATCCTAATCCCTTCCCTAATCAAACCCATCATCTTCTCTGTTCCAATACAACTCCAAATCAACACTCCAATTTAGAGTCCAGTGGACCTTCATTGCACTCTATCTAGCACCAGTGATCCCAAGATGACTTGCTGATGGTTTGCAGAAGCTAACAGGGGGTTACGGTTCAGGGATCTCTCAGAGTATATCTACACTTGGAGCTGGGGGTCTGATTCCCAGTTCAATTAGACATACTCATATTAGCTCTCATTGAGATAGCACGCAAAAAATAGTGTCGCCTAGGTAGCACAGGAAGAGTTAAGAGGCAGCGCAGCCATAAACCCATATGAGCACAGTGGGTATGCATTCAGCACAGCTAGCCCATGCCACCAGTCACTGTTGCCCATGCTACTCTACTGGTTTTAGTGTGATAGCTCAATGAGAGCTAGCACAAGCATGTCTGTGAGCTGTGAATCACACCAAAGCTCCAAGTGTAAACATAATCCTGAGGGTCTCTTAAGAGCTGGGATCAAAGAGGCCAGTGTTAAGGTTGTGTAGAAAGTATCTCTTAACTCTGCATTTCCTTGTTTTCCAACATTTGTGCATGAGGAAGCACTAATATTCTTGCTTGTGAACAATGAAGAGTCCGGTGGCACCTTAAAGACTAACATGCTTGTGAACATAACTTATGTTAGTTGCTGGGTTCAAACACAAACTTGTGTTTACTTGCAGATAATGTGCACAAGCATGTTGATGATATGCCCGTGCATTGCTCTCGTAATCTACCCATTTTTCCTTTCACATCTTAAGGACTGGTTAATGTTGATTTTACTGGTGTAATTTACAAGTACTAATTCTATATTAAGCCATTAATATAATAGTAAAACCTACTTGATTCACCATCTTCTCCTTTACTAGCAGAGCCTGTAAAGAATATACTTCCATCCTCTGCAACAAGTAAGGCATGTGAACCATCATGTCCAACTGAGAACTGGATAATCTTCGGAGATTTCGTGATTGGCAGTTCAACCCATTTTCCTGCTGAAGGACCACCTTGTTTGATTCCCAGGCTCTGATATTTGCCAGTATAATAAATCTGAAAGAAAGTGTTATATTGTTTTCCTATTGTGTCATAATACTTAAAATGAAACAATAACTGTAGCTAATAAAAGCAAGATTCAAAATAAAGGGGTTCAAAGATTTTTCCCATTTGATGATTTAATGGTAAATAAGTTAAAAATTAGTCTTAATAATGACCTTAGAAAAGTTTACTATAAATGACAACCAAAACTGGACTTATTTCCAGCTATGACCTCAGCAAGGTGAAATGGAATACAAGAGAAATATGCATTTTTTCCCCCAAGATACTCTATGCCATAGCTCTCTTCCTTTGTTTGCTCAAAAAACTTTTGATAGTTAATTATGCATTAATGCACCCAAAACTACATGAGGATTCATTTGATTACAGGAGCAGATTAACAGAAAGTATGCTTACAAAGCAAAAAGACCAAGGAAAATCAAAATAAAAAACACATTCTTTAACTTATCCAGTTACTCAATATGTTAATATATATTGTACTTTTGATACTTGGTGTCATGATCTAGTATAAGGAACATGCTAAAACACTGGTAAAATGAGTTAAATTAAGAAGTGTCAGTCTGAACATTGCTTTTAAAAACATATCAATTTAATCATCATCCAATACCAAAAACTCCACTTTTTTTAGAAACATAGGACAGAACAAGAAGCAATGGGGAGGAGGTCTAGTTGATAGTAGGAAAAACTATTTCACTAGAAGGGTGGTGAAGCACTGGAATGCGTTACCAGGGGAGGTGGTGGAATCTCCATCCTTCGAGGTTTTTAAGGCCCAGCTTGACAAAGCCCTGGCTGGGATGATTTAGTTGGGGCTGGTCCTGCTTTGAGCAGTGGGTTGGACTAGATGACCTCCTGAGGCTTCTTCTAACTCTAATCTCCCTATGATTCCTATGATAAGAATTGCAATACCAAATCAGACCACTGTTGCATCTGGTCCCAGTAGCCTGTCTGCAGCAATAACCAGTACCAAGTTACAAGAGACCTTACAGTGCACAATTATGAAATGACCTGCCCACAGAGGACATTTCTTCTTAAACCCCATCGACTTAGTTATTAGTTTATTCTACAAGAAATAGAAGTTCATTCAAAAATATATCCTATGTAACATACTCTTCTCCATATCTGAATCTCTGAATACTTCCCACACAATTACCTGTCACTTAAGCGGTCTATCCTGGGCCACTCTTCACATACCCTCTGTGTTGTTAAATCCCATAGGTTTTGCCTCTGAGTAGCACTCAGTGGAGGCATTCTTTCAATCCACCCCTTTTGCATATTCCTCCAGCTTCTCAATAGCACACCCATCATGGCAGCTATTCTGGCTTTATTCTTTACATATACCCCTATATTTCCATCTTCTTTTCTGGATAACATTGGCATAAAGGGTTGCTGAACTCCGAAAAAACTTGGCATTTGTTATAGACTCATTCCACTGATGAAAGTAGTGTTTTTGAGGTATTTTGCTTTGGAAGGCATTCAGATGTCTGTCTGTAGCTTTAGGGGATTTCCAGCTTTTATACCCATATGTTAGGACTGAAATATCCATATGCCTATTCCCTTTATGAATTCCACCAAGGTTTGGTCTTCAATATCTTATGGGAATTAATTCTACAGGCTAAATCTATTCTACCCAAGTAAGTATTTACTTTTTACCTTTCAGACTCTCATACTACCTCTTGAGGCAGCAGGCTCTGAAGCAGGTTTGCAGTACTTTTGGTCACTTCTTTGAGACAGCACTGCAGGCATCATACCCTTTAAGTGCCATTCTTAGTGGCATAGACAGTTCTTTTACAGACTCACTTGATTCATGGAACATCAAAAGGCAAGAGGAAGTAATGGTTATTTACTGTAACTGTTTTTTGGAGATGTGATGCAGACATGTATTCAACTTAGGTGTGCCACACCTAGCACACTGGAGTCGGACAGTACCTGTAAAGGGGCAGCACTCCCATGTCCTGGCTGTGGCTATATGAGGTGACACTGCCCCAACCCCCTCTCAGTTCCTTTGCACCAAAAGCTCAAGAACAGACTATGATGGAGAGTGGGTCATGGAATACACATCTGCATCACATCTCAAAGAACCACAGTTACAGTAAGTAACCGTTCCTCCTTCTTGGAGTTGATGTAGACATATACGCCATTTCGGGCTTGTCTACACTTATCAGGGGATCGATATGCAGCTATCGATGCATCGGTGGTAGATTTAGAAGACCCGTTAAATCGACTACAGATCGCTCTCCCGTTGACTCCTATACTCCACCGGATCGAGAAGAGTAAGGGGAGTCAACAGGAGAGTGTCTTCAGTCGACATCGCGTAGTGTGGACCTCGTGGTAAGTAGATCTAAGCTATATTGACTTGAGTTACGCTACTCACGTAACTCAAATTGCGTAGCTTAGATCGACTTTCCTGTAGTGTAGACAAGGCCTTAGCTCACTCACAAGCAATATGGAAACATCACTGAGGAATGCTATCAGCGTTGCTTGTGTTCTCATCAAATGAGTTTGTATCAGCTGAGAAGGCATAGCTGAAGCTCTCATACACAGTCTTGGAGCAAGAGGTTATCCATCTAGAGATGGTCTGTGCAGAGACCTTTGACCCTTTTGTGAGGTCCGCATATGAAACGAACAGTGGGGCAAAGTATGAAACAATTCAGTCCTGTTCAAATGAAAGGTTAGACACTGCTTGACATTCAACATATGGAGGAGCTGTTCCTCTGGGAAGAAATGCGTTTTAAGGAAAAACACACAGATAAATATACCACCTGATTTCAGATGAAACTCAGATCATCCTGGAAAAAACTTTGGGCGTGGCCAAAGCATTATTTCTCCCTGGAGAAATGCACGTAAGAAGGGCCCACCATCGGGGCCTGCAACTGACCCACCCTCCTTGCAGATGTAATAGTTATCAAGAATGCAGTTTTCTGACAGGAGAAGACAGGAGGGGCAACAGACAGAATGCAAGGGGCTCAAATGGAGGGTCAGAACTGCATTTTGGTCCCACAATGGGACTCGCTTTCGGACCTGACAATGTAAGTGAAGAAGCCCTTTCAGAAATCTTATCACGGTAGTATTGGAAAGAACTGATTTCCCCTAAAGAAGGGGATGAAACACAGATATTGCTGCCAAATGCACTCAGTGAACTGAGGGTCAGCCCTGATTTCTAAAGATGTAGTAGGTAGTCCAAGATGTCCTAGATGGGAGTCCCTGTTGGTTGAGTCCCGCAGACCAAGAACCGCAAACTGAGAACCTCTTCCACTTCACTAAGTAGGCTGTCCTAGTGGAGGACTTCCTACTGTTGAGTAGCACATGTTGGACAGACGCCAAGCACCGTTCTACCTCTTCATTCAGCCATGCAGCAGCCATGCCATGAGGTGCATGGAGCTGATCACAGGACGGCCATAGTTCCGAGTGAGCAGGTCAGGACAGAGACGAAGAGGTATGGGAGCCTTGAACGAGGAGATATGTGAACCAGCACTGTTTCAGCCACACCACAACAATTAGGATGAGCTTGCCCCGATCCACCTTGAACTTGAGGATGCCCTGAGGAATGATCAGAATAGGGCGAAAGGTGTACAACAGAGTCAACCACATGCTGCAGTGGAAAGTATCTGAGAGGGAGCCCGGGCTGAGCCCCCCCAAAAAACAGAACTGGCACCACTTTTTGTCTTTTCTCATCACAAAAAGGTCAATCATGGGGATGTCCCAGATCGCAAAAACAACCTTGAGGACATTCGCTGTCAGGGACCACTCATGGCTCACGGAGAAAAACCTGCTGAAATGGTTCACAAGACAATTCTGCATCTCCAGCAAGTGGACTGCTACTGTAGGGATGTCTTCTTTGATGCAGAATTGCCACAGGTTGATGGCCTCTGGGCATAGTAACCTGAAAAGTGCTCCTCCTCCTTTGTTCACATCGCAGTGGTATTATTGGGGAGTATGTGAACCACTGAGTCCCTGATACGGTCCCGGAAGGCACAACATGCATTGTGGATGGCCCAAATGTTGATATGGAGCGAGGTTTCCTGTTCCAACCCCTGGCTCTGCACACACTGAGTCCAGATGCATCCTCCCTCCCTTCCTCCCTCCCCCCACCAAAAGGGAAGCATTAGTAACTAAAGTTGGTTGGAGAAGGCTGAGCGAAGGGGACTCTTCAGTACACATTGCATGCGGATGCCCAAAAGCTCAAGGAGTCTATGACTAGTGGAGTCTATCCAATCTATCCAGAGAATGTAAGGCAGGGCAGTAGACCATCCTGAGGCCACATATGAAGAGGGTGAAAGTATAACCTGGCTAACTAGATCACCTATGTCCCAACAGGCTCAGAGACATCCTGACTGTCGTGGAGGGCTGAGATTACAGACTGAGGCAGAGCTGTTGAATTGCCTGGAAACAGCTAGTTGGAAGAACGCTCTCGACCTTGTGGAATCTAACAGGGCCCCAATGAACTCAATTTTCTGAGTGGGAACCAACGATGACTTTCTGGCATTTAAAATGAACCCCAGTTGGTGGAGCACAGACAACATGATAGTGACATTGGCGAGAACCTCCTCTCTAGAGCCGCCCCTCAGTAACCAATTGTCAAGTACAGAAAGATATGGATTCCTTTCCTCCTGAGATATGCCATGATCACAGCAATGCATTTGATGAAAAGTCAGGGGGCAGAAAAGAGGCTAAATGTTCTCCTACCACAAACCAAAGAAAATTTCCTGTGATTCGTTAGAATCGCCATATGAAAGTAAGCATCCTGAGATCCAAAGCAACTAACCAGTCATTCTGAGACAGCGCGGGGAAGAAAGCCAATAGACTGACTATGCTGAACTTCATGTATTTGATGAGTATGTTGAGGCCACGAAAGTCAAATATAGATCTTATCCCGTCCTTGGGTTTTGGTATTAGGAAGTACCAGGAGTAGAAGCCATGGCCCCAACGTTCTAGCAGAACTTCCTACACCTCTCCCAACGTCAGCAGAGGGCTGACTTGCTTAATGAGCAGTGTTTCATGAGACGGGTCCTTGAAGAGGAATAGGGGGATACGGATGGCATGTGTAAAGGAACTGGATGGCATAGCTCCATCTGACAGTGTCTAGAACATAGCTGTCAGAGGTAATCAAGTCCCACACGTTGTAAAAATGGGACAGTCTGTCCCCAAAGGAACATGGGGACAAAGAGCGTAAAGCAATAATTAGAACAGTGCTCTGGACCAAGCACTTAAAATGGCTGCTTAGCAAGTGCCAAGTGAAGGCATGGACTGACTGAACCCTGAACCTGAGTGATTCCTTTTGTGAGACCTATCCCTCTTTCTGGGGTAGTTGCCCTGCTTCCTGTTGCTGAACCCCATAGTAGCATCTCTGCATGGGCTGTATATACGCCCCAAAGGACCTCCAGGTAGCCTTGGAATCCTTAACGGAGTGCAAAAAGTGTCAGTCTTGTCCAAGAACTAGGTCTGGATGTCAAAAGGCAAGTCCTCAATGGCTTGCTGGACATCCAAAATGATCCCAGAGTTTTGCAGCCAGGAAGCTCTCCTCAGAGTAACCACAGAGGCCATCACCCTGGCTGAAGTACATCAAGGGGAGACTGCAGTGATATCTTGGTCACAAACCAGCCTTCTGTGACAAACACCCTAAATTCCTCACGCAAGCCCTTGAGTAACTGGTCCACACACTTGGACACTGCTGACCAGTTGAGAAAATCAAATGTGGACAGCAAAGCTTGTTGATCTGTTGGGACGATAAGGTATAGCCCAAAAGTCCAACTGCTTGGAGTTTCTATCCTTAAGATGGGCTTGAATTTACCCTGTCAGGCGCTGTCATTCATTGCCATTACAGCCAGAGAATTCAGGGACAGATGGGAACAGAACCCTTAAAATCCCTGCACAGGAGCAAAACAGAGCTTCTCCATGCGCTTAGCTACCAGTGGTACTGAGGCCAATGTACTCCACAGAGCTCTCACTGTCTCTAAGAGCACATTATCCAGAGGGCCACTCTCTCAGGAACAGATGGCTGCAGAATGTCCACCATTGTGTGTGTGTTCTCCTGGAGAAACACTGCCTGGATGCAGAAGAATGCAGCTACACAGTGTAAGAGGTCCTGGTATGCCATAAAGTCTTCCAGAAGGGGAGGACAAACCAGGCAACACTGCATCATCTGGAGATGAGGACTAGGCTCTTGGCTGAGCCAAACCAGCTCTTGCTCCTGGAATGACATACCCGGACAGAAGGACTCCAGCAGCTCTTCAGGGAGGAAAACCACCGATGTCTGAGCTTGCAGCTGATCTGCAGCCACCATTGTCAATCTTCCCTTTGAACAGGACCAGGAGCAAGATCTCCACTAACAAAGAGCATCCCACGGTCTCCAAAGTAGCCACTGATATGGATAGGACACTGGTGGCTAGTAGGTGCCAGGCCAGGGACCTCCATCCTGGTCCCAGGGCATATGTCAACCGTGGCAGCCATACTGGTCTACTGGCAGGCAAAGCAGAGCAGGAGAAGGATGACCCCAACTTGGAAGCAGAAGCATCCTGTGATCTCAAAGTCATGGATGGAGCAACTCCCAAGGGAGCCAAAAGAAAAATCAATTCATCTGTTGCCCAAAATGAGTCTGGCATCGGTGCCCTCAATGAAGGCGGTACCATCAGTACCAACCATGCTGGTGCCGCAGGCAGCATCAGTCCCTGTGCACCCAAGTGCATCAATGCTGAGGGTGGTGACAGTTGCCATGGAAGCAGCTGTGGCATCAATTAAAGCGGGGCCACGGATGGTCCCAGTACCGAGATCCCCGGTACTGATTCTGGTAGCATACCCATCCCAGCCACCAGGGGAGAAGAATCTTGGGTACAATACCAAGGGGCCCAATGATTGGTGGCCTTTAGAGGGGCTATCGAAGGTGCTTGACTTGTAAAATCTTTGACCAGCAATGAGGATGGGCATGAAAGACAGGGAATTTCAACCACAGTCTGGTACTTTGATGCAGTGGATTTGTAAGGCCTCGCCCTTGTCAGTACCGGACTCAATGAACATCTGGAGACCAGAACCGAAACAATGGTATTGGGGTTATGACATCCCTACTCAGTACTAGGGAAGAGCCAAAGGTATCTGGGCATCATGTGCACCAGAGCCAGCCCTCCATCAGTCTGAGCTCTTTCTGGGGGAGCAAAGGAGTTGCCCCACAACCTGGAGCCATCATAATTGGTCTTATGAGACCTCTTCTTTGGCACAGATGACAGAGAAAGGCTCCTGAGTCTCTTCAGAGAGGCACCTGCCCCAGAACAAGAGACAGCAGCGCTCTCCAAGGGTGCTCTCCGGACCAAGGAGGGCCTCAGTACCAGGTCATGTCACATGGCCTGTTCAAGCAGGTGCTGCTTGAGGCAAAGCTCCCGTGCAACGCGAGTCCTCTCCTTAAATGATCTATGCTCTTTAAGGTGCGTCTTACCAAGAAAAAGCAAGCACCACATGTGGGGTTGCTGTTCGAGATCATTCCTCCACATGAACGGCAATGTTTAAACCCAGATGAGGGCATCACCAGGAACGCTACATAGCAACTAACACTAACTACATATAATAAAAGTAGGCTAAGATTAAATGCAAAGTTCTGAGACCACAACCACATACAGAGCTCCGACTCCAGCCACAAGCAATAAGAAGGAACAGAACATGGATGCACATCTCAAATTTCACTTCAGCCTCCAGACACAGTTAAAGTTATAAAAAGTTGTTGAAAACTTTAAAAATCACCCCTAAAGACAAAAAGAAAAGGAGTACTGGTGGCACCTTTTTGTGAATACAGACTAACACGGCTGCTACTCTGAAACCCCTAAAGACAGTGTCAATGAGTTTGACCTGGACAAATTTCACATTGGTGGCAATGTGCTGTTCTGTACTGTATGCAGCAAGGCTGTAGCTTACAGTCGAAGGCTGACATTTGTAGAACACATGGAAAGCACTAAAACTGAATGGAAAAAAAAAATGAAAACAAGAGGCTGAAACAGCAGGACCATTGACAATAGTAAAGAAACAATGCACTGTGACTAGCTCATTCCATTAATTTTATTTTATGACGACTAATGGCATTGGTGGTTTCAAGCTTGCTTAAAAATTGTAAATATATCAATAAAACATTGTGTTCAACTAATACCTGTATATATTGTGGCTAAGGAAACTAAAGTTCAGCGTTTCATTTTAATAGCGGAAAAAAGGCAATTTTTTTTTTAATTAGAGAATTTGGGTTTTCTTTTGTTTGGTTGGTTTTTTTTTAAAAAAAAATCACAGAAAACTAGGACTCCTGGTTCTAATAAAACTCCAGCTGAATTATAAAGAGCAATTTACAGGTAGTACAGTGAGATTTGGTGGGGGGTGGCATACTATTCTGGCAATAAATGGATTGTAGAATGTGAAGATCATGCATATGTAAACCACCTGTGACAAAGTTCCTCCTCTACCTCGGTGGTCTTGCACTTATTGGTGGATTTTCCCTCCTTGGAGCTTCACGGCAGCCCTTAGTTTGGCCGTTTTCGTGAACCCACAGTCCAGGTCAACTCCTCCTGTGTCTGACCAGGAGTTAGGAGGTTTGGGAGGGAGGGGAGGGAACCCGGACCCACCCTCTACTCTGGGTTCCAGCCCAGGGCCCTGTGGAATGTAGCTGTGTAGAGTGCCTCCTGGAACAGCTGAGCGACAGCTACAACTCCCTAGGCTACTTCCCCATGACCTCCTCCCAACACCTTCTTTATCCTCACCATAGGACCTTCCTCCTGGTGTCTGATAATGCTTGTACTCCTCAGTCCTCCAACAGTATGCTTTCTCACTCTCAGCTCCTAGCGCCTCTTGCTCCCAGCTCCTTACACATGCACCACAAACTGAAGTGAGCTCCTTTTTAAACCCAGGTGCCCTGATTAGCCTGCCTTAATTGATTCTAGCAGCTTCTTGATTGGCTGCAGGTGTTCTAATCAGCCTGTCTTAATTGTCTCCAGAAGGTTCCTGATTGTACTGGAACCTTCCCTGTTACCTTACCAAGGGAAAAGGGACCTACTTAACCTGGGGCTAATATATCTGCCTTCTATTACTCTCCTGTAGCCATCTGGCCCAACCCTGTCACACCTCCTACCAAGTACTACTCAAAAAACCTACAACAGCATGGATTATGCAGCTCCTCCAGCAGGGCTGCATGAAGGCAATGTTATGAAGAATAATTTTTGCTTCTTTATTGGTTCTATCAGAGTTAATGCAGATATATCTACCTGAGCTAGAAATTACACCTCTAGCTCCAGCACCCAGAGATGGTTCTTACCAGACTTTATTCATCTACTCTTTGATCACTTACTGATTTCAGCGACGCATTGCAAAAGGTAGAGATTGTGCTATTTGCATTTGATGTAAAGGTGATGGCTGCACAGCTGCTTGTTGTCTGTGTAGCACTCACATCTCAGCATCTGTTTTACCAGCTATTCCCATGGTTTCAGATATACATAGCAGAATTCTGAGCATTATGGTACCCTGAAGTTAAAGGCCATGGAGATAGAGTATACACAACCTTCTGGGTTTGGTCTGAGAAGAATTCAAACTTTTTCAGGGCATTTCCATTAATCTCTGCAGGTTTTTGGAAGGTCAGGAAATATTTTATGATTAGCAGTGTCAAATACTACACAGAGTGTTTTGGAAGGTGTAGTTCCTCTTATGTTATTTTTTTTAAACAGAGACATTGAAGTTCTCCATTAGAGCAACAAGAATCGTCTCTCTACCCTGCCCTAACTTGAAGCCTGATCAACAGGGATTCAGATATTGCCAGTGATGTCAGAAACTTCTTTCCTAGTTTATCAATTAGAAAAGAAAAGTTAAACACTGGATGGTTATTTTCTGAAGACTAGCATCAAATAACCTCTCTAACTTGCCCTTTAATCATACTGAGCTTTTTCTACTTTGTTTTATTTTGTTTAAAAGGGAATGTGCATAACTGATTATGATGATTTTCCTAAATGATCTCCACACTCACTCTAAGGATTTTGATTTCCTCACTTTGTACTTCAGGATCTTTTTGACTAGTTTATTTTATTTTGAAATCTACCTTCCTAACAGTATCATAGTGCTACTTTTTGATATAATCCCAATCCTGAAAATGTTGAACAAAGGAGAAAAAACGGATTCCAGGAATTTTTTTTAAAAAACATTTGATAGAAAAGAGTTGCATTCTTGTAAATATGGGATTCAAAAAATGAAACTGACCAAAATACTGCAGTACTCAAAGAATCCATACACTGACATATCATTGGATACGATACTTTGTGTGGATTTCAATATACACATTATGTTAAAACATTCATTTTCAGTAAATACCTACAACCACTGTGGAAGAGTAAATTAAAGGTGAATGTTTGTTACTATACCACAGTAATCATCATGTATATTATTGATAAACCACCACAAAACATGGGGCCAATTTTTTGCTGACATATCACGTACAGCACCATTGATTATGTTTGTCGTTTAGAAACCTTTATCTCCAATGTCTCATAAGATGTTAGACAATATCATCAGAGTGTCTCTGAACTTGTTTTGTCTCCAAAGTTTAACTTTCTTAGAGAATGTAAAACCTCATGCAGCACTCTTGAAGATGATCAGGGTTGTCAGTAAATCAAACATAATACTACAGAGAAGCAGAGCTATGAAAACTACCACGTTTGGTTTGAAAAGGATTTTGTACATTTGAAAGAGAACCACTTCAAATTCATTTGCAATCTCCTTCATTTGAAAAGATTCCAGATTGAGCAACTTCTATTTTTACATGGTTAAACCTTATTATAAAAAGAAAAGGAGTACTTGTGGCACCTTAGAGACTAGGTGCCAAAGTACTCCTTTTCTTTTTGTGAATACAGACAAACACAGCTGCTACTCTGCAACTCTTATTGTAACTCAGACACAATTTGGATTTGTAAGTTTTATGCCCATTGTCATAGGTTCAAACTACCGTGCCAAAAGCAGAACTCTGATCTTAGGGAAATAAAATATCTCCCTAAACTGTTCGATATGAACAGCCGCGAAAAAAATCTAAACAGTTGTCCAAATGGGAAAATCACAATAGGTAATACACAAGGTCATACAAACTGTAACCAAGATAAAATGTTTTCCCCGGCTGACTTTTCCAGTTAGATCACAGATATCAACTAATATGCAGCATATCTCTGAGAAAAGTGAAAATATAGTTTCCACTGAGCTGAGCTAACCTTCCTAACCACTAGGAATAGGCTTAAGCCAACTGAGGGTACAAGAGAAAGTATCAGGTTTAAACTCTAAATATACAGCAACAAGCAACCTGTTAAGAACTTGTGGAGGACCACGCAGCATAAAGGAGGTCTGTAGAAGTATCTAGGGCTTGTAGATAAACAATTCAAGCAAAATAAAATAAAATAAAATAAAAATAACAAGAAGACTGCAACCTCATAATAAGGTTGATTTTAGACATACAATTTTAACTAAATAGTTCTCACTGAGTTCCTCAGGATTCCCATTTAAAAATACCAGCCTCTTTAAAAAAAATAGTATTCCAAAAAAAAATCTGCATTAATATTGCTTCCTTAAAAGGGGCACTGACAAGGTACAAAAAATTGAACTATTCACGTTGAAATCCACTTTGAGTTACTAAATTTTACAAATTAAGTAAACAAAAAAGCTTTTTAAAACTGAAGAGAATTTTTTAAGTTTAATTTACTTTTCACCATCTGTGTTGTTTCTTTTCTTCACTTCATCCAATTTGGATTGAAGATAAACTGATCATTGTGATACCTCACAAGAACTAAAAAGTAAAAAAGTAGTATATGGAATTCCACCATTACAAAACTGTTTAAAATTCCAATCTATAAAAAACCTGCTTTCATTCACATGTAAAAAAGTTTCATGAAAACATGTCTAAACTTATTGAGTGAGACTCACCAGTCCAGAAAGCATCTGGACAAAAGCTCTACTAACCAATTTAGTGGTGAAAAGGACGTTGCACAGAACTTCCGCACTGGGAAGCATTTGATCCACTGTATGCTTTGTAAAGTCTCCTCCACCGCTACCCCACCCTTTTTTTTTTTGGTAAACACAAAACCTAAATTATGACAAAAAAAATTTGATAGCACAGCTTAGAAAGTTTAGGGTCTAAAGGCTGTTTCTTAGCTACTCATTAAGAAAAATATGTCAAACTTATATGCAAGAATGTAAAACAATCCATTTACAATTACTATGCAACACTATAACTCAGCGGTTCTCAACCAGCGGCCCAATTAGCACACAGTTGTGTGCTAAAAAAAAACCTCAAAATTTGTCGCTTTGATCTAAAAGGCGGCAGGGCTGGCTAAGAGGGGGACAGTGTCAGGAAGCCTGCTGGAGCACTCCTGCCAGCACGGGGCTAGTGAGTGCCGCGGGGGGCAGGGTGCGGGATAGTGGGTCTCTGGGCAGGTTTGGGGGACAGGGCGCACTCTGGGCAGTGAGGCGGTGGGGGGCGCTAGGAACCAGGGGTTTATGGGAGTGCTACAGCAGCTCCAGGTTTTAGGCTGCCCAATCCTGGGCAGCAGGAGTGAAGTCCAGCTGCCCGGCCCCACACCCAGGGCTCTGCTCCTGGACCCACCTGTTGAGGAGTCTCTGGGCAGGGGGGCACTGGTTCTCAACCTGCGGCCCACATAACACATTGTGGGCTGCATATGCAACCCACAATGATAAATACGTTGAGATCCACTGCTATAACTAATAGTGCCACCTCCTGTTAAAGCAAAAACATCATTTTATGGCCCTTCCCTCTCTATAACCCAGCAATAACTCTAGACATTCCTTTGGATTCCAGCTGAGGAGCACTTTTCACTTAGAAAAGCCAGAAGCTGCTTTAACAAAACTGAAATTAAGTAGATGACAAAGTTAGAGAGTAAATTTTAAGGCAAGTTTTGTATACATTCAACTACACAAACATACTAAGTAAGAACATATAGGCTTTACTTGTAATTTAGTAATTAATTTTGATAGGACTGAAAAAATGTGAACATATGACATTTGGTTAATGAATGAATAATCCAGTAATTTTTGTTGCTATAATTTTCTTTAAGAGAGGGTTATAAAAAAATTAAATTGCTATATGAACACTACTTAATCTTATTGGTTTGTCTTTTCTACATCACAGTGAAAGCAAATATATATAAACTATAGCCAACTGCCAATGTACAGTAGAATATATTTTTAGAAGCAGAAATGAATCTTTTTCCAAACCAATATATCAACTCTAATTTCCATAACAAGATCTGGTAGCATATTATTTATGCAATTTAATATCAATAATGAAATATTTCTAATACCTTTCCACTAGCAGTTTTCATTAGTGCAAATTCTCTTCCTGCACCAAGAACAGCTGACTCCTCATCGAACCCTGTACCTGAGAGCATAACAAGATGTAAATTAGATATGCAATTTATATGTAGCTGGTTTTAAAGATAATTTTTTCCTTATGTGCCTCATCGTGCAATGTTGAAGTAGAAGCAGATTTTGTCGTTGATGTCAATTAACAATATGATCAGAACCTCAGAACAACAATTAGTTCAAGAAAGCTTTCTTTCAACGTGAACTAAACCAAGTGATATGAAATTTCAAGTTTACAATTATATCTCTAATTATAGAAAAAAATCAGAGCTAAAATAAAATATATTTTCCATGAACATTTTCACAAAGTATATCTTCAATTACTTTCATTACAATGGGAAAGTTTTAAACTAATTCCAAAAGGACAACTATGTTTCACTTTAAATCCAAATGGATTCCAAGTGTAGAGGCATGGCTAACTTATTTTAAATAATGATCCTTTTTTACATAGGATAAAGTTGATTGCTACAAACCAATATGGGCATGGGTTTCAGAACTATGAAGGTCCATGTTAGTAGTCATCAGTATATTTGTAATGGAGCCAGGGACACTGGAACAGGGGGGTGGCGGGGAGAGGGAGCATAGCCCCAGGGGTGGGGGTGGAGAGGAGCAAGCGGGGGGTGGGATCTTGGAGAAGGGGCAGCATAAGTGGCGGTTCAGGCGCAGGTGGACCACCAACTTTTAGTGAGCTTCCACCACTCCTGAATGGAGCTCTCAGTCGGAAAAGACCACTGCTGCTCCCCTTACTTGTTCTTGTTCACTTTTATATATCGGTTTGAATTATAGTACGAAGTTTGTACTATAAACCACTTATAATGTTGAAAGAAGAAGACATTACAAAATGAAGCCTTACTGATAATGTGCAAGTCTTTCTCCAGATCAAATAATGAGATACCACAGGCATGTAAGCACTTTCTAGCAAGTTTAAGCTGCAGTTCTTGTTGCAGTACTGGCTCCGTACTTGTTGCAAATATTCGAACTACAAAGCCATCCTGTAACAAATAAATCATTTAAACCATTAAACAAACATTTTAGTTAGTTTCTGTGCCACAAGTAAGTCTGATTTAATCTCACCCTGCGAAGAGTATACTGTGCATCTCAGTCATCCTTCAAAACAAATCAGTAGGCAACACGCTGACAAAATTATGGAGGGGTTTAAAGGTAGAAAAGTGACTAATAATTGGTGAAAAAAGTGTAAAAAGAATAAAAGACAAGTAATGTTTTAGAGATCTAAAGAGATAGGCCTAAAAAAGGTACTTTTTCAAACATAACTGTTTCTGCTTCAAATGTATTAAAATCCAAACCAAGACACACAAGTTATTGAAACTAATAAAACTGTGGCACGTGTTGTCTTTTAATGTTTATTCCATGGGACAAAAGTTATGCTGACCAATTTTTAGTCTTGGCAGCTTCACAGTGTACGTTTCCTAAAAGGCTTTAAGTAAACATTTTATGGTTCATTTCATAACAGCTAAGTAAGTGTGCATAAGAAAACCAACAAAATGGTCCGAGTCTGGTATTTCTCTTGCTACAAATAATTTAACATTGTCAGATAACACAGATAACATACTTTTAAGCCAACATGAAAACTGTAACATGACTTTTGTAACTCTTGTCCATAGATACATATTACCTATCTTAACAGATCTGTTTGCTCCCCTCAAATAGAAATGAATCAAGGCTAGAATCAAAACTGATTTATTTGTGTCACAACCTAAGCAATTGGGTTTTCCCCCTCATACCAACTTCGTTTTTCTTAACAGCGAAATAGCATACACGGAAAGAGAAACGTTAGATAAGAATCAGAGCACTGACTACACTGACATCAGAGATTAAAAGAATGCCTATGTTAAAAAAGACAAGTATTCAACAAGCTATATACTCCAATTTTCAGCTGCTAAAAAAATTCAGCAGTGTATTCAAAAAAGTCAGGTCAATCTGTGCAATGTGAAGTTCAATCCATTCTTCCATTTTTACTGCTGGAAATTACAAAAAAGTAACGCTTTAAAAAAAAAATTCCAAAACCTTGAAAATTAGAAGGTGTTTTAAAATATAATGAAAGTAGAATATGAGATGAGTTTTCTCAGTTGCCATTTGGAAAAGATCACACACAAAATTTAAATATGGTACTAACTATTCCACTTGAACACTATAAAGAACTTGGCATAGCAACAAAAAACACACACACACACACACACACACACACACCCCACCACGTAAATACACAAAACAGATCTGAAATACAGATTTCAGAGTGGTAGCCGTGTTAGTCTGTATCAACAAAAAACAATGAGGAGTCCTTGTGGCATCTTAGAGACTAACAAATTTATTTGGGCATAAGCCTTCTTGAGCTAAAACCCACTTCATCAGATGCATGGAGTGAAAAATACAGTAAGCAGTATATATATTACAGCACATGAAAAGATGGGACTTGCCTTACTAAGTGTGTGGGGGGGGAGAATCAGTCCTAACGAGGCCAATTCAATCAAGGTGGAAGTGGCCTGTTCTTAACAGTTGACAAGAAGGCGAGTATCAGAGAGAAAATTACTTTTTGTAATAGATCTGAAATAGAATCCCACAGACAAACTTCCCCAAATTTTGAGGAACTTCAGCTCTGTATCTAGGTCCAGACTTCACATCTCCAGATTCTTTATAATGAACTGAAACAAGACCACTAAACCACATATTAACAGCTTTTTACTGTTAACTTAAGGAAGTTTGATACGTGTGTGCTGAAGTCAATTTTCAGTTACATGAATGAAAGGAGAATCTGAAACCAACACCTGTCCCCACATTCTGTTCCTACAGTATAAAAAAAAACACAAAAATGAAATTCACATTTGAGGATGAGGTATCTGTAGGTATGCCCAAATGTATGCATAAAACCATTCTTCTCCACACACTTGGCTCAAATGTAGTATGCCAAGTGTGTAGAGAAGAATGGTTTTACATATAGTTTTAGAAAGTATAGCAATGCAAAAGGCCTTTTTAAAAATGAATAAACTGGATAGAAAATCCATAAGGGTAGGTAACTATTTTTAAAGGATTATCCATGAAGGTAGATATTCCTAATAGTAATATAATACTTTGTACTTAATGGCTTGCAGACAACCACTTTACAAACAAAACGTAAGTGGGCTATACCTCAACACCTCTTCAAAGAAAGGAAGTATAAGGACAGCGTTTTACAGATGGGAAACTGAAGCAAATGTTAAATGAACTGCAACAGTTACACAGGAAATCCATGGCAGAGTCAGAAAGAGAACACCTAGATCACTTAACTCATTGCCTAACTCATTTTTCACGAGATAAACCCTTTCCATAAACTTGCCAAATTAATAGCAATCCCTGCTGAAAGATCTCACCCAATGAATTTGTGTAGGGGGCTTTAAAAACCAAATGTTTGCTTATAGTGTTTAATTTTACTGTAGGATGAGCAGCCAATCACGGTTTTGCTATTAGATTGTTTCCCCTTCTCCTGCCAAGACAATGCTGCCTCTAATGAAATTAAAAATTATCCATCATTTATTCAACAACAGAAAATGAAACCTGATACTACTCCCAAATGTCACACTAGAATTCAATCCATCACAGTAAGTGTACAATTTTTTACTACCTTATCTGAAGGAAACCTGTTTTAAAAAGAAATGCAGAAATCATCATAAAGTGAAGAAACTCCAAATGGCACAATAGTTAAAAGTATGTCCCTTTTAGCCTCAGTGTTCTTTTGAAACAGAACACGCTTTACTGAAAAGCATCACTCAAATTACCTTGAAAATAGGTCATGCTGTATATGAGTAGAACGGCAAGGAAGTCCAGCCAGCCACATTAAAATAAACAAACTTTTCAGCCCACAAAATCTCATGTATAGAAGCAGAGCTACCAAACTGATTATAAAATATACGTCTGAAAAGGATATTTTGTCACAATTGAAGATGCAGTATGAAATCTAAGGTTTTGACAGATGCCTAGCAATTTTTCATTTTCTCTAGCTATGTGTTTTTGCCTTTATCTACACTAGCCAAAAGGAGTCAGTCTTTTTATCTGAAAGACGACCACTTAGTTCAGTGACATTTGTGTTGGCTGAGAAAAAAAACAAAATGTCTACACTACACATTGAATACTTACATCTCTAGAAGCTGCTATCTGATTAATGTACTCTCCATCAGTGAAAAGGATATTCTGCCCTTCAGTGTTGCAATCTGTATAGGAAAGAAAAAAATGCATTAATTCACCTCAATTAAAGACATTCTACTCCGTATCTTTGCCAAAGGACTATCACTGGTGTTAAAGGAGGATGCCCAAAAAGCAACCAAATTTAAAAGTCCATTTTTGCAGAATATAAACTAGAGTTTTTACATGTTCTTCTTTACTAGGATTTTTCTTTCCAAAAAATTTTCTCTTCATGTTTTAATAATGAATATGCACCAAAACTTCCAAAAAAAAATGCAATGTTTACTACTATCTTCTTTTATAATTATTAAAACCACACAGCATCTGGAGCAAAGGGGGTTTCCACAATACTAGATGCTTAGCATAATAGCAGTATATATGTGATGGGTAACCCAGACTACTATGAACAAGCTTAAAATCTAACAAGATGTCTGTTAGGGATATAAACTTGCAATTTTAAGTAAAAACATTTTATTGGAGCCAGTAGCTTTAAGGAGAAGGCCACCCAATGAGATAGTTCTTTTTTATTCAGTATTGGTAGCACAATCATTATTAAGGTTGCCTGACACTTCCCATTGTAATACCCTGTTTTTAGTTTTTTATATCTTGGCCAATCTTTACCTAATTTGATCTGAAATTTTTTATGTCAAGTGTTTCCTCAGGCTGTGGTCGTAAAGTCACCTTGTCCTTGGAGAACTGTGTGTAAGGAGGCTCTGCCATCAGAGCCTGCAACCCACATGTACTCCTTATGGATGTTAACACTATAAGGTATGCAGTTTTCTGACACAAAACCAGAAAGGGACAGGATTCCAGGGGATCTAAATGAGGTCCGATTAAAGCTGCTTGGCTCTCGGACAGGAAGATGGAGATGAAGAAGCCCTTTTAAGAATCTTCCTACCATGGTACTGGGGAAGACTGATCTTCCTTGAATGGGAGCTGAAAGGCATATATCGCTGTGCAATTCACTGTCAGTGAGCCAAATGCCAGTCCCAACAACTAACTACAGCAAGTACTCCCAAGATGTTCTGGATAGAAGCCACGTCAGTTGAACTCCAAGGGCCAATGACCATACTGAAAATTGCTTCCATTTCGCTGAATAGACCATTTTGGTAGAGGGTTTTCTATTGTTGGGTAGGACCTGCTGAACAGCTACCAACCACCGCTCTCTTCCTCTCATTTAGCCATGAAGTAGCCACGCCGTTAGTTGCAGGGACCTGAGGATGGGATCCAATGTATGGCCATAATACTTAGTAACTAGGTCGGGATGGAGAGGAAGTGGTATGGGAGGCTGAACTGATAGCGCAAGAAGGTCAGGGAACAGCACTCCTCAGCCACACCAGGGCAGTGAGAAAAAACCCAACCCACCTTTGGCTTGAGGATGACCTGTGGGATGATCAGGATTGGGTCGAAAGCATAGAGGAGAGCTGACTGCCAGCTGAGATGGAAAGCATTGGACAGGGAGCCTGGACAGAGGACCCTTCAAGAGCAGAACAGATGACATTTCCTGTTGTCCCTCATAGCAAACAGATCAATTGTTGGGATGCCCAAAGCTACAAAGATGACCCAGAGAACACTAGTATTCAGAGACCACTTTTTGACTTGGGGAAAAATTCCTGCTGAGGTGCTCTGTGAGATGATTCTGGACCTTGGACAAACGATTGGCTAATGGAGTAATGCTCTCCTCAGTGCAGAACTACCACAACATGACTGCCTCTTGGCAGAGCATCTAGGAGTATGCTCCCCGTTCCTTGTTCACATAATGCACTGTGGTGAAACTGTCGGTAAGTATGTGAACCACTGAGACCCTGATACAGTACAGTAAAGTGCGACATGCATTGTAGATGGCCTGAAGCTCCAGCATGTTGATATGCAGAGAGGACTCTTGCTCAACCACAGACCTTGAACTTGCAGTGACCTCAGGTCCCCGACCCATCAGGGGGGCGTCAGTGACAACAGACCTGGTTGATAAGGGCCAGACAAAGGGAACACCCTCACAAACATTCTCTGGAAGCATCCACCACTGCAAGGAGTCCAGGACCAGTTGAGGAAGGCAGGCCAACCTGTCCAGGGGGTGAAGAGTCAGATGATAAACCATCCTGAGCCACATTTGGATGGGGTGAACACAATCTTGCAAGCTAGACCACCTGCATGCAAGCAGACATGCAGCCCAGGAGCACAGTTGAACTGTATGGGAAGGCTGAGACTGCAGACTGATTCAAAGGTGATGAATCAACAGAAAATGGTCAGTCAGTTGGCAGAAATGCTCTCAAACTCAGTCTATATTCTGGCCCCAATGAACTTGATTATCTGAGCAGAAACCAAAGTTGATTTCCTGATGTTTAGGATGAGACCCAGACAGTCAAGCAAGCACAGTGTAGTGGCGACATGAGAAAACTTCCTTTCTGGACCTACCCCACAGTAACCACAGTACAGATATGGATTCTTTTCTTCCTAAGATATGCTGTCATGACAACCATGCATTTGGTAGAAACCCAAGGGGCAGAAGATAGGCCAAATGGAAGCACCATATACTGAAAATGGAACTCTACTACAATAAAAATCGAAGGAATTTTCTATGGCCTGAAAGAAGGCATCCTGAAGGTCCCAGGCAGCAAACCAGTCATTCGAAGACAACACGGGGAGGACAGTTGATAGAACGAGTATTCAGAATCTCATAGATGTATTTGTTGATGCAGCGAAGATCGAGTATGGGTCTAACCCCTCCTCCCTTGCATCTGGGAACCACAAAGTACTGGAAATAGAAGCCATGACCCCAGTGTCCCAAAAGAACCTCCTCCACCACTCTTAGAAAGCCAGCAGAGAGCAAACCTGCTTGACAAGCAGTATCTTGTGAGAGGGTCCAAGAAAGATGGGTGGACAGGAACTAGATGGTATAGCAGTCTGCTGGAGCTTAGGACCCTGCTGTCAGTGATGACAGAGCCCCAAGCATTGTGAAAGCACAACAGCCAACTGGAACACTTCTCTGAACCAAGCATTCAATATGGGCACTTGGGAGGTGCCAGGGGAGGGTGCGTAGAATGGATGAACAACAGACCAGACTGCCTCCTCCTATGGGATCTATACCATTATCTGGGTTAGTCTCACTGTCTCTGGATCAGGAAAGGCTGCCCAAATATGTGCTAAAAGAAAAGGAGTACTTGTGGCACCTTAGAGACTAACGAATTTATTTGAGCATAAGCTGTCGTGAGCTACAGCTCACTTCATCGGATGCATTTCGTGGAATGCATTTTTTTTCCCCCACCAAATGCATCCGATGAAGTGAGCTGTAGCTCACGACAGCTTATGCTCAAATAAATTCGTTAGTCTCTAAGGTGCCACAAGTACTCCTTTTCTTTTTGCGAATACAGACTAACACGGCTGCTACTCTGAAACCTGTCAAATATGTGCTGTGGACAATACTGCTTCTGATGATCACCACCGTAGTGGCACCTCTATACCCCCAGCTTACATACACCCAAGGAATGTAGGGTAGCCAGAGAATCCTTGAAGGAGCGCAGAGTGTCATCCGTCTTGTCTGAAAACAATGCTTGGCCATTGAAGGGAAAATCCTCTATGGCCTGTTGCACATCAGGAACAATGCCCAAATTCTGTAGACAGGAAGCCTTTCTCATGGTCACCACCAAGGACATCACTCTAGCCTAAGTATCTGCAATGTCCAGCACAGACTGCAACGAAGTCTTAGCCAGCAAGTAGCCTTCGGTTACAAATGCTCCAAATTCCTCTCAACGCTTCAAGCAGTTGGCCTGCAAACTCAGACATAGCTGTCCAGTTCACAAAGCCGTACTTGGACAGCAGTGCCTGCTGGTTAACAATTCGCATCTGCAAGGAACAGGAGGAGTAAATCTTCCTGAACATCAGGTCCATTCATTTAGAATCCTTATTCTTGGGAGTACACTTAAACTGCCCTGCTTAGCTCTATCATTCACTGCAGTTATGATTAGGGAATTTGGGGCCAGATGGAAGTGAAATCCCTCAAATCCCTGCACTGCAACAAAGTAGTATTTCTCCATGTGCTTTGCTGTAAGTGGTACTGAAGCCAGCATGCTCCAGAAGACCTTAACAGGCTCAATGAGGGCATCATTAATAGGGAGGGAGACTCTCCCAAGAATAGATGGCCACAAGATACCCACTAACTTGTAGGTGTTCTACTGCAGGAATTCTGGTTGAATACCCAAGGAAGCAGCTTAGCTCCACAAAAGATCCTGTTATGACTTGAAGTCCTCCAACACCAAAAGGGAGGAAGAGCTAGGTACCGCTGAATCATCTGGGAACAAAGATGAAGCGGTTTACTGTACCAGAGCAGGATCCTGCTCCAGAACTGATGGACCTGGACAGGACCACCCTAGAGATTCCACAAGGGAAAGGTTCACCAGTTTCTGGGCCTCTGGCAGCTCAATGACCGCAGCTACAGACCACGTCGGTAATCTCACCTTCAAGCGAGATGACGAGTGGGACCTCCACGACTGAGGAGAGTCGCATGGATTCTACAGAGGCCACTGACATGGGTAAGGCATTAGTGGCCAGTAGGTGCCAGGCCCAGGGCCCCCATCCCAACCCTGAGACAAGCACTAGTCCTGGTACCCATAGTGCTCCATGAATGGCCTCAATGTGGGTCAAGTGATGGAGAATGAGAGAAGGAAGATCCTGACTGGGATGCCGAAGCTTCCAAGGCTTCAGGGGAATAATAGTGGAGCCAGCCCTAACAGTGCAAACAGTCCAACTCAACCATAGCCCAGAATAAAGAGGGAGCTGGTGCTAATGGTAGAAACAATACCAGTGGCACCAACTACATTTCCACCATTTCCGGTGCCAGAAGTGGTGTTGACAATGAAGTTGGCAGCAGTACCAAGGTAACTGACAGTTCCAAAGCGGATGGCAGTGAGTGCCACTATAGTAACATCAGCAGCACCAGTCACAGGGTTGCTGAAGACGCTCCCAATGTGAAGGAGGTCCCTTGAACCAAGCCCAGAATCTACCCCACTTCTACTGACTGTAAAAGGGAAACATCGGGGTACAGTGCCAACAGACTCAAAGGTTCAGCTACCCAGCCAGCTAACAGGGCTATAAAGCACATAGACCTGTCAAAGTCCTGGGTCAAGGGCGAGGTCTAGACAGATAGGCAGAGATTTGCTATGCCTGTTACGCCACCAGTACGGAAACAGTTGGTGCCAGCATCACCCAAACGGACACCTCAGGGCTAGAACTGGAGTCAATGGTACAGGGTCTCTGACCTCCTTTTGTAGTACCAGAGCAGTTGATGGAACCTGCCCCATCCCACACACCAGCATTCACCCCACGCCTATCCACGCTTCTTCTGGCAGAGGAAGATGATTCCCCAAGGGAATGAAATGGCTTCAGTCGGTCTTATATGACCTTTTCCTCAGCGACTAATCCACCTCGTTGGAGCGGCACCAGCTCCCGGATGCAAAGTGGCAGCACTCAGAACCACAGGATGACAAGGGCCTCGGTGCTAATGTAGGCCTCATGGCCTGTTCGAGCAAGTGCAGCTTCAGATAAAGATCTCTCACCACTTGAATCCATTTTGTGAACGTTTTGCAAATCAAACACTGCTCCTCACCATGGGCTTTGCCTAGGCACAGCAAGCACCATGTGTAGCAATCGTCGTTGGGGAATCACTCCCCCACATGACAGACAATGTTTAAAACCTGGTGAGGATATCACTAGGGAAATACTTAAACTACAACTAACTAACACTAAATCTAACTAACACTATACTAAGGGTCTGTGAAAGATTGTTGAACCATAGAACAGTGACAGGTTTCAGAGTAGCAGCCGTGTTAGTCTGTATTCGGGGGGGGGGGGGGGGGAGGAAGAGTACTCGTGGCACCTTAGAGACTAACAAATTTATTTGAGCATAAGCTTTCGTGAGCTACAGCTCACTTCATAGTGGATTTCAACCTAGGGTCCGCAGACTATATCCAAGATTTCCAAAGGGGTCCACACCTCCATTTGAAATTTTCAGGGGTCCACAAATAAAGAAGGTTGAAAACCACTGTCCCAGATTTGCATATTCGGGAGTTTAGTGGCATTCAGTTTTCAATAGTCTCCTTTGGCTCTGGTACATACTTTCACCTACAAGAAATACTTACGGTATAGTGAAAAAGCTTTACAGTCAGAAGCTAAAGGAGCTCAAGCTCAGAGGAGAAAATTAAAAGAAAATATAATCACAGTCTAAGTTTTTAGTCAGGGAAAAGATATTGGATACTAGAGGGCTCTTTAGCAGATAAGGCATAATAAAGTCCACTTCCTGAAGTTCAACCTGCAAATAAATACAAATTTTTAACAGTGAGGGTAAACAAACATTGGGAGACATCATCAAAGGATGTGTGTATTCTATACTATTTGGAGTCTTTATGTCAAGACTGGATGTGTTTCTGAGGCTATGGCAATACTAAAGAGCTTACAGTGTGCAACTGCGCTGCTGTAGTACTGCTACTGCAGACACTAAGCAGACAGGAGAGAGCTCTCCCATCAACTTAATTACTCCAGTCCCCCACAAGTGGCAGCAACTATGTCAGCAGGAGAGCCTATCCCACTGACATTGCACTGTCCACATTTACACCGACCTAACTGCCACTTACATCACTCAGGGGAGTGGCTTATTCAGACCTCTAAGCAACAATACTTATACCAACATAAGCTGTAGTGTGTACACAGCCTTAAGAGTTATGCTCTAATTTCACCAAGCTGGTGGAATAGATATAGAAATGTCTGGGTGAAGTATTGTGGCCAAAGTTATCTAGAGGTCAGACTTGGTGACAAAGCTCCTTTCTGACCTTAAAATCCATGAATTACTTCTCTAGCAGAGCCCCTATCTGTTGATCTTCAGAGTATGATGTCCCTTAAGTATTCCCACCACTCTTGGTAACGTCTAGAATTTCCTACCTGGCAAAGCAACTGTACCCTCTTGTTCCAAGGTTTCAGGATTTATTCTTATGGCTGTCATACTGTGATTGTTCACATCTCTATACAACAAATAACTCTGGTAAATTAAAAAGAAAAAGACATTAGAATGAAAGTATAACCTTCATAAACACTTTTAAAGGGATACTGTCAAACTGATAATCATTTACTTTTTTCCCCCATTAGCTATTTGTTTTCAAAATCAGATTTTTCTCATCTTCAGGTTCATACTTTATTCTCTATGCTAATTTTAATACAAAATGAGAGTTGAACACACTCTGTAATTCCTACTTTCTTGTGCACCAGAATGGTGACATTGTGCTCTGGAAGCCACATGCTCCCTCTCCAGTATTCTCTTCATAGGAATAAGATGCAATTACAAAAGCAACTGTTCAAATCTGTGTATTAGAGACATGAATGTAGATCAATGTATTAAAAGGTTAATGGAATTTTTGAGTGTTGTTTACTGTTATGTATTCCTATTTATACCATAGTGTCACCTACTAGGTAAAAATCGCTTTACAAAAAAACAAGATCCAGTGTATTTCTTTTGTCCTCAAGCACTACAGTGAAGATCTCTCCAAAAGACACAGCAATTCTGATAACAGCAACCCCAACACACATGGTTACATCCAATAGTTTGCTGTAACGTTCCTCCTCTCCTCTCAACCTTTGCAGGCTGCATGAGGGACATGCTTCAGGACTACAGATTTCATCCTCCATGGCTTCCCCAAGAACAGCATCTCTTCACCTCCTGGAGAAGCCCTGTACATAGCAGTAGCCCAAGTATAGAGTACTGCTGTGGAGTGCCCATGGACCATCCTGTAAACATATGTACTCTCCCAGGCTGAATTACAAGTTTCTTCAGATGCCAATCAGGGAGGTTTAAGTAGTACAAATATGAAATATAGACAAGACTGTCTATGGAAAAGAAATTTAGAAATAGTGAGATTGTGTTGACCGCATTACTCTGCTATAGACAGAAAAATGCTACAGATGGAACACATCTTCCTGCATTGATATTTTGTGTTAATACATATTTTGATAATATATTTGTTAAAATGTTAAACAAAAAATGATATACTGTACAAATGGAATAAATGTAATACTATAGTATATATTTTTGAAAGTAGTATTTAATTTCAAAGATAAAAGACTGAGAAAGTCAGCAGTTTCACAAAGCGATTATATGATGCTTAAAATGCACTGGATTATTTGAGCTCAAAATGATTAAGATGTAATAAAACTTGCTAAGAAAATAGCTCAAAAATAAATGAAGTAGTAAAACACTACTGAAAAAAACCCTTACTGGTAACTAAACATGCCATTCATGGTTATATTAGAAACAGTAATTGAGCTTTCCAATACAACAGTCTAAAACAATAGTCTAAATAGTCCAATACAATAGTCTAATAGTTGTACTGCTTTATAACCACAAAGCCATATATTTAATACTTTTTGGCTTGACAGCCTAAAAGGGAAATACAAAATTTATTACATCTTATTACAGAATTCAGAAACAAAACAGTACAAGATCTTCAAATTTTAAAGATAATATTGCAATATAGTCTGGCTAAAGCAGAGACTGCATTATCCCTTTTTTAATCTGCCAGCATAAAAAAAAAAGAAAAAAGAAGAGGTCCCTCCCCTATCCACAACAGAATTTTTAACTACACTGGACTGGCTTTATTATTTTACAGCCAGATAGAAAGGAACGCTGTAATACTTGTATAAAGCTGTCCTAAACTGTGCTACATTTGAATTAAATATTAAGTTAATTCTTATGTTTTTTGGTTTTATGTATTCTCCTACCTGAGCATACCCTAACCAAGACTTTTTTTCTTTTCTGTTTTTGATGCGGGATGTAGAATTGTATATATGACCCTGTAAGGTAACAAAAAAGTTAGTTTGACAATTGTTAGAACGACAGTTTTATAGTTAATTTTTTTTTTTTTTATCATCTAGCAACATTATCTTCTACAGCGATGAGAAATGAACAGAACAAGAAATGAGAAGCTGGTGAACAAACACTACAAGAATTTTAAAATCAATACATTTAAAAAATCATCAGTATTTCTAAGTTACAAGACAATCTAAAAGTCAAGCAAGACACCATAAAATGTCATTTAAAATTAAATTTTTTCAACTGCTATCATGAGTTTTCAGGAGTCACATTACCCTCACTGTCCCACTGTAGCCAGAGCCGATTTTGTAAAGTCCATCTTTGCATAAAAGGTACAGGAAGAAACCATCATTCTGAAGCAGACAATGGTCATCTTCATCTACAGAAATTTCTTTCAATGGCCATTTGTGCATCAGGGCTGCTTTCTTTATCCCATTACTGAACCAGTCCTGGATTTGGATTTTGCCCACCAGAACTGCCTGAACACTCCGCTGAAGAGAGTTTAAGATAGTTGGCACCTATCAAATGGTAAAGAAAACCCTATGAGATGGTACAAAACATTACAACTTAAGCAACATACAGAGGTAAAAATAAAGCTTTAGTCACTAATCCTGGGTCTGAAAATGTTAGACACACGATGTGGGTGAGGTAATAATATATTTTATTGTAACAACTTCAGTTGGTGAGACACACAAGTTGGTCCAATAAGAGATTACCTCACCTACCTTCCCTCCCTAATATCCTTGGACGAACACAGCTACAACTACTCTGCATCTCTGAAAAAGCTGTTTTACTAAAATTTAAGCCTTAATTTATGTTTTCATTCTTACTAATGAGAAATACATGAAAAGAGGTAAGATTTACTTCCTACTAACTCCAACTGATTCACTCCAAAATATGCTTGGCAATCCAAAATGGATCTCCTCTTCTCCATCTCAAAACTGATTTCAAGAGTGAATGAAGCCAGTAAATTTGAATGTATTTCTGTTGGGGCTATCAATTAATCGCACTTAACTCATGCAATTAACTCAAAAAAATTATTCGCGATTAATAGCAGTTTTAACTGCACTGTTAAACAGAATGCCAACTGAAATTTATTAAATATTTTGGATGTTTTTCTGCATTTTCATATATATTGTAATCTGTGTTGTAATTGAAATCGAAGTGTATATTACAAATATTTGCACTGTAAAAATGATAAAAGATAGTATTTCTCAATTCACCACATACAAGTACTGTAGTGCAATCTGTCGTGAAAATGCAACTTAAAAATGTAGATTTTTTTTGTTACATAAATCTTCCCTCAAAAAACAAAACAATATAAAACTTCAGAGCCTACAAGACCACTCACTCCTACTTCTTGTTCAGCCAATCACCAAGACAAACAACTTTGTTTACATGTATGGGAGATAATGCTGCCCTCTCCTTATTTACAATGTCACCAGGAAGTGAGAACAGGTATTTGCAGGGCACTTTTGTAGACGGCATTGCAAGGTATTTACGTGCCGGATATGCTAAACATTCATATGCCCCTTCATGCTTCGGCCACCATTCCAGAGGACATGCTTCCATGCTGATGACGCTTGTTAAAAAAATAATGCATTAATTAAATTTGTGACTGAACTCCTTGGGGGAGAATTGTATGTCCCCTGCTCTGTTTTACCCACATTCTGCCATATATTTCATGTTATAGCAGTCTCGGATGATGCCCCAGGACATGTTGTTCATTTTAAGAACACTTTCACTGCACATTTCACAAAACACAAAGAAGGTACCAATGTGACATTTCTAAAGATAGCTATAGCACTCGACATAAGATTTAAGAACCTGAAGTGCCTTCCAAAATCTGAGAGGGACGAGGTGTGGAGCATGCTTTCAGAAGTCTTAAAAGGACAACACTCTGATGCAGAAACTACAAAACCCAAATCACCAAAAAAGAAAATCAACCTGCTGGTTGCCTCTGACTCAGATAATAAAAATAAACATGTGCTGGTCTGCACTGCTTTGGATTTTCATAGAGCAGAACCCGTTGTCAACATGGACGTGTGTCCTCTAGAATGGTGGTTAAAGCATGAAGAGACATATGAATCTTCAGCGCATCTGGCATGTAAATATCTTGCAATGCCAGCTACAACAGTGCTATACAAATGTTGGTTCCCACTTTCAGGTGACACTGTAAACAAGAAGCGGGCAGCATTTTCTCCTGCAAATGTAAAAAACTTGTTTGTTTAAGCGATTGTCTGAACAGGAAGTAAGACTGAGTGGACTTGTGGGCTCTAAAATTTTACATAGTTTTATTTTTGAATGCAGATTTATTTTTACATAATTCTACATTTGTAAGGTCAACTTTCTGAATAAAGAGATTGCACTACAGTATTTGTATTAGATGAACTGGAAAACACTTTCTTTTGTTTTTTCTACAGTGCAAATACTTGTAAACAAAAATATAAGTGAGCACTCTACACTTTGTATTCTGTGTTGTAATTGAATACATTTGAAAATGTAGAAAACATCCAAAAATATTTATAATAAATTTCAATTGATATTCTATTATTGTTTAACAATACGATTAAAACTCCACTTAATTTTTTTAATAGCGTGATTAATTGCAATTAATATTTTTGATTGCTTGATAGCCCTAATTTCTGTATTAGAATGTTTCCAGAACTCATGCATATGACCAACCAAATTTCTAGATGTAGAATAGGTTTAGTACAACACCTGAATAGTCTGACAGGCATGACTGCCATTATTGGTGAGAATAGCAGAGACTGCCTGCAGTGTTCTTCCTGTTTCTCCCCAGGCAGCTACCAAACTGAACAGGCAAGCGCAGGAAAGTGCCGTCAAGGATTGTCCAGTACTGTCATTCACTCCAGTGCTACGAACAGTTATTTCCAGAAGAAGCTGGAAGAGAGACTCTGTGAATAAAATATAACAATTACATAGGTATAACAAATCACCAAATCATATTAAACAGTTTTCCAATGAAGTAAAATCAGTTAACTTAAAATTTTAAAAAGATACAATATACGCATCATGCCCCTGCAAATTCTGAGTTATTTTTATCCTATATACAGTTATTTAACTAAAAATTATTTTTGCTCATCTGCATTTCATATCAACATAATTATTAAAAATTAAGTAAATTACCTGATTAAACCAACACACACACAAGCTTCATCTCACATGCCTTGTCAAATATCAATTTAGTATCAAAACATGCTTAGACTCCTTTTCAGTTACAACATTTACACATTATGTACACATTAATTCCTCACAATCACACTTCAATGCACAGACTTAACTCTGACTTCAGGTAGCTTAATCTAATTACATAAGTCTGGCACTAAGTAATATATAAACCTCTTTGCTATTTCTGCCTCCCACAACCCAACGAATAGTTCTCCCTTTCAGAGGACTGTGGAAAAAATGGTTACCTACCTTTCGTAACTGTTCTTAAGACATGTTGCTCATGTCCATTCCGTTCTAGGTCTGTGCGCGCCCACGTGCACAGTCAGAGATTTTTGCCTTAGCAGTACCCGTAGGGTCAGCTGTGGTGCCCTCTACAGTGCTGCGCTCATGTGGTGGTATATCAGGCGCTGCCAACCCCATGCCCTCTCAGTTCCTTCTTGCCAGCAATTCTGACAGAGGAGTAGGAGGGCAAGTAATGGAATGGACATGAGCAACACACCTGGAAGAACTACAGTTACGAAAAAGTAAGTAATGTTTTTTCTTCAAGTGCTTGCTAATGTCGATTCCATTCTAGGTGACTCACAAGCAGTATCCTCGGAGGTGGGCTCGCAGATCAGTCTTGTAGCACGGCTCTGCCAAAGGCTGTGTCATCTTGAGCTTGCTGGAAAAGTGCATAGTGCGATGCGAATGTGTGGACAGATGACCAGGTAGCAGCTAGACAGATTTCTTGGTTCAGCACTTATGCCAGGAAGGTTGCTGCGCTCTAGTCGAGTGAGCCGTCATGATACTCAGAATAGGCACCTTCGCCAGCTCGTAACAGTAGCGGATGCAGGCCGCGATCCAAGACGAGATTCTCTGGGAAGACAGTGGGCAACCCTTCATTCTGTCTGCAACAGTAACGAATAATTGCGTTGGACTTACGGAACAGTCTTGTTCTATCTATGTAGAAGGCCAGTGCAGTCTGACAACCAGGGAATGGAGCCTGCATTCCTTCTCCGTGGTATAAGGCTTAGGACAGAAAACTGGTAAGTAAATGTCTTGACTAGTGTGAAACTGGGAGATAACCTTGGGCAGAAAAGCCAGGTGCAGACACAACTGGACCTTGTCCTCATAAAAGTCAGTATAAGGCAGTTCTGACATGAGTGCCCCGATCTCATACATCCTGCGGGCCGAAGTTATAGTGACCAAGAATGAAACCTTCCAAGAAAGAAGCAGGAGAGAGCAGGAAGCCATAGGTTCGACCAGGGGGGGGAGGGAGGAGAATATGAGCCTTGACAGTACCAGATTCAAGTCCCTAAGGAGAACCGGGTCTCAGTCATACAGGTAGAGTGCTCCAGACCTTTCAAGAATCGCGCCGTCATGGGATGGGCGAAGACCGTCCTGCCTTGAAACAGAGGATAGAGTGCCAAAATGGCCGCCAAGTGTACCCTGACCGAAGAAAGCGATAGGCCCTGGAGCTTAAGGTGCAGCAAATAGTCTAGGATGACCTGTAGTGGGGCCTCTGAAGAGTGAATGTGTCAAGCCGAGCCCAGCACATGAACCACTTTCACTTTGCCACGTAGGTAGCCCTGGTAGACAGTTTTCTGCTGTCCAGCAGGACCTGTTGGGACAGCAGCAGAGCACTCCCATTTGTCCATACTCAGCCACGCTGTAGCCAAGCGGCCAGGTGCAGTGACACCTGGTTCAGATGCAGCAAACTGCCATGGTTCTGGGAAATCAGATCCAGCTGAAGAGGCAGCTGCAGCAGGGCGGCTGCCGAAAGACTCAGCAGCATGCCAAACCAGTGTTGACGATGCCACGCTGGGGCTTTGTTTTGTTTCACCTTGAGCAAGACCCTGTGGACCAATGGCACCGGCAGGAAGGCGCACATCAGCACTCCTGACCACGGAATCAAGAAGGTGTCTGTCAGGGAGCCTTTGCCCCTGCCCTGCAGAGAACAGAACATGTGGCACTTTCTGTTCTGCCTGGACGCGAACATGTCCACCTGGGGAGTCCCCCACCTGCAGAAGATTAGGAACACCACCTCGGGGTGGAGTGACTATTCGTGGCGAGATGAGAAGATCTTGCTGAGGTGATCTACTAGGACATACTTGGTTTCAGGCAGGTGGGTGGCTACCAGATGAACGGCATGCCACCCACAGAAGTCCCAGAGGCTGAGCGCCTCCCAACAAAGGGGCCGAAGACCTGGCGCCACTCCGCCTGTTGATGTAATACACTGCGGCGGTATTGTCCATCAGAACCTGCACCACCTTGCTGCTTAGATGGGACAAGAAAAGCTGACAGGCCAGGTGAACCGCTCTGAGCTCCCTGACATTGATGTGAAGGGCTAGATCATTTAGTAGCCAGCAGCCCTGGGTGTTGAGCTCACCAAGGTGGGCTCTCCAGCCCAGATTTGACGTGTCCGAGACCAAGGTGAGCAATGGGGATGGGGTCGCAAAGATAACTCCTTGCGGCACCAACTTGGGATCCAGCCACCAGTCCAGGGACAAGAGGATGTGGCTCAGCACTGTGACCACTTAATCCAGGGCATGCCTGCTTGGGATTTAGACCGAGGTCAGCCATATCTGCAGAGGCCTCAGATGAAGTCAGGTATGGCTGACCATGTACATGCTCGCAGCCATGTGGCCCATCAGTTGCAGGCACACATGGGCCGTGGTGAGCAAATGATCTACCACGTAAAGAGCTAGGTCCAACATGGCCTGAAAACATGCTTCCAGAAGGAATTCCCTGGTCCGTGTGGAGTCGAGAACCACTCCAATGAACTCTCTTCATTAGACTGGCGTTAACATGGACTTTTCTGTGTTTATTAACTGGTCCAGGTTGCTGCAGGTGGACCGGACCAGATCACGGTTCCTTTGCACCTGCTTCAAAGGCCTGCCCTTGATGAGCCGGTCGTCAACATACAAGAAGATCTGGACCCCTCGACATTTCAGGTAAGCCGCCACCAGCACCATGCATTTCATGAAAACCCTGGGAGCCAAGGACAGGCCAAAGGTTAGCGCCATGAACTGGAAGTGGCGCCCATCCACTATGAAACGCAGGAAACGCCTGAGACCTGGGAATATGGAGACATGCAAGTAAGAGTCCTTTAAGTTGAGAGTGGCATACCTGTCCCCCAAATCCAGGGAAGGGATAATGGAGGCCAGGGAAATCATGCGGAACTTCAACTTCTTGACAGACTTGCTGAGGCCCCATAGGTCCAGGATGGGTCTAAGGCCCCCTTTGGCCTTCAGGATTAGAAAGTAACAGGAGTAGAATCTACCATGTCCCGAGGAACATCCTGCACAGGAGCTTCTCAACCTCCTGAACAAGGAGTTGCTCATGAAGAGGGATGGAGAATTGGGGGAAGGGGCAGCCAAAAATTGTAGGGTGTAGCCCCCAGCTACTATGTCCAGGACCCAGCGGTCCAACTTTCCCTACCATTCGGCCTGGTCGTGGGGTGAGAGGTGGTTGAGGAAAAGGGAGGGACAGGATCCAGTTCGCTGACTGGGGTGCTGCTCTCGAGCACATCCTCAAAATGATCACTTCTGTCCCCCTAGAAGTTTGGCAGGCCCAAGCTGGGCGGGTGAATGGGAGGAGGAAGTGCACCAGTGCTTAAACTGACATCCCTTCTTCTTGTAGAGCCTGACGAGGTTGCCCGGGTCTTGGCAGTCAGAAGCAGTCCTGGCTGACTGTGGCGTGTGCACACCCAACAAGCAAAGGGTAGCTCTAGTATCCTTCAACCCGTGCAGCCTGGAGTCCATTTGTTAAGTGAAAAGACCAACTCCGTCAAAGGGAAGGTCTTTAATCAAGGTCTGCCTCTCCTGGGAGAGGCCCACCGTTTGCAGCTAGTAGCTGCGCAGCATGACCACCGATGCTCCACCCTAATCAGCAAGTCTGCTGCATCCCACTCCATCTGCAGGGAGCATCTGGCCGCCACAGTAACCCCCCTCTACCAGGGTGCCAAACTCCTGGGCCAGACCTTGAGGGAGGGATTCCTGGAACTTTTTGAAACCAGAGGTTAAAGTTATATTTGCCCAACAGGGCCTGATGGTTTGCCACCTGGAATTGCAGGCTGGCAGATGAATACATTTTTCTCCTGAATAAATTGAGCTTCATGGCTTCCTTGTTCTTGGGAGTGAAGGAAGTGGGACCTTGTTTGTCCTTCTTGTTGGCCACAGACACGACCAATGAGCTGGGGGAGGATGGGTATAAAGGTATTCGAAACTTTTGGCCGGAACAAAATGCTTTTTCTTGGCTCATTTTGAGGTGGGAAGAATGGAGGAAGGGGGTCTGCCACAGGGCCTTGGGTATCTTGAGAACCCCTTCATGCACGGGCAGGGCAACCCAGGTGAGCGTAGAGGCCAAGAGGACATTGAAGAGGGTGTCCTCCTGCTCTTCCATTTCCAGCACCTCAAGCCCCAAGTTCTCGGCTGTGAGCTAGAGAAGGGCTTGATGCTCCCTGAAATCATCCAGCAGGCTAGCTCTTGAAGGTCCCATGACCGCCTTGTCCAGGGATGACTAGGAAAACTGGACCACTGTGGGAGGTCCTGAGGTCTCAACCACCAACAGAGAAGGAGGCTTAGCGGTGGGCATGGGTTCCTCCACCCCAATCTCTGAACAGGCTTCTGGTACTGGGCCCGGTGCCAGCTGTGCTGGCAAATGCTGATCCGCTGCAGCTATCGAGGAATGCTGTAAAGGGGGCATCATCGTGACCAATACGCCCCAAGCACTCCAATAAGGCCACTGTGTTGGCCACTGGCTGGGCTGCCACGGGCCAAAGGAGCAATTTCTTGTGCCCAATCTCATCAATGGGACCTGAGCAAAGGGCTGAACTGAGGAATCAGAGGAATCGCATTCTGGAGACCAGGGAGGGGCAGCTGACACCTGTTTTTGCTTACTGGTCGTGGTCACAGTTGACTGTTGACCAGCAGTAGTAGACTGTTGATGGTACCAGGGAGAGCGGTATCAAGACGGTGAACATTCTCACTGCACCGGCAATCGGGACTGATGCCTAGAGGATGACCAGCAAGAAAATTAACAGTGCCAGGAATAATGGGGGAACGTTGACCCCGTGCCAGCGAGTAGCGCCGAGGGGAACTGGGGACATCGGCCTGGATGACCAACGACGCAGTTCAATGGTGAAGATCGTTGTCTTCTGTCCAGCAACCGGCGGTGTTTCCCTGCCCCAAGGGATCTTAACATCAGGCTTTCCCTCTTGGGGAGCATTAGCCGGGTCCTGTAGCACCGCAGTTGTCATTGGAGCAGTAGGAGACTTGAGCTCTCTCTGCGCATGGGGAACCTGGGAGGATGATGGTGCAGGCCGGGGTCTGGGTCCCATACTGCTCCCAGGAGTCAGTGGCAGACCTTTAAAGGGGCTGGGAGCTCCAACCATGAAGGCATGATTGTATGGCTCTGGAGTAGCCTGGCAGCCAGGTCCAGGTTCCTTAGTAGATGACCCATAGACCTTAGTGCTCAGTGCCGGGGATCACTTCTTCACATTTTTCTTCAGCACCGGCAATGGTGAACAGTGCTGGGAGGAGCTGGGCGCTGGCAGTGTGCTATTCAGAGAGGCAGAGGCACTTGGTGCAACCTGCCTGGGCAGCTTGAAAGCCAGGCAGAGGGCGGTTTCCATCAGGAGAGCCCTGAAGCAGGTATCCTGCTCCTTTTGAGTGAGGGGCCAAAAGTTTTTGCAGATCTGGCACCGATCCTTAACGTGTGACTCCCCCACGCACTTAAGGCAGTTGCTATGCGAGTCACTTGCATTTCGAGCAGGGCTTAAACGCGGGAGACCGGGGCATGCCCCTCCTGGGATGCTAACCACTAACTAACACTAAATAAACAACTACTTAACACTACTATATGCAAACTACATACAAAAGCCCTAAGTCACAAAGTTCAAGGCAGAAAAACTGGTCAGAAAGAACCGAGAGGGTGTAGGGTCGGTGGCCCCAGATATACTACCGCATGAGCGTGGCACGCCAGAAAATCTAAGGCAAAAATCTCCAACAACCGTGCACGTGGGTGCGCACACACCTACAATGGAATTGACATGAGCAAGCACTCGAAGAAGAAGGAAAGAGTAGCAGGGAGCAAAGCTGAACTGTATGAAGCAAACTAGGCAGTAGAAAACAGGCTGTACAGGGGGACACAAATGAAAAGAGGTTGTACAGGGGGACACAGGAATGGAAGCAGAGCTATTGGGGGGCCGGGTCGCAGAAGGAGCTCAGCCGCAACGTATCAGGGCATTGGCCTTTGAACTGCTTGACACCTAGTAGCCGCTACTTGGTGCGGTACATTGCTTTGGTGCCCTGAAACTGGACTCCACACTCACCCAAGACCCTCCGCTCAGTCCTTTTCTCCCCTTCCAATTTTTTTTGCTCAATATCCACACATCTTGCTGCCCAGGTTCCTCAGAATATATCTGAGGATTGCAAGGCTGAGTATCAGAGAATAGGAATAGCTAATGAATCTTAATTCCATCAGCTGGTTTTCGTTAAATTGACCAGTCTTTTAGACCTGTCAGGGATGGTCTAGGTATACTTAATCCTGCCTCAACATAGGGGTGAACTAGATGACCTTTTGTGGTCCCTTCCAGTGCTCATTTCTATGATTGACCTATCTCTGAGATCTTATAACTTGTATCTGTGTAGTTGTGGTGAGACTTTTTAAGATACACGGGTCCAAAAAACAACTTGAGAGAAGAGATTATTAAAGCAGCTAAATTTTAATGTTCGCTGTGCCCAAGTTACAGTATCTTTGACCAAATTTTATTAATAATTCAGCTTCCCTGAAGAGCTGAGCGTTAAGTTTAGAGACTAAATTAAAATATTGGTGAAGAATTTTACCCCTATTTTAAATGTAAACTGTAGCACAGCCTTCACTATAGAGAAACAAAGGATGTCTTCATAAAATGCCATTTGGTATTCTCTTTTTGCCCAGAAATGAGTATTATCTTCTAAATAAATACTTATTAATACTATTCATAATTTATTTGAAAGACTGATATGTTGAAAAAGTGAAGACTCCATGTAAAACTGTAGAGATCCTGTATTAGCTTTTCCATTTATTTGTTGGCGTGTTGGAAGCAGAGATACCAAAGAGATTTAAAAAACAAAACATATTATCCTATACATGGCATCTGTCATTGCAGAGAAACGTTTTGCAATGTCAAAAAAATATTTTGCAAGCTACTGTATATACATTGTAAACATAGTAATCACTTTACTCACCACTGAAATCAACCACTCTCCGGTCGAACACAGCAGAAACCTAAGAAATTTAACTTATGCTCTCTTTTAAAACTCACTGTTATGCTTCTGTAGTAACTAATTCTGAATTATATTACAGTTGTCAAACAAAAGCCATTTTTGCACTTCAAGCGTCCAATCTTGGCCCATATTTAAGAGATACTTAGGTACTGATACCAAAAACCAAGAAAAGTAGTTAAAACAAAAGTCTAATGAGTCAACTTAAACGGCGCTCACCTACATCTTAACCCCTGAAAGCACACATTCCTACACTCAGGCTTATAATCTGGTGTCATCTTTGACTCAACCCTCTTCCCGTTTCACATAATCAGGTCTTTTCCATATTTTGCCATTTTTTCTTACACATCATCTCTAAAATCCAGTCATTCCTCTCTCTCCATACTGATCAAACTTTTGTCCAAGTCCTCATCATTTTATATCTTGGCTATGGCAACCTACTTCCCCTTAAGTCTATTAAGAATAGGGCTGCTAAAATCTTCTTGGGTCATCACCCCTATCATATCAACCCTTTTTTTAAATGCCTGACCTGGCTCTACATTAAATACAAACTCACTGTCTTTACTTTTAGGATCCTTCATAACTTACCCCTATCCTACTTAACTGGTTTAGTAACTTCCCATTATATTGACTTTGGCATCTGCTCTAGCACAGAGGTGGGCAAACTACAGCCCGTGGGACCGTCCTGCCCAGCTCCTGAGCGCGGGCAGCAGGACTGCAAGTTCCTGCTGCTCTGAGCTGCATGGTGTGGGTGCAGCAGTGGGAGGGTTGGGTAGGGGATCCCAGGGGGGCAGTCAGGGGACAGGGAGCAGTTGGATGGGGTGGAGGTTCTGGGGAGGTCAGGGATTGGGGAAGAGGGGTGGTTGGACAGGGCGTGGGAGTCCCGGGGGGCCTGTTGGGGGACGGGGCAGGATAGGGGCTAGAGGGCAGTCAGGGGACAAGGAGTGGGGGGGTTCGATGGGTTGGAGGTTCTGAGGGGGAAAGTGGGAGGGTGAGGGGGCGGGAGCAGGAGCCAGGCTATTTGGGGGGGCACAGCCTTCCCTACCTGGTCCTCCATATAGTTTCATACCCCAATGTGGCTCTCGGGCCAAAAAGTTTGCCCACCCCTGCTCTAGCAGCACTTTCCACCCATTAGTCAGCTTCTCTCAAACATCTTCATGCTTACTCCCATGCTGCCCCTTATGCACAGGGAGAAAACTCCCTGATGGAATCCAAACAGCCACTACCTTATCCTCCTTCACACCCTCGTTAATATTCACCTCTGCCATAATACCTACTAAAAACCTAGCCTGAAGATCATGGCTAGACAGGAGGCAAGCTATGACTGTTCCTCCTCTTTCCTTTTCTTCTTCTCTTCCTCCCCAATTTAAAAAAATAATTAAAAAAATGCATAGAAAAGCTGTGCCAATTCTTCACAATAATAATTTGCTTGTATGTTGTATCCACATCCCCTACTCTTTGTCTGTTTATGTCTTTAGATTGTAATCCCTTCACAGCAAGAAATGTCTTTTTGGTGTTTGTTCAGCACCTGCACAGTAGGTCCTAAGTCTTTGGCACTATCATAATAGAAATATTTACTAATAACTTTATCTAGACTGAGTTACAATCATGGACAGTCAGAAGCAATGAGATTGGAGAATCAAGGTTTGAAGTAAAGGAGCCAGAAATCAAGATCAACCTTTACTGAAGCCAAAGACATCTTGAAATTCACTGAAGAGCACTCTTCACACTTTCAAAAGAGTAAAAATATCTTGTAATCAAAAGCACAAAAAGTTGATGAAAAACAGAATCCATCTAGACACACTGCCATTCATGCACAGGTGGATAACCACCACCTTTATCAGTCTTTTCCATACGCAAATCTGAATTCATTCAAGTTTTTAATACCACGCTCTTCACCACAGTACCTGAGTGCCTTCCAAAGATGAAACAAACAAGTGACCAATATTTACCATGTATAGCTCCCTCTCTATTCTTCTCTCCAGACTAACAACGATCCAAGTAACCTGTGGAATCCAAACGTAACTAGATTGCCTCATCTCAATTTTCTTGACAAACACTGGATAAAACTGTTAACGAAGGTCTCCCAAGCAAAGATCTAACCGTGGCTTAGATAAGTATGACTTATTCTTCATCAGTCATAGGCCCAAGATCTCTCTACTTGCTTTAACCAAGTATGAAATACATTGGTCCATCTCACAAATGGTTTGCCACAACTATTCAAGCACATACAAATCCCTGACAAAATTAAATAATTTTTATTATTATGTATACGCTTTGTGTTCCTCCCTTCTAACTCTGACCCTATTTCTCAAAGTAGTCATGAAAGCAGCCTAAATAAAATCAATTTTATCTCTAAAATAATTTTAGATGACAACCTTTTGGGGGAAAAGTACATGTGATTATATGTGTTTGCACACAATATAGAACCATCAATAATGACCATTCCCAAAAGCAACATTCAATCTATTGCATAGCTGTGTCCAAAACGTTTTGAATCAACATTTTGTTTCAAAATGAATGTTTCAAGTATACATTCAAAGCATTTCATTTGACCCAAATTAAATTTTTCAGTTTTTGTTTTTGTGAGGGGCGGGGGGAAAGGTCAGTTTTGATTCAAAACAAAAACTTTTTTTCAAGGTTTTTCATTTCAACCACTGAACCAAAAAAAAATTATTCACTCGTCTCTAATCAAAACTGCCCAATAGTTCCATTGATCAATGACATGAAGGATGGTTCAATGGCTAGGGTGCCAGCAAGGGACTTAAGACCCGGGTTCAATTCCCAGCTCTGCCACACAATTCCTGTATAACCTTAGTATCTCTGGGCCTCAGGTCTTCATCTGTAAAATGGAGATAAAGCTTCTCTACCACACAAGGTATCTCAAGATAAATGCATTTAAAGGTTATGGTGTTCAGATAGGTCACTGGCGGAGAATGACAGATTTAAAGGTTCTCTGTAATAATTTATTAATACTATATGTCGGCCTGGTAATTGGTTTAATTCAATAAGTGTCTGTCTGAAGAAAAAAAAGTCTGGAAGGAAAAAATGGCTCAAGGTAAGCCTCCCCTCAGCAAACTCTGGAGAGAGTTAATGGACAGTGTTAGAACCGTGTTAAATTGTCTGTTTGGACCCTAGCTCCATCTCCAGCTAACCTCTGGAACTGGCTTTGATCAGGAAGATCAGTGATAACTCAGGGCCCCTCTCTGTGCAACAATGAACTCCGGGGTTCATATTATGAAGTTATTCTGAAGTTTTCATGATACTGTTGTATCATGGAAAGCCCTGGTATGTGTATCCACAATTGTGGGCAAGACCTGCACCAGGTACACATCAGACTGAGGACATGAAGAGTACTTAACATTTAATGACTAGCCAGCAGATTAAGGGAGTTTGCTGGGAGAAGAGACATCCTCTTGTCTGACTGAAGGGGGAGTTTTGAAGCACTGGAAATTTACCAAAAGACAGAACAAAGAAAGCCACTTGTTGGAAAGGGGGCACATAAACATGGAAAGCTTGGAGCAAGACACAGGAACCACTGGGCAGGAGAAAGGAAAGGCACACACCAACCAAGTATAGAGAAGGCACGGCAGGCTGAAAGACTCTGAAGGAGAAGCAATCCAATATGCAGAAGTTCCTTCCTGAACCCTGGACTCTGAAGGAGAGCTAGTGAGGGGCATTGCATTTAGGGTGTTCATTATTTTCTAAATGATCTGTTCTCTTGTGTTTTATCTGTTAAGTAAAAGAGCAAACAACATTTTTAAACTCCATGCAAACTCTTTCTGTTATATGCTTCACTACTACATGCCTCCTGAGGAAGTTAAATGATTACCAAGGATGTGAGCTTCCAGGTCGAGTTCCACGAGGGGTGTATTTAGGCTACTGAGGTATCTTGAGGGTCAGCACTGGCTCTGGGTGCCTAATGCAGGTGGGCTTAAGGGTCCCTTTCAAAGAAGGGGTGGCAGACAGAGTCCGTACGCAGGTAATGTGCCAAAGAGGCCAACGGAGGAAGGAGTGTTGAAGCCCACTGAGACCAGTGAGTTCAAACATTCAGAGAACAGCTGCTGGGTCCTTTCACAACAATCTTGGGGACTGCCAGGAGGAGAAACCCAACTGCATATGTAACAGGGTCAAAGACTGGGAATATAGAAGAACAAAAGAACTATACCATGGTTAAAAAGGGACCTTCTCTCAAAGATGACTGGCAGTTGTTCAGGGGAACCATACAAAGACAAAAGGACCCCTGGGAGCATTTGAAGAAGTTAAGCCTGTTAAGGTTACCATCAGGAGGACTTTTAGTTAAGACAGACATGCATGTAGACTGCGATTTTAAAGTCTTATCTCTAGAAGTTGCTAAAATAAATACTTTTGTTGAAAAAAGGCTTTCTGATCAATGTACAGTATTGTTCAACACAGATGGACCTGCAGGATTACCTGCAGAACAAGGATTGTTACTGTAACCCAAGAAGTAGGAGAAATACATCATTCCAAACCACAATAGGTAAAGGAATGAGCTTTGCCACCTTAGAGGTGCATTCAGAAAGACCACAATGTGAAGAGTGATGCAACTAACCCTGTAACCATGATAGGGACCATACAAGTACCTATGATAGGCATACTTAACAGATGCTATGGCACAGAAACATTTTCTTCTATTTGACCATAATTAGGCAGAGGAACACAAAATTCTGATGTAATCAATAAAATTCAGAGCAAATCTACCACTAGTGTACCAGTTTTGTTCCCACTACATTACTGTAGACTTGGAAACTTTTAGCACTCACCAGCTGGTTCTATCCAGGCCCATTAGTGCACAACAATTTGGTGCACTTTAGAATTAACACCCTTCTAATGCACATTGCCCGGCCGTGTAGACAAGCCCAAAGAGTATTCATTAATAGTATTAAATATTAGATTAATTATGCCTGGTATATCCAACAACAGATGAGACACTGGAAGATTAAATGCAACTAAAACAACAACATGTTAATTAAATGAAGAGTTGAATAGTGAGCCTGGATATAAGAAAAATCTGACAAATTTCTCTCATTCTCCATCCTATTCAGGTGTACCATTGATACAATGGGATTTTCACAATAGTGGAACCTCAAGTGAGAGCTTCCAAGATCATGTACCAAAGAAAAGTCTGATTTCTGTAAGATTTCTGAAACACCACAGCATGGAGCACACTTCTATAAAAGGCAGAATCTGCTAGAATATATGCATCTTATCTGCAGCATCTTGAGAATCTCTTGCAGATCACATACCCACAACGTAATTTCTGGATTTTTCAGTTCATGAATCAGATGTTAGTCTGGAGTGCAGTGACTTAGTCTATAGGGTTAAAGCCAACATTTCTAGGCTTCCATCTAATAACTGAAGCTTTCGATGGTTTGTCCAACTGCTGTTAACATGTACATTTAAACAGAGACGTGGTTCTCCTAACTGACTATCGGATGAAGTAGCTTCCAATTCTTTCACAGATATCCAACACATACCTCAGATGTACAAATTCTGTGTGGAATGTTCTGAGGACTATCTCCTGTGGTCAGGGGAGACCAGGTGTGTGTGGATAAATGCCTGAGCTAAGCAAAAACATCACTTCACTGATGAAAAGGTGAAGTATTGAGACTTCACAGACAAGGCTCTCACTTCAAACTCTGCAGGCTGACAGAGGTTCAAAAGATGTCTTAATAAGCATATTCAATACCAAATTGCATTTTCAAGCCTCTACTTTAGATATTTTTTTTAATTTTCTGAGAATTAGTGGGTTTATTCACCTTGTAGCAGATGAAATTACAAAAATATGTTTGTGAAGTGTGCTTGCTTTAAAAGATGAGTAAGAACACTGGTCTATGAATAAATCAATAATCCGAGTAATCCTTGCTTGAAATGAGCTCGAGTGGTACCCTCCGTTGCATTTATTTCAAGCCCTGGAAAAGTCTGAGTTACTGGATGACTGTTGAAAAATGGAATGTTTCAGTTTGAGAAGAGTCTTTCCTCCATAGTTCTCACCATTCAACAGCCAAGACACAGGGTTCCAGAATATGGATATACCAGGGGCCTGGGAAATAATAGATGTTTCCTTGTGAGCAGATGAAGAGGAAGATGAAAAAGTAATTCCAGTAGGTCTAAAAACCTACATTCTACTCCAGGAGGGATTAGTCACTAGTATCAGCAATTCCTTTTCTTGCCTGATTTGTCTTTGTATTCTGGAGGACAGGGAAGAAGCAGCAAAGGCCTTCAGAAGACCAATTAGCCAAGGTTACAATTCACCCATAGCTTTTTCGGCTGGATTTGTGACTGAAAGAAAATGTGGGTCTTTATATTCTGCTCAGCTGAGAAAAGACCGCTCTCGGAAATTCTCAATTTTTTTTTTTAAATCAAGTAGTGGAACATGAACTAATACATTCCCCATTCCACATGGCCCTCTTATTACCTATTTAGTTTGCCTCTATAGTGAGATAATGTGTAGGGCCTGAACAGATACCAGATTTAATTACCCAACCTTTAAAATGTTGTGTCTGTGAAGACAAGACGCGCTTCTCAAAAATTAGTTTTTTTAGAGCTGTCGATTAATCACAGTTAAATCATGCGATAAAAAAATTAATCACGATTTTAAAAAATGTATCTCGATTAATCGCAATTTGAATAGCACTGTTACACAATAGAATAGCAATTGAAATTTATTAAATATTTTGGATGTTTTTCTACATTTTCATATATATTGTATTCTGTGTCGTAACTGAAATCAAAGTGTATATTATTTTTATTACAAATATTTACACTGTAAAAATGATAAACAAAAACAGTGTTTTTCAATTCACCTCATACAAGTACTGTAGTGCAATCTGTCGTGAAAATGCAACTTAAAAAATGTATATATTTTTTTACATAACTTCCCTCAAAAGTAAAACAATGTAAAACTTCAGAGCCTACAAGTCCACTCACTCCTACTTCTTGTTCAGCCAATCACTAAGACAAACAACTTTGTTTACATTTATAGAAGGTAATACTGCCCTCTCCTTATTTACAATGTCACCAGGAAATGAGAACAGGTATTTACAGGGTACTTTTGTAGACTGCATTGCAAGGTATTTACATGCCAGATATGCTAAACATTCATATGCCCTTTCATGCTTCGGCCACCATGCCAGAGGACATGCTTCCATGCTGATGACACTCGTTAAAAAAAATAATGCGTTAATTAAATTTGTGACAACTCCTTGGGGGAGAATTGTATATCCCCTGCTCCGTTTTACCCACATTCTGCCATATATTTCATGTTATAGCAGTCTTGGATGATGACCCAGAGCACATATTGTTCATTCTAAGAACATTTTCACAGCAAATTTCAAAAAACACAAAGAAGGTACCAATGTGACATTTCTAAAGATAGCTACAGCACTCAACATAAGGTTTAAGAATCTGAAGTGCCTTCCAAAATCTGAGAGGGACAAGGTGTGGAGCATGCTTTCAGAAGTCTTAAAAGGACAACACTCCAATGCGGAAACTACAGAACCTGAACCACCAAAAAAGAAAATCAACCTTCTGCTGTGGCATCTGACCCAGATAATGAAAATGAACATATGCTGGTCCTCACTGCTTTGGATTGTTATTGAGCAGAACTCGTCATCAGCATGGACACATGTCTCCTAGAAAGGTGGTTGAAGCATGAAGGGACACATGAAGCTTTAGTGCATTTGGCACGGAAATATCTTGCAACGGTGGTTACAACAGTGCCATGAGAACACCTGTTCTCACTTCACGTGACATGGTAAACAAGAAGCAGGCAGCATTATCTCCTGCAAATGAAACAAACTTGTTTGTCTGAGGGATCGGCTGAACAAGTAGGACTGAGTGAACTTGCAGGCTCTACAATTTTACATTGCATTCAAAAATGAAACATGTTTTTTGTACATAATTCATTTATAAAGTCGATTTATAAGAGATTGCACTACAGTACCTGTATTAGGTGAACTGAAATACTATTTCTTTTGGGTTTTTTACAGTGCAAATACTTGTAATCAAAAATAAATATAAAGTGAGCATTGTACACTTTGTATTGTGTTGTAATTGAAATAAATATATTTGAAAATGTAGAAAACATCCAAAAATATTTAAATAAAGGATATTCTATTGTTTAACGTGCGACTAATCGTGATTAATTCTTTTAATCGCTTGACAGCCCTACTTTTTTTTGTAAACTATGTCTTGAAAATAAAAACACACTTGCATTGTGATCACATGCATTTCTTTTTCCTGTTTAGCTATTGAACAACACGGACAAAATCTTCCTCTTTACTGTTTCTTCTTTTATGTCAGCTGCTGTATTACAAAGCAGCTATGTGTAGATTGATATACAACTGGATAGCAAATCCAACTTCTAGCAATTTTTCATGCAGTACACCTCACCAAAATTAGAAGTTTTGTGCAAACATATGTACCAGTTGTATTGGTTATCTCTGCAAGTGAATACCGAAGCTAGTTTTCTAGCCTGGGAATATACAGTAGTATCAATAGCCCAGGAGTCTGAACAGGTTTTAGAACAATACATGTTCAAGTACAAACATGGACAGCCTGAGTTTCTTACTCTATTATTATGGTGAAGACTTTTTCTATGATCATTTCCACAGTGTAATTAATTCCACTGCATGCACTTCTTTTGCTACTTTTCATATGCAGAGCTGTTAAGAGGTAGATCAACATGTTTTCAGTACCACCAAAAACCAAAAGAATCAAAATACTGATATTACATTTATATGCAACAATACCATTGTGCAAGAGTGACAACAAACAAAACGTGACATTCCTCTGTGTATTATTCAACTTTTATACAATAGATATACAATTTTTTAGCATGCACTAGTAGTATAGGATAGTGGCTTTCCAAAGTATTGCCTTGTTTTCTCTGAGACCAACGTCTTACAGAATTAGTAAAACCAAAATAAACCTCAACTAGTTGGACTTTCTGGTTTCTTTATCACTACACTGTACCAGTAACCACAGAACTGAATGTCATAAAAGCACAGAATGAAGTGTCTCTTTTACAAAGATAAAGGGTAAGAGTGTCCAATTCCCTTGAGGGGAAGTCCCCAGAATAATTAAATGCATCAGTTTATAACAGAAAACAGAATACAAACCCTATGAATGCCTTGTATAAATAATCCATTAAAATAGATGAAAAAAACACCATCCTCTTCTCATTCACAGTTAATGACCATCTTTTCTTTTTTTTGGGGGGGGGGGGAGGGGAAGAGGGGCACCAAACATAAGCTCACACGAAAGAATGAAATATTACCTAAAACTTCAGGAGGCTCTGATTGGAGGCCTTCTGGCTGCTGGCCCTGGAGCACATTAAGCAGAGCTTGAAGACTCCTGAAACACAGCGATGGATGGGAAAATCTTGTCTCCTTGATCAATTCAAAAACTTCACATAGTCCAACTTCAATGATCTAAAAAAGTACAACACACATTTTTAACACAAGACCCATTATCAGGATGCTTCGTTCAGCCATAAAAATATTTACATAATGGTATGAATTTCTCTTTAGCTTAACACACAAATTCTACCATGTAAATATAGAAAATCATGGCAGTACATAGACAGAAATAATCAAACCAAATTCTCAAACAAGTATAATTTTGAATATGACACAGAGATACGGTTATTCTAATATGAATGGTTTCAGAGTAGAATGTGTCTACATAATTAGATATTTAATATTTAAAAACCCCTGAACAAAGCTGATTGTTTTCAACTTTTAGATAGTGCCATGGCTACAGGACGAACTGTACCTTGGACCTCTATTTCCTCTCAAATGCATCCCTTGTGTGACTGGCCTGGTTTCCTGCACCTCACTGCGTGGAGTCATGAAGTTCAACCATACTTAGACTGGATCTATGGGCTGCAGACCCCCTGGTTACCAACCACATGAATGGCATAAGCCCAATTGGGTTTTAGCACCTGTAACAGCTTCTATTGGAGAGCCTGTGACAGTATAAGTTTACAGTGACACAGAAAATGAAGGTTACTTATAACTGGAGTTCTTTCAGATGACTCTGCACATTCACACTGATGGGTTAAGGCTGCTGTCACAGCTCAAAGGGTGTAATCACCTCATTGCAGTGCCAATCACAGTGCTCACATCGTTCCTTACATTGTTAGCTTTTTTGATTACCACCACACCCTGAGCAGATGTTTTCAGAGAACTACTCACAATGACTACAAGAGCTCTTTCTTGACTGGTAACAGCTAATTAATATGGCCCCCCATCATTTTGTATGCATTATTGGGTTTATGTTTTCCAATATGCATTACTTTGCACCTATCAGCACTGAATTTCATCTGCCTTTTTGTTACCCAGTTGCCTAGTTTTGTGAAACCCCTTAGTAACTCTTCACATCTGCTTTGGACTTAACTGTTTTGAGTAACTCTGTGTCACCTGCAAACTTTGCCACCTCACTGTTTATCCCTTTTTCCAGATCATTTATGTATATACTGAACAGGACTGGTTCCAGTCTACATATCTTTGGCATACAAGGATGTTAAATTTAATTACATTATGGTTGCGATTACTGAGCAGTTCAGCTATATTCACTTGTTGGACCAGATCCCGTGCTTTAGGACTAAATCAAAAATTGTCTCTCCCATTGTGTGTTCCAGGATTGCATCCTGGAATAGCTAGTCACTAAGGGTATGTCTACACTGCCCACATTACAGCGCGGCCGCACTGATGTTGGCAGTGTAGACATGCTTTATTGCTGGGAAGAGCTCTCCCAGCGATAAAAAAAACCACCCCAAATGAGTGGCTCCCAGCAATAAAGCGGTCTATACTGTCGCTTTTCAGCGCTAAAATTGTCGTCGCTCAGAGGGGGGGGGGCGGGGGCGAGGTGTTTTTCACACCCCTGAATGACAAAAGTTTTAGCGTGGAAGTGGCAGTGTAGACACAGACTAAGTGTCTAGAAGTTTTATTTCTGCATCCCATCCTGAGGTAATGTCTATCCAGTATACAAGGATACAGTAGAACCTCAGAGTTACGAAAACCTCAGAAATGGAGATTGTTCATAACTTTGAACAAAACATTATGGTTGTCCTTTCAAAAGTTACAACGAACATTGACTTAAAACAGCTTTGAAACTTTACTATGAAGAAAAATGCTGCTTTTAACCATTTTAATTTAAATGAAACACACAAAAATAGTTTCCTTGCCTTGTCAAATTTTTTTTTTAACTTTTTTTTGTAGTAATTTATGTTTAACAGTACTGTAGTTGCATGCACGTGTGCTTGTGCTGCTGCCTGATGCGTACTTCCGGTTCAAAATGAAATATGTGGTTGACCAGTCACTTCGTAACTCTGGCTTTCATAACTTTGAGATTCTACTGTAGTTGAAATCCCCCATTGTTATTGGGTTCACTGTGAGTTTGTAGCCGCTCCAATCTTCCTGAACATTTTACCATCCTAGTCAGGTAGTCAGTAGTATGCTCCTACTGCTATACTCTTATTATTCAAGCACGGAATTTCTATCCACAGAGATTCTAGGGTACAGTTTGATTAATTTAAGATTTTCATTAGATTTGATTCTATGTTTTGTTTCACATATAATGCTACTCCCCCAACAGCACGACCTACTTTGTCATTCCTATATATTTTGTACCCTGGTATTACCCACGTCCAATCATTATCATTGTTCCACCAAGTTTCTGTGATGCCTGTTATATTAATAGCCTCATTTAATACTCAAAAGTTTGTTCACCTTGGTATTTAGATTTCTTCAATTTGTATACGAGCACTTATAAAATTTGTAAATATTTAGTAGTTCATGTGATGCAACCGATGGGGCTCTTTGATTTGATTGCTTCTCTTCAGTTCCTACCTGTGCTTCTATTCTCTCCTCTTTACTAAGACAGAGTATCCCTGTTAATAAATCCTGCCCTAAGGGAGCACCTGTCAGATTTCCACCAGCCCTTGGTTTAAAACTCCTCTATGACCTTTTCAATTTTACATGCCAGCATTTTTGTTCAGGTGGAGCCCATCCTTCCAGTATAGGCTCTTCCTTTCCCAGAAAGTTCCCCAGTTCCTAATAAACTTAAATCCTTCCTCCCAACATCATGGTCTCATCCACACATTGACACCCTGCAGTTCTGCCTGTCTGGCTGTACCTGAACATGGAACCAGAAGCATTTCAGATTCTGGTACCATGCAACTCCCAATCTCTTACTTAACAGCCTACATTTGGCCTTTCAAGACCTCTCTCCTGCCCTTCCCTATCTCATTAGTATCTATATGTACCATGACCTAGGCTCCCTGTAAGCTGTACGGCAACGCAGCAGGCTATTTAGGGCTGCACAGCTCACCTTCTGAACTGCTGCAGCTGGGAAGAGGTGCCCCTCCCCCGACCCCGTCCAGCCCAGCCAGAGCTGCAGCAGCCAGGGAGAGGAGCCCCTCACCTGGTCCTGCCCAGTTTCGTCGGAACTGGTGCATCTCACAGCACCTCCATATTGGTGCATATAAAATTCATTCCACACATGGGTGGGAAAAATTAAGGGGAACACTGACCACGACCACCAGCTCCTCCACAGCAGTGCACTCCAAGAATACTACCACCAACATGGTGGACTGAACTTCCCACAGCATCTTAAAAAGAGTACCACAGAGGTCCTTCTTCCAACAGGCTGAGAGACAAAGAGTGCTGTAGACCCTGAATTCTTCATCTTCTCTAACGCTTCAGTTTTCTTGACGAATAATCCATCTCCTTCACAAGGAAGGTCTTCTACCTATGACTTGTTTCCTGGAGGGACAGTACAAGGTCTCAGACTCACGGACTTTAAGGCCACATGGGACCATCATGACGATCTAGTCTGACCCCCTGCACATTACAGGCCACAGTCTCTCACCCACCCACCTCCTGTAATAGACCCACAACCTCTGAGTTACTGAAGTGCTCAAATCTTGATTTAAAAGACTTCAACTTACAAAGAATCTACCATTTACTCCAATTTAAACCAGTAAGTGACCCATTCCACATTGAATCATAGAATATCAGGGTTGGAAGGGACCTCAGGAGGTCATCTAGTCCAATCCCCTGCTCAAAGCAGGACCAATCCCCAACCAAATCATCCCAGCCAGGGCTCTGTCAAGCCTGACCTTAAAAACCAAGAAGGAAGGAGATTCCACAAACTCCCTACATAATTCATTCCTGTGCTTCATCACCCTCCTAGTGAAAAAAGTTTTCCTAATATCCAACCTAAACCTCCCGCACTGCAACTTGAGACCATTACTCCTCGTTCTGTCATCTGCCACCACTGAGAACAGTCTAGATCCATCCTCTTTGGAACCCCCTTTCAGATAGCTGAAAGCAGCTATCAAATTCCCCCTCATTCTTCTCTTCAGGAGACTAAATAATCCCAATTCCCTCAGCCTCTCCTCCTAAGTCATGTGCTCCAGCTCCCTAATCATTTTTATTGCCCTCTGCGAGACTTCAAATTTTCCACATCCTTCTTGTAGTGTGAGAGTCAAAACTGAACACAGTACTCCAGATGAGGCCTCACCAATGCCGAATAAAGGGGAATAATCACTTCCCTCAATCTGCTGGCAATGCTCCAACTTATACAGCCCAAAAGGCGGTTAGCACACTGTTGACTCATATCCAGCTTCTCATTCACTGTAACCCCTAGGTCCTTTTCTGCAGAACTGCTGCCTAGCCATTCAGGCCCTAGTCTGTAGCGATGCATGGGATTCTTCCGTCCTAAGTGCAGGACTCTGCACTTGTCCTCGTTGGAGCTCAGATGTCTTTTGGCCCATACTCCAATTTGTCTAGGTCCCGCTTTATCCTATCCCTACCCTCCAGCATATCTACCTCTCCTCTCAGTTTAGTGGCATCTGCAAACTTGCTGAGGGTGCAAACCACGTTATCCTCCAGATCGTTAAAGATGATATTGAACAAAACAAGGACCAACTCTTTGGGGCACTCTGCTTGATACCGGCTGCCAACTAGACATGGAGCCATTGATCACTACCCGTTGAGCTCGATGATCTAGCCAGCTTTCTATCCACCTTATAGTCCATTCATCCAGCCCATACTACTTTAACTTGCTGCCAAGAATACTGTGGGAGACTGTGTCAAAAGCTTTGCTAAAGTCAAGGAATAACATGTCCACTGCTTTCCCCTTATCCACAGAGCCAGTTATTTCATCATAGAAGGCAATTAGGTTAGTCAGGCATGACTTGCTGTTGGTGAATCAATGCTGACTGTTCCTGATCACTTTCCTCTCCTCTAAGTGCTTCAAAATTGATTCCTTGCGGACCTGATCCATGATTTTTCCACGAACTAAAGTGAGGCTGACTGGCCTGTAGTTCCCTGGATCCTCCTCCTTCCCTTTTTTAAAGATGGGCACTACATTAGCCTTTTTCCAGTCATCCGGGACCTCCCCCGATCGCAATGAGTTCCAAAGATAATGGCCAATGGCTCTGCAATCACATCCTCCAACTCCTTTAGCAGCGCATCCGGCCTCATGAACTTGTGCTCATCCACCTTTTCTAAGTAGTCCCGAACCACTTCCTTCTCCACAGAGGGCTGGTCACCTTCCCCCCAGAGTGTGCTGTCTAGTAGTCTGGGAGCCGACCTTGTTCATGAAGACATAGGCAAAAAAAGCATTGAGTACATTAGCTTTTCCCACATCCTCCGTCACTAGGTGTCACATGCAGAAGAGGAAGGTGAAAAATATCCAGGGTCTCTGCCAATCGGACCAGGGCAGAAATTCCTTCCTGGCCCCCAGTGCAGAAATCAGTAAGACCCAGAGCATATCAGCGAGACACACTAGACACATATGTAGGAAAAAACTCAGTGTAGTAACTCAGAGCCCTCCTGATTTAATATCCCATCTTTGGCCATAGGATATTTGCTACTAGCTGTCACAGGTGGACCACATGCTATTGTACGCACTCTCCTGATACCATCCCTCTCCATAAACTTATCAAGCTCAGTCTTGAAACCCAGTTAAGATATTTGCCCCTAGTGGTCTCCTTGGGAGGCTGTTCCAGAACGTCATTCCTCTGATGGTTAGAATTTCAAGCGTAAACTTATTGATGGCCTATTTATATCCATTTGTTCTTGTGCCAACATTGACCCTCAACTTAGGGCTTGGCTATACTTGCAAGTTAGAGTGCATTAAAGTAGCCCCATGCGCCCTAACCGCGGACATGTCCACACTAGCAAGGCACGTAGAGTGCCTGGACTCTGCAGCTGGAGCCATCCCGGTAATCCACATCCACGAGAAGCATAAAGCTTGCTGCGCCCCAGCTGAAACGCCCAGGCGTCAGTGTGAATGAGGTGTTGCATTACTGCGCTGTGATTGGCCTCTGGAAATGTCCCATAATCCCCTAAAGTCAACTGGCCACTCTTCTCATTGTTTTGAAATCTGCAGGAATGCGGCTACCCCTTTCAAAGCTCTGTTTCTGACAGCCGGCATGCTTATCTGCTTCGGGACAAAGCAATCCATTATCGTGGAATGTGGTGTGTGAGAGCGAGAGGTGGGGGGGGTCTGCTGCTGTCTGAACTTACAAGATAGTATGCTGACACACTCTGCACCCCAAAACACACTTTCTCCCCCCACCTAAACACAACACACTCCCTGTCACACTCTACCCACACCTCCAGTTGATAAGCATGTTGCAGTCACTTGCACGCTGGGATAGCTACTACAATGCACTGCTCTTTGTGGCATTGCAAAAGCTACTTATGTGGCCACACCAGCGCGCTTCCAGTTGACAGTGTAAACATATGGCAACGTTTTCCCTATTGCGGTCTCCGAAGGCTGGTTTAACTCCCGCGCTCTACAGCTGCAGTTAGACCCAGAGCATATCAGCATCGTTAAATAACTCCTCTCTCTCCCTGATGTTTATCCCTCTGATGTATTTACAGAGAGCAATCATATCTACCTTCAGCCTCCATTTGGTTATGCTGAACAAGATGAAACTCCTTAAGTTTCCTCTTGTAAGGTGGTTTTCCACACCTCTGATCATCCTCGTAGCTCTTCTCTGTACCTGTTCCAGTTTATATTCATTGTTCTTAAAACATGGAAGATCAGAATTGCACACAGTATTCTAGATGAGGTCTGGCCAGTGCCTTGTATAGTAATAACACTTTCAATCTCTACTGGAAATACCTCACCTGATACATGCCAGGACTGGATTAACCTTTTTCACAGCTACATCACACGGGCAGCTCAGAGTCATCCTGTGACCGACCAATACACTTAGGTCTTCCTTCTACTCAGTCGCTTCAGTCAGTCAGCCTCGCGAACCAGCTGAGCGGCAGCGGAGCAGCGGGGACAGCAGAGCAGCTCACAGCAGGAGTTTGCCTGGGACTGGTAAGTATCCGAGTGTGTGTGTTTGCTTGCTGAGGAAGTATCCGAGCGTGTGGTTGCTGGGAGGGAGCCTGAGTGAGTGTCTGATTGGCTGCTAGCCTGCAGGGGGCGGGCATTAGGGTGTCTGTGTGTTTGCGTCAGGGAAGCCTGGCTGTTTAAAAATAGCCAGAGCCTCGCGAACCAGCTGAGCGGCAGCGAACCAGCGGAGCAGCGGGGACAGCAGAGCAGCTCACAGCAGGAGTTTGCCTGGGACTGGTAAGTATCCGAGTGTGTGTGTTTGCTTGCTGAGGAAGTATCCGAGCGTGTGTTTGCTGGGAGGGAGCCTGAGTGAGTGTCTGATTGGCTGCTAGCCTGCAGGGGGCGGGCATTAGGGTGTCTGTGTGTTTGCGTCAGGGAAGCCTGGCTGTTTAAAAATAGCCAGAGCCTCGCGAACCAGCTGAGCGGCAGCGGAGCAGCGGGGACAGCAGAGCAGCTCACAGCAGGAGTTTGCCTGGGAGTTCGCCTGGAGTGAGCCCAGTGAGGCTTACATCTTGCCAACGTCTCTGAGGAAGCTCCGTAGTAGGTAGGTGATATGGAAGGGGGGGATTCAGCTGTTGTGACCTGCACTGGATGTGCCATGTTTGTCTTTCTTCCACAGGACAGAAGCGACTTTGTCTGTACAAAGTGCAAGCTGGTCTCCATATTGGAAGAGAAGATTGAAGGTCTGGAGCAACAGGTAACGACCCTGCGTTGTATACGAGAGACTGAGGATTTTCTGGACCAAACTCAGGATAGCCTTCTAGGGGCACAAAGCTCTAAAGATGTAGAGCAGGTTGCACAGAGGAGCCAAGAGGCCAGTGAAGAAGCTTGGCAACATGTGACCTCCAGAAGAGGTAAGCGGAATGTCCGGGTTCCAGTAACACAGACACAGGTAACTAACCGCTTTCATGTTCTCTCCACAGGTACCAATGCGGAGAGTGGACCAGATGATATGTCTGGGGGGAGAAAGCGGAAGGAGACTCCGCTGGTTGGGAGGCATGAGATGCGATGTCCTGAGGTTGGGGGTTCCACGACCACCACTCCCAAGAGGAGAAGGCGGGTGGTGGTGGTCGGGGACTCTCTCCTCCGGGGGACTGAGTCATCTATCTGCCGCCCTGACCGGGAAAACCGAGAAGTCTGCTGCTTGCCAGGGGCTAAGATTCGTGATGTGACGGAGAGACTGCCGAGACTCATCAAGCCCTCGGATCGCTACCCCTTCCTGCTTCTCCACGTGGGCACCAATGATACTGCCAAGAATGACCTTGAGCGGATCACTGCGGACTACGTGGCTCTGGGAAGAAGGATAAAGGAGTTGGAGGCGCAAGTGGTGTTCTCGTCCATCCTCCCCGTGGAAGGAAAAGGCCTGGGTAGGGACCGTCGAATCGTGGAGGTCAACGAATGGCTACGCAGGTGGTGTCGGAGAGAAGGCTTTGGATTCTTTGACCATGGGATGGTGTTCCATGAAGGAGGAGTGCTGGGCAGAGACGGGCTCCATCTTACGAAGAGAGGGAAGAACATCTTTGCCAGCAGGCTGGCTAACCTAGTGAGGAGGGCTTTAAACTAGGTTCACCGGGGGAAGGAGACCAAAGCCCTGAGGTAAGTGGGAAAGCGGGATACCGGGAGGAAGCACAGGCAGGAAGGTCTGTGAGGGGAGGGCTCCTGCCTCATACTGGGAATGAGGGGCGATCAACAGGTTATCTCAAGTGCTTATATACAAATGCACAAAGCCTTGGAAACAAGCAGGGAGAACTGGAGGTCCTGGTGATGTCAAGGAATTATGACGTGATTGGAATAACAGAGACTTGGTGGGATAACTCACATGACTGGAGTACAGTCATGGATGGTTATAAACTGTTCAGGAAGGACAGGCAGGGCAGAAAAGGTGGGGGAGTAGCACTGTATGTAAGGGAGCAGTATGACTGCTCAGAGCTCCGGTACGAAACTGTGGAAAAACCTGAGTGTCTCTGGATTAAGTTTAGAAGTGTGTGCAACAAGAGTGATGTCATGGTGGGAGTCTGCTATAGACCACCGGACCAGGGGGATGAGGTGGATGAGGCTTTCTTCCGGCAACTCACGGAAGCTACTAGATCGCATGCCCTGATTCTCATGGGTGACTTTAATTTTCCTGATATCTGCTGGGAGAGCAATACAGCGGTGCATAGACAATCCAGGAAGTTTTTGGAAAGCGTAGGGGACAATTTCCTGGTGCAAGTGCTAGGGGAGCCAACTAGGGGGAGCGCTTTTCTTGACCTGCTGCTCACAAACCGGGTAGAATTAGTGGGGGAAGCAAAAGTGGATGGGAATCTGGGAGGCAGTGACCATGAGTTGGTTGAGTTCAGGATCCTGACGCAGGGAAGAAAGGTAAGCAGCAGGATACGGACCCTGGACTTCAGGAAAGCAGACTTTGACTCCCTCAGGGAACAGATGGCCAGGATCCCCTGGGGGACTAACATGAAAGGGAAGGGAGTCCAGGAGAGCTGGCTGTATTTCAAGGAATCCCTGTTGAGGTTACAGGGACAAACCATCCCGATGAGTCGAAAGAATAGTAAATATGGCAGGCGACCAGCTTGGCTTAATGGTGAAATCCTAGCGGATCTTAAACATAAAAAAGAAGCTTACAAGAAGTGGAAGGTTGGACATATGACCAGGGAAGAGTATAAAAATATTGCTCGGGCATGTAGGAAAGATATCAGGAGGGCCAAATCGCACCTGGAGCTGCAGCTAGCAAGAGATGTCAAGAGTAACAAGAAGGGTTTCTTCAGGTATGTTGGCAACAAGAAGAAAGCCAAGGAAAGTGTGGGCCCCTTACTGAATGAGGGAGGCAAGCTAGTGACAGAGGATGTGGAAAAAGCTAATGTACTCAATGCTTTTTTTGCCTCTGTTTTCACTAACAAGGTCAGCTCCCAGACTGCTGTGCTGGGCAACACAAAACGGGGAAGAGATGGCCAGCCCTCTGTAGAGATAGAGGTGGTTAGGGACTATTTAGAAAAGCTGGACGTGCACAAGTCCATGGGGCCGGACGAATTGCATCCGAGAGTGCTGAAGGAATTGGCGGCTGTGATTGCAGAGCCCTTGGCCATTATCTTTGAAAACTCGTGGCGAACGGGGGAAGTCCCGGATGACTGGAAAAAGGCTAATGTAGTGCCCATCTTTAAAAAAGGGAAGAAGGAGGATCCTGGGAACTACAGGCCAGTCAGCCTCACCTCAGTCCCTGGAAAAATCATGGAGCAGGTCCTCAAAGAATCAATCCTGAAGCACTTAGAGGAGAGGAAAGTGATCAGGAACAGTCAGCATGGATTCACCAAGGGAAGGTCATGCCTGACTAATCTAATCGCCTTTTATGATGAGATTACTGGTTCTGTGGATGAAGGGAAAGCAGTGGATGTATTGTTTCTTGACTTTAGCAAAGCTTTTGACACGGTCTCCCACAGCATTCTTGTCAGCAAGTTAAGGAAGTATGGGCCGGATGAATGCACTATAAGGTGGGTAGAAAGCTGGCTAGATTGTCGGGCTCAACGGGTAGTGATCAATGGCTCCATGTCTAGTTGGCAGCCGGTGTCAAGTGGAGTGCCCCAGGGGTCGGTCCTGGGGCCCGTTTTGTTCAATATCTTCATAAATGATCTGGAGGATGGTGTGGATTGCACTCTCAGCAAATTTGCGGATGATACTAAACTGGGAGGAGTGGTAGATACGCTGGAGGGGAGGGATAGGATACAGAAGGACCTAGACAAATTGGAGGATTGGGCCAAAAGAAATCTAATGAGGTTCAATAAGGATAAGTGCAGGGTCCTGCACTTAGGATGGAAGAATCCAATGCACCGCTACAGACTAGGGACCGAATGGCTCGGCAGCAGTTCTGCGGAAAAGGACCTAGGGTGACAGTGGACGAGAAGCTGGATATGAGTCAGCAGTGTGCCCTTGTTGCCAAGAAGGCCAATGGCATTTTGGGATGTATAAGTAGGGGCATAGCGAGCAGATCGAGGGACGTGATCGTTCCCCTCTATTCGACACTGGTGAGGCCTCATCTGGAGTACTGTGTCCAGTTTTGGGCCCCACACTACAGGAAGGATGTGGATAAATTGGAAAGAGTACAGCGAAGGGCAACAAAAATGATTAGGGGTCTAGAGCACATGACTTATGAGGAGAGGCTGAGGGAGCTGGGATTGTTTAGTCTGCAGAAGAGAAGAATGAGGGGGGATTTGATAGCTGCTTTCAACTACCTGAAAGGGGGTTTCAAAGAGGATGGCTCTAGACTGTTCTCAATGGTAGCAGATGACAGAACGAGGAGTAATGGTCTCAAGTTGCAATGGGGGAGGTTTAGATTGGATATTAGGAAAAACTTTTTCACTAAGAGGGTGGTGAAACACTGGAATGCGTTACCTAGGGAGGTGGTAGAATCTCCTTCCTTAGAGGTTTTTAAGGTCAGGCTTGACAAAGCCCTGGCTGGGATGATTTAACTGGGACTTGGTCCTGCTTTGAGCAGGGGGTTGGACTAGATGACCTTCTGGGGTCCCTTCCAACCCTGATATTCTATGATTCTATGATTCTATGATTCTAACTGAGATGTCCCCAGCTTATAGCAAAAATTCTCGTTGTTAGTCCCTAATTGCATGACCTTGCACTTTGCACTATTAAATTTCATCCCATTTTTATTACTCCAGTTTTCAATGTCACACAAATCTTGTATGATATTCTGGTCCTCCTGTGTATTGGCAATACCTCCCAACTTTGCATCATCCACAAATTATTAGCATACCCCCATGTTATGTGCCAAGGTCATTAATAAAAATGTTAATGAAGATTGGTCCCAAGACTGATCCCTGAGGAAATCCACTAGTAACCTTCCTCCAGCCTGACACTTCACTTTTCTGTATGATCCATTACAGTGTTCCCTTTAACCAGTTCCTTAACCAGCTTCCCAGACCCATATTAATCCCTATCTTCTCCAATTTAACTAATAATTTCCCATGTGGAGTGCGTTACTGAAAACCACCAAGGTTAGATCTACTGCATTTCCTTTGTCTTAAAAAACAAACACACCCACCACTAGTTAATTTCTCAAAGAAAGAGATTGGATTGGTCTGGCACAATCTACCTCTTTTAAAACCATGTTGTATTTTATCCCAATTACTGTACCTTATGTACTTAACTACTTTCTCTTTCAAAATTTGTTCCAAGACTTTGTATATAATTGAGGTCAAACTAATGGGATCACTTCTTTTCCCTTTCCTAAAAACAGGCATTATATAAGCAATTTTCCAGTCACAGGGTACAACTCCCAAGTTTACAGATTCATTAAAAATCTATGTTTTGGACTTGCAATTTCATGTGCCAGTTCCTTTAATATTCTTGAATTGAAATTATCTGGGGTCCCCATTTGGTCCCAAGCTGTTTCAGTTTGACTTCCACCTAGAACGTCGTAATTTCTACTTCCATATCCTCATTTCCATTAGCCACCCTGTCACTACTCCTAAGAGCCATATTATACCCTTATTTAAAACTGAGGCAAAGCATTCATGTAAGTGTTGGGAAGCATCTAGATTATCTTTAATATCCACCCCATCCTCAGTACTTAGCAGTCTCACTTCTTTCCTTGTTTTCTTTTTCTTTATATGTCTAAAGAACCTCTTACTATTGTATTAATTTCCTTTCCAAGATCCAACTCTGTTTGGCTTTTGGCAGGTCCCAACTTTTCTCTACACTTTCTGACCTCCAAGAGTCACCTTTCCTTGCTGATCCATCCCTTCTTACATTCCTTGTAAGCTTTCTCTTAACCTGTTTGAGATGCTTGTTCACGCAGTTTGGTCTGCAACCCTTCCCTACAAATTTTTTCCCCTTTGCTTGAGATGCAGCTTCAGATAATTTCTACAACTCTGATTTAAATAATTCCAAGCCTCCTCCACATTCAGCTGCGTGAGTTCTTCAGTACAGTCCACTTCCCTAACAACTTCCCTCAATTTTTTAAAGTTTGTCCTTTTGAAATCAAGAATCCTAGTTGCAGACCTTTTTTTAAAAATATCCTTCCATTTAGTTTCAACTGAATTAACTCATGATCACTTGAACCAAGGTTGTCCTCTAGAACCAGTTCTTCGAGTCCCTTGATACTTACCAATACGAAACCTAAAATGGCATCACCTCTTCTTGGTTCAGTGAGTACCTGGTGAAAAAAAATCTGTCTGCTATCACATCCAGGAATATTTGGGTCCTACCATTATTAGTAGCACTTGTCCTCTAATCTATATCTGGGAAATTAAAGTCTCCCATAAATACTACTGGGAATTGTATGATAATCTCACTGAGAATATTAAAGTCTCTATCCATATCCACATCCTATCATAGGGGTCTTTAGCATACCTCAAGCATTACTCCAGTGAAACCTTTTACACCCTTCTTTGCCAAAGTGATTTTGACCCAAACAGATTCCCCATTTTATCCAATCACTTCTAATTTCTGGATCACCTACTTTATCATTAATATACAATGCTACTCCACCACCTTTACCTGTATTTGTCTTTTCTGACCAGAACATACTCTCCAGTCACTACTACTATTCCACCGTATTTCTGTTATCTCTATAATATCTAATTTCACTTCCTGACCCAGGAGTTCTTGTTCATCCATTTTGTTACCCAGGCTCCTTGCATTGGTGTAAAGACATCTTAGTTGTTTCTGCTTGGCTACACCAAGATTCCTCACCCAACTAAGTACAGTTATTCTACTACTAGTATCACCGACCTGACTGTTCGTGCCAATACCACAGGCAGTATCTGCTCTCTTGACATCCAGTCTCCTACCCTCTGTTTCAGACACACGTTTGCATCTCATAGAATCATAGGACTGGAAGGGACCTTGAGAGGTCATCTAGTCTAGTCCCCTGCACTCATGGCAGGACTAAATATTATCTAGACCATTCCTGACAAGTGTTTTTCTAACCTGCTCTTAAAAAATCCCCAATGATGGAGATTCCACAACCTCCCTAGGCAATTTATTCCAGTGCTTACGCACTCTGACAGTTAGGAAGTTTTTCCTAATGTCCAACCTAAACCTCCCTTGCTGCAAATTAAGCCCATTGCTTTTTCTCCTATCCTCAGAAGTTAAGAACAATTTTTCTCCCTGTAACAACCTTTTATGTACTTGAAAACTTATGTCCCCTCTCAGTCTTGTCTTTTCCAGACTAAACAAACTGCATTTTTTCAATCTTACCACACAGGTCATATTTTCTAGAGCTTTAATCATTTTTGTTGCTCCTCTCTGGACTTTCTCCAATTTGTCCACATCTTTACTGAAACGTGGCGCCCAGAACTGCACACAGGACTCCAGTTAAGGCCTAATCAGCATGGAGTAGAGCGGAAGAATTACTTCTCATGTCTTGTTTACAACACTCCTGCTAATACATCCCAGAATGATATTCACTTTTTTTTTGGGGGGCGCAACAGTGTTATACTGTTCGCTCATATTTAGCTTGTGGTCCACTATAACTCCCAGATTCCTTTCCGCAGTACTCCTTTCTAGGAATTCATTTCCCATTTTGTATGTGTACAACTGACTGTTCCTTCCTAAATGAAGTATTTTGCATTTGTCCTTATTGAATTTCACCCTATTTACTTCAGACCATTTCTCCAATTTGTTCAGACCATTTTGAATTTTAATCCTATCCTCCAAAGCACTTGCAACCCCTCCCAGCTTGGTATCATCTGCAAACTTTAAGTGTACTTTCTATGCCATTATCTAAATAATTGATGAAGATATTGAACTGAACTGGACTCAGAACTGATCCCTGCAGGACCCCATTCGTTATGCCCTTCCAGCATGACTGTGAACCACTGATAACTACACTTTCATCACAAAAAGAATACAAAATCCTTGCATCACGACAAATGAAGGCACACAGCAATTTAAGAAAACAGCAAATTTTGCTCCATCATGATCTGTTTACAGGAACCTCCAAAGAATTTTTCATTTAGATCTATATTTCAAATAAAAGCCTATACAAAACCATTTGGTTTGCTTGTTGGCCTATCGGATTTCAGAAAACAAAACTAGGGATTTCACTGAGATTTATTAATGTATCTTGTACAAAAAGAATAATAAATTTCAGCTTGTTTTCAACTACCAGCTTTAGTGTCAATTGGAAAAGCATTTTGGATTTGAATTAAAACAAGTATTCTAAAGGCCCGTCTACACTTAAAATGCTACAGTGGCACAGCTCTTCAGTACAGACATTATCTACGGCAACATGAGGGATTCTCCCACCAATGCCGGTAATCCGCCTCCTGGAGAGGCAGTAGCTAGGTCAACAGAAGAATTCTTCCACTGACCTAATGCTATCTACACCGGGACTTTGGTAGGCTTAGCTATACCACTCAAGGGTGTGGATTTTTCACACCTGTGAACAACGTAGTTATAGTGACCTAGTTTTCTAGTATAAACCAGGCCTCAATCTCAGTCAAAAGAAGCTTAGCACTGGAGCAGTTGTGAAAGTGGAAAAAGTTAAGTAAGTTTTTCTTCCAGTTCCCATTTTCATCCCTTTGACTCTTTGACAAACATAAAAGATCTTTATCAATATTCTCTATTTATCCCAGTGTCTTATTCAAAGGAAATAAATCTAGTAATTATTAAAATGAGACTTCAAATCTGCAACAACTCACCTCATTTATATCAAATTAACAAAAATGAGCTCAATAGCCTATGCCAATCCAGTATGCGTGTGTGCGCGCGCACGCATGCATAACAAATATCATAAAGCAATTCACCTATTAATGAAGGTAACATTCTCAAAAACACTTAAGTGATTTAGGAGTCTAGGTCCCATTTTCAAAAGTGATTTGGGCACTTTGGCTCCTAAATCCTATGGTTTAACCAAACATACAGCTTGTCTACACAGAGATACTGTGCAGCAAGCTAGAGTGTAAATCTAAAGTACACCAACTTGCTGCACAGTAACACGCCATGTGGACACTGCTATAGAGCAGTGAAAGTCCACTAAGCTGCAACCAGGGACTTTCCCTGCACTGGAACACAGTCCACACCACAAGTAATGCACAGCAATTGGTGCACTGTAGACAAGCTGTTGGGCTTCAAAAGGTCCATATTTTCAAAGGCACTTTGGTGCCTAATGATGCAGATACGCACCTAAACAACTTAGATGCCTAATTCCAAATTATTACAATGGAAATTAGGCACCTACCCTGTGTACGTGTTTTTAAAGCCCCACTAGATGCCTAACTGCATCTTTAGGTATCAAAATAACTGAAAATCTGGTGCCTACGTCACTTCTGAAAATGTTATTCACATTGCTCTAATACTGCCTTACTACGGTTTCTAGAAGTATTTCTACAAACGGGAAATAGTATTTAAAGACATTAAAACAGCCTTTTTTTTTTAAACACACATTCACACAGGTAAGCTGTCCCTCATTCCATTTTGATCAGGTGTCAGTCATATTCACCATCAAAAAATCACAAATCCCTTCCCTCCCAAGTAAACAAATCAAGGTAGGCAGCATTTACAACTTCACCTTCAGAAGCTATCAACCAAATTTACAAAGAAAACAGGCCCTATACCCTTACATGGGAATTGCCATACTGGATCAGATTCACGATTCATCTAGCTGCATATCCTGTCTCCAGAAGTGGCTAGCACCACATACTTCAAAGGAATGTACAAAAAAAATCAACCACCACCCCATACTAGATATATGTGGGGTCATCCCACCTCCCGAAGGTCTCATCTTAATACCTATAATTAGAGATTGATTTACATTCTGAAACAGAGCTTATTGTCTCCTTCTGTCCTTCATTGTTGCCTAGAAAGCAGGAATCTTTTACTGTTCGAGTTTATAGATGTTTTGTCATGAAAGGTTAGGTTGCAAGCCCAGAGGGGATGCTGGGGAACTTCAGAGGGACTTAACCAAAGTAGATAATTGGGAACATGGCAGACACAATTCAGTGTTGATAAATGCCAAGTAATGCACGTTGGAGGGGACTATTACAAATTATCCACATAAACATCCAATCCCTCTGAGCCTTACTAAATTGTTAGGCTCAAAAACCATCCTGTTCCAATTTTCACACAATTTAAGTGCTGTGTGAAAAAGTATTCGTTTTATCAATTTTAAATTTACCACCTTTCATTGTGATGAATGTCCATCCCCTTGTGCTTGTGTTTTGAGACAGCAAGAACAGAAGTTCCCAATCTTTCTTCTGCACACCATTCATTTTATAGACTCTTCTCCTATTTTCTCATCTCCTTTCTGACGAACAACAGGAATCTTTCTACTCTCTTTGTAAACGTTTTTCCATGCCCCTAATAATTTTTATTCTTCTCTGAACCCCCTTTAATTCTCAAATATCCTTTTGGATACAGAGCCAGCAGTATTAAAGCCATACTACAGATTTACAAAATAGCATTCTGTTTTCCATATTACTCTTCATCCTACTCCTTATGCATCCTAATATTTTGTTTACTTTTTTGACTGAAGCTACACATTGAGCAAGCCTTCAATGAGCTGAGATGATACAGTTTATTTAGAACCCTGTAAAAGTGCATTATTACTACCAATCCTTCCCCTCCAACGTGCATTATTTGGCATTTATCAACACTGAATTGTGTCTGCCATGTTGCCCAATTATCAACTTTGGTTAAGTCCCTCTGAAGTTCCCCAGCATCCCCTCTGGGCTTGCAACCTAACCTTTCATGACAAAACATCTGTAAACTCGAACAACTGTAAGATTCCTGCTTTCCAGGTAACAATAACATCAACATAAAAAAGGCAATTTTAGTACTATTTAATTCAACCTTATCATAATAAGTCAAATAAAAAAGAACTATGTGAAGCTGCTCTGCCCAAGCCCCTTTGAGCTCACATCAGGGAAAGATGACAGGAAGCAAGATTAATAGATTATATATATTAAACAAACACTAATTGGTAGGCAAAATAGAATTCACAAAAGGCATACTCAATAGTTAAATGCAACTGGTAAATGGACATATGAGCAAATAAAATATGCAGGTAAGAAAACAATGCAGTTTAGCCATTCCCACCAGCTTTTCTTTCCATTATTCCACTATTGAACAGCATCCTTTTATAGCAAAATCGTTAAAGTCATTAAATTCTAAAGGCTATTATTACTGAAGTATTTTGTCAACAATCTTAATATACAGACAGACTGGTGGAAATCAATGCCACAAAACACTGCAGCCAAGAGCCAAGCAAGATTTCAAAAAAGGACAAAATATTTATATGGGAGGATGAAAATATCCAGTTACATTAGATGGGATTGAAAAACTAAATATTTGGAAGTAATATAAACGCTCAAAATCAGAGAATAAGCCAAGTTCTAATTGAGTTAAAAAAAAAAAAAAACCTATGGGTAGCTTATTTCTAAGGGTATGTCTTCACCGCCCGCCAGATTGGCAGGCAGCGATCTATATAGAAGGGATCGATTTATCGAGTCTCGTCTAGATGCGATAAATCGACCCGCGAGCGCTCTCCCATCAACTCCTGTACTCCAGCACCGCGAGAAGCACAGGCAGAGTCAACGCGAGTGGGAATGGGGGGGGGGAGGCAGCAGTTGACTCACTGCGGTGAAGACACCACGGTAAGTCTATCTAAGTACGTCAACTTCAGCTACGTTATTCACGCAAGTTGCATAACTTAAATCCATCTCCCCCCCCCCCTTGTATAGATGAGAGCTCAGTGACCACCTCAGGGTTTCTTGCAGTCTTCTGAAGCATTTAGTATCCATCGTTGTCAGAGAAGATACTTGCCTAGATGGATACTGGTCTGACCTGGTATGACAATTACTATGCTCCTAACAACTTGTCAAAGTAAAAGGATCCAACTGAGAAAGGGTTAAATTAACGTTGATGAATAAAACTGTCATGTAGACTATAAAGTTACACATGAAAAATTATCCAGGGTGACTTGCCTTTGGAAGCTTGAGGGGCGGTTCTTTGGACTCCTCCTCTTCATCACTATCCGAATCCCCACTCTGCACAGTGTTCTTTGAAGCCAAAGTTACAGATGATTCTTTTTTTTGCCACTCCAAAACACAGTGGCGGACATTGCAGTAAACATTAAAAGCTGAAGGGTTGCTGTGTAATTTGATATCTGGTATGGTTATTGTACTTTCCAAGTTTTCAGTCTGAAAAACAATAAGATTTTATTTTTGGCTGAAAGTTAATTCTTCCATGTATAAAGTTTATTAAAAACTTTTCAAATTTCACTAAAGAGAAATATCAAAGTCTCACTATCCCTTTAGCCAGACAATGGTAAAAAGTGGGCTAATATTTTATTTTCTCAAGTATGGATGACCAGAACTCCATATGGCAGAGAAAAGCGGCACGTCATTCATAATGCACAGTAATAAGCAATTTTCATCAGCACATGTATCTTTCTTTATCATAACCCTAAATAACACACAAGTCTTCAAATTAGGAAATTTTACACTACACCATACGCTGCATAATACAGCAACAGGAAAACCACATGACAGGATTTCAGAATCAACTGAGAAAGACATGTTTTTACCTTTTTATATTTAAATGTAATTTATACAACACTGACTTGCATTTGGGAATCTACCTCATGGAAACAAGCAGGGAACCCTAGAGAAATGTTAACCTAAACACTGGCACAGAAGAACAAATTTAAAACTAAAATGTGATTATAGTCGGAAAATTGACTGCAGAAAAGGCACATTCATGCTAAACAAATGAGATCCCTACGTATGTATTCAAAGAATTTTTTTCTGACAAAAGTTCATTTTTACTACCTCTTACTCATTAGAGCTGCAGAGCAAATATAAACAGGGGAAAGACCACTTTTTTTCTTGAGTCACACACTAAACAGAATGTTAATTATGTTCCAACAAATCCTAGAGAACAGAGACTGATTTTGAGATCTCAATTTGTGACTGCCAAGCCAGAAGTTATTTTACCAACTAGCTTCACAAATTTGATATGGAACTCACTGAGAAGCAAACATGAAAACACATGCCAGTTTTCAGAGCATAACTGCTTTTTTAATAAAAATACTTGAAAAAAATAGACAAATCTCTTCTGCCCAGATTGTCATGTCTCATTCAAAATAAAAAGCTCCAGACTCAAAACAAAAATGTAATTTCTATAGAAGCAGGAAGTTAAATAGCATAAAAATTTAATACATATATACAGCAGAAGTATATTTTATCGATACATAAACTTTCAGAGGCTGTTTGAGGTGATTATATATTTGGCTTATAAATAATTGCAGTTTTCAGCCCTAAAGCTGAAAAACTGGCCTTAATTATACAAATCAAAAGCAATTTACTTCATAAGCAATGTTTCCCCTTGTACTGCAAAACAATTGTAGGGCACATATCAAGGTTCTTTGGAGCATCTTCCACATAAAGCCAAATGTTATTGCAATGACAGCTACTGTGCAGTAAATTTGAAATCTCCATATTTAAACTCATTCTCACTAGAATTGCATGAGATTTGATCCATATATGTTGCAGAACCCACCCCTATTTATAAGTAGGTGGCCAAGTCATCTTACGTACATTCACATAACTTCAAAAATCAACCCTTTTAGCACTAGACTAAGTATTACAGGCTGTTTTCCTGCATCTTTACAATGAGCTGACCAACTTTCAGAAATTGTCTCCTGTCCTACTTTCAGTATTAAGCATTATGTTCTTTAATTGATAGTTTAGGTTTCAAACCTTAAGTATTCCAACCCATCTGTCCTTCTGCATTGAGCTAACATTGAATACATCTGCAGAATGAGACAAACTAGAACCCCATTGATACAGCAGAGAGCTGACGGCAGAACATTTTCCATGAGAGCCCATTCAATTTGGAGAGGCAATGTGGTCCAATGGGCTGGGACTCAGGAGACTTGAGTTCTAGTCCTGATTCTGCCACTGATCTCTGTTTGACGATGGGTAGATCCCTTCACCTTGTTGTGCCTCTATTTCCCCTCATACTCCATCTTGTCTATTTGGACTGTAAGCTCTTTGGGACAAGGAGCGTTTTGTATTGTGTTTGTAGAGTACATAAGAAAATGGAGCCCCAACACATTACTGTAATATAGATAAATAATTTTAGGAATAATCCACTATTCACCTTGGTCCTAAATGTATTGATCTTGAGGGCATACTATAAAAGAGCAGGAGTTCAAAGAGGGCTGGAGGGTTACGGGTGCAGTTTTGTTGAGAAATTGAAGGGAGATGTTGATTTGGTTGCCATTATGTTTTTATGTCTGGTAGCTATATACATAAGGATGCTCATATTCATCATCACTGTAAAATCAATGGCAAAGATGCCAAAAAAACAGATATTGGTGAAAAAATGCTATCACAGAATTTATTGAAGACTTGATAATCACAATGTCTATGAGATATGCTAAAAATCACCTATCAAAAATGTTAATAACCAGTCTGGCCCAAAAGGGTCTGAAAATGAAGCTTGCTTACTTATAGCCTTACTTCTTCGAGAGGGCTCTGCATATTCATAGTTATGAGTACTGCTCCGCCTAATGGCGCCTAACAATAAAAACTTCTCAAAGCAATAAATGTTCAAGAGCTACTGTGCCCTCTCCTATACCTCCCCTCAGCATCTCTGAAAGTTCCAAGGCTATATAAGATGGTGCAGTGCCCTTTACCACCTCAGATTCCTCCACTGCCAGTCCAGAGATTAAAAAAAGGAGCACTCAGACAAAGCGAAAGACAGGTGGAAGTGTGACTATGCAGAGTCATCTTGAAGAACTCTGGTTATAAGTAAGTAACCTCCATTTCTTCAAGTGGCTCTACATCCCACTCATGGAATTGTTTGATAAGCAGTGCTGAAAATAACCCAGAGGACGAAACAGAGTCCCAGTTGAATAGAGACTGATGCACCGCTTTACCAAATCTAGCATTACCCCCTATGGCCAAGTTAAGAGCATAATGCTTAGAAAAGTGGGTACAGAGGTCCAAGTCATCGCCCTGAAAATTTCAGTAATTGGAACTAGCTTAAGGTAAGCAAGAGAAATTACCATAGCTGTAGTGGAATGTAATCATGCTGTCACAGATATGGGGATTTGTTAATGTGCAACATTCAACAATACACTTTTAATCCTTCTAGTGTCTGGAAAGATATGTTAAGAATCATGTGGGTTACAGGGTAAAACAAATAATCTAAATGATTTTCAAAAGCTAAAATACCTGAATCTAACCAATATGCAAGAGCATAAAATACATAAAACAGATTCCCCTTTATTAATATACAGCTCTGGGGAAAAAATACCCGCAAATTAATTGTCTCATATGAAAATCAGACACCACTTTTGGCAAAAACCTGGAATCAGGCCTAAGAACCACCTTAACTTTTTGAAAAGACATAAATGGTGGCTCAGCCATTAAGACATTTAATTTGCTCACTCTTCTGGCTGAGGCTATGGCAATAATGAAAGCCATTTTAAGAGATAAACAATACAATGAACAATCAGATAAGGGTTCAAAAGGGGAGTTCCTAAGCGAAGCTGAAACTAAATTAAGATCCTAAGATTTTTGCCTCAAACAAGGCAACAAACTGGTCCATTTCAAATAGTAGTTAACACTTGCTGGTAGACAGCTTTCTAGAGTTAAGCAGTATATCCTACACCATTAAGGAAAATGACTGTTCAAGAGTAGGCATGGTCAAAGTCAGGTAAGGGACTGTGAATCCGATGGAAAAACCTGCCCTCTTGCTGTTGCAGCTCTGGGCTGCTCACAAATAGCATGCGGGTCCCACCCTGAGTGTCCGTGTAATATAGGCCTGGTCCAGCAACTCTGACCCCATCAGCCCGTCTGCAACACCACCAGCTACACTCTGGCTTCCAGCTATTACATTTGAGGCTCTGAATCTGACAAAAAGTCAATCCAAGGAAGTGTCTGAAACACTTCTGCAAGAGTAAGCAAAGCCCCGTCTTCTCTTTAAGGAAATGTATTGTCATTGGAAATCTAAAGCTCCTCTAGATCCTGAACAGAAATACTTTATACATGTAACTTTAGCTCCCTTTTTAGTGCCATTTCTCTTAATTTTCATATTTTATTTTACTTTGCTCATTCTCAATGTCAAACTGACAATTTTCTCTCTCTTTTTAAACATTTTTTCAGAACATTCTGGTAGAATAACCCTACACTCTCACATTTGAAAACTTCTCCTTAAAAGGAGAAGATGAGGAGCTCTTCTAGGAAGACAGGACAAATTTTCTATGCTTTGATTTTTTTTTTAAATCATCATTTCTTCCCTGTACAATGGAACTTTATGATTCAGGTGGGAGGCAAACAGATCGGAGACTAAAGTCCTTTACAAAGAGACAGAATACATCTGGGTATAGTTCCCATTCTGAATGATCTATTTGTTCCCAACTAAGCCAGTCAGCTCTAACATTCATTTTTCCCTTGGATGTGAAGGCAGCAGAGAAGAACCTGCCAAAGTCATTAGCAAGTAACCTTCTCTTTACAAGAGTGTGGACCTTGCTCCCCCTCACCTATTGATGTAGGACGTTACCAAGGTATTTGTCCGTCATGACCAGTGCCAAATAAGGGAGTACTAAGCAGTTTGTACTGTGCTTGTTCCCTTATTTGGAGCAGATCCCAAGGAAGTCCTTGACCTGGTGTGAGCACCCTATCCTTCCAGACTGGCATCTGGGGCAATAACTTCCTGAGTGGTTTGCCTATCAGGAAGCCTGACTCAAATTTGCTTGAATCCCACTATCTGATGGACTTGAGTATCCTCTTGGGTATATACCTTCACTGAAGGGTGGAAAAGAGATTGGTGAGGGAGGACAAGAGGACACTCTGTAGCATCCTCACATAAGCATGGGTCCACTAAAGATTATCCACACAGAGACTACTGATCTCAGAACAGACAGTGTGTGAGTGGATACTACCCAAGAGAGGCTGACCAGTTTTGATAAGATTCCTCAGTTTCTCCTGTTTTTCTTGTGATATGAAAACTTTCTGGAGAACGGCATCTATTCTCCTCTCTGAGGTGGGAAATCCACTGCAAAGGTGTTAAACTGATTATTCTCCAAATGTAATCATAGAGCCATGGTTCTGCAGCATCCTGACTGGTGCTGGCTATAGCTCTGACTCTGGATTAGGCTAGAAAAAGGAGGTCATCCAGGAAAGAATAGACAAGAATCCCATTCCTAGTATTAACACTACTGGCATTTTCATAAATATTTTCATGGCTGTTGCTAAACCAGAAGATAAGAGACCTGTACTGATGGTGCTGTTCTCTAAGAGCAAAGCACAAGAAGCATCTGTTAGACAGCCAAATTGGCATATGGATGTTGACATGAATAGATCTGAAGGATGCCCTGACCTAGAGTACCCTCATTGATGGCGGTTAGTGTGGATTTAAGGTTTCATCTTGACTTTTGTTTTTTTTCCCCATGAACTTGTTGAGATACCTTCAGACTAAGAACTGCCTTGCAGCCTTTTTGACTTTTTTTTTGGGGGGGGGGGGGGGGGGACTTGGAATAAGAAAATGAAGTGAAAGCACTGGTTTCTCTCTGGAGGATGAACAGATTCTATTCCTCCCATTCAGAGATGAACGATGGCCATTTGGATGTCTCATCTTTTCTGCGTATCATTTAGCAAGGGAAATGGGATAAATCTGTCTCAATTTGAAAAAATCCAAGACTATCCCCTTTGCACTGTTTCCAAAATCAGTTTGTCAAGGGTCACCACTTGCCAGAACACTACAAAATGAAGCAGCCACCAACTACTAATCTAGCACCCCTCTCTACACTGGGATGGTCTGCTAGAGATGCAGTTTGTTTTGAGGAATCTGAGGTTGAACCAAAGAACTCACCTCTGCCACCACATGCTCCGCTGGATTCTCTCATTTTCCTCTTAAGTGTTTCCAGTGGGATTTTCTATATTGGCCAATGTAAAAGGACTACCCTGATATGGAGTAAGACCTGTAGTCGCTCCTATCCTGCTTGTTAGGAACTTGATCTTTCCAAGAAGTCCACTACCAGCTTACCCATAGGTTTGCCAAACAGCTTACCCTCACAGTATTTTGAAGTGGTTGAGAGTAGTTAATCTGTGGATCTCTCTTTCACTCCCAGGGCCACATGGATCAGCATACAACAGTAACTCCTCACTTAAAGTTGTCCCGGTTAACGTTTTCGTTGTTACGTTGCTGAACAATTAGGGAACATGCTCATTTAAAGTTGTGCAATGCTCCCTTATAACCTTGTTTGACAGCCGCCTGTTTTGTCCATTGCTTGCAGAAAGAGCAGCCCATTGGAGCTAGCTGGTGGAGGCTTGGAACCAGGGTGGACCAGCAGCCCCCATATCAGCTCCCCACACCCCTAAGTTCCCTGTGTGGCAGCTGCCCAGCAGGCCATCAACTGCCAGCAATTGAGCTGTTCCTCCCCACACTGCCATGTGCCGCTCCTGCCCTGTGCTTTGGAGTTGCCCCCCAAGCCTCCTGCTTGCTTTGCCGGCAGGAGCGGGGAAAAGAGGGGCTAATGTCAGGGTGTCACCCTCCCCCCCCCCGCTCCTGCACCCCGCTTACCCCATCTTCCATAGAGCAAAGGGGACACAGGACAGGGCTCAGGAGGGAGGGACTTCCTGGCAGCAGCTGCAGTCTCAGCTTGCTGATCTACTTAACAAGGCAGTGTACTTAAAGGGGAAATGCGCATCTCTCTCTCTCACTCACAGAGTGTGCGTGTCTCTGACTGCCATGCTGTCTCCCCTCCCTCCTTTCATGCTGCCTTGTAGAGTGTGAGGCTACATTAACAACGAGTTAACGCTTGAAGGCTCAGCCCATTGCTAATTCATCATTTAGCAGTAAGGCATTCCCTGGGAAATATCCCACCCTCTGACTTCACCACCTCAACCAAGCTTCACAATCATCATAGCTGTGTACCAGTATTAAATTGTTTAAAACTTATACTGTCTGTGCGAGTGCGAGTGATATTAGTCTTGTCTGGTGAAAATAAATTTCCCTGGAACCTAACCTGTCTTATTTACATTAATTCTTACAGAGAAATTGGATTCACTTAGCATTGTTTCACTTAAAGTCACATTTTCCAGGAACATAACTACAACCTTAAGTGAGGAGTTACTGTATCACATCTTGGCTCTGGCTGAGTACCAGAGGGCAACAAGAGAGGGGTCAAATATGAAGTCTGCTTCTAAAGACAGCTTTTTTCAGAGATGCAACTAGTTTAAAGGCCTTTCTATGCTTCAGAGGTATTTCAGATTGCAAAACAAACTGAGGCAGTTGACAAGGCCTCAATTTTTCTTTTCTGATTCTATTCTCCTAATCTGTGAGATCTTTTGCAATAGATCCCCATCTGAAAGACTGGTTGTGTTGGACTAGAAGGAAAAGAGCATCAACATAAGGAAAGGAGACCACATTTGATTTTGGATTGGGGCACACTGTAGCACTATTTGGCAACGCTCCTCTGCATGTAAGCTCCCTTTCCACTTTGATAATTTTTTCGACCGGGAGGATTTACACGGCTATATTATTCTAGTCTGGAACCAGAAAGGTTATATTGCTTAGTGGTCTCACTTTCTCTATTAGACTGGCTTTCCTCCTCCTCCTTTCTTATAGGAATTTTCTGTGGAAATAAACCCAATATAGATACTGTCTATTTTATCGCTATGCTTAAAAAAATCAGTGGGAAGAAGTTTGTCCTGAACCTCCTCCTCTTTATGATATAGAACAGAATCTAAGAGGTGACCCATTCTGGAGGTGGTCCAAGGGCAAAGGGTAAAATAGTTTATACATTGGGGAAATTTTAACCTAAGCTGGTAAAAGTAAGCTTAGGAGGTTTTCATGCAGGTCCCCACATCAGTACCCTAGAGTTCAGAGTGGGGAAGGAACCTTGACATGGTGCGATTAGGAGTCTGAGCACTGAGACCTCCCACATCCCTCTTTTACAAAAAATGCTTCCCGTAATCATCCTCCTCAGGTGGAGATCAATTTACGAGGAAAACCTTTGAGACTGAATACACCCATGTATTCACATCTTACACACTACTTTGTACAATAATCTTCCTACAAAATATGGCTTGTGAGGTATCGCTTGAAAACTAATAACTTGCAGGTCAATAATACCATGGTGAAATGTATGTGGCAACATTATACGTAAAGCTACAAATTTCCCCTGCATGCTCAAACTCACATAGCCCTGATTAGGTAGGAATGGTTAAGCAAGTGTATCAAAACAAAGTAATGTGTGTTTCCTTCAATTTACATATAAGTAGTAAACATTCTTGAGACAGCAAGAGGGAGACCAGGCAAATCTGCATTTCAGCATACAGAGGGGAGAAGAGCAAACAGGGGTAACCTTCTTTCTTGTTTGAATAATCTGCTTTGAGGCGTAATCCTCAGAAAATCCACTTCAAGGGAGTCTGGACTATAAAAGTGAGGGGCAAAAAACACAACAGGCTCTCCTCTCGCTCTTTCACCTAAGATGACAAATGAACCACCCCTTTAGAAGCAGATCCCAACTTGAAAATTCAGTCAGCTATGTTGCTGGGAACATGTGATAAGGATCTTATTTTGAAACAAGTCTAGTTTGTTAAGTTTTAAGTTTCTAGTAAGTGTTTATTCTGTATCACTTGTAACCATTGCTGATTTTAATACATTATACATGTATGCACTTAAAATCTATTTCTTTGTAGTTCAATAACTGTTTCATTCTTTAATCAACACTAACCCAGTGCTGCAGTTAAACTGAGCTGTTTGGTTAGCTCCAGTTAAAGTAGCATGTTCCTGTTGCATATTTGATCCCTTACAGGGGCTATGGACCTCTAATATTTGAACTGCCCAGGAGAGGGCTGGACAGCGAAGAATGTACATTGTTTCATGTTCTCTGTGTATATAAAATCGTCCTACTGTATTTTCCACTACATGCATCCAATGAAGTGGGCTGTCCCCCCCGAAAGCTTATGCTCAAATAAATTTCTTAGTCTCTAAGGTGCCACAAGTACTCCTGGTCTTTTTGCGGATACAGACCAACACAACTGCTACTCTGAAACCTATCACTTAAAGTCACTGGGTGGTGGAAATGCTACAGAATGGGAGAAGGGATTAGGCCTGAGGGACCAATGAGCAGGCTCTCCTTGTTCTTTCTTCTGGGTCTCTATCAGTGTCGCCCCACCATTGCAGCAAAAGAAGTGGGGAGACGGACAGTTGCTCCATCAGAACTGCAAGAGAAGAGTCTGATGGCTATGTGGGAAACTTTTTGCACTTTAACCTACACAGAGTGTAGGGAAGAGAGGCCTACTACCCACACCCAGCCCAGAAGATTTTCTTCATGGGACTCTCCCATTGCTTCTTGTAAGCAACACTGCTCAAGGAAGGGGATACAGCAGGAACCTCTACTCTAGCCCGAGTCTCCACAGAAACAAGTGCAGGTCTCCATCCAGGCACTTAATCAGTAGTATCTTACATTTCCTTTCTTAATAGTCTGACGTGCTGTACTCTGCATGAATAAGCAGTGGAGTACATGGAGAGTCCCAATAAACACATTCGGAGAGCCAGGAGATTTCAAGCCAACTAAAGGGGTGGGGGTTGTTTAAAATTTTTGGGGGTTTTTTTGGTTTTCAATGTGCTCTGAAGCAATGAGCTGATGACATGACTTCCTCAAGCTGCAGAGCCAAACACAAAACTGGCAGACTTCTCAGATGTGAAATCAGATCTCTTATACCACTGACTGACAAAGTCCTGTCTGCCTCCAAGTCTGCATATTACAGAGACCCCAGTATCAAGGATCCGTGTACCTTATTACAAAAAGTGGAATGAGGCAAAGGAACAAAACTTTTGTCTCCTCAAAGATAAAAAGCCAGCTTACACTTCACATGAAAATTATTGTAAAAACCAACAAAAAATATTGGAAACCAAATCACTTAGGCAGCAGATGCAGACTGTGAGGGTCAATTAGAGCAGAGTCTCTACTACTGGATTAGAAGCAGCTACAGCCTTCAAGACAACCTATAACTTCCTCAAGTACCAAGCCTTTCCACTGAATGTAATGGAAGCATGAAAGGGACCCAAGGAATCTGCTTTATTGTCAGCTTTGTGGAGTGCAGAGGTCCAAGATTCATCCTCCTGTTTGACAGCGACCTTGCTGAACCATCATCAAGGGAATAAAAGGCTGCCTTGGTCTGTTGCTGGAAGTAAGGTACAGAGCTGAAGAAATGTCCTACTTAAAGAAAGCACAAACTGCTCTCGAGAGATTGAGAAATGTTCACAGACCAAATACATCCTGTAGTACTACTTAAGACTTCTTAGTTTTGTCTTTTTTCTTGGAAGCCAATCTGATAATGGAGGAGCTCTGCTCAGGTGACTGAAAGAAGGCAAAAGCTCCTCTCTAAGTACCAAAATACTGAAAATAGTTTAGAAATTAACTAAGTTTATGTGAGAAAACTAACTATTTGCTGGAGTTTTCTGAAGGAAACAGTCCTGAAGATTAGCCCCAGGCTGAGTTAAGCAGAACAGTATGGTAAGTATCCAAGGAGACAAGACTGAGCTCTGAGCTAGAGAAACTGTTCTGGTTTTGTCCTTTCAAACCCATCTTTCTGGAGTCGGAGTACCTACAGTAGGCTTGGTAGACATGGACAAGGTAGAGAATTGACGTGTAGTAAACTGTTCATTACAGGGGTATTCTATTGCTTTTCAGAGTAGAAAATACAGTAGTTCTAACTGCTGTTTTTTGCTGTGCTATTTGCATCACCTGATTTGAGCCATTGTTTGTTAATCAAAGGGATCCAGTTCCATGTCCACATGAATATAGAACAGTTTAAAACTTCTTTAGAAAGAGCAAATTTCAGCAGAAACAACATTCAATTAATCATATTAATTTAAATACTAAATGTTTTTGTATAAGTAAAGATAAAACTAAATACACATCAAATCCTTTTGTGTTTGAATTTTTTAAAAATTTGGTTAATATTTTGTAATATAACTATTGTTTCCACTGTTGTTGTAGCCATGTTGGTCCCCAAATACGAGAGTGATCAGGTGGGAGAGGTAACATCTTTTATTGGACCAATTTGGTTGATGAAAAGATAAGGTTTCAAACTCCACAGAGCTTCAAGTCTGAAGAGCTCTAAAGCTTGTCTCTTTCACCAACAGAAGGTGGTCCAATAAAGATACAACCTCATCCACCTTGTCTCTCCAATATATAGCTAGACAATCCTCTGTTGTACCCTATCCCCAGTCTCTAATGGTCAAACAGCAGCTTTCCAATGCAGTACAGTAAAATTTACAAATATCTTCTCATATTTAGTGCTGCTTAGAGCTAAATGGAGATAACGGCATAAAATGGTGTTATAAAGCTTAACGTGCTGTTCAAGATAGCATGAGGCAATCACTGGTGTACAACGGGGGAGGGAAAGCGGTAAGAGAGTCTACACCAAACACCGATTCCCACCAAAGGAGATAGGGCAAAGTGTTGAAATTCTGCCTCTCCTAATAGCTGAGGCATAGGTTTCAAATTGATTAGATGCTTGGGGGCCTTGTCTTCCCAGCAGCAAATGTGGGGAGAGCTCTCCTCACACAATAATGTTGTCCTGTTATGTATACAGTAAAATTTTCAAGCTTTATGACCTAAGATTATTTAACTAAGTATGAAAGAAATCGAATTTATAAACTATTTCTCCAAAAATATTTACTGTTATTTCACACTGAACACTATAACTACTAAATAAATTTTGATAAAATTATGCACTGAACCAAACAATTGCAGAACTCTAAGCTTGCAGCCAAGGTCATATTGTACACTCTGGATACAAACACTATTGTTTTTATTTCTTCAAAAAGATGACAGAAATAACTATTTGGTTAACATTCTTTTCTTTGTCTCTCATCTGAAATTATTTTGATTAATGCAAAGATATTTGGTCTATTTGAAATTGAACATATGGATTCACATCATTTACCTTGTTGCGTGTTTTCACTCTCAATTTAGTCTTCTGTTTCCTTTTCAGTTTTTTCTTGCTTAAGATTTTCTTACTCCTGAAAAAGTGAAACATTCATGAAAATAAAAATTAAATTTTAACTGGAAAAATGTTTTAGTAGATACTTGACCCTGTTGCCTCTATCACCACACCCCCACAGGAAACAGAAGCAGCACCTGGAAGGAGTTTGCTGGGGTCAAACTATGAATGTTCCAAGAGCCTTATGGGTAAAGCTGAGAGTCTGTCAAATTTCCATGACTTTCCAGGATCTCTGTGAATTATGCAGCTGGCTCCGGGGTTGCCCCAGCAGTTCAGGCAGCCCTTGGGCCAGTCACACTGGGCCACTGCCCGCCCTCCCAATAGCAGCAGGAGGAGTTTGGGTGTGGGAGGGGACTCAGGGCGGGGAGTTGGGGCACGGGAGGGGATGAGGGGTCTGGGCAGCGTTTATCTTGGGAGGGCTCCCTGGAAACAGCAAAAATGTCCCTCCCTCAGCTCAGCTCCATGCGCTGCCTCTGCCCACAGGCACCGCCCGCGCAGCTCCCATTGGCCACAGTTTCCAGCCAATAAGAGCTGCGGAGCTGGCAGCACGCGGAGCAAGGAGCTTAGGGAGGGACATGTCACGACTTCCGAGAAGACAATTAGGGCGCCTGCCAGCCCTGCCAACTCCCCCCAGCACCAGTGGGGGGTCCCAGGCTGCTCGCACCCACAGTGCCCCTCCTCCCTGACTGCTCCTCCAGCACTCATGGCACTCCCCGGACCACCCCTCTCAGTACCTGCGCCTCCCTTCCCCGGCATTCCCCCAGCATCCGTGGTGCCTCCCAGCACCCACAGCACCCCTCAAGCACCTCCCCCCTCAGGCCATCCACCCCCCAGCACCTGTGTGCCTCCTCCCCTCACGAGCACCCGCAGCACTCCCAAGATTTAGTCAGGGGTATAGTACAAGTCATAGACAGGTCACGGACTGTGACTTTTTGTATATTGCCTGTGACCTGCCCATGACTTGTAGTAAAAATGCCCATGACTAAAACGTAGTTATGGGTACCTTCCCAAAGCAATCAGCACCCGCTCCAGCTAACGGTGCAAGGAATGCATCAATGATATTTAAGTTATACTTCACTATTCCACAGAATCTAGTGGGACTCTCACAGAGTTCCCAGACCAATGGCCTCTTCTCTCCCCTTTTTAAGTAGGTTTAGATGTCACATCAAGAAAAGTATCTGTTCACTCTGTATACTAGCATTTTCACCATTGCTGGCCCTGATAGTGATGCACTGTGCAGGACAAATGGTAGAAAGAATTGCAAAAAATTCTCAGTACAGACACAGCCGTTCTGTACTTCTGTCAGGATAGAACATGTACATTTTTAGTAAAATATTTAACTTAAGACAGATCCAAATCCTCCATACAGGAAAGATGGCTCTGAAAATACATGACCAGCCCTAGACTCCAGCTGGTAGGAGAAACTACGGAAGCAGCTAAAGCAGGGACTGCTGTACTGAGGAAAGAATAAAATGAGACCCAGGCAGAGCCACACCTCCCCCCACCATTCCTTGGTCCCAGAACTCTGTAGGGCAGACATCATTACTCTGGGGATACTAGAGCTAAAATATTGGGCTGGTGCCACACACACTCCATGTGGCCTTGGGGGGAAAACTGCAAGGACGAACCAGCCAGAGACTCCAGCTGGTAGCAACAGCTACAGAAACTGTGAAAACAAGGACTTTAGGATATGCAGAGCATTTTCTACAGTTTTGACTGCACTTTCTCAGGCCTGCGCTGACTCCAGTTTGTTCCAACCCTCTCCGTCCCTCAATCTGTTTTACACATCCCCCTCTGTCATGTCTCATTCACCATTCATTTTCAACAACCCCACTCCTTACCAGAAAACAAGTCATGAAACTAACATGAAATTTACTGCCATCACATAGTTCACTGTGTGTGTGTGTGTGTGTCTTGTCTATTAAGACTGTAAGCTCCTTAGGGCAGGTGCCATCTATTTCTCTTCTGTACATTGCCTAACACAATAGGTCCTTAGGCACTTGCAATACTCAATGTAACATTCTTTCATGCTGCTCTTTGTTAACAAAGAGCCCCCCAATTTAGAGCACAGGATTGTTGAATAATTAAGCTAAGGGATCCTGAACTCGTATATAATTAAAAGATTCCCCTATGGGCAACAAAGCAAAGATGAGATCATTTATCAGGACGCACTAAATACCTTATTAAGGATGAGGCTGTGAAGCACACTTCCTTGGAAACTACCCTTTGTATGCTACACTCTCTGCTCACAGCGGCCAAACTCTAGAAAGAGAGAGGAGAATATTCTCTATTCCAGCAATTAGAAGTTGTTGCCATCTAAAATTTGTAGCACACCCCCTAGCCAGAACAAATACCAAACATGCAGCCCCAAGGACGGTCCAGTGAAATCACTCAAAATTCCACCACCTTCACGTTCCCAGCTGTTGGCTTGATGCTAGGATGAGTAGACTCCTTATCAAGGTACTTCAATGGATCTTGCTGGCAGTGACCCCAGGTATGCTCAGGCTAGTAAATGTCTGGTGAATTTGTTTAAGCCTTGATTAATGATAGTTATTGCTACTGAATCTATTTCCTAATTCCATATACAATCATAATTGACTGTTCCATCAACTTCTCTTCCAAACTCAATATATGAATTCAATTCTCATTAAAACTGGCTCAATTGTTGTATCCATCTCTTTAGGTAACAAGGACACACGCCTGCTCACATCGATGCTTACAGTAGTTTTTCCATTTGTTTTGATAGCAACAAGATAAATGTGCAAAGCTAGTCAAATTATTGTCTCTTTAAAATGGGCATGTAGGGCTTAGAAACACTGTTCACACAAGTAAAGAAAGAAAATTAGAATGTCATCTAAAATGGCTGCAATTAAAGAAAAAAAAAAGTCTGCTGAACATCCCTACTCCATCTTATTTCAGTTCATGGCACATTATTAAAATTAGATGAGGCTCACCTCATTCAAATGTCTATTTAAATCATGCAAGTAATGCTATTTTAAATGGTTATCGAATCAACCAACAATGGCCCCAATCATCTCCCTCCTGATTTGTGCATGGAAGAATCCTGCACACATGGAGCTCCTATTGTCAACACAGAAAGGGAACTTCAGAGTCTTCAAAAGGACCATCTGTCTCCAGACCCTGCAGAGTCCTCTCCATGAGGAATGAGGGGTGGAGTTAGGACAAGTTGGAGAAAATTCACATTATGGAAAAGTTAACAGTTCCAGGCTACGTATCTCACCCTATTCTGAGTGGATCAGGCGCTAAAACACCTATCCTTGTGCCCCATACTGGGGGTACATAGGACTCTAATGGACAAACAGTTCTCGGTTACTTCTCTACTGTAAAAGTTCCATGGAAACCAAACTCTAAAGCAGAAGGGATGGAGAACAGGAAGTAGAGCACTCATATGGACAAACATCAAGAAGAACTCCAGTCACTGTACAAGTTAAATAAACTTTCCTTCTTCACTTAATGTCCCTGTGGATGCTCCACTTCAGGTGATTCCCAAGTAGTACTCAGAGGTGGTGGGTGCTTTGGAGAAGGATCTAAAACTGACTGGAAGATGGCAGTCCCAAACACAGCATCTATGCAAGATGCATGCACTTGAGCAGAGTGCTTTGAGAAATGTGTGGATGGAGGCCCATGTGGAAGCTTTGCAGATTTCTGAAATAGGAATGTTCTTTAGTAGGGTAACAGAAGTGGCCTGCAATCTGATGGAATGAACTTAGAAGGGAATGGAATATTAGCAGCTTTGTATCAGAGAAGAAAGTCTCTGGGGGCACGAGTGCTCCTGTAACTCTATCTGTGACAGAAACAAGTAACGGAAGAGGGGCCTGAAAGGGTTTAGTCCTGTTTAAACAGGACAACAGCCTTCTAACATCCAAGGTGTGAAGGATGTCATCATTCCTAGTCTAATGAGGTTTATGGGGAAAAACTGGGAGATGACTAGCCTGATATGAAAATCCAAGATGACCTCAGGTCAGAACCATTGATATGAAGAGAGGGATACCTTGTCTTTAAAGAAAACAGTGTAGCCATCAAAGCCCCTAACTCATCAACTTTCCAAGCAGACGTGACTGTCAACAAGAAAGCGGTCTTCCTGGCTAGGGCATAAGAGCGAACACATGGCCAGCAGTTCAAAGGGAGGTTGCATCAGAGTTAATGACAAAGTCCAAATCCCAGGATGGGGGCTCCCTGACATGTGGAAACAGGTTATATAACCCTTTGATGAACCAAGAAGTTGCAGGATGATCACACCAAAACCCCTCCACTGGAGCATGGAACATCATGACAGCCACTAGATGAACTTTAACTGAGCTCAGAAAAAGGCCTATATTCTTCAAACCAAAAAGGTACTCTAGGATTTCTGAGAGGTGAGAGTCAGTAGGAGACAAGTATTTTAGGATACACTAACGGTAAAATCTCTTCCATTTCTGCTCATAAGTTTTCTCTAGATGATTCTTTTCTACTATTCAACAGAACCTCTTGAATCTCTGTAAAACAGGAGAGTTCTATCCCCAACAGGCAATCAGGCACCAAGCCTTAAGTCACAGAGCATTCGGGTTGGGGTAAAGAATTTTTCTGAGTCCTCTGTGAGTAGGTTGGGTGTTAATGGAAGGTTGATAGTAGAAATATAGAAAAGCCTTCGTTCTGAAGTTAAAGAACAGGTTTCAAGCACTTGCAGACCTTGATGAAGGGGAGGGTAATGCAGATGAGGAGATCAACAAGAAGCAGGACAAAGTAACATCAATTTATAAACAGAGCAGTGAAGCCTGTCTAGGCTACAGGAAGAAGAGGATTATACCCAGCACATGGAACACCACAGAAACCAGACGAGCCCTGAAGAAAAAAAGTCTTAGACACAAAATCCCAGAAGCTAAAGGACAAATATCACGAGCAGTATAGCAAGGCACACCGGGAGGTCAAACATCTTGTAGGAGCAGACAAACGGCATTATATTGATAATCTGGCAACACAAGCAGAGAATGCAGCTTCTCGTGGTCAACAAGGAACCATATACAAAATGACGCGGCTTATCAGTGGTAAACAGCAGACACCAACAAACACTCATCATGAACAAACAAGGACACCTACTAACAACTGAAAAGGAACAAGAAACACTCTGGAAAGAGCATTTCAAAGAATTGCTGAACAGGGAGCCACCTAAAGAGGAAGCAAACATCCAGGAGGCAGAAGAAGATCTTGATATCAGCACAGACACCGCAACTAAGGAAGAGATCATTCAAGCTATCAAATCCTTAAAAAATGGGAAAGCTCCTGCAAAGATAACTTGAATGCAGAATTGTTCAAGGTAAATTCTAAATTAGCAGCATCAATCCTGGCCCCTCTATTTATATCAGTCTGGGAAAGGGAAAAAGTGCCAAATGAGTAGACCAACGAGGTTATAGCGAAGATACCAAAGAAAGGAACTCTCAGTGATGGTAATAACTGGCATGGTATCACACTTTTATCTGTGCCACGCAAAGTGTTGTGTAAGATCATAGTCCAGCATACATCAGAGGCAGTTGATTGCGTTCTCAGAAAAGAGCAAGCTGGTTTTCAGAAAGGTGATATACACAGACCAGATCTTCACTCTATGAAACATAACAGAACAGTGCTTAGAATGGCAAAGGCAACTCTACATAAATTTCATAGACTTTGAGAAGGCTTTTGATAGCATTCACAAGACCAACCTATAGCACATTCTGCAGGCATATGGAATTCCTTTCCATATAATCAACGTCATCAAAAGCTTCTATTTCAACTTTACATGCAGTGTTGATCATGAACTCAGTTTTGAAGTCAAAACAGGAGTACGTCAGGGGTGTCTCATGTCTGCAATCCTCCAACGTTGTCATCGAATGGGTAATGCGGTGTACAACAGAAGACACGCCAAGAGGCAGTAAATGAACACTTCTCATCCCCTGAAGATCTGGACTTCGCAGATGATGTTGCTCTATCACATGCCCAACACCATATACAAGAAAAAACACTTGTGATGCACATATTTTGACGGAACAATGGGTTTCAGCAGATCATGGCCTTTCATAGGATATCTTACGTGACATAAAAAAATATTAAAAACCATAAAATATATCATAATTTTAGGATAGGAGTGCATATGTGGTTCCAGGGTGGTGCTTTGAGGTACAGAGTGCAACAGGAGACAATAGTTCTTCTCACTCCCTAATTTCTGTCCAAAATTACTTCAATTATAAACCTAGGTCTGAATTTGTCAGCACCCAGACTGCGCCACACAGAACCCTGGTACTGTTGATGGAATTCTGCTCCAGAAAGTTTAAAGTGTTAAAATTCTGCATGTGTTATTTTGACAAAAATAACACATTTTCCATTATTTTGGTAATTTATTTCAAAGTACTTTTCAGCAAATAATTGAAAATGGTGTGATTATATTGTGTTATTTTGACAAATAAAACATGCATAATTTTAAAATAGTGTGCAGAATTTTAAATATTTTGTTGCCAAATTTTTAATTGTTTGGCACAGAATTCCCTCAGGAATAAATCTAGACAGGTGTAGGGCGCCACATGCTGCTATGCTGAGTGATAACAGCACCTGGAGGGGTTTGCTGGTTGTCACGAGCAAAGCATTGTTGGCAAGTTAAGAGGGCACAACGGTTCCCCAGTTCCAGGTTGCATCCCGGGCAGTCTGTCACATCTCCCAAGTCCAAAAGGGGGACAGAATGATGGAATAGCAGGTTGTCCATTTGCAAGGAACTAGTCAGTACCGGTGAGTGATGTGGCACAAGGGATAAAGCAGGTCATGGGATTGGCAGTGTTCCATCACTGAAGGAAAACAGATTCATCAGAGATTAACAGGTCTCTGGAAAATCTGAATTCCTGCAGTACTGGGTAGCTCTATGAAGAACTCTGACAAGTCTCAGCAGCAGCAACCTGTAATACCGAGTGTGATGCAGAATGCGCCAATATCAGTTGACTGATGGATCTAAGTACCATATGCAGCGATGAGAAAGTGAAGATCACAGTTGATACCATCTTCCTCAGCACAGAGCCTCTGGAGTCTCCTAGTACCTTGATCCTGCTTATATGGTGCCTAATGCTAGATTTAGATATAGAGGGACCCTCAGTACAGAGAATCCTTGAGATCTTAGCAATGCCTTTTGTTGCACTTCCAGTATGGCAGGTCTCTTAGGGCCCAACTTCTTTCTGAGGAGATTTAGGGCTTCTCTTGACAGAGGACTTCATGCTATCACTTGCAGATCGCTCTTTTTTTCCTAGAGGACAATCAAGCTTCAGAGGTAATGGGACACCTGATGACCAATAAATGGGGAGGGGGGGAGAAGGGGCACAGGTCTGGGTCTGATGCCTGTCAGAGGGAGCATTCCATCATGAGAGTCTAAGCTTATCTCCCTCTCTTTCCTGAAATGACTCTTGAATCCTAAACAGATCATGCCCTTGGACAGCACTTGAGTATCCCTTAAGCAGCAGATACAGTGCAAATGGCCATCTCTAACGAGTAAGGACTCCCAACAAGTAAGGCAATCCTTGATTCCTGTGGATTTAGATATGACCCAAGAAAAAAGGCTCCTTCAAGGAAGGAAGGAAGGTGTTGGGAGCGTAGGGGGGAAAAGGTTTGTTAAAAGCCTCTTGGGAAAAAAAAAACCCAAAACTATTGAAACTAGTTTATTAGTACAAATTAAACTAAAGGTTAAGTACACTATCAAGTACAAATCGCATAATTAGCAAAATAAGGCGGCACAATTAGACAGTTTGTCTCAGGCCAAGGCAGTTAAGAAGGAACTGAAGGTAGCTCATCTGCATAGCCCTATATACTCTCAGTACAGGACACAAGGACAGATGGGGGCATGTGTGGACCAAGCAGACGCTGCTGCTGAAAATCTCCCATCAAAAGCAAAAGGAGGTACATGCACACCTGACCTGGAGCACCCACAGGGCACTAATCAAAGAAAAGTTAGGCTCAGTTCTAAAGTGATTAAAAATGGCTGGGGGGGGTCCATTTTTATTGGTCAGTCAGTCATTTCCAAGTCAAATTTGTTCAGTAAGCAAGTAAAAACACACCTGTCAGCTCGGCAAACACAACCTGGCCTCTGAAAAATGAGCTGTTTTCTCTCTCGTTCACATACCACTCCACTAAAGATTCTGCAGACACAGTGCTGTTTTCAATCATACCTGTGCAACTCCTATTGTCAACATATTAGATGAAGGTAGAATTTGGTACTGCAATTAGAACTAAGCTTTAAAAGTGCACTGTTAAGAACCCAAATTTAGCATGAAAACTTTTTTCTGAAACTGATTTACCAAGCACCATACACATCTATGGTCTATCTTAGGTATTTATATCTCCATCATTAACACAGAATCAGAGCACCTTTAGTGGTTTTATCCTTGCAATAACCCTGAGGCAGGGAAACACTATATCCCCATTTAACTGACACAAATTGAATGTACAGGTAGACTAAGCAACCTGCCTAAAATCACATGAAAAATTCAAAGTAACTGAACCCAGACCAGTTACAATATTATTGTACCATTCTTCGTTCTTTATGTTGCTATAAAAAAAGAAGTAGAAAACAAAATATTTTATCAATAACGTGCTGTTCAATTCCTTCCCAAAAGTTTTCGTAAGTAAAACCAATGGATGTAAGGCACTGTGGAACTTCACAGAAGTGGAAACTCTAGTGGGCTTAGAGGTAGTGGACTTCTTAAGTCTAAAACTGAGCAGCCTCCATTATCTACATAGATAAAGGAAATCCCTCAGTAAATAATTGGTGAATAAGTTCAGAATTTTTTTGTTTCCACATTCAATTGTTTTTGTTTCCACATTCAATTGTTAAATCTACAGTATAGCTGAAAAAATGTTTCAGGGACTATGGATGATGTTGGTCTTTCCTGTGAAACTTTCCCCATACTGAAAGACTAAAACAGTAGAACCTCAAAGTTATAAACTGACTGGTCAGCTACACACCTCATTTGGAACTGGAAGTACTATCAGGCAACAGTAGAGACAAAAGAAAAGCAAATACAGTACAGTACTGTGCTGAACGTAAACTAAAAAATAAAGGGAAACTTTAAAAACGATTTGTCAAGGTAAGAAAACTATTTCTGTGCTTGTTTCATATAAATTAAAATTGTTAAAAGCGGCATTTTTCTTCTGCATAGTAAAGTTTCAAAGCAGTATTAAGTCATTGTTCAGTTGTAAACACCTGAAAGAATCAGAACGTTTTGTTCAGAGTTACGAACAACCTCCATTCCCAAGGTGCTCATAACTTGGAGGTTTTACAGTATTCCCAAAGTGTTTGGTAAGAGTAAAAAAACCTTGGGACACATCTAATAAAAATCAGAGATGTTACCTACATTTCTAATCCATAACTACATTTTTGTTCAATACAAGGACAAACTGAGCATGTACGTATCACAAACCATTAATAGGTATCAAGATAGAGGTGTGATTGATGTGTATGACACTATGATTAAACTACATAGTAACCACACCTCACAGAACTACCTATAAAACACCCCTCCTGTGACACACCCACCCATCCCCAAAAAAGGCTGTATTTTCAGTACTAACACAAAGCTGTCAGGAGAACTATTTAAGTCAAGTGAGTTCAATATTTATTCAGAGTCCAGTAACTCTATACCAATAGGTAGTCAACAAAAATGCTGATTCCCAAAATTTTAAAATGTTGTAGATTACATCACTGTTGGAGCTGGCTCTGTATTTTTCAGTATCTGCCAGAAGTACAAATGCAGTCTTACCCAAAGGATAAATAGGGCCCGTTAAAAATTTATGGGGGAAACCAATACCCTCCATCCCCAGAATGCTGAAGAGAACAAGCAGATAAACCATGAGGGAAAAGAACATTTACCCAAGAAGCAGTCTGTGCTAAGCCAGAGTTTTTAATTCCATGGCTGAGAAATCTTTTCAAATTCTCACTGTTCCCTCCTCTCATCATGGTTTGGACCTGACCTTCACACCACCTGGAAGATGCTTTAGGGTCATACCAACGAATCTGACCTGACTTTGTATCTCTGGTGCACTACTTGAAAGTCTCCTATCACTTAAAGAAGATGAGATTCCTCTCTGTGGTTAGCTGCCTGGAGAAAGCTTAGGCAGGACATACTTTCTAGATCTTCAATTTGTCTTCTTTGGCTTCAGCATTTTTAAAAGTCCAACTGGTTGTCAGTGCCAGAGGGCTTCACGACAATGCCTTTGATTTAACCGCAGTTCACAAACTTAGAGACTTGGAGCCAAGACTCGATCATAAAGGTCCCTTACAACCTTTTTACCTATATATTTGTTCCAAGTTTTGATATTAGAAAAATCTATTGACCTAAACTTCATTCTCTCTTTTTGCTCTGAAAAACGGTCTGTACTGCCCTATTACCTGATGCTGCACTAGCTGGGCATTGGTTCTCATGCTATGACTCACCAGTCATCTGGGCTTGCTCCAAAAAATGAAAAAGGATCTGGACAGAGAAAAAAAAATTTAGGACTGAGCAATGGTATATGCCCTTTTATGATTCTCTCTTTAGTTATTGTGTTGGCAAACACTGTTTTGCCCACAATAAGCCACTTAGTTTAAAAAATTGCAAATTCCAAAAATTCCCTCACCTAGGTTTTCCAGTGTCTACACTGGTCTTAAAATGTACATTATTTAAAACAGATTGTATGACGAGTCCTGAATACTTCAGTTGTACGTTTAGTAATAAAAAACAAACGTGAGGCAGGTAGAACGTGACTTTTCAAGGGCCAAGAATACATTAATTTCTAGAAGTACCTAACACACTATCTACCCATTCGAGTTTTATGTATGTGAAAAAAAAAATTTAATGAGAGGGGAGCTTGTTGCTTGTCTCCTTTATTTTGCTAAAAATGAAGGTTCAAAATTAGTGACAGAAGGGGAAAAGTGACTACAATCAGGAAAAGAATCAAAATGTACATTTTCAAGAATAGTGCGTCAAATACAAAATTTTCTCCTGGCCTTCACATGCAGCAAGCTCCTTCAAATACAGAGTTGTTCTAGCTGCCTGAAGGTCTTTAAGTTTCAATTAGATTTATATTTACCTTCAGGTGGGTGCAGGGGGATTTCTTGGTACTATATACAATTTCCAAATATATGATCTCTCACTAATTTTTGTAAGGTTTCAGAGGGGTCGTCATGTTAGTCTGTATCAGCAAAAACAACAAAGAGTCCTTCTGGCACCTTAGAGACTAACAAATTTATTTGGGCATAAGCTTTTGTGGGCTATAACCCACTTCAACAGACGCATGGAGTGAAAAATACAGTAAGCAGGTATAAATATACAGCACATGAAAAGATGGGAGTTGCCTTATCAAGAGGGGGGTCAGTGCTAATGAGGCCAATTTAATTAGGGTGGATGTGGCCCATTCCCAACAGTGGACAAGAAGGGGTGAATATCAACAGAGGGAAAATTACTTGAGGGGAAGTTAGAAATCAAGGCTAGGTCTACACTACACACCAGTGTTGGTGGTGTTACCTACATACTGCAGTGAAAAGCAAGCTGTGTCCACACTGCAGACTCCAGCAGGGGGAGGCAGCTGGGAAAAAAGCTTCAACAGCTCCCTGCTGCCATAGCCTTTCCCAGTGGAAAGGAAAAGGCTTTGAAAGTGGGGAGGCAGCAGGGAAACCCTCTAGCCAGAGCCTTTTATACCCATGCTGGGACAAGAGCTACATGGGTATGTACACTACACACCGCTGAAAGAAGCATGAAGTATAGTCAGACCCCAAGAGGATTAAAGGAAGGGTAACTAAGCTGGTTTTGTGAGGGTGTGCATAGGGAGGAATATGGGGGCTGGTGTGATAATTGGACCTAAAAATTTACCCTGTGATTTCACATGTAAAAAGTTCAAAGTTCAGAAGATATCACAATAACCTGTAACAAAGTGTTGATGGGAAAAGGTGCAAAGGGAGACAAACTAAATTAGTCCAAACAAAAAGGCCTACTGATATAACTCAAGGAAAGTGTAAAGACCAAGTCTGGTCAACAAGAAATTGTGGGTCCAGAAATTTGTGAATCAAACTTAGGTCTGGTCTATTCTACGAGTTTATGTCAGATTTAGGAGCGTTAAATCGAATTAACCCTGTACCCGTCCACACAACTAAGCCATTTTTTCGACATAAAGGGCTCTTAAAACCATTTCCTGTACTCTTCCCCAACGAGAGGATTAGTGCTGAAATCAACATTGCCATTTCGAATTAGTGTTAGTGTGGACGCAATTCAACGGTATTGGCCTTCGGGAGCTATCCCACAGTGCACCATTTTGACCACTATTGACAGCGCTCTGAACTCGGATGCACTGGTCAGGTGTACAGGAAAAGCCCCGGGAACTTTTGAATCTCATTTCCTGTTTGGCCAGGCGAGCTCATCAGCACAGGTGACCATGCAGTCTCAGAATCGAAAAAGAGCTCCAGCATGGACCGAACGGGAGGTACTGGATCTGATCGATGTATGGGGAGAGGAATCCGTGCTATCAGAACTACATTCCAAAAGACGAAATGGCAACACATTTCAAAAAATCTCCAAGTCCATGAGGGACAGAGGCTACAGCAGGGACACAACACAGTGCTGAGTGAAACTTAAGGAGCTCAGACATGCATACCAGAAAACCAAAGAATCAAACGGACGCTCCAGGAAAGAGCCCCAGACATGCCGCTTCTATGCTGAGCTGCATGCAATTTTAGGCGGGGCCACCACCACTACCCACCCGTCAGTGGACTCCAATGATGGGGTACTCTCCGCCATGCCTAAGGATTTTGCGGATGGGGAAGACGAGGAGGAGGACAAGCTTGAAGACAGCACACAGCACACCATTCTCCCTGACAGCCAGGATCTTTTTATCACTCTGACTGAAATACCCTCCCAACCCAACGAAGCCAGAGAAGGTGTCCCTTTTAAAATATAATGCATGTTATAAACGGAAACATTTAATGATTAAGTAGCCCTGAGGACTTGGGATGCATTCATGGCCAGTACAGCTACTGGAAAAGTCTGTTAATGTGTCTGGGGATGGAGCGGAAATCCTCCAGGGACATCTCCATGAAACTCTCTTGGAGGTACTCTAAAAGCCTTTGCAGAAGTTTTCTGGGGAGAGCAGCCTTATTCCGTCCTCCATGGTAGGACACTTTACCACGCTATGCTAGTAGCGAGTAATCTGGTATCATTGCATGACAAAGCCTGGCAGCGTATGGTCCCAGTGTTTGCTGGCATTCAAGCAACATCCGTTCTTTATCTCTCTGTTACCCTCAGGAGAAAAATATCGTTCATGGTAACCTGGTTGAAATAGGGGAATTTAATTAAGGGGACATTCAGAGGTGCCCGTTCCTACTGGGCTGTTTGCCTGTGGCTGAAAAGAAATCCTCCCCGCAGTTAGCCACATGGGGAGGGCTCCTCACTGGCACTGAGCTGTTCGCTTTTGGCTAGCAGGGATCTTCCCCGATACCAGCCACGCAGTGGGGTGACGGGTAAAGCAATCATCACAGAGAACTGGATTGGGCGGGGGGCGTTACTTTGGTTTCTGCTGCTGCACGTTAACAAGAAAACCGCAGCACTAAATGGCTATCACCTTCAGCCCCCAACTAAAACCTCTCCAACTCCTCCTCAAGGATCTACAACCTCTCCTGAAGGATGACCCATCACTCTCACAGATCTTGGGAGACAAGCCAGTCCTTGCTTACAGACAGCCCCCCAATCTGAAGCAAATACTCACCAGCAACCACACACCACACAACAGAACCACTAACCCAGGAACCTATCCTTGCAACAAAGCCCGTTGCCAACTCTGTCCACATATCTATTCAGGGGATACCATCATAGGGCCTAATCACATCAGCCACACTATCAGAGGCTCGTTCACCTGCGCATCTACCAATGTGATATATGCCATCATGTGCCAGCAATGCCCCTCTGCCATGTACATTGGTCAAACTGGACAGTCTCTACGTAAAAGAATGAATGGACACAAATCAGACGTCAAGAATTATAACATTCAAAAACCAGTCGGAGAACACTTCAATCTCTCTGGTCACTCGATTACAGACCTAAAAGTTGCAATTCTTCAACAAAAAAACTTCAAAAACAGACTCCAACGAAAGACTGCTGAATTGGAATTAATTTGCAAACTGGATACAATTAACTTAGGCTTGAATAGAGACTGGGAGTGGATGGGTCATTACACAAAGGAAAACTATTTCCCCATGTTTATTCCCACCCCCACCGCCCACTGTTCCTCAGATGTTCTTGACAACTGCTGGAAATGGCCCACCTTGATTTTCACTTCAAAAGGTCCACCCCACCCCTCTCCCTACTATAAATCTCCCTACTGTATTTTCCACTGAATGCATCCGATGAAGTGAGCTGTAGCTCACGAAAGCTTATGCTCAAATAAATGTGTTAGTCTCCAAGATGCCACAAGTACTCCTTTTCTTTTGCAAATACAGACTAACATGGCTGCTACTCTGAAACCGGTCATATAGGCATTTCAACATCCACAACAGTTATTTTCTGGTCTGGGAAGTAAATCCCTTCCTGCAGCTGTTTAACCAGACCAGAGATCCTTAAGACGCAAACTTCATGAACCTTTCCCGGCCATCCCACGTTGATGTTGGTGAAACGTCCCTTATGATCCACCAGTGCTTGCAGCACCATTGAGAAGTACCCCTTTTGGTTTATGTACTGGCTGCCCTAGTGGTCCGGTCCCAACATAGGGATATGCATTCCGTCTATAGCCCCACCATAGTTAGGGAATCCCATTGCAGCAAAGCCATCTACTATGACCTGCACATTTCCCAGAGTCATTAGCTTTGATAGCAGCAGCTCAATGATTGTGTTGGCTATTTGCATCACAGTAACCCCACAGTGGATTTGCCCACTCCAAATTGACTCCCGACTGACCGGTAGCTGCCTGGCATTGCAAACTTCCACAAGGCTGTTGCCACTCGCTTGTGAACTGTGAAGGCTGGTCTCATCTTGGTATTCTTGCGCTTCGGAACAGCGGAAAGCAAGTCACAAAGTTCCATGAAAGTGCCCTTATGCATGCAAAAGTTTCAGAGCCACTGGGAATCATCCCAAACCTGCAACACTATGCAGTCCTACCACTCTGTGCTTGTTTCCCAGGCCCAGAATCAGTGTTCCATGGCATGAGCCTGCCCCAGTAACACCATGATCTCCAAACTGCTTGGGATTGCGTTTTTAGAGAAATCTGTGTTCATGTCCTCATCACCATGCTGCTATTGCCTCCTCGCCTGTTTTTTCAGGTAGTGGTTCTGCATAAACTGCACGATAATGCGTGAGGTGTTTACAATGGTCATAACTGCTGCAGTGAGCTAAACGGGCTCCATGCTTACTGTGCTATAGCGTCTGCTCAAGCAACCCAGGGTTGCGAAATGATTGTCTGCTGTTGCTTTCACAGAGGGAGGGAGGGTTGACTGACAACATTTACCCATAACCACCCGCGACAAATTTTTGGCCCCATCAGGCATTGGGAGCTCAGCCCAGAATTCCAATGGGCAGCGGGGACTGCGGGATCTGTGGGATAACTACCCACAGTGCACCAAGCGTCAGAATGTCGACGCTTGCCACAGTACTGTGGATGCAAACCGCCGAATTAATGTGCTTAGTGTGGACACATGCACTCGACTTTATACAATCTGGTTCCCAAAAATCGACTTCTGTAACATCAGAGTACTTTCGTAGTGTAGACATGGTCTCAGTGTATTGGACACTGGGCCTAATTAGTAGACAAAATAGATGGGCTATTCTATCCACCATTCTCTTTGTGAGTTCTTAAAGAAAGATATGGGGAGGGGGGGTAGAGTTATAGGAAGAACAGACCAAGCTAGTGGAGTGAGCTTCACCATCATTGCTGCCTCCCACACAGTTTCCTGGGACCCTGGGCCTTTGTCATTCTGATACTGAGAGATATGTGATGAAAGTAGGCCAGAAAGAGGGATCTAGATGACATTGCCACCCATATCAGCTCCAGCTGAATCCTAACTACCACCTGAGATGAAACAGGACTGGATTTTAACAGCAGCAATAGCTCCAGCCCCTTTCAACCTACATCTTCTCTTTTACACTATCAAGTTTTGTTGACAAAACTTATGTCAACACCCAAAAGTCGACAAAACAAAAATTGCCAAAGGGTGTTCACATATGTTCCCTCTGTCGACAGAGCATGTCCACACTGGGGACACCATCATCAAGAGGGCGAACAATGCGTAGTGGGTATGTATCCCACAGTGCAGTGTTGTGGGAAGGAAGAACTGATCGCTGCGCATCTTGAGATTCTCTCCAAGTTCTCCCACAGCCCCTTCAGCTGCTGAGAGCAGCATCATGAGTAGCTCTGCGAGCTCTCTATGTTGAGGAATGGCAAAGCAGCACAGCCGTCTGTCCCCGTCCCTCTGCAGCAGCGGTCTGCCTGCTGTTGTGTTCCTAGTGCTGAACACAACAGGAGCGTTCCAATGATTTGCTCTTTGTTTGTTCCCCAAATGGAGCATCACACAGATACTTCCCGCAACTTCCCGCAGCTTTGAAAGGGGAGGGGCGCATGCCTGCAGAGCAGCAGAGATCAAAACGCAGAGCAGAGCAATCAGGGAAGGCATTGTGGGATACTGGCGGAAGCCAGTTCTGTCAGCAAAACAATCAGCAGTGTCTACACTGGCTCTTTGTCGACAATAAAGGGAGGGGAAAATACAAATGTCTCTCGTAGGGGTGAAAGTTTGTTTTAGTTTTTGGTGACAAATTTTGGTAGTATAGGCAAGGCCTTTAATGTCAAACAAAGGGGGTTTTCCATTCTAAAAATTCTCCACTCCTAAAAGGAAAGGGAACAAGAAATATTGTTAAAATTAAAGCCTTATTTAATACTTTACATTTCAAACGCATTAGCTGTTTTCTTTATCTTAAATAAAAATTTAAAAGAATTTTTAATAATGTGTAAATGGTATGGTACTGAGCAGACTGAAGTTTTCTGATGAGCATAGTGAAAAGTCTTCTCTGTTGGAATCTTATTAGTTAGTTGCATGGAACAAAAATTTTAATCAATTGTGAAGTTGATTAAATGAACTGTATACCAAATCTTGAACCTTGTTTAACACGGTTTAATGTTAGACAGTGACTGACTTCCGTTAATACTTTTAGCCATATATTACATCTACATTAATACAACAGTGCAGCTGGACAACTTTTGAAGAGAACCTGGAGACAGCTGGATTTATGAGGGTGTCAGGGAATAACTGGAAGCTGAGTGGGAGCTGCAGAATGTTGTAGGATAGGTAGGTGATAAGCTGTTCTACCGTTAGGTCTGGAAGTCTGGAGCCAGTACCAACCCCCTCCTCCACTTCAGTCATGCCACCTGCTCTTCCCCCCTCTCTAATCCAGAAAAGAGAGCACCACGCCAGGGCCACTTGACTGCCTGTTCAGTTGACACTTTAGTAGTCTCTAGTGGCTGTGAAATGCATTGTATGTCATTTTTATAGTCCACCTGAGCTTGGAACTGGACCTGGCTAGATTTGTTTGGTTTTGTTGGTGAAATTTCTGTGCAATTTTCCAGGCACCAAAACAGTGGGGATACATCTGCCTGATGTGGAGAAGGGATCTGAACTAGAGTCTTCCACATTGCAGTACAATGCCTAGCCACTAGTCTATGGAGTGTTCTGATGTGGGGGGAGGTCTCAATCACTCCTTTTGAAACTGTACCCCTAGAAAGCACAACAACATCCTATCTTCTTTTCTAGATCAAAGTGTCAAACTGTTTCATTGCAATACAAATGGGAGACACTGATCTAGAAAAGAAAATATAATGTTTCAATCAATACTAAATGACAGCTTCATTTAAAGATTTTAAAAATAAAAATAGAATATTTCAACTATCATGTTATCTGCAGTAGTCCACATGTAGTACTGCGCTACAGCTACTGATGTCATGAACCGTAAAAATACAAGAATGAAAGCCATAGAAAACTGAAACGAAATTTCAAAATTAAAAAAATAAGAACGTTTTCTTTGAATTTTTTTCCCTGTGGCAATCTGTCAAAAATATTCCTTATTCAAAGTGTTTCTATTTCCACAAAGACTACATTTTTCATTGGAAAACTGTTTCAACAAGATTTCCAACCAGCTCTATTGACACCTACATAGGTCAGCAACAGGTTTGGAATTTTCAGATCTAACACACAGACCTCTGCTATCAGCACTGAAAAGGCATGGATTGCTATGCCAGTGGGTTTTTACTGATATTCGCTCACAGCACAGAAATGATGAAACTCTGTAATCTTGGGTTCATTCCAGGCTCTGGAGGGCTCAGTGTGCTGCTCTAGTGCATAGACTTCTCCCCATTCCTCCACTTATGGCCCATGCCCTCTAGCTTGTCCCTCATCCAGCGCGGTCTTTACCCCACCAATGGTTCCTCATCCCAGTTCTATTCTCCTCACCTAGCCATTACCAGTCTCCATTCCTCAGGGTTCTGATCCAACTCCCTATCTCCTTGACTAATAAGCCCTAGTCTCACCCCTTCAGACTCTGTCCTGGTCTCACACTCTGCCCACTCTCAGTCTCCTCACCTATTCAGTCCCATTGACCTCCCTAATCTCCTCCCTTGCTCATGTCCCTCATCCTCATTGCCTCCTGGTCTTCCCCATAAGCTTTCCATCTGAGCTCAGTGTCCTCTCCTCCCCCAGCTCCTTGTCCCAGTCTCTTTGCCCAGACAGTCCTACTTTTCTCCCTATCACATCCATTCCCCCCTCAACACACCCACTTCCCCTGTTCTCATCTCACCTTCCTCTCTCCCATACCTTTTTCCTGTCCCACTAGTTCCCAGTCCCACATTCCTTGCTGTGCCAGTTGCAGGCTACCCGCTGACTCTATATCCTATCTCACAACCACCACTTCCTTCCCTGGCTCCTTAATCTAATCTCCTTGCCTAACCAGTCACAATCAGGACTCTGGGAGTAAGGGTAAAGGAGTTGGGGGTGCAGGTGGTGCTCTCTTTGATCCTTCTGGTCAAAGGTAGGGCATGTATTAGCAGGAGTGTTGTAAGCAAGACACAAGAAGTAATTCTTCTACTCTACTCTGTGCTGATTAGGCCTCATCTGGAGTAGTGTGTCCAGTTCTCGGTGCCACATCTCAGGAAAGATGCAGACAAATTGGAGAAAGTCCAGAGAAGAGAAACAAAAATGATTAAAGATCTAGAAAACATGACGTATGAGGGAAGATAGAAAAAAATTGGGTTTGCTTAGTCTGGAGAAGACAGTTTTCAAGTACATAAAAAGGTTGTTACAAGGAGGAGGGAGAAAAAATGGTCTCCTTAACCTCTGAGGATACGAAAAGAAGCAATGGGCTTAAATTGCAGGAAGGGTGGGTTAGGTTGGACATTAGGAAAAACTTCTTAACTGTCAAGGTGGTTAAGCACTGGAATAAATCGCCTAGGGAGGCTGTAGAATCTCCATCATTGGAGATTTTTAAGAGCAGGTTAGACAAACACCTGCCAGGGATGGTCTAGGTAATACTTAGTCCTACCTTGAATGAAAAGGACTGGACTAGAAGAGCTCTGGAGGTTCCTTACAGTCCTACAATTCTAATCTCTCTCACCCTGCCTCCTTGACCCCACTCAACCCCTACCCTAACCCTCTCCTTCAATACCCAAGGTCTGGCTCTTGCCCCCTTGCCTCTGAGTCAGACAGCTTCTTCCTCCACACTGACTTGGTACCAGCAGAAGATCCATTTAGAGTACAAGCAGATAGGCTCCCTGCACTCAGTTCTGGTGCCCAGCCCCACCCCCACCCCAGAGATGCCATTAAAGGAAAAGTCTGGCATTGCCCCTATAGCCCTGGATTAGAGCACGCTTAATCATTCTGTGGGCATAGCATATATGCAATTCTGTCACAGGTAGGATCTGTGGGAAGATGGAGCATGCTTAGTGTCTCTGTGGGGATGGCGCAATGCAGTCTGGTCAGCACTAGGAGCTCATAGAGGCTCAAGCATGCTCAGTGACAATGGAACCTTTGTGGAGTTTATCTGATAATGTGAACAATCATTTTTTTAAAAGGCTTATGACAGGGGTGGCCAACCTTACTGATCCTTGGAGCCACATTTGTCAATCTTCAGAAGATTAAGAGCCGGGGCGCACTTATCAGGACTCGGGCTTCAGCCCCACTGCAGGGTAATGGGGTTGAGGGCTTCAGCCCTGCGGGGGGGGGGGGGGGGAGAAGAGATCTTGGGGCTTCAGCCCTGTAGGTAGGTGCTCGCTTCTGCTGAAGCCCTGAGCCCTGGCAGGCACGCCCCAAAGATCTGAAGCTCTGAGACCCTCCTCCCCGCTGGGCGGAAGCCAAAGATGACATGTGGAGGGGCATGTCACCTGTGCCCCCTCAGATTTTTCCCAGGGTTTGCTGGCCCCACTCAGACACATGGTGCCACCATGACCCCTCTCTGCACAGCAACTGCTGGATCCAGCAAGCTGGGAGCTGCAGCCATGGGGAGCAGCAGTGGCAAACAGCTGGGAGCTGTAGGGAAAGCCACTGCTTTTGCTGCTGCCTCTCCCAAGGAGCTAAAACAGCGCCCAGCCCAGCAGCTTCCAGCCACTGGCCACAGCCTCTCCACTGAGAGCTAACACCTGGAAGCTGCAGGAAGGGGCAGCTGAGGCTAAGAAGGCAGGCGTGCCTGGGGAGGCATGACTCAAACTGTTGGGGCGGCAAACCTTTACATTGTGCCCACCTCCACCCCCCGTAGGCATCAGTCATCTCTGGCAGAAGACCATAGCCCCACGACCTGCCACAGGGCAGAAGCCCCAAGCTCCCCACCACCGCAGTCTGGTAGGTGGAGACGTGGGGGGCTCCACGATCCGCACTTTAACTGTAAAAGAGACGCATGTGGCTTGAGAGCCGCAGTTTGACCACCCTTGGCTTATGCCATGGCCAAACTGGGTGGAATTTTCTCAGGGATGGTGAAAGGCCATTACACAAAAGCCACCCTTTGACAAATATCAAGTCCCTAGTCTGAAGTGTGGGGGTACTAGAGCTTTCCAGAAAAAAGTTTAACAGATTCTTTTTTACATTAAAAACAAAGCATTTTGCCCTAGCCTTCTTCTCAGAAACGGCTAAACTTTTGGCTGACATGTCTCAGGTGGGATTGTACTAAGGTAGCTAGCCAGAGCCACAGCCTGTGGAGCCACAGCCATACTGCTATTCTTAGCATGCTAGTTCAAGCAGAGCTAGCATGTCTGTCTACCTGCACTGAGAAGTACCCTAATGCCATATATAGAGCCAATACCACCTCCCTACTCTTACTCAATATCTCCTTGCTTATATATCCAAGAATTGCACTAGCCCTCTCAGCTATAGCATTACACTGGGAGTTCATGATTAAGGCTCCATGTTTGTCACAGAGGTCACAGATTCCGTGACCTCCGTGACTTCTGCAGCAGCCCGGGCGGCTGGCCCGAGAGCTGCCTGAGCAGCTCGGACAGCCCCTGGGCCAGTCACACCAGCTGCTACTGCGGAAGGCTCAGGTGCCCCAGCAGCAGGAATTTGGGTGTGGGAGGGCTCAGGGCTGGGTGCGGGGTGCTGCATACCTGGGGGGGCTCCCAAGAAGGGCAACAGGAACTCCCCTACCTGAGCTCCTAGCTCCACATGTTGCCTCTGCCCATAGGCACTGCCCGTAGAGTTCCAATTGGCTGCAGTTCCCAGCCAATGGGAGCTGCAGAACCAGGGCTTGGGGTGGAACAGAGGCAGCATGTGCAGCTAAGAGCTGGAAGTCACTGCTTCCCAGGAACCGGGTAGGGAACTTGCCCCACCAACCCTCCCCCAGCACCAGCGGCGCCCCCAGGGCCACTCCAGCCCCCCTTCCCCACCCACAAGTTTTAGTCAGGGTTTATATAGTAAAAGTCATGGACTGGTCACAGGCCATGAATTTTTGTTTACTGTCCATGACTTTTACTAAAAATACCTGTGACTAAAACATAGCCTTTGTCATGATCAATTAGTTATCTACAAAGATCCTTCAATACTTTTCATTGTCACTATATTCCAGAATACTGTCACCCATTCTGTAAGTGCTTTGCATGTGGATATATTAAGAATGTATATGTTTCAGAGCTGTTGATAACTAAGATCCACAAGATCTTGAATGAATATGGCTCAATGTGCTAATTAACAAAGCCAATGAAGGGGAACGGGAGGGGGGGGATCTGCAATAGACCACTAAATCAAGCTTGTGAACAGGATGAGTTACATGCTAAGTACCTGTCTAATGTGTGAGGGACACTGGGGACTTCAATTCAGGAGATATATGCTGGAGGTCTCATATAGCCAGTAATAAATCATTAAGTTTTTTTTTTTTATAAATTATACATAATTTTCTAACACAAATAGGTATTACACCCAACACAAAGTAACTATTTAGATAACTTAGTTATCCATTATGATGGATAAAGATGAATCAATCACTGGACTGGAAACTGCTGGTTGCCTAGGAACCGGTGACCATGACCCATATACATTCAAAATGGGCAAACAGGACAGTCCCAACCAGTTATTTACACTTGGTGTTTCAAAAGAGCTAATTTCCCAAAGCTAAGGAAAAGTTTAGATACAAACAGGTGAATGAGAATTTGGAGTTCTTTAAGAACAGTTAACTATATGGCCAAAATGTAACAATTCCACAATCAAGGAAAGAGGACAACTTAGTCTAAAAGCTACTCCTAGTTCAACGGCAAACTGAAGGGCAATTAGAAATAAAAAAGGAACATAGCAAAAAGAAGAAAAGGCAAAATATATATAACTATAATTAGAATTATGAACTGTGGAAAACAGATAAGGAAAGCGGAATACATCAGGGGAACATTAGATAGGGCTAAGAAAAAGGAGGAGAACTTAAGCGCATTAGGAATGAAAGAAAACCTAGCAACGGTACAGACCCATTACTAAATGAACATGGTAAAATTGTTAAAGAAAAGGCAGAAATGTTCAATAAATATTTCTGTTCTGTATTTGGAAAGATGCAGGATGATACACCTTGTATGGCAGAAGATGATGTAGTAATTTAGTACATTAGTAACAAAGGAGCATGTTTAGGGATAAATGCTTTCTAAAAATCAGCAGGCTCAGATAACTTGCACCCCAGAGCTCTAACAGAGTTGACTGAGGAAATCTCTGGACAGTTGGTGATGATTTAAAAAAAAAAAAAAAAAAAAAAAACAATCTTGAAATACCAGGGAAATTCCAGAAGCAGGGAGACCTGGGTAACTATAAATTAGTTAGCCTGACATCAATGCTAGGCAAAATAATGTAGTCTGCTGCCGGGCTTAATTAGTAGAGAAAAGGAATAAAATTAAATTCCAGACAACATGGTTTTATGAAAATAGGTCTTGTCAAATATACGTTTACATTATTTTAAGCGATTACAAGTTTGGTATGATTACAAGATTACAAAAGTTTGTGTATTGCATGTGTGCAGTTATCTTTATAAGGAGTTTGACTTAGTACCACATGACATTCTAATTTTAAAAAGATCATGTTAAATGGATTTCGAACCAGCAAAACTAACAGATCTCAAGAAGCAGTTGTCAAAGGGGATGTTTCTAATGGTGCTCCTCAGGGCTCAGCACTAGGCCTGATGCTATTCAAAATTTTCATCAATGATCTGGAAGCAAAGATAAAAATCACTGGTGATAAAATTTGCAGATGACACAAAGATTAGCACAGTACTAAATAATCAGGACAGGGCAGTCATACAGAGCTATCTGGACTGCTTGATAAGCCAGGCCCATTAAAATAAAAAAACATTTAAATAAAGCCAAATGCAAAGATATACATATAGGAAAAAGGAACAGAAACCACACTTACAGAATGGGGGACTTTATCCTGGAAAGCAGCGACTCTGAAAAGGATTCAGAGCTCATAGCAGACAAGCAACAGAATACCCATCCCATAACAAGGCTACGACAAATGGACTAATATGATCCTTAGTGGTGTAAACAGGGGAGTAGCAATGAGGAGCAAAGGTCTGTCATGTCATCAGTGAAAATAATAAAGGAACATTGCATCCAGTTCTGGTGTCCATATGGAGAAGGAGCAGAATGCAGCCACAAATATGATTCAAGGACTCAAGAAAATGCCTAACAGTGAATGATTTAAAGAGCCTAAACTGTTTAGTTTATTGAAAAGAAAATCAAGAGGTGAATTCACTAGTGTGTAACTTTGGTGGGAGAAAATACTAGGTATTGTTTAATCTAGGAAAGAAAGGCATAACGAGAGCCAGCCATAGGAAGCTGAAGCCAGACAATTTAACAGAAGTCAGGCACACTCTTAACAGTGAGAGTGATTAACCACTGGAGCAAACTATCAAGGGAAATGGAGGCTTCATCTCTGGATGTCTTCAAATCAAGGCTGGATGCCTTCCCTGAAGACAGATTTTAGCTAAACAAATTATGCTTCAGTCAAATATAAGTTAGTGGACTCAATACAGAGATAACTGGGTGAGATTTAATGGCCTGTGAGATACAGCAAATAAGTCTAGACCATCTAATGATCCCTTCTGGCCTTAAATTCTATGAATTGTGAAGACCTGAAAATTTGGTTCTAAGTTATGATCCCTAAAAGTGTGTGGTTCTCGTTTTCTGGTGCTCATCCTAACACTCACAGGTGGCCTGACTCAGAAGTGCTAAGCTCTCAACTTCAACAGAAGTCAATGACATCAGCAGGTGCTCACTATACCTGATTTTTCAGAGGTGATGTCTCAAAATAAGCACCCAATCACTAAGATAAAATCAGAGGATTCTTTTGCACATTTTGGACAATCTATAAATGGAAAACTACAACTTCCTTATTTCAAAGATGCTGGGATATAAATTCATTAATTACTCCAAGGTATTAATATAGTATGGTTAATAAGTACATTAGAAAAGCCTCTAAGATAGTTAAAAATTTTATTCAATGCATATTTGGATGGAGTGCAGTTAATAAACCATGGTCCTAAAAACTGAATGATGAAAATGAAGAGAAATATTGAATAGTTGTCTCATTCAATAAGCACTGAGCATCCAGAGAAAGAGAAGAAAAAAGAAGTTACAAAGAAGAGAGGGTCCTATGGAAAAAAGATAAGTGATCATGTCACTAAAGATTGTATCAACACCATATGTACACAAAGGCAGAACTGAAGTTCCATGGGCAAATTTAATTCTGGCATTTCCTAAGTTCTGAAAAAAACTTTAACATTAAAAGAAAGTAGTTTTTTGGTATACAATGTCTATAGGACCACAGATGTATATACCACTTTATGAAAACAGATTAAGGACTGGATTCTCTGTACCAAGAGATTATGATGTAAAGAAAGATAGGGACAGAAGGAGATGAAAACATGAGGAAAGAGTGGAAGAAAAAAGGAGAGAACTATGGGGTAAGACAGCCACTTGGAAGACATGCATGGCGCCTTCAAAGTGATTCACTTTTAATGAGATTCCAATGAAGAAGGGAAGGGTTTAAGAAGGGATCAAAAGAAAGAAGTATGGCAGATGGAATTAAGTGGAGCATTCCAGAGATAGAAGACATAAAAATAAGGCATTTTTCATACCTAGATATAAAAAGTATTCCTCAGATAACATAGTTCTGAAAAAGAGAAAAACTGATCCAAGAGCTTTTATATCACTAATTTGAGATTATAGGTAAAAATACTCTACCCAGCTCACAAAAGACTTGCCTCATTTCAGATTCTGCCTATACCAACCAACCATGTGGAGATGAGAAGCCAGATATTCTCCAACAAAATCACCCCCATAGTGAAGGTGCAGAGCAACATGCAGAAAGACCTTGAACTACAAATGCTCACCCTAAAAGAAAAAAAGAATATGATGGGACAAGAGAACTCGACAAGTAGGCATTCTATGGGTTACTAGTACATAAAGTATTCAGAGTCTGACCACCTGAATCATGAAGTATAGAGTCTCCTTCTGAGCTGATGTTATATGGGTAGACACCAGGGCAAAGCCTAAAGTGTGATCCCTTATTAGAAGAGATGATTATTTTATAACTGCCTTGGCCCCATCTTTTATCAAGTCTTGATATATTTCCTCTGCTCTTAACTATGAAGAGATGTGTGAAAAGAGACAACCAGCTCACCTAGTGTGACCTCCTGCATATCACAGGCCACCAGCACTCCATAGCACTCATACACTAACCCAATCATCACTATCTTCTAATGAAAGCAAACATGCAATCATTAAGGAAAAACTGATGCATCACAATGTGCTGCCTAAAATACTTACCACTCTTCAAGACAAAATATTATAATACAAACTAAAAAGATTGTTGAGTGTAATTTACAACAATCCAGAATTAGAGAGACATGAAACTATTCAAAATGCAGTTTCTTTCAACATCCTCATTCCACCATAATGAGCTTTGTTTTATTAAAATTCACTTTTAATACTTACAAAATATATTGTTCACAAAAAACACTCCCTCATAGCAGGTACAGAAAAAAAAAAAAGACCTCTGCACAAACTTCCCTATCCTGATTCACTTGCATGCTTCAGCAGTAACTACAGAGAACCACCTTGAGAAATGAGAAGGCAGTTCTCTCCCTGTCCACTCCTTTACCTCACAGACAGCAAACAAAGGCAAAATGTCACCAATTAGCAACATGAATAGGTAACTGAGGGTTTGTCCTGAAACCACAGACTCATTTTAAAAATGCCATGAAACAGCTGTAAATTGAAACTACTTTTGGTCATTTCCAAAATAAACGAGATTTGAACTAGAGTTTAAAACACAAATGGCTGTATATGTCCCTTTATTATTAATCTAATCCAGCAGTTCTCAAACTATGGGTTGGGACCCCCAAAGTGGGTCACAACCGCATTTTAATGGGGTTATCAGTGCTAGTGTTAGCCTTGCTGGGGCCCTGGGCCAAAGCCCAAGCCCCAGCCCCACCACACAGAGCTGAAGTGTAAGCCTGAGGGCTTCAGCCCTAGGCGTCAGGGCTCAGGCTTCGGCTTCAGCCCTGGGTGGCAGGGTTCAGGTTACAGTCCCCTGGCCCGCGGCTGAAGCCTCTGGGTTTCGGCTTTGGGCCCTCCACCCAGGGCAGCAGGGCTCGGGCTCTGGCCATCCCACCGGGGGGGTCAAGCGTTATTTTTGTTGTCAGAAGGGGGTCATGGTGCAATGAAGTTTGAGAACCACCAAAAATCCCTACACAACGCAATTTCATCAAATCAGCTAATCCCCTCCAAAATAAATGCACCCTTTCTAAAATCTTTAAAATATTTTAAAGAAAGTGTTCTGAATCAACGCCACAAAAACAGACAAAAATGCCCCTTGGCATGTCTAGTCAGAATTGTTCCACCTCTTCATTTGCCAAAATGAGATTCCTCTTCTTATTTCCAAAGCCCCACATATAAACTCTATGTTCCAACTGTATACCCAACACTTCAAGTCATATTTTTAAAATTACTCAATACCTCATTTCATTTTGAATCACTCATAGTACATTTTATCACTTTAAACTGCTTTGACTTCAGAAGTAGTTATTCAAATTATGATTTTCTATATCTCCTTCCCACAAAGCCCCTTTTCAACATTTACTAACAATTTTACAATGAATCAGTTTACTTGATTCCCCCACTACTTCCATCATTAATGTATTTTTAAATAGCACAGTGCATCAACATTTAACCTCTTAAGCCTTGTCAGAATTGTCCACCTTTTAAAAGTACACATCCTCTTGTGGTACACCTTGTATACTAGTGTAAGACAAGAAACAGGACTAAAAATAAATGCTTTCAGCTACTCATAAGGATTAACTATCACCACAATAAACTGAAAAGATTAAAACAATGTATAAATTAAAGAGAGAGTCTGCTACTATATCACTGATTCTCAAATACTCAGAAGTTACATAATTTGTTGTAAGCCTTATCTCTCTCACCAGAAGTTGGTCCAATAAGAGATGATATCTCACCCACCTTGTCTCTCTAATATCCTGGGATCAACACGGCTACAACGTTGAATTCAACAGCTTTTGTCGGTTTTCCAATAAAATACAATTATCCATGTATAACGTAATGTAGTCTGATAGTTTTAAACCAGAAAAATAAACTCTGAACAGGCTAGTAAATCTTATTTTACAAAAGGAATGGAGAATGTAGTCATATAATGCACATACCTTTCACAAGAAACACCAGTGTCTCATTATGTTATTAATATTGTTGTATAATCTACAATTCAGTCCATTATTTCTGGCTAAATATGACTAATGTATTTTCAAGCTGCATTCAGCACTGTAAGCAGTTCTGAAGCAATGAAACTAAAAAACTTAGGAATCTCAAGGTAGAAAGCATCCTAATATTTTCAAAAATGACAAATGGTGTTTGGCTTTTAGTGTGAAAAGCAAGCAGAAGTTTTCAAAGTCTGAAGGAAGTAAGCATCTTTATAGACATTCTTCATCAAACTTCATCTTCATCAAGCGGAAGTGGGGGAGAGGGACCAAAAAAACTTGTATTAGTGGACAGCTTGCTACAGGATGTGCAGATATCTATTAAGAGGGTTGGATGTGCTGGCCTAACAGTATCCTTTGGCAACCAATCCAAAGAATTGATTCAAAACCAAGAAATCAGCTTCTTTTCATTAGGCAGTATAATATGGAGGAACAAACATAAGAAGCAGGAAAGTCCTAAATTGATGGAAAGACACCTATAGATTAAATGTTAAATTAATATATTTTATAGCTAAGGCTGCAAGTCTGTCACGAAAGTCACGGATTCCGTGACTTTCCATGATCCTGCAGCAGCTGGTGATGGCTCAGCCCCTGGGCCAGCAGCAGCAGTTTGGGTGTGTGGGAGGGGACTCAGGGCTAGTGGCAGGGGGTTGTATGATACATGGAGCGCTTACTCAGGGTGGGGGGCTCCCCAGCTCCAACTGGCATGGCCCCCCTGCAGCTCCTAGGCAGTAGAGGAGTTGGTCTGCGCTTCACACTGCCCAAGCTTTCAGGCCCTGGCCCCTGCAGCTCCTATTGGCTGCAGTTCCCAGCCAATGAGAGCTGCGGCAGCCAGCACTTCTGGCAGGAGCAGGGGAGCCCCTGCCTCCACTGCCTAGGAGCTGCAAGGACATGGAGCCGGGTAGGAAGCTCCTGCTAGGCCTGCCAAACACCCATCTCCCCAGCACCAGCAGGGGTCCCAGGCCACACACCACAGCCCACTGCACCCCAGCACCAGCAGAGGTCCCAGGCTGTGCACCACAGTCTGCCGCCCCCATCAGCAGGGGTCCTGGGGCCGCACGCCAAACCGCCACCCGGCCCCTCCTCCAGCACCAACAGGGGTCCTGGGCCACCTCTCCCAGCATCAGCAGAGTCTCCAGACTGCCCCCCCAAGCACCCATGGCCTCCCCACCCAAGTTTTAGTCACAGTGGATATTTTTAGTAAAAGTCATGGATAGGTCATGGGCCTGTGAATGTTTGTTTACGGTTCGTGACCTATCCATGACTTTACTAAAAGTAACTGTGACTAAAATATACCCTTATTTAAAGCAAATGAGTCAAAACTTAATTGAGCTTTAAAAAAAAAAAACTAGATTCACTTTCAATAATATGTCTAGATCAGGGGTTCTCATACTGTGAGTCGGGACCCCAAAGTGCTCACAACCCTGTTTTAATAGGGTCGCCAGGGCTGGCTTAGACTTGCTGAGGCCCAGGACTAAAGCCAAAGCGCAAGCCCCACCACCTGGGACTGAAGCCCAAGCCCAAGGCAGTGGGGCTCAAGTTACAGGCCCTCTGCCTGGGGCTGAAGCCTTTTGGCTTCGGCTTCCTTGCCCCCACCCCCTCACCAGGGCAATGGGGCTGGGGCTTGGGCTTTGCCCCCCATGCCCTCTGCCTGAGGTAGTTGGGCTTGGATGGGCTCAGGCTTTGGTCCCTCCTCCTGGGGTTCTTGTAATAATTTCTGTTGTCAGAAGGGGGTTGCAGTGCAATGAAGTTTGAGAACCCCCGGTTTAGATTACTAGGGAAGGTTTCAAACCTCAATAGCAGTGTTTTTATGTTTCCTAATATTACAGTAATCATAAAAATAGAGGTTAAACGTAGATTTACCAAAGTTCTTTTTTTTTTAAACTAATCTTAGTTTAATGAACTGTCAAGAAGTTTGACATTAGTCATAGCACTATGTCAAATACTTTAAAAAGCTTTTGTCTGAGCATTTCTGATAATGGTGTACACTAAAACATCACTGTTAAAATACAGATAGTAACTAACCCTAAGTAAAAAATATGAAACATCTTTACCTCTGCTTCAATACCTATTACTGAATCTTTTCAGCATGTGATACATCATTCACTACTTTTAGATGACAACTAGTACAAATAACCTCCAAGTATACATTCATAAATTCTGGTTTCAGAGTAGCAGCCATGTTAGTCTGTATTGGCAAAAAGAAAAGGAGTATTTGTGGCACCTTAGAGACTAACATTTATTTGACCATAAGCTTTCGTGAGCTGCAGCTCACTTCGTTGGATACATTCAGTGGAAAATACAGTAGGGAGATTTATATACCTAGAGAACATGAAACAATGGGTGTTACCATCCACACTGTAACGAGAGTGATCATTTAAGGTGAGCTATTACCAGCAGGAGAGCGGGAGTGGGGGAACCTTTTGTAGTGAAAATCAAGGTGGGCCATTTCCAGCAGTTGACAAGAACATCTGAGGAACAGTGGGGGGGAAATAACATGGGGAAATAGCTCTACTTTGTGTAATCACCCATCCACTCCCAGTCTCTATTCAAGCCTAAGTTAATTGTATCCAGTTTGCAAATTAATTCCAATTCAGCAGTCTCTCGTTGGAGTCTGTTTTTGAAGTTTTTTTGTTGAAGGATAGCTACTCTCAGGTCTGTAATCGAGTGACCAGATAGATTGAAGTGTTCTCCGACTGGTTTTTGAATGTTATAATTCTTGACATCTGATTTGTGTCCAAAAACTTCCTTGTGGCCGGACTTTGTAAATGGCTAGTCTACTTTTTGTAACACACACTTCGCTTCTCTACAAAAGAAAAAGGACACTAAACTATCTAAACTACTACATGCCACAAGGGGCCACAACAGTGGTTCCCTTAACCCACCCAGCAATATTGTTAATCTATCCAACTATACTCTTAGATCAGCAGAAGAATCTATCCTATCTCGGGGCCTCTCCTTCTGCCCCTCCACCCCCACAAACATGATACAGTTCTGTGGTGACCTAGAATCCTATTTTCGACGTCTCCGACTCAAGGAATTATTTCCAACTCACCTCTGACCAACATACTAACCCACAGAGACCTTCCTACCAACACTACAAAAAGAAGGATTCTGGGTGGACTCCTCCTGAAGGTCGAAACAACAGACTGGACTTCTACATAGAGTGCTTCCGCCGATGTGCACGGGCTAAAATTCTGAAAAAGCAGCATCACTTGCCCCATAACCTCAGCCGTGCAGAACACAATGCCATCCACAGCCTCAGAAACAACTCTGACATCATAATCAAAAAGGCTGACAAAGAAGGTGCTGTCGTCATCATGAATAGGTCGGAATATGAACAAGAGGCTACTAGGCAGCTCTCCAACACCACTTTCTACAAGCCATTACCCTCTGATCCCACTGAGGGTTACCAAAAGAAACTACAGCATTTGCTCAAGAAACTCCCTGAAAAAGCACAAGAACAAATCCACACAGATACATCCCTGGAACTCCGACCTGGGGTATTCTATCTGCTACCCAAGATCCATAAACCTGGAAATCCTGGATGCCCGATCATCTCAGGCATTGGCACCTTGACAGCAGGATTGTCTGGCTACGTAGACTCCCTCCTCAGGCACTGCGCTACCAGCACTCCCAGCTATCTTCGAGACACCACTGATTTCCTGAGGAAACTACAATCCATTGGTGATCTTCCTGAAAATACCATCCTGGCCACTATGGATGTAGAAGCCCTCTACACCAACATTCCACACAAAGATGGATTACAAGCTGTCAGGAACAGTATCTCCGATAATGTCACGGCTAATCTAGTGGCTGACCTTTGTGACTTTGTCCTCACCCATAACTATTTCACATTTGGGGACAATGTATACCTTCAAATCAGCGGCACTGCGATGGGTACCCGCATGGCCTCACAGTATGCCAACATTTTCATGGCTGACTTAGAACAATGCTTCCTCAGCTCTCGTCTCCTAATGCCCCTACTCTACTTGCATTACATTGATGACATCTTCGTCATCTGGACCCATGGAAAAGAAGCCCTTGAGGAATTCCACCAGGATTTCAACAATTTCCATCCCACCATCAACCTCAGCCTGGACCAGTCCACACAAGAGATCCACTTCCTGGACACTACGGTGCTAATAAGCGATGGTCACATAAACACCACCCTATATCGGAAACCTACTGACTGCTATTCCTACCTACATGCCTCCAGCTTTCACCCAGATCACACCACACACAATCCATTGTCTACAGCCAAGCTCTACGATATAACCGCATTTGCTCCAACCCCTCAGACAGAGACAAACACCTACAAGATCTCTATCATGCATTCCTACAACTACAATACCCACCTGCTGAAGTGAAGAAACAGATTGACAGAGCCAGAAGAGTACCCAGAAGTCACCTACTACAGGACAGGCCCAACAAAGAAAATAACAGAACGCCACTAGCCATCACCTTCAGCCCCCAACTAAAACCTCTCCAATGCATCATCATGGATCTACAACCTCTCCTGAAGGACGACCCATCACTCTCACAGATCTTGGGAGACAGGCCAGTCCTTGCTTACAGACAGCCCCCCAACCTGAAGCAAATACTCACCAGCAACCACACACCACACAACAGAACCACTAACCCAGGAACCTATCCTTGCCACAAAGCCCGTTGCCAACTCTGTCCACATATCTATTCAGGGGACACCATCATAGGGCCTAATCACAAAAGCCACACTATCAGAGACTTGTTCACCTGCGCATCTACCAATGTGATATATGCCATCATGTGCCAGCAATGCCCTTCTGCCATGTACATTGGTCAAACTGGACAGTCTCTACGTAAAAGAATAAATGGACACAAATCAGACGTCAAGAATTGTAACATTCAAAAACCAGTTGGAGAACACTTCAATCTCTTTGATCAGTCGATTACAGACCTAAGAGTGGATATTCTTCAACAAAAAAAACTTGAACTACAGACTCCAAAGAGAGACTGCTGAATTAGAATTAATTTCCAAACTGGATACAATTAACTTAGGCTTGAATAGAGACTGGGAATGGATGGGTCATTACACAAGGTAAAACTATTTCCCCATGTTATTTCCCTCCCCCCCACCATTCCTCAGATGTTCTTGTTAACTGCTGGAAATGGCCCACCTTGAGTATCACTACAAAAGGTTTTCTCCCCCCCCCCCGGTAATAGCTCATCTGAAGTTATTACTCTCCTTACACCCATTGTTTCATGTTCTCTGTGTATATAAATCATCTCCCCACTGTATTTTCCACTGAATGCATCCAATGAAGTGAGCTGTAGCTCACGAAAGCTTATGCTCAGATAAATTTGTTAGTCTCTAAGGTGCCAGAAGTACTCCTTTTCTTTTTGATTCATAAATTCTGTACACGATTAAATAATCTATATTTAACTCTGCATTGGCAGTGCTTGGTCAATCTCATATAGCTCTGATTTCTAACTTTTCAAAACAAAATAAAAAGCAAGCTTTTATCATAAATCTGGCTATAACAGAGGCATTACTTACAGTTTCACTGTTACAACTGAGTTGAACTGTGCACTTAAAAAAAGATTCAATATCTTCATTATGAAAGAAAATTAGTATATCATGCCCCAAATTACAGCATTCTCTGCATACAGAATGAAATTTCTGAGAAGTTACAAGTCAACTTCTAAATTTGGTCATAGTTTAAATTATTTGAAATGGGTCCTTTAAAAAAACTTACCCAATGATTTTAATAATAGAACAGCAGGGTTCAGTTAAAACCTCACGTATAGACTGTTAGCTTAATTACAACCTAATGCAGTCAAAGTTATTAACTTCTGCCTCTAGTTATGACTAGAGTTGGATGGAAAAAAGGATATTTTCAGCAAATATTTTAGAGAAAAAGTTACCATTTTTAAATCAAAAACATTCAAAACTCAATTTTTCAGCCAGCTCTACTTATGACTACAGGCAGTGTGAGGTTAATAATTTAGGACACAGTTAACTATTATGACAGTGGTAACTCAGACTACCACCGCTCTTCTACAGAGAAATTGCATGCCACAATTCTTTTGGTTATAATGAGTTAGTGGTGAGATAAAGACTGGGGTTTTTTTGTCAAGAGCTCTGGTTGGGAGATTGCTTAGCTGCCATCACTGCATTGGAAACAACTGTGTCTGCTCTTAAAAAGTTCCATGATGACACTAGCAAATTAGGGCCAAATTCAGCAGTACTCTATAGTTGCTTGCACTGCTCCAATGACAAAGCAGCCGTAAATCTTATTTATCTGGCTAATATAGTCTGGCTTCTTTGTGCTGCTCCAAAGTGATTCAAAGCAGCCAGTGAATCTGGCCTTAATTTACAATTTAAAAATAGTTTAAGATTGATATACTACACATCTTTAACTCTGAGAAGCCACAAGCTATCATCTTTAAGTTTGTTTCTTCTTTAAGGTTCATGTAAGACATTTTTAATTAAAAAAATAATAATAAAAACTCTGTTAAACCAGAGTTCAGAGAGAGGACACATCTGGAATTTAAGAGTAAAAATCATGGCAATCACTGTAATTATTCCAAAACCAACCATTAAACCCAAATTCAGAATTAATGTTAAACTTAAAAGAAATCCAAATGTGTTAAGGTGTGGAAACATAGAGTTAAGACACCAGAACAACTTTAATTCTATTCTCTCACAACACCTTGCAATAACCATATAATTAAGGCTGAACCTGAATTTTCTAGGATGAATGTTTGTAGTCCCAGAACAGGTTAAACTGATTTTTAAGGCTCATGATGAGAAGAAAATATTAAAAAACTGAGAAATATGGAATCACAGAAGCAAAAGCAGCAAGATTTTCACAGGTGCAGTCTGAAATATGACAGTTTATTGGTTATACAGCTTGGACCAAATCAGGTGGTGCAAAAAAACACACACTAAAGGTCAGGGACCAGAGCCACCTACTGGCTAACAGGTAAATCAGAAGGTTGCATTATTCTTGTATTTTGCAAAATTACTTCTCTCTTGTAGACACACTGACTACAATTAATTATTGGATCCCCTGTTCTTTCGAAAGGGGAAAATAATTTGAGTAAATAAAGTCAAACTGTAAAAAAAAAAAAAAAAAAGAACAACCCCACTTAATTTTAATGTTTCACCAGCATTTACTAGTCAAGGAGTTGATTCACAAAGCTAATATTTCTATTGTGACTGACTCTGCTCACTCTATGTCACAACTTAATTCAACTCAAGATTGTGAATCAATACAGCACCCTTCCAGCTCCTGTGCTTAGGAGGGTCTCCAAACAGAGACAGGTGAACATGTCACTGAAATCCTCAGCAATCTCCGAGGGTAAGAGTGAAAGATGCACGCAGACCCCGCTGAAAGGAAAGGGATTCAACGCAACAACATTCTCCCCTGTTGCACACGAAGAAGCAGCCACAAGGGGGTCCCCCGCTGTGACCCAGCCTGGGGAGATGTGAGCACCCTACTTGCTCCTGCCTCTTAGGTCATTTTCATGTAGCGGTCCCAACACCCAGGTCCCCAGGAACTCACTGCTGACTCTGAGCACAGATGGGCCTAACGTATGCATTAACGCCTATCCCCTTCAGTGCCAAATGGGAGAATCAGGCACTGCAGCCTCCCTGTGCAAGATGTAACATTTGCACATCCCTAAACTGCAGCCCATGGCAAGAAACAATCATGTGCAGGGTCAAGGCTACCCTAATTCCAAATGGGGCTGTAAGCACTTTGGTTGGACCGGGCCCCATTCTGCCCCAACCCCGGTTCTGGGCAGTACCCCACTCCATACTGTCTCAGCAGCTGCTGCCACCATGCACTGACTCCCACTCCCAGAAGCCAGAGAGTGGAGGGTTAGAACCCAGCTTGCACCACCATCTTTCCCCAACAGCCCCACAGAGTTCCACTTAACCAACTCAGAGCCCATATGGGACCCACATCCGTCCTCTCCTCTTCCCACCACTGCTGCAGATTGCTCCATGCAACCTCGCACGGCTGCTGCTAGGCAGGACAGAGTCTGTAGTGTGCCTGTGCCCCCATCTCATCTCCCTAGCACTTCACATACTCCCAGCGCTGCTGCTGGCCAAGAAGGCAATCTGGTGTGATAGCCCTCACCTCTGATCCTGCATCTTCCCCACCTCTCCCCAACCCATGTATTACAAACCATGGGGGAGGGCACCTGTCTAGGATGAAGAGAATGGTTTGGAGGAGGGGCCTCAAAGCGGGGACAGGGGCTTGGGGGAAGGGGAGAGCATAATACCTGGCACAAAGACAGAGTATCTAGCCCTAGGTTGCGGGGGAAGCAGACTTAGAAGGTGCATAGGTCCCCAACGAGAAGCCTTGCCTTACGTCAATGTACCTGGGCACGGAACCTGCCCTGGGGAGAGAACAGTGACTGGCGAGTGGGCATATTACATGTCTGTCCATGGCAGACTAAAACTTAGATGGAGGATCTCACACCTGCCCGGGAGCCGAAGGCACCAGTTGTGTTATCTGTCTGGGGGTTAGAGAGTAGGTGCAACACATGCCAAGGCAGATCCAGTTGAGGAGAGTTCCTTACCTGTCCAGAGAACTGGGTAGAGCACGAGACACATTAAGCACCCAGTGAGCTGGTTGGCAAATATTACGTGTGTTAGCTAGGTAACAGAGGAAGGTAGATAAAAGGAGTAACAGCTCAGATACACAGGTACGGGCAGAAGAGATGGGCACCTTACCTAACTGGGAGGCCCCAGTAGTGGTACATTAGCTGAGTGCATTGCCTTGGGGTGAGGGTGTAATACCCACGTGGATGATCTCAGTTGCAGGGCGAGTGCATTACCCATCCAGATGGAGAAACGGCAAATTAGAATACTACCTATCAAAATCACCCTGTTAGGAGTAGTCACTAGGCCAGGTGATTTGTTTGGGGGGCTCCAGCAAGGGAGGAGTAAGGTTGTGAGCTCTGTTCTCTGTGGGCCCCCCCCCCCGGGGAAGAGTGTAGGAATGGTATTTGCATGGAGGCTCTGCTGAGGGAGGCATTACCTTCCCCAGAGCCCCAGGATTCGGGGGGTTATCACCTCGCTGGCTGCCTCGTTATCTAACTCTAGGTCCTGGCGGGGAAGGGGCGCTACCTGCCAGTTGACTCCGGACGGGCGCATGGCGAGCGGGTGCGTTAGTTGCTCAGGTGGGAAGCTGGGGGGTTACCTCTGCGGACACCCGAGGTAGCAATGGGGGTACACTACCATCCAGAATGGTCGCATTAGTCCTCTATCATAGGACGGCGCTGGCAGCTAAGGAGAAGAGTGCATGACACGCCAGGTAGCTGCCTGCTGGCTGGGGGGGGAGGGCGTCCCGCTTGGCCAGGGAGGGGCAGGCTTGGGGGTGCGTTACCTGCTCGCATGGCTCCCCGGATCCCTGTCGCTCAGCGCCGCCGTGTAAATCTTCCGGTACGTGTCGGCCAGGGCCCGGCCCGAGAGCAGCAGCTGGTAGCGGTCCCTGCAGCCTGGCGGTGGCGGCCCCGCCGCCCCTGGCAGCGCCCCGAGCCCCATGGCTGAGCTCTCCTCGGGCCCCCCGGTCTCCGCCGGGCAGGACCCGCGGGAAGAGGCGGCGAAGAAGAAGAAGCCGCCCTCGGCCCCAGTCTCGGCGGCGGCTCCTGCGGTTGAGGCGGCCGCGCACATCCCCCTCCCCGCCCCCTGGCGGCTGAGCTGCCTCCCCGGCGAGACACGGAGACAGGCGGCTCCCGCTGCCTTCACCGCCGGGGCCCGGCCATGGGGAGGCCGCAAACGCCAACACCGGCCTCGGCGCTGCTCATCCAACCGGGCCGGGGCAGGGGGCGCAGCGACACCGCTTCCCCCAGCGGCCCGCCGCCTCCGGCTGGAGACCCGGCCGCAGCGCCCGCGCAGTTCCCGGCTGCCGGCGGAGGGCGGTCCCGGAAGGGCCGCGCTGGGGACCGGGGCGCGCGCTTGTGTATCCGCTGGGGTCCCGGGGGCCCCGCGCCGCTCCGCTCGGTCCCCTACTCCCGCCGCAGGGGGCGAGGCCGGCGCCGCTTCCCCTCTCGCGGAGTTTCTCTCGCAGCCGCCGCCGCCGCCGCCGCCCTCAGCGCGGCCACCTCGGCCCCACCCCCTCCGTGTGTCAGACACACACGCGGTGCGACTGCGCAGGCGCGACAGAGCCCTCAACACCCCGGGAAATCCGGGAGCGAGCCCTTCAGTCCTCACCAGTCTCCCGCGCGCTCGCACCTGCTGCCCTAGACAGCCGGTTCCACCCTGCAGCGCCGAGCGGCGGACATACGGGAGGCTGCTGCTCGCTCAGCCTTCCACAGCCCTGCGCGTACACGCGTGCAAGTGCACTCGTCTACATACACAAAGCACGCATCACACTAATGCCTGAGGGCCCTCGCAGATCAGGGCTCAATTGTGGCAGGTACTTTATAAACATGCAGGCACGGTATGGCAAATTCTAGCAGTGGGGACTTCAAGAAAAACACCAAATATTACAAGAGTGGGCAACCCAGTCGTCAAAGCTTTGTATCTTCAGTGATCCCAGTCACAGAATTTAGTCCTTGATACAAAGGACTACAACTATCTTTCTAGTCCTTATAGTTGCTGAAATAACCTAAAGTGGGCATAGTCCACCAATGGAGTAGTAGATTCCTGAGTCTGAAACAATGCATTTAAGAAGTGTGAACTGTCCTACTCACCTGGGAATTTCACAGTTTTCTAACCCCAGAATTCATTTTTGCCATGGAATTCCCATTTTTGCTGCAGCCAGGGGCCTGACATTTTGTTTGATCTCCCTGTGCTACCAGAGCCTGCCTGCTGCTGCCTTTTTGTTTTCTAGCTTTCCTCACAAATGGTAATTAACTGGAAAGGGGAGCAAAACAAACAATTAGTCAGATTTGGCACATGACCAGCACTACTGTCAGAGCAGCCATCTTCCTTCTTGCTTCAGTTTTTACAGATTACCGCTAAACCATGATGACCTATAAAGATAAGGAAAAAAGGAGAGGATACCTAGATTCCACTTCATTAATACTTCAATACATCAATACTTCTACAAAATTCACAGTCATGAAAAATGTGTCACAGACCATGAAATCTCTTTTTTTGTGTGCTTTTACCCTATACTATACAGATTTCATGGGGAAGACCAGCGTTTCTCAAATTGGGGGTCCTGACCAAAAAGGGAGTTGCTGGGGGAGTTGCAAGGTTATTTTAGGGGAGTAGCGGTATTGCCACCCTTACTTCGCTGCCTTCAGAGCTGGGTGGCCAGAGAGCAGCGGTTTGTGGCCGTAGAGCAGTGGCTGGTGGCCGGGCGCCCAGTTCTGAAGGCAGTGCCTTGCCAGCAGCAGTGCAAAAGTAAGGATGGCAGCCATCGTTCTCCAGCTGCCTAGCTCTGAAGTCAGCGACACTGCCAGCAGCAGTGCAGAAGTAATTGTAGCAGTACCATAATCCCACCTACAATAATCTTGTGATACACACCTCCCCAACTCCTTTTTGGGTCAGGACCCGCACAATTACAACACTGTGAAATTTCAGATTTAAATAGCTGAAATCGTGAAATTTACAATTTTTAAAATCCAATGACCGTGAAATTGACCAAAATGGACAGTGAATTAGGTAGTATATAGTTCTGCCAACCCATAGATAGAAAGACTATATTTTTTGGAATAGAATTTAATGTTTTCTACTCAGTCCCTCCAAAACACTCCTAATTATATGTATTTCAGTACAGTTAAAAGTTGTGTTTCTGTTTTACTCTCAAATATAAATTTCTATATATTTCAAATATTGACAGGTATGGTTTCAATGAGATGTTATAAATCATTCTCCATATTTAAGTCTTTCTTCATTCAAATTGTAAAAAAATTAACTGTATAACCCAAGGGTGGCAAAACTACAGCGGGATTGCGGGATTGCCACCCCAGTGGCGCTGCAGGCCCCACACCGCTCCCAGAAGCAGCTGGCACCACGTCCCTGTGACTCCTGGTGGGGGCAGCAGAGGGCTCCGTATGCTGCCCTCATCTCCAGGCACCGCCCCCCGCAACCCCATTGGCCGGGAACCGTGGCCAATGGAGCTTTGGGTGTAAGTACCCACAGGCAAGTGCAGCGTGCAGAGCCCTCTGCCTCCCCTTCCCCACGGGCCGCAGGGATATGGTGTCAGCTGCTTCCAGGAGCAGTGCGGTGTGGGGACAGGGCAGGGCAGGCCGGGAGCTTGCCCTGGCACCGGTGCACACTGCTGCCACCCAGGAGCTGCTCCAGGTAAGCGGTGCTGGTCTGGAGCCCAAACCCCAACTGCACCCCACACCCCAACTCCCTGCCCTGATCCCCCTGCCACACCCCTCCTACACCCCAACCCCCTGCCCTGAGCCCCCTCACGCACTCCGCACCCCTCCTCGGCCCCAACCCCTTGCCCTGAGCCCCTTCCTGCACACCGCATCCCCTCCCACACCCTGCACTCCCTCCCGCACCCCACTCCCTGCCCCAGCCCTGCATGCAATTTCCCCACCCAGATGTAGCCCTCGGGCTAAAAAGTTTGACTACCCCTGGTATAGCCCCTGTGGGCTACATCTGTCCTTTTGGCTTCTTCAGTTACAAGAGTTCTGAATCCTACACTTCCTTCTCCATTCCCACCACTAGAATCCTTGTTTGTGCCCATCTGATCATTATTCAGTTCAACTACTGTAATCTCCTCTGTGCTTACCCAAATCCCATTTTGCCCTGCTTATTTTCCCAAGACAAAATGCAGCTTCTTACATAACAATCTTCTCTTCCTACTTCAATCATGTCTCTTTTCTTATTGTATTCATTTACTTGCTGCTTCTTTTCACATCAAGTTAGAGTTTCTCATCCTTTCCTTTAATGCTTTGCACATAGAAAAACACTTTATCCTACATTTTTTGCTTTATTTCTTCCTAACCTCTCCTCCAAGCCTCCCGTCCAAGAGATCCATTTGAATCCTTCTCCCAGTCGTCTTCAAGCCTTCTTCCACAATGACCTTTATGCTTGTAACTCTCTCTCCCTCTCTGATGGTTCTCAGGGTACCCAGGACTGAGAGTCATTTTCTTACCCCCTACCTCCTGCATGAGGGAAACTTACTTGTAATTATTTTTGAAGTTTTTTTGTTGAAGAATAGCCACTCCTAGGTCTGTAATCAAGTGATCAGAGAGATTGAATGTTCTCCGACTGGTTTTTCAATGTTATAATTCTAGACGTCTGATTTGTGTCCATTTATTCTTTTACGTAGAGACTGCCCAGTTTGACCAATGTACATGGCAGAGAGGCATTGCTGGCACATGATGGCATATATCACATTGGTAGATGCGCAGGTGAACGAGCCTCTGATAGTGTGGCTTTTGTGATTAGGCCCTATGATGGTGTCACCTGAATAGATATGTGGACAGAGTTGGCAACGGGCTTTGTGGCAAGGATAGGTTCCTGGGTTAGTGGTTCTGTTGTGTGGTGTGTGGTTGCTGGTGAGTATTTGCTTCAGGTTGGGGGGCTGTCTGTAAGCAAGGACTGCTCTGTCTCCCAAGATCTGTGATAGTGATGGGTCGTCCTTCAGGAGAGGTTGTAGATCGTTGATGATGCGTTGGAGAGGTTTTAGTTGGGGGCTGAAGGTGATGGCTAGTGGCGTTCTGTTATTTTCTTTGTTGGGCCTGTCCTGTAGTAGGTGACTTCTGGGTACGCTTCTGGCACTGTCAATCTGTTTCTTCACTTCAACAGACGGGTATTGTAGTTGTAAGAATGCTTCATAGAGATCTTGTAGGTGTTTGTCTCTGTCTGAGGGGTTGGAGCAAATGCAGTTGTATCGTAGAGCTTGGCTGTAGACAATGGATCGTGTGGTGTAATCTGGGTGAAAGCTGGAGGCATGTAGGTAGGAATAGCGGTCAGTAGGTTTCCGGTATAGGGTGGTGTTTATGTGACCATCGCTTATTAGTACCGTAGTGTCCAGGAAGTGGATCTCTTGTGTGGACTGGTCCAGGCTGAGGTTGATGGTGAGATGGAAATTGTTGAAATCCTGGTGGAATTCCTCAAGGGCTTCTTTTCCATGGGTCCTGATGATGAAGATGTTATCAATGTAGCGCAAGTAGAGTAGGGGCATTAGGGGACGAGAGCTGAGGAAGCGTTGTTCTAAGTCAGCCATCAAAATGTTGGCATACTGTGGGGTCATGCGGGTACCCATCACAACAAAAAAAACTTCAAAAACAGACTCCAACGAGAGACTGCTGAATTGGAATTAATTTGCAAACTGGATATAATTAACTTAGGCTTGAATAGAGACTGGGAGTGGATGAGTCATTACACAAAGTAAAACTATGTCCCCATGTTATTCCTCCCCCCCCCCCCCCCCCACTGTTCCTCAGATGTATTTATCAACTGCTGGAAATAGCCTACCTTGATTATCACTACAAAAGGTTTTCTTCCTCCCCCCGCCCTCCTGCTGGTAATAGCTCATCTTAAGTGATCACTCTCCTTTCAGTGTGTATGGTAACACCCATTGTTTCATTTCTCTGTGTATATAAATCTCCCCACTCTATTTTCCACTGAATGCATCTGATGAAGTGAGCTGTGGCTCATGAAAGCTTATGCTCAAATAAGTTTGTTAGTCTCTAAGATGCCACAAGTACTCCTTTTCTTTTTGCGAATACAGACTAACACGGCTGCTACTCTGTTACTTGTAACTAGACATTAGCTCCTTAACTCCACCAGTCTTTCAGCCACTAAAGCACTCTCCTCTGGGCTATCCCTGTCTTTGGGCTTGGCTACACTTGCAAGTTAGAGCGCATTAAAGCAGCCCCAGGCGCCCTAGCTCACTCCCCGTCAACACTGGCAAGGCACATAGAGTGCTCTAACTCCAGGGCTAGAGTGCTCCTGGTACTCTTCCTCGGCGAGAAGATTAACGCTTGTTGCACAGTGGCTGAAACGCCAGGGCATCAGTGTGAATGAGGTTTTGCATTACTGCACTCTGATCAGCCTCCGGAAACATCCCATAATCTCCTTAAGTCAAGTGGCCACTCTTCTCATTGTTTTGAACTCGCCTAGGAATGCAGATATGCCCTTTGAAAGCTCCATTTCTGACAGCCAGCTCCGAGACAAAGCAAGCCGTTACTGTGGAATGCTGTATGTGAGAGAGAGAGGTGGGGAGGAGGGGGAGATCTGCTGCTGTCTGAACTTATAAGACAGCATGCTGACATGCTTTCAGCCCCCCAAAAACCCACTCTCTCTCCCCCCACATACACACAACACACTCCCTGTCACACTCCACCCCCCCCCCCGATTTGAAAAGCACATTGTAGTCAATTGCATGCTGGGATAGCTGCCCATAATGCACCACTCCCAATGCCGCTGCATATGTGGCCACGCCAGTGCACTTGAAGCTGTCAGTGTGGACAGATTGCAACACTTTCCCTACTGCGCTCTACGAAGACTGGTTTAACTCAAAGCCCTCTACATCTGCAAGTGTTGACTTGTAGGTTAACAAGAGGTGCATCCCAGACTCTGAATTCTCTTGAAGTGTTCCAGCCAGTGACACTGACTGCTCACAGAATCATAGAATCATAGAATCATAGAATCTCAGGGTTGGAAGGGACCCCAGAAGGTCATCTAGTCCAACCCCCTGCTCAAAGCAGGACCAGAATCCTAGCAGAATCCTAGGTCCTCTGCCCCCAAAGAAGCAGTGTACCTCATCCGATGAAGTGAGCTGTAGCTCACGAAAGCTTATGCTCTAATAAATTTGTTAGTCTCTAAGGTGCCACAAGTACTCCTTTTCTTTTTGCGAATACAGACTAACACGGCTGCTACTCTGAAACTAGTTTTATCTTAAATCACCATTCCCCTGTGCATCACACAGTACATGTGAGGACTTAAAACAAAAGTAGGTTTCTTTAAAAAAGAATAGAGATTCAAATAGAAACAAGAGTGATGAAAACAAACTATCACAATATAAAACAAAATTATAAAACATGAACTAGGGCCTACACTTATTAATAGTTACCTTTCCTAGCTAATAAAGTTGGTTTTCCTCTTGAAGTTCAGTCTGTTGCAAAGCTGGCTGGCTGCACGGGAAGCAGGATCCAAACTTTAATGAAAACATCACCACTCCACAAGTTTTCACCTCAGTGAATGGATACAGAATACCTCTCCCTACCCTGTTATACTGAAACAGACCTGTTTCTTTGTAGACAAGGCAATCCCCTGTGTGTTATAATGTTCCTTTTCTACCGCCAAGTGGTTTTGATTGTTTGCAGTTGACTTTGATGGTTTTCCATTAACTGTTCTGTGGCAGGGCAGTAGTAGACAACTGAGCCTTGAATTAATTCACCAGATAATGAGGGCGGGGTGGCAACTTCATCCTGCATAAATAGGCCGTCACGGAATAATATCACTGCCTGGTGACTCCTTTTAACAACTTCAGTATAGTTACATTATTCCTTAAATACTACCCATACACATATCACACCATGATTATGAACATTATACATTGCAAGCTTTCAATATAGACCTTACATGTTACCCTTCATGGATAAATACCTAGTAAGCAATGTATTTGATGTAGTGAGTTTGTCAGTCTGAGGTGAGAGTTGTTTGCAAAGAACAGGGGACCCTTTGCCAGGGGGCCTTTGTGTCTCCTAGTGCAACCACTTTAAAATCCTCTTTCAAATTCCTTTTTTAAAACTTGTTTATATGAAATCTGTCAACAGTAATGCACATACGGAATAGATATAAAATTGCTGCTCTTGAAGTTTGGACCTTCAGCATGTATATCATTTCATACTGTGTACTCTGTTTTATTTAGATTCTAATTCTTGAGATGGGAATCATGATTTCATTTATGTACAGTAGTGATTTCAATTTAAAAAATAGTATTACAATGGCAATCAACACAGTATCAGAACCTACCTCAAAAAGATACACATTTTATATAAACTTCTTAATTATTTAATTTTAAATCCACAGAAGATTTATTAACTCATCTCAGAAGATTTTACTGTAGTTTTCATTCTTTATGTCGGGGAAAATATTTCCATTTGTTTATGGAATTGTCACAATGTGCAGTGTAACTTACATACCTCCTGGGTGTGGTGCTTTATCCCCTCTAGTGGCATTGAGACCACTTAGCGATTAATTAGTCTGCTACAGTCTTAGCTAAGGGCCATGTGGCTTTTAGCTCATGTATTAGAGGTTGATGAATTAAGCTTTAGAAGTCCCAGGTTTGATCCTGCCCGCTGACGACCATGTTGGTGTTACAACAGTGCACACACAAAGGATCATCCTATCTTGATTGGGTGGTAACATATATGACACTACCATGTTAAATGAGTGCATTTAAATTTACAATTTGTAGGTATAAGCCAAGAATGGAGTAATTTTGTTGTACAAAGTTTTACATTATAGACACAGAAATGATTCATTAGACAATCATATAACAAGGATTATGAAAGGAAAAATGTTATTGGCTGAAGATTTATTTGGAATTAGTACTGCCTTGTGCAATTATCTGCTTTTATTACAATTTGAAAAAAGCTTTTTGTGAAAACAGCAGGGTGGCCGGGTGAGCTAGCTGCAAGTACTGCAATGAGAGCACACTTGGTTCCAATAGAGGACAGTGCCTAGTATCACACTGAATTGGCCAGAGGAATCATTGCAACACCTACAAGACCCTAAGTTCTTAGCCAGAAAAACAGTAACAATGTTTGGGTTAGGAGAGCCGGAGGAGTAGGTGTCGAAGGGGAAAAAATCAAAGGAACTCCAAGGCTCACTTTCCATGGAAAGAAAGCAATAACATTTCAAGAAGCATAACTCCACTTCTTGGGTTGTAAGTCTTTATTTTCATGCCACACAGTGCACCCGAGTCTTGTAGTTATCTAGTATAAAAACAAACCTCCTTATATTTATTTCTTACTTATCTGTTCATTCCGTGAGCAATTTTAGTAACAGTTTACATAAATCAAATATGTATGTATGATGTCATATAAGTATGTCTTGAATGAACTGTGAGTCAGTTAAGTTGAAGGCTGAATACTTCCATATTCTGAATAATGCACATATCACTCTGTAACTACCCACTCTGGAGAGTATTTAGGAAATGGTTATTTTATTGAAAAGTGTAAAAAGTTCTGCCCCGTTATATTTTTGGTGCACGGAATCCTTGTTATCCAATTATATTGCTTCCCCAGATAAAGATATCTGTGTGTGTGTCTATGTGTAACCCGTCTGCCCATCAGAGTTGGCAGCAACAAGGGGCAGGTTCAGTATCTAGGGGTTCCGTTTCAATAACACAAGGCAAAACCATCTCAAGCCCCCACCTAGTGACCTGGGACAATTACATACCACTCCCTTGGGCACCTCTAAAAGGCAATACTTCCTCTCTTGCAAGCACAGAGTCTGAGTGTAGCAAAAGCCTTTTAATAAACAATGTGGCATTATGTTGGGGAAACACCACAAACAGGATTCATAACACCAACTATGAGCAAAAGACCCACCCCCAAGTAAGTTTGGCAGTGTCCTTTCCCCCTCAGGGTCTTGAGTCCAGCAACCCAATAGTCACCCCCCCACACACCCAGTTTCTGTCCTTAGTCAGTGCAGCTCCCCAGAGTTCAGAAGTTCATCTGCAGAGTTTACCTCCCAGCTAGGGTGGAAGTGGAGGGAGGTACGGGGGTCATCTTACATGCTCCACCTCTCGCTTCAATGGCTGAGTGCCATGCCTCTCCATGGGGTTCTGCTGCAGTCTTCACCACCAGCCACACCTCTCTGTCAGCCACCCAGCTATCCGCTCCACTCCACTCTCCATGCCTCTCCCTTAGCTGTCTGCTGCTCTCTGCCTGCCACCTGGCTATCCGCTCCGCTCTCTATGCTAGCCATCCTGCTGTCCACTCACCAACTTGTCTTCAGGCCCGCCCCCACTTAACACAGCTCTTTAGTGATTTCAGCTCTCAGTGATTTTTAGCTAGTAGTAGGGGAGCCTCAGTGCTGGTGCACCACTAGCCCAAAGTAGGTCTAATGTTTAGATCTAGGTATCAGCGATTTCAACTCTGCAGCATGTAACCAGACTCCTAATGGAGCCAAAATTAGCTCTGTTATTACACCATGGAGAAAGGAGCGGGGGCGGGGGGTCAATGTAGTGTTTGGCACCCACACTGCCAGGTACATATACCTGTCCCCAGCCTCTCTCAATTCACTGGATTTTGGAACCCATGTCCCTTGCCTAGCGAGTGCTACTTAGTTGAGGGCGAGTCCCTCTGTCATCAAATGCCAAGTACAATTCTACTGTCCTTGATAAACGTAACCAGGATAACAACCCTTTCTTACTGCTGCCCCAATAACCGAGAGACTGGGGATCCCACAGCAGCCAGAGTGACCATTTGGGCAAGCAGTCCATCATGCTAGGGAGGATGGGTGTGCCAATGCAAACGAGAGTGCCCATGCAAATGAGATCAGCCCCTGAAGTCCTTTTCCACACTTACTACCAGATGTCAGAGTAGAGCTCATTCTGACTCTGCTTACCTATATATATATATATGTATATATATGTATATATATATATATATATATAAAGAAAGGGAAACAACAATGTAATACAAACCTACATTTTCATCAGGAAACTCAGGTCATGCCATAAATCATAATAAATACCGTTCAGATTTTTGCCAACAGAACTTGTTTACTGAGATCTGCATAACTCACAGCCCCATCATTCATGAATAATGCTTTTCTTTCAAGCTTATGTCAATAAAATATTCCTACCACCCCACAGAAACTAGTGTGGTCATCAACAAAGGGAAGGCAAAATATATGGCTATCAGTGTCTCCAAAGTAACCTTTAGATGAACAAAGAAACACTACAAGAAGTAAGCCATTTTATCTACTAGGGAGTGAGATATGCAATGATGATGACACCATGCTAGAATAAGCACAAATATCATAAGCAGCAAACAACTTTCATAAGCTTGAAGCGATTTGGAAAAGTAGCATGATTGGCACGGACACAAAAATACAAATTTTAACACCAGCATCATGTCTGTCCTCCTTTACGGAACAAAGTCAAGCAAGTCTACAATAGAAATAGATAAAAAGATCAACTAATTCCAAAGTAAATGCCTGCAGAAGGTCTTCAGAGTCCATTGGAAAGAGCCATAGCATCAGAAATTCTAAGTAAACCAAACCAATTTAAAGTATCAAATATAGTAAGAAGATGATAATGTGCACATTGTGTCTATAGCAAAAAATACATTCAGTAATAGTTTACATTGAAAATGTAATTACAGAAATACTAGCACATCTTAGCCATAAATATTACTTTTCATTTTATTTATTTAGTTACTTAGTTGTAGAGGAGAGAGGAAAAATCCAAAACAAATATAACATTTTAACAAATAGGACTGCATATGTGAATAAATTAAAAGCAGTTGTTTTTCTTGATGTTAAGTCTTTAAAAAACAAAATACAGAAGATATATTAAGCATTTATACTATACTAAATGTTCAAAGTACTTAAAACATGAAACACATGATCCCTTCCTTATAACCTAATTCAAAGTCTATTAAAACTAATAGGCTTTGAAACAGGATCTTAGAGAACTTGCAGTTTACACAGAGAAGACAAAGCATGGACAACTGTTCACAGAACTGTTCAGATAACAGTGAAATTCCCCGCACATAGAGTGCTTCCGCCGACGTGCACGAGCTGAAATTGTGGAAAAGCAGCATCGCTTGCCCCATAACCTCAGCCATGCAGAACACAATGCCATCCACAGCCTCAGAAACAACTCTGACATCATAATCAAAAAGGCTGACAAAGGAGGGCTTGCCCCATAACCTCAGCCATGCAGAACACAATGCCATCCACAGCCTCAGAAACAACTCTGACATCATAATCAAAAAGGCTGACAAAGGAGGTGCTGTCCTCATCATGAATAGGTCGGAGTATGAACAAGAGGCTACTAGGCAGCTCTCCAACACCACTTTCTACAAGCCATTACCCTCTGATCCCACTGAGAGTTACCAAAAGAAACTACAGCATTTGCTCAAGAAACTCCCTGAAAAAGCACAAGAACAAATCCGCACAGACACACCCCTAGAAACCCGACCTGAGGTATTCTGTCTGCTACCCAAGATCCATAAACCTGGAAATCCTGGACGCCCCATCATCTCAGGCATTGGCACCCTGACAGCAGGATTGTCTGGCTATGTAGACTCCCTCCTCAGGCCCTACGTTACCAGCACTCCCAGCTATCTTCGAGACACCACTGACTTCCTAAGGAAACTACAGTCCATTGGTGATCTTCCTAAAAACACCATCCTAGCCACTATGGATGTAGAAGCACTCTACACCAACATTCCACACAAAGATGGACTACAAGCCATCAGGAACAGTATCCCCAATAATGTCACGGCTAACCTGGTGGCTGAACTTTGTGACTTTGTCCTCACCCATAACTATTTCACATTTGGGAATAATGTATACCTTCAAGTCAGCGGCACTGCGATGGGTACCCGCATGGCCCCACAGTATGCCAACATTTTTATGGCTGACTTAGAACAACGCTTCCTCAGCTCTCGTCTCCTAATGCCCCTACTCTACTTGCGCTACATTGATAACATCTTCATCATCTGGACCCATGGAAAAGAAGCCCTTGAGGAATTCCACCAGGATTTCAACAATTTCCATCCCACCATCAACCTCAGCCTGGACCAGTCCACACAAGAGATCCACTTCCTGGACACTACGGTGCTAATAAGCGATGGTCATATAAACACCACCCTATATGGGAAACCTACTGACCGCTATTCCTACCTACATGCCTCTAGCTTTCATCCAGATCATACCACACGATCCATTGTCTACAGCCAAGCTCTACGATATAACCGCATTTGCTCCAACCCCTCAGACAGAGACAAACACCTACAAGATCTCTATCATGCATTCCTACAACTACAATACCCACCTGCTGAAGTGAAGAAACAGATTGACAGAGCCAGAAGAGTACCCAGAAGTCACCTACTACAGGACAGGCCCAACAAAGAAAATTACAGAACGCCACTAGCCATCACCTTCAGCCCCCAACTAAAACCTCTCCAACGCATCATCAAGGATCTACAACCTATCCTGAAGGACGATCCATCACTCTCACAGATCTTGGGAGACAGACCAGTCCTTGCTTACGGATAGCCCCCCAGTCTGAAGCAAATACTCACCAGCAACCACACACCACACAACAGAACCACCAACCCAGGAACCTATCCTTGCAACAAAGCCCGTTGCCAACTCTGTCCACATATCTATTCAGGGGACACCATCATAGGGCCTAATCACATCAGCCACACTATCAGAGGCTCATTCACCTGCGCATCTACCAATGTGATGTATGACATCATGTGCCAGCAATGCCTCTCTGCCATGTACATTGGTCAAACTGGACAGTCTCTACGTAAAAGAATGAATGGACACAAATCAGACATCAAGAATTATAACATTCAAAAACCAGTTGGAGAACACTTCAATCTCTCTGGTCACTCGATTACAGACCTAAGAGTGGCTATCCTTCAACAAAAAAGCTTCAAAAACAGACTCCAACGAGAGACTGCTGAATTGGAATTAATTTGCAAACTGGATACCATTAACTTAGGCTTAAATAGAGACTGGGAATGGATGAGTCATTACACAAAGTAAAACTATTTCCCCATGTTATTTCTCCCCCTCACCCCACCCCACCCCCCCACTGTTCCTCAGATATTCTTGTTAACTGCTGGAAATAGCCTACCTTGCTTGTCACCATGAAAGGTTTTCCTCCTTTCCCCCCCCTGCTGCTGGTGATGGCTTATCTTAAATGATCACTCTCCTTACAGTGTGTATGATAAACCCATTGTTTCATGTTCTCTGTGTGTGTATATCAATCTCCCCTCTGTTTTTTCCACCAAATGCATCCGATGAAGTGAGCTGTAGCTCACGAAAGCTTATGCTCTAATAAATTTGTTAGTCTCTAAGGTGCCACAAGTACTCCTTTTCTTTTAGTGAAATTCCTGTGCAGAAGGCCTACAGAAAGCTGGTGAACTTCTGAGGTCCTAAATTACAGCGAAGACTTAGACTGGAGTGAGATCATGGCCCCAGAATGTCTTGATTTTCATACAAGACTTCCAAATGAAGTCAATAAGACTACTCAAGTGAATAAAACCAGTAGGATTTAATCCTATGTAGGGTCTGGAAGGTGAGATTAAAGATCTTGAATTTGATAAGATTAAAGACAGGAATCCAGTGAATGAATTTAGGACCCAGTCCTGTTCCCACTTAAATCAGTGGGAATTTAAGGAGGAGAATGTTGTGGTCAAAGTGACAGGAGAGAAATATTTCTTCAGCAACAGCACGTTAGACTTTTATATATATTTAAAATTATATACAATTACATTTTAATATATTTAAAAATTTTAAAATCACATCTTGCTTATTAAACCATTGTAAAATACAACAAACAAATGTAATAGTTTTTTTGTGTCTGTATTCATATATAATATATCTCAGGACTTTGATGTCATAACAAACTAGTCAACTTTTGCTCCCTTAGAACCAGATCACATCAACTCTTACGTACATGAAAAGTCCCATTGAATACAATAGGATTAGTTACATGCATAAAATTATGCATGTACAGAAATGTTTGCAGATTGGACCTCATTTATTATTGGAAACTTTGTTGAAGGAGTGTATATACTCTTGCATCTCATTATTACCTATGTTGCATTCTTTCATGTCTGGGTCGGGGTGATTTTTTTACGTTTTAAATTGTAGAGTTATATATTTGAACAATAATGCAAAAGTTTGTCAAATAATTTATTTGCAATATCTGATAATTTATCAGCCTAGCTTTATAGATGGGGAAATTTTTGAAATTTGTTTAATATATATTTTAAATATCATTAAATTCATCAAGTACATTATTCAACACATTATTTGGTTCTATTTTTTACTTTCCTTGACATATTGACTTTACTATCAAATTTGTACAGATTCTATTGTCCACTGGTAGCAAAGTTAAATGAATACCGAAACAAAGTGAAACAAGCTGCAAATGCAGGAGGCAAAGCTAAACAGGCATTTTTCATTAATATTTTTTCTTTATTGTCTCACCAAGGAATACTGTTAGTTGCTGAATAATTACTTTTTCCATTGTAAAGATGATCTCATTTGAGTCCTGGCATATCTGCTGTGAAAATAACCTGGTGAGGTTATTTGTTCAATGAAAATTTTCACGGTCATGACATTTTCTATGGGAATATGTAAGCCTAATTAATACAATTTATCTGTAAGTTTTCAGTAAGGCCATGTAATGCCTGATTATATAGTAGTATTTTTGTTTGTTTATTTTTAAGTGTTTTAACATGTACTGAGCCTCTTCAGGTCTATGAGCTGTCACTTCTTCTGTCTCAGCCTCTTTTATTGCTTGTGTATTTTTTAGCTGCTGAGCTGGATAACTCTATACCCACTCCATCTTGTAAAATGTATAAGTAATTTTGGATGCACTTTAAGAACCTGATGCTATACTGAATGTCACATGAGAGAACCCATATGCCTACACAGAGCACCACTGACAGCAGGGATCTACCTGGCTAGGTTTGGAGCCCATTTGATCAACTGTAAGGAATTCTGCCATAACATTACATGGCTATGCTACTTTGTATGTTTGGGGTTTTTTATGGCTTCTTCTGAAACAGTAGGTATTGACTACTGCCCAGTGCAGAATTTCATTCTCTCTCTTTGTATAACACACCTATACCTATGATCCAAAACAAAAAAAAATTAATTAATTTTGCTAAATAATAATTTCACCTATCACATAATGTGACAAAGCTCTGTCCTTGCCTCCGTGGGTCCCACGTTTTCTGGTGGATTTCACTAGCCTCAGAGGCTCACTGTGACCCTCCACGTAACCCTTCTTTCTCTAGGGACAAGGACAAGTCTACTGAGCCATTTTCATCAGAAGCCAGCAAGGGAGGTGAGGAGAAGTTATCCTTCCTTGCACAGTCTCTGTTGTCTCCCAGTCTCAGTGATTAATCAGGGGGCAAAGGTGTGCGGGGGGGGGGAGCCCGGGTCCACCCTCTACTCCAGGCTCCAGGCCAGGGACCCTAATAGTATCAGCTATGGTAGCTGACCTTTTAGAAACATGACATGTACAATTCCCTGGGCTACTTTCTCCACAGCAGCCCTCACTTCCTCAAGCTCCACTTCACCCTAACCTCAGGGCCTCCTTCCTTGTGCCTGATATGGTGTGTACTACTCAGCCTCTCCAACAGCGCAACTTCTTCCCACAGCTTCTGACATGCCCACCCACCTGACTAACTGGGAGGCTTTTAACTAGTTTCAGTCAGCCCCAGATTGGCTTCAGGTCTCCTAATCAACACAGCATTCCCCCTGCCTTCTGGAAAGTTCTTAATTGGCCCCAGGTGTCTTAATTGACCTGGAGCAGCTTCCATTTCACTTAACCTGGTACCAGGGATTTGTTTAGCCTGGAGCTAATATATCTATCTCCCACTACTTTTCTATAGCCATCTGGCCTTGCCCCATCACAATTATTTACAAAAAATATTCTTAACTCTGACCCATGGACTCTTTATGTTTTTACTGTATTATTTTTAACTTGATTTCTTGATCTCCCATTGGCTGGGAATGGTGAACTGCGGCCACTGGGAGCTGCAGGTGGCCATGCAAATGTAAACAAACTGTCTTGCGGCAGGCCAAGTGCGGTCTGCGGGTTGTAGGTTGCCCATCACTGTCTTAAGGGATTCTGTTAAAAGGGAAATATCACTTAATATATTGTTTCCCCTTCTTCCAACACCAGTATTCCATTCAGACACCAGTATTGCCCCTCCTTGGAATGGTAGCAGACTTCCAGAGCTTAGCAGGCTGGCTTCCCAGTGGAGGACAAATCAGTGATGCTGAATTTTGGTATTTCTAAGTGTAACTTGTTTTACTCACATACATACTCCAGTCCTGGAATGGAAGTGCTCAATGCACTGCTGGAAGTTGTTCACATATTTGTGTGAGGAAGGCAATATAGGAACCTGAATAGAATAGACTACAAAGAAGCATGCAGGGAATCCCTTCTTTCTGGTATCTCAGCCTAACACCAAACACCCAGCTGCTCAGGGAGCAACTCTACCTCAAAAATTCATCTACTCAGTGACCAAGATGTGATGCTGTATAGAAAGTAGGGTTGCCACCCATCTGGATTTTTCCCATACAGTCCGGATTTTGGCTTCTGTGTCCAGGTGCCATTTAGGGTGCCAGGTACCCAATTTTTGACCAGAAAGTCTGATCAGAACAGGGGCAAAGCCTTTGGGGGAATAGGCAGAGAAAGGGGTGGGGCTTCCAGGGAAGCGGTGAAGCAGGGGCAGAGGCAAGACAGGGGCAGAGCCTCAGGGGAAGAGGCAGGACATGGGGTGGGGCCTCGGGAGAAAAGGTGAGGAAGGGAGTAGGGCATTGAGGGAAGAGGTGGAGCAGGAGCGGGGCCTTGGGTGGAAGAGGTAGGGCAGGGGCAGGGTCTTGGGGGAAGAGAAAGGGAAGGGGGCAGGGCCTTGGGAGTCTGGCTACCAGCAATTAAAAAGATGGCAGACCTACTAGAAAGGAAGAATACTAGTTACACTAATACAGCCACCACTGTTACAAAATTGCACTAAATCTGATACAAAGTATTTCATGTAAGGTATCAATGGAACAGTTGTAATCTGATAAATATGACAATTCTGTTTATATGCTATGTATTTGTATCTCAAACATGTGTTGTATCCTTGGGTTACACCCCCTCCCCGAGAGATTTGCATCAAGGCTAGCCAGCCTGCTTAATGGTCCATTAAGGACAATCTGCTCACCCAATGAGCCCCTCCTGGAGATGTTTCCGAGAGCTGCCCCATAATTCAGCAAGGCATGTAAGGACATGTGACACGGACGTGTGATCTAAGACTCCATCTTTTGCCTGTAACTTTCCATACACTTAGGTTTTCTCTACACTGGACTTTCGTCAGTAAAACTTTTGTTGTTCGGGTGTGAAGCAAAAAAACAACAACCAGTGAATGACAAGTTTTACCGATGAAAAACGCCAGTGTAAACAGTGCTTCATCAGCGGGAGAGCTCTCCTGCTGACAAAGCTACCGCCGCTCATTAGGGGTGGAAGTTTTTTGACCACAGGAGAGTTCTCTCTTGCCTACAAACAGTGGCTATACTGCATGCCTTTTAGTGCCATGACTTGGCACAGCTTTGTCACTAAAAGGTGCATAGTGTAGGCATAGACTTAGGCTGAAAGTATCAAAGGAGGCTGTGACATCACTGGATTATATTAATTCCCGCTCCACATCTCTGGACATGATTGCTAACAAAGAAAAGCTTTGCACAATGGACTGATGACCCCTAATCTAATGGGTGTACCAGAGAGACTTATTATAAGATAGCAGATTTAACATCACTGCTATTATCCTGACCTGCAAGTTCTAAAATCAAGTGTAATGTATATGATTCCTTTAACCAACGAATAACTCTCTTTTCTTTTTATATTAATAAACCCTATAGTTTTTAGTTACAAAAGGAACTGTCTACAGCATTATATTTGGTAAGATCTAAAGTACACATATTGGCTGATCCTTTGGAATTAGAGGAACCTTATGTATAGGTTCATGACCTACCAAATTCACGGACTGTGAAATCTGGCCTCCCCCTGTGAAATTTGGTCTTTTGTGTGCTTTTACCCTATACTATCCAGATTTCATAGGGGAGACCTGTGTTTCTCAAATTGGGGGTTCTGACCCAAAAGGGAGTTGCAGGAGGGTCACAAAGTTATTATTATAAATAGCTGAAATCATTAAATTTACTATTTTTAATATCCTATGGCCATGAACTTGTCCAACATGGACTGTGAATTTGGTAGGGACCTACTTATGCGTGATGAATCTGGTTTTCAGTAATCTCTCATCAAAAAGACCTGAAGTCTGGGTGGTGATAGGGGTTGGATTGCCTAAGGGAACTATGCTTTGGCTTCTTGTTAACCAGTGTGGTGTTACAGGAGCTAACTTTTGTTACTGGTTTGGTGAACTCTAATGTTAGAATAACCACCAGTTTTGGGATGTGACAGCTCTGGTTTTTTGGGGTCTGTCCTGAATTTGTCATTCGCAATGGTGACCCGCACCAGACACAAGGAAACTCTCATAAACCTTTAAGATCAGAAAGGACTATCATAATCATCTTGACCTCCTTCACATTGTAGGCCACAGAACCTCACACATCATCTCCTGAAATAGACCCCTAATTTCTGGCTGAATTACTGAAGTTCTTAAATCATGGTTTAAAGACTTCCAAGTTATAGAGAATTCACCATTTACACTAGTTTAAACCTGCAAGTGACCCATGCCCCATGCTGCAGGGGAAGGCAAAAAACCCCAAAACCCCAGGGTCTCTGCCCATCTGATCCGGGGAAAATTCTTTCCTTACTCCAAATATAGTGATCAGTTAGACCCTGAGGATATGGATGAGACCCACCAGGCAGGTACCAGGGAAATAATTCTCTGTAATAACTCAAAGTTGTTTCCATCTAGTGTCCCATCTCCAGCTGTTGGGGATTTTTGCTTCTGGCAATTGCTGATGGGATTGATGCCATTTTAGGTAGTCCTATCAGACCATCCCCTCCATAAACTTATCAAGCTCAGTCTTGAAGCCAGTTAGGTTTTTTGCCCCCCAGAACTCCCCTTGGAAAGCTGATGGTTAGAAACGCCTCAGATTGTTAGAAACCTTTGCCTAATTTCGAGCCTAAACTTGTTGATGACCAGTTTATATCCATTTGTTTTGTGTCCACATTGGCACTTAAATAAACTCTCCCTCCCTAGTATTTATCCCTCTGGTATATTTGTAGAGAGCAATCATATCCCCCCCCCCCAGCCTTCTTTTGGTTAGGCTAAATAAGCCAAACTGTTTGATTCTCCTCTCATAAGGTCGGTTCTCCAATCCTTGGATCATCCTAGTAATCCTTCTTTGCACCTGTTCCAGTTTGAATTCATCTTTCTTAAAAATGGGAGACCAGAATTGAATACAGTATTCCAGATGAGGTCTCACCAATGCCTTGTATAATGGTACTTACACTTCCCTGTCTCTACTGGAAATACCTCATCTGATGCATCCTAGAACTGCATTAGACTTTTTCATGGCCACATCACATTGACAGGTCATAGTCATCCTGTGAGCAACCAATATACCCAGCTCTTTCTCCTCCTCTATCACTCCCAACTGATAAGTCCATAGTTTATAGCAAAAATTCTTGTTGTTAGTCCGTAAGGGTATGTCTACACTACGAAACTAGGTCGAATTTATAGAAGTCGGTTTTGTAGAAAGCGTTTTTATACAGTCGAGTGTATGTGTCCCCACAGAAATGCTCTAAGTGCATGTAGTCGGCGGACTGTGTCCACAGTACCGAGGCAACAGTCGACTTCCAGAACTTTGCACTGTGGGTAGCTATCCCACAGTTCCCGCAGTCTCCACCGCCCATTTGAATTCTGGGTAGAAATCCCAGTGCCTGATGGGGCTAAAACATTGTCGCGGGTGGTTCTGGGTACATATCGTCAGGCCCCCATTCCCTCCCTCCCTCCGTAAAAGCAAGGACAGACAATCGTTTTGCACATTTTTCTTGAGTTACCTATGCAGACGCCATACCAAAGCAATCATGGAGCCCGCTCAGCTAACCAAGACTGTATGTCTCCTGGGTGCTGGCGGACATGGTACTGCATTGCTACACAGCAGCAGTTTATTGCCTTTTGGCAGCAGACAGTGCAGTATGACTGGTAGCCGTCATCGACGTAGTCTTGGGTGCTCTTTTAACCGGGCACCTGGGCAAACATGGGAGTGACTCAGCCAGGTCATTTCCCTTGTTTCGTCTCATGGTGATTGAGTCCTACCGGCAGTGCACTGTCTTTTAATTTTCAGCCAGCAGAAGACGATGGCCAGTAGTCATACTGCACTGTCTTCTGCCGAGCACCCAGGAGGTGACGATGGCTAGCGGTCGTACTGCACAGTCTCCTGCCAGCATGATGTATAAAGATAGATGAAGTGGCTCAAAACAAGAAATAGACCAGATTTGTTTTGTATTCATTTTCTCCTCCCTCCCTCTGTGAAATCGATGGCCTGCTAAACCGTCTATCCTTGAGGTTTTGAGTTCTATCCTTGAGGCGGCCATTCAGTTTCTTGCAAAGCCATCCCCTTTGTTGATTTTAATTCCCTGTAAGCCAACCCTGTAAGCCACATCGTCAGTCGCCCCTCCCTCCATCAGGGCAACAGCAGACAATCGTTCCGCGTCTTTTTTCTGTGCAGACGCCATACCACAGCAAGCATGGAGCCCGCTCAGATCACTTTGGCAATTAGGAGCACATTAAACACCACATGCATTATCCAGCAGTATATGCAGCACCAGAACCTGGCAAAGCGAAACCGGGCGAGTAGGCGACATCAGCGTGGTGACGAGAGTGATGAGGACATGGACACAGACTTCTCTCAAAGCATGGGCCCTGCCAATGTGGGCATCATGGTGCTAATGGGGCAGGTTCATGCGGTGGAATGCCGATTCTGGGCTTGGGAAACAAGCACAGACTGGTGGGACCGCATAGTGTTGCAGGTCTGGGACGATTCCCAGTAGCTGCGAAACTTTTGCATGCGTAAGGGAACTTTCATGGAACTTTGTGACTTGCTTTCCCCTGCCCTGAGGCGCAAGAATACCAAGATGAGAGCAGCCCTCACAGTTGAGAAGCAAGTGGCAATAGCCCTGTGGAAGCTTGCAACACCAGACAGCTACCGGTCAGTTGGGAATCAATTTGGAGTGGGCAAATCTACTGTGGGGGCTGCTGTGATGCAAGTAGCCAACGCAATCAAAGAGCTGCTGATATTAAGGGTAGTGACTCTGGGAAATGTTCAGGTCATAGTGGATGGCTTTGTTGCAATGGGATTCCCTAACTATGGTGGGGCCATAGACGGAACCCATATCCCTATCTTGGCACTGGAGCACCAAGCCAGCGAGTACATAAACAGCAAGGTGCTTTCAATATTGCTGCAAGCACTGGTGGATCACAAGGGACGTTTCACCACCATCAACGTGGGATGGCCGGGAAAGGTACATAACGCTTGCATCTTCAGGAACTCTGGTCTGTTTCAAAAGCTGTAGGAAGGGACTTTCTTCCCAGACCAGAAAATAACCGCTGGGGATGTTGAAATGCCTATAGTTATCCTTGGGGACCCAGCCTACCCCTTAATGCCATGGCTCATGAAGCCATACATAGGCAGCCTGAGGAGTAGTCAGGAGCTGTTCAACTACAGGCTGAGCAAGTGCAGAATGGTGGTAGAATGTGCATTTGGACGTTTAAAAGCATGCTGGCGCAGTTTACTGACTCGGTTAGACCTCAGCGAAACCAATATTCCCACTGTTATTACTGCTTGCTGTGCGCTCCACAATATCTGTGAGAGTAAGGGGGAGACGTCTGTGGCGGGGTGGGAGGTTGAGGCAAATCGCCTGGCTGCTGGTTATGCACAGCCAGACACCAGGGTGGTTAGAAGAGCACAGGAGGGTGCGGTGCGCATCAGAGAAGCTTTGAAAACCAGTTTCATGACTGGCCAGGCTACGGTGTGAAAGTTCTGTTTGTTTCTCCTTGATGAAATCCCCCGCCCCTTGGTTCACTCTACTTCCCTGTAAGCTAACCACCCTCCCCACCTCTCTTCGATCACCACTTGCAGAGACAATAAAGTCATTGTTGCTTCACATTCATCCATTCTTTATTAATTCATCACACAAATAGAGGGATAATTACTAAGGTAGCCCAGGAGGGGTGGTGGAGGAGGGAAGGACAAGGCCACACAGCACTTTAAAACTTTAAAACTTATTGAATGCCAGCCTTCTGTTACTTGGGCAATCCTCTGGGGTGGAGTGGCTGGGTGGCCGGAGGCCCCCACAACGCGTTCTTGGGCGTCTGGGTGAGGCGGCTATGGAACTTGGGGAGGAGGGCGGTTGGTTACACAGGGGCTGTAGCGGCGGTCTGTGCTCCTACAGCTCAACCATACGCTGGAGCATATTAGTTTGATCCTCCAGCAGCCTCAGCATTGAATCCTGCCTCCTCTCATCACGCTGCCGCCACCTTTCAGCTTCAGCCCTCTCTTCAGCCCGCCACTTACTCTCTTCAGCCTGCCACCTCTCCTCCCGGTCATTTTGTGCTTTCCTGCACTCTGACATTGTCTGCCTCCATGCATTCGTCTGTGCTCTGTCAGTGTGCGAGGACAGCATGAGCTCAGAGAACATTTCATCGCGAGTGCGTTTTTTTCGCCTTCTAATCTTCGCTAGCCTCTGGGAAGGAGAAGATCCTGTGATCCTTGAAACACATGCAGCTGGTGGAGAAAAAAAAAAGGGACAGTGGTATTTGAAAAGACACATTTTATAGAACAATGGATAAACGTAAACCACAGTAAACCTTGCTGTTAATATTACATACATAGCACATGTGCTTTCATTACAAGGTCGCATTTTGCCTCCCCCTCCCCATCCCGCGTGGCTAACAGCGGGGAACATTTCTGTTCAGCCATAGGCAAACAGCCCAGCAAGAACGGGCACCTCTGAATGTCCCCTTAAGAAAAACACCCTATTTCAGCCAGGTAACCATGAATGATATCACTCTCCTGAAGATAACACAGAGAGATAAAGAACGGATGTTGTTTGAATGCCAGCAAACATACACTACAATGCTTTGTTCTACAATGATTCCCGAGTATGTGCTACTGACCTGGAGTGGAAAAGTGTCCTACCATGGTGGATGGAATAAGGCTGCCCTCCCCAGAAACCTTTTGCAAAGGCTTTGGGAATATATCCAGGAGAGCCACGAATGCCAGGGCAAATTAATCATTAAACATGCTGGCTTTTAAACCTTTTATATTATTTTAAAAGGTACACTCACCAGAGGTCCCTTCTCCACCTGGTGGGTCCGGGAGGCAGCCTTGGGTGGGTTCGGGGGGTACTGGCTCCAGGTCCAGGGTGAGAAACAGTTCCTGGCTGTCGGGAAAACCGGTTTCTCCGCTTGTTTGCTGTGAGCTATCTACAGCCTCCTCATCATTGTCTTCCTCGTCCCCAAAACCTGCTTCCGTGTTGCCTCCATCTCCACTAAAGGAGTCAAACAACCCGGCTGGGGTGGTGGTGGCTGAACCCCCTAAAATGGCATGCAGCGCATCATAGAAGCGGCATGTTTTGGGCTCTGACCTAGAGCGGCCGTTCGCCTCTCTGGTTTTCTGGTAGGTTTGCCTCAGCTCCTTAAGTTTCACGTGGAACTCCTTCGGGTCCCTGTTATGGCCTCTGTCCTTCATGCCCTGGGAGATTTTCACAAATGTTTTGGCATTTCGAAAACTGGAACGTAGTTCTGACAGCACGGATTCCTCTCCCCATACAGCGATCAGATCCTGTACCTCCCATTCAGTCCATGCTGGAGCTCTTTTGCGATTCTGGGACTCCATCATGGTCACCTCTGCTGATGAGCTCTGCATGGTCACCTCTGCTGATGAGCTCTGCATGGTCACCTGCAGCTTGCCACACTGGTCAAACAGGAAACTGAAATTCAAAAGTTCGCGGGCCTTTTCCTGTCTACCTGGTCAGTGCATCTGAGTTGAGAGTGCTGTCCAGAGCAGTCACAATGGAGCACTCTGGGATAGCTCCCAGAGGTCAATACCATCTAATTGTGTCCACAGTAGCCCAAATTTGACCCAGCAAAACTGATTTCAGCACTAATCCCCTTGTCGGTGGAGTAAGGAAATCAATTTTAAGAGCCCTTTAAGTCGAAAAAAAGGGCTTCATCATGTGGATGGGTGCAGGGTTACATCGATTTAACACTGCTAAATTTGACCTCAATGCCTAGTGTAGACCAGGGCTAAGTGCATGACCTTCCACTTTGCACTATTCAATGTCATTCCATTTCTATTACTCCAGTTTACAAGGTCATCCAGATCTTCTTAGATGATATTGCAGTCCTCCTCCATATTGGCTATACCTCACAACGTTGTGTCATCTGCACATTTTATTAGCACATTTTCACTTTTTGTGCCAAGGTCAATAACAAAAATGTTAAATAAGATTGGTCCCAAGACCAATCCCTGAGGAACTCCACTAATAGTAACCTCCCTCCAGCCTGACAGTTACCCTTTCAGTATGACCCATTGTAGTCTCCCCTTTAAGCAGTTCCTTATTCACCTTTCAATTCTCATATTAATCCCCATCTTCTCCAATTTAACTAATAATTTCCTATGTGGAACTGTATCAAGTGTCTTACTAAAATCTGGGTAGATTAGATCCACTGCATTTCCTTTGTCTAAAAAAATCAGTTATGTTCTCAAAGAATGGAATCAGGTTGGTCTGGCAGGAGGTGCCTTTTGGAAAACCAGTTTGTATTTTATCCTGCTTACTGTTCACCTCTATGTCACTAACTACTTCCTCTTTCAAAATTTGTTCCAAGACCTTGCATATAGTTGAGGACAAACTAACAGGACTGTAGTTTCTTGAATCACTTTTTTCCTCCTTTCATAAAAATAGGAACTATATTAGCAATTCTCAGTCTTAGGGTATGACCCCCGGATTTACAGATTCATTAAAAATCTTTGCTATTGGGCTTGCAATTTCATGTGCCAGTCTCCTGCTGGTCAAACAGCTCCCTCTCCACAGAATCTTGCTTAACCTTAATTAACAACAGAGGCATTAGAGAGACAAGATGGGTGAGGTAATATCTTTCACTGGGCCAACTTCTGTTGGTGAGAGAGACAAGCTTTCGAGCTTACATAGAGCTCTTCTTCAGGGCTGGGAAATGTACGCAGTGTCACAGCTAAATACAAGGTGGAACCAATTATTTAGACTAAGTAGTTAACACATATATGATGTTTTATTTAGCTGAGACACTCTGAGTATATTTCCTAGACCTGAAGAAGAGCTCTGTGTTTTTGTGTCTCTCACCAGCAGAAGTTGATCCAATAAAAGATATTACCTCACCCACCTTGTCTCTCTAGTATCCTAGGACCAACATGGCTACAACAACACTGCATAAAGAGCACATGTACATAGAGAACGTCTTCCTAAAACTGAACGTTTGCTTCCAACCCAAGAAAAAAAGTAGAAGACTATATGTAACAGGAACACCCGGTAATGCTACTATAGCAATTTATTAACTGACAGATACAGTCTTTTTAAGGAGTAATTATAATTGATGTTTGAGTATGATGTAGAAAAAATTGTAAATAATCAATTTGGGTCATTATGAGTGTAAGTTCACATGCATTGGAGGCTCTTGTCATTAGCAGGTACATATCTACCTCTGGATCATAAAAAGATTTACATCCAACTTGACTTATGTGAATGTTCCTATTAATACCAATTAGGCAAATCACATGATTCAGGTCATATGTGTAAGTACTGGCACAATCCGACAAAAATATTTTTCTTTTTCAAAATGGGTTTGTGTTGTTACTGTTCTGTCTCTCATCAATATTATTTAGTTGGGTTCAGACTTTGTTGCAATAAAATCTGCATTTCTTTATACTTAAGAGTAATATGTTTTTATTGTAGTGTAAGATATATAATGTCCTTAATAACTCATTTCCTTTTTAGTGGGTTTTGTAAATTGTGATAGGTAGCTATATTGCTTTAATTTACAAACCTTTACATGTTTTTGAAACAAAAGGATTTTTTGGTTTTGGAATTTTCTAGGTTTAACATCTTTATAATTTTCTTTTATGTATTTAACCCCTGCCGGCTCAGTGTGGCACTGTGTCCCCCTCTAGAGGTGGCTAGGCCACTTAGAGAATGATGAGCCTTCAACAGCCCTAGCTAAGTGAGATGTAGCTTTTAGATCAGGCAGTAGAGGTTCATACTTTAACTTCAAGAGGTCCCAGGTTTGATCCCCACTGATGATGTCTGAGGTGGTCAACATTACATGTAGATAAAAGATAACAATTTAAAAATACTTAAATTGTATGACCAGATTCCCAGATTTTTTATTTAAAAAACAGAACAGCATTGGCCAAGCTAATGACTTCTTTGGAGCGCTGCTTCATTCTGTGGCTGACCAATGTCTGCTGATGTCAATGAAAAGACTCCCATTGACATCAGTTGGCTTCAGATCAGGCACACTGACCCCAATCCACAGAGGTATTTAGGTACTTAAACCCAGACTTAATAATCTAAGTCCCAGTTTTAGGCTCCATGGGACCAACAAAACTCTTAGAACCCTGTAGGTGCCTACATTCACTTGACACCTAAGTTTTCAGAGTAAAAGTTCCCTTGGTGTCTAAGTCTCTGTGTCTGAGCAAATGCACACTGCTGTCCAACTCTGGGCATCCAGAGGCCTATATCCCACCAAAGCCCTAAAGCAATTCACAAATCAGAAGAAGACAGGCATTTAGCCACCTATCCTGCTTGTGGAGCCCAGTCCAGTAGTCATGCTCAGAGGCTTACTAGACTGGACCCCATTCAGAATCTGGCTCAAGGAATAGGTGGTGCCACCCACATTATAATTTTTAGACCAGTGGGATAGGAGCCCTCATCAAGGACGTGGGAGACCCAGGTTCAATTCCCTCCTCTCTACCGGAAGGGGAAAAGGATTTTGAACATGGGTCTTCCACCTCTCAGGAGAATACTCTAAGCCACTGGTTCAATGACTAACTATTTATCCACAGTGGAACAGTCCCACTGGTTAGCTTGGGCAGCTCCCCACCTAGGATGCTGGCTTTTGTGGATCACATTCTAAGATGCCTATCTCTCCCCATTCATTGCATAGGGAGCCTAAGCACCTAACTCAGGCTTTGTGGATCAGTGTTTCTGTGATTTTCTAGACACTGCAATGCTCAGCATTGCATAGCTAAATCCATTTATGGATCTGAGCCACTATTCACACCTGACAACAGCTGCATGTTAAATAATTAACTATGCCGGCCATGTATGCATGCACACTACAGCTTAACATTACGTTGAATATTGTTTCATAAAAATGCTAAAAATTCAGAGCAGTTTCAGACCCTGCAACGTGTTCCATCATGCAGACCGCCAATACCCATGCAGAGCTCACTGTAAAATTGGGGCTTATGGGTCAAACTCAAGACTAAAACTCAGGTCTTCTGGTTCCATACGCAGTGCCTAAAGACACTAGACCACAATTTCTCCCAGCCCAGTCCCTAAACCTGTGAGCCTTAGTTACCACATCTGGAAAATATGGCTAATGGTAATTCTGTGCTCTTGTGTAGTGTATTCTTATGTACAGATTTCAAAGCACTTTACCAAAAGCAGGAATTGATTAGTAGCCCATTTTACAGTTAGCCAAAGTGCAAATTTTTGAAGCAATTTATATGTTAGGCCGAGCTCTAGGCAATAAAATATGGGCCTGCTACCCCACACATCTGGGTTCTGTTTCTAACTTTGGAAGACAGACCTCTGCACATTCTCCTTAGGGAAAGGAGGTAGTTTGATTTGACATGGATGACTAGTTTTATCAAATCCTTGAATTTCCTTTCACTTTTAAGATTAGCCTTTCACCATTCTCACCCTACCCAGCAGCTAGACTACAAGTAAAAAAGACACAAATAGAAACTGCAATTTCTATCTTCTGCTGTTTTTTTCCACTCTTTTTCCCTGTGTGTAGTTGACTTCAGAAGGAACCGGATCAGATTTTATCAGTTCTGGAGCTTCCATTTATAACTAACTGCCTATTTCCCTCCCTTTCCAGTAAAGACTTACTACATCTAAAAATGATCAATATTTTTTGCTTGAAAAAATTTTAAATGAAAGTGAAATAAAGGGAAATTGAATAAAAGAATCTATTAAAATGAAAGTTTCCTACCTTTAAGTTTCAAATGCTTTAACTTTATCCCTTATATATGTATAATGTCTGTGTCATTAGAACAGACATACTGGGTCAGACCAATGGTCCATCCAGCCCAGTATCCTGACTTCCAGCAGTAGCCAATGGCAGATGCTTCAGAGGGAATGAACAGAATAGAGCAATTATTGAGTGAGTCATGCTGTCAGAGGCTTAAGGACACCATAACCATCTTGGCAAACAGCCATTGATGGATCTATCCTCCATGAACTTACCTAATTCTTTTCTTAACCCAGTTATACTTTTGGCCTTCATAACATCCCGTGGCAATGATTTCCACAGGTTGATGGTGCACTGTGTGAAAAAGTACTTCTTCATGTTTGTTTTAAATCTGCTGCCTATTAATTTCACTGCATGATCCCTGGTTTTTGTGTTATGTGAAGGGCTAAATAACACTTACCTATTCACTTTCTCCACACCATTCATGATTTGATAGACCTCTATCATATCCTCCCTTAGTCATCTCTCTTCGAAGATGAACAAATCTAGTCTTTATAATCTCTCTTCAAATGGAAGATGTTCCATACCCCTAATAATTTTTGTTGCCCTTCTCTTACTTTTTCCAATTCTAATATAACTTTCTTGAGATGGGGTGTCTAGAAATGTAGTAGTCAAGGAGTGGGTTTACCATGGATTTACTATAGTGGCATTATGACATTTTCTGTCTTCTGTTCTACTGTTTTCCTAACATTCTGTTAGCTTTTTTGACCACTGCTGCATATTGAGCCAATGTCTTCAGAAAACTATCCACAATAACGCCAAGATCTCTTTCTTTGAGTGGTAACAGATAATTTAGATCCCATCATTTTGTATGTATAGTCAGGATTATGTTTCCCAATGTGCATTACTTTGCACCTATCAACAATGAATTTCATCTGCCATTTTGTTGCCCAGTCACCCAGTTTTGTGAGATTCCTTTGTAATTCTTTGCAGTCTGCCTTGGACTTAACTATCTTGACTAATTTTGTATCCTCTGCAAACTTTGCCACATCACTATTTACCTCTTTTTCCAGATCAGTTATGAACATGTTGAACACCACTGATCCCCGTTCAGATCCTTGGGGTACCACACTATTTACCTCTCTCCATTGTGAAACCAATCATTTATTCCTACCTTTTGTTTCCTATCTTTTAACCAGTTACTGCTCTATGAGAGGATCTCCCCCCTTATACCATGACTACTTACTTTGCTTAAGAGCCTTTGGTAAGGGTTTTGTCAAAGGCCTTCTGAAAATCCAAGTACACTATATTGACTGGATCACCCTTATCCATATAAAGAAAAGGAGTACTTTTGCATTCAATGAAGTGAGCTATAGTTCACGAAAGCTTATGCTCAAATAAATTTGTTCATCTCTAAGGTGCCACAAGTACTCCTTTTCTTTTTGCGAATTCAGACTAACACGGCTGCTACTCTGAAACCTCATCCATATGTTTGTTGACACGAAATAATTCTAATAGATTGATGAGGCATGATTTCCCTTTAGAAGAGCTGTTTGCTCTTTCCCTTATAATACTCCTTTGACATAGATCTTCATTGTTGGCTATGAGGGCATCATCATTAGCAAATTGAAGTTCCCTGATTAGCACCTTTTTGACTTAGGTCTTTGACTTATGTCGGGACAGGTTGAAGAGTTTCCCCATCTGATCTTGTGTGGAGATACATTCCATCTTTCATGTCCTTAAACACACAGTTCAAGAGTACTAAGAAGAAGATTCCAAAGAGTGTAGGGGAAATAACATAGCCCTCATAGCCCACAATGAAGATCTACTACAAGAACTCATGGACTGTCTTTCAAGTGCCTGTCAGGCATTTGCTTTCACCATTAGCATCAAGAAAATGGTTGTATTAGGACAGGGGGTTCCACAAGATCCTTCAGTTACCTTAAATGCAAACTAGCTAGAAATAGTCCAAAAGTTCAGCTATTTAGGTTTTACAGTGACCAGCAACTTCTCACTGGATGAAGAATTAAATGTTCACATTGAAAAGGCTGCCACCACCTTTAGCATACTAAAAGAGCCTGGAACAACTCAAAGCTTACCATCAAGACCAAAATGCTAGTTTACCAAGCTTATGTCCTCAGCATAGGTGCCGACTCCGTGGGTGTTCCGGGGCTGGAGCACCCATGGGAAAAAAATAGTGGGTGCTCCCCCTAACAGAACCTCCCCCTCCCCCAAGCGCCTCCTGCCCACTGTTGGGCCCTGTGAATCAGTGCCTCCCCCTCCCGCCCAGCACCCACCGCCTGCCGTGGATTAGCTGTTTCTCAGTGTCAGGAGGCGGTGGGGGGAGGAGGGAGGAGCAAAGATACAGCATATTCGGTGGAGGGGGCGGGGCGGGAAGAGGTTGGGTGGGAGCGAAGTGGGGGAGAGAAGCAGGGTGGGGGTGGGGCCTTGGGGAAAGGAGTGAAGTGGGGACGGGGCCTGGGGGGTACTGGCGGGGAGCAGCCCTCGCCATATTAGAAATTTGGCACCTATGATCCTCAGAACTCTCATGTATGGGGGGAAACATCGACAACTTACGCTCATTAGCAGAAAAGGTTAAACAATTTCCACCTATGTTGTTTACAGTGCATACTTAAGACCAAATGGCAAGATAAAGACACCAATGCAGAGATTTTTCAAAGGGCAAATTTACCAAGTGTGACAGCCCTGCTCAAACAAAGATGACTGTTCTGATTGGGCCATCTGAGTAGATTGGAAGGTGGACGCATACTCAAGGACATGCTATACATGGAACTATCAGAGGGAACAAGAACAGGACATCCCAAGCTTCACTATAAAGACACATGTGAGTGAGAGATGAAGGAATTTGGAATTGATCCTGACCAATGGGAAATCTTGGCAAGTGATTGTACCAAGTGGTGCCATCATCTCCATCAGGGTATCAAAGTCCATGACAGAAGCTGGCTCCTACAGCTTGAAGAGAAAAGAGCCTGTAGGAAGCAAGCAGCCCCCAATCAAGATACATACATTTGCAATAATTGCCAAAGATCATGCAAATCTCAGATTGGACTATTCAGTCACATGAGACATGGCAAACCAATTACAACACAGGCTGCCATTCCCACTGTCTCTTGCAGACAAAAGGATGCCAACAACTCCTTGGAGGAAGGACAGTACAGTTATCCTGATTTTATAGACAGGGAAATGAGATACAGAGAGGCTAATTGATTTGCCAGAGATCACACAGGAAGCCTACGGAAGAGCAGGGACTTGAACACAGATTTTGTGGATTATAGGCTAGCAGCTAAACCACTAATCCTCTCTCTAGCTCACTTTCTGGCTCAGCTGTGATGGTGGACCATGGGAGTCTCGTGTTACACTGTGGCATCTCAGGTGAACACAGATGAATGTTGACTTGACCCAAAACAAAATGTTTCTGATTTTCTTGACAGAAAATCCACTAAAATTTATCTTTTACAATGGAAAATTATAATTTCAACAAAATCCTATTTTCTGATGGTAAACTATTTTGTTCAAACTTTTCAACTTTCTCTATTGGTGAAGTGCCTTATGCAGTATAAAATATTTATACTTGAGTAGTACCTCCTCAGAGTTGATAATAAATAATAATAATTTGTTCATATCTTATTTCAGGGAATTTGAATATGCTACATTAGATGGTATTTTTCCAAGCTTGGGTGAATGTTCCTCTTCCTTCTGTATAGGCAATTCTGAAAGGAACTTCTAGCCCATTATTTTATATGTGCCTCTGTCATCTCTCTTCTTAATCTTCTCTTCTCTAAACAGGCCTTGTATTCTTACTTTTTTTTACTCTTTTGTCATTCAGAAGCCCCCCATGCTTCTTGATATTTTATCTATATTGTATTTTTGCTTCTGAAAAATGGAGATTAAATATTTTGGGACAAATTCTGCTCTCAGTAACACTAGTTAAAGTCCATTGATGCCAGTGGACTTGCAGCAGTGTAAGCGAGACCAGAGCTTGGCTCTTGCTCTTTAAAGATAAATAATAAATCCTCATTGTTGCCAGATAGCAGTTCACTAAAGAGGTTTAGAGAAAGGACTACTAATTTGCACTAACAACAAAAATGTCAGTGCTTAAGCACTGTAATGTATTTCCTAAGCGGTTGATCCTGAGCTCTAACGCATTTATCAATATCACCATAAAAGTGGAATGATTGGTATATCTGAGGGACACAGGCATTTTCATGCTAAACTTTAGTTCATACTGTACTAGACTCTAGTTATACAGCCGATGAAGTGAGCTGTAGCTCACGAAAGCTTATGCCCAAATAAATTTGTTAGTTTCTAAGATGCCACAAGTCCTCCTTTTCTTTTTGTAGACTCTAGTTAGTAGACTAAATTTAGACATTGTACACGGATTTTATCAGCATCTGTGTTTGAATGATGTCCTGCACATGTACGTGACTACTGCCCCCACTGTGGATTTTCCAACTCCAAAATGATTTTCCACTGACTAGTAGCAATCAGGAGTTGTAAGCTTCCAGAGTGCAATCACCACTTGCTTCTAACTGTCAGTGAAATTCTCACTCTGCTGTCCCTGTGCTGGGATGAATTTGGCACACAGATCCAGGAACATGAGCTTTCGCATCCAAAAGTTCTGCAGCTCCTGCTCATTGTCCCAAACTTACATTACAGTGTGATCCCAACAGTCAGTGCCTCTTTCTCAGGTCCAGAGTTTTTTATTCTTTGAAAATAGGAAGGAGCATGACCCTACCTGCCAAAGGTGGCGTTTGTGGACCCCATTCTTAGGTACCTGTCTCAGCCTTGGCACCTATACAAGACTTTGTGGGTCCCATTATTGTTCCAGTGATTTGTCTAGGTGATTAAAGGTTATGTATTGCAATTCTTAATCCCTTTGTCTAGGACTAGCTGATCGGTTTCTTTCTCCATTGGGTACTTGTAAAACATAGCAGAAACAGAGTTTGGCACAATGGTTTCTGCCCTGAAACATGTTTTGGTTGGCAAGATGCCATAATTTAAAAACAGAAACACCTATTTTCTGAGCTGTGTATGTATGTGATGTGAGACTGATTCAAATTTTTAACAGTGAAGGTAACTAACCATCAAAACAACTTATCAAGGGCTGTGATGGATTCTCCATCACTAGAAATTTTAAAATCAAGATTGGATGTTTTTCTAAAAGATGCTCTGGCTCAAACAAATGAAATCAGGGAATTCCTATGCCCTTCTTACGCAGGAGGTCAGAATATATGAATATACTCATCCCTTTAGGCCTTTCAATCTATTAAGCTAAAGATAGGCTCGAACAAAATTGCCACCGTGTCATATTTTTTTAGATCCAAAAGTAAAGGCTTCTGCAACTAGAGTTACTGTGGATCTGCACAAGAGTCCAAATAAAAAGCCTCTTTCACCCTGAATACAAGGATCTGCCTTCAGGCCTTTCTCAGGCTCATCAGTCCAGTTCCCATTCAGTGACAGGATTTCTATACCTCTCGAAGTAGCACCATAAGGGCACAGCAGAGCACAGTACTCCCCTCCATGCCTGACTAAAGACCCTGGTAAGTGAAGCAACTGTCCACTCTGGTTTTACATTCACTCCCCTTAGCACTGGGGCTACTTCCTACGTGACCCCGTTTACCTCTTAAAAACTTTACCCTGACTCCTCCACTGTCAGTTCCCAAGTAAGGCCTGCTCAGGCTCATTCCCCAGTTTCCACATCAAGGGAACCACTCCTGAGTATTCTGGAGTCTTGCCAGCCAATTACTATCCTCCCAGCTCTTCCCATTGGCTTCTTTTAGCTGGAGCCACACCCCCAACTTTTTCTCATTCTACTTGCCAGAAAAGAAAAGGAGTACTTGTGGCACCTTAGAGACTAACAAATTTATTAGAGCATAAGCTTTCGTGAGCTACAGCTCACTTCATCGGATTCCACCAAATGCATCCGATGAAGTGAGCTGTAGCTCACAAAAGCTTATGCTCTAATAAATTTGTTAGTCTCTAAGGTGCCACAAGTACTCCTTTTCTTTTTGCGAATACAGACTAACACGGCTGCTACTCTGAAACCTGTCATTACTTGCCAGAAAGTCTCTCAGCCTGTTGTTCCTCCTGTCAGCTCCTCCACTGTGTCAAAGATATTTGATAGTAGGTGCAGCTTCTGGGCTGCTGTCATGTGATCCTTGGTCTCATCATTCAGTTGCAAGTCAGAGCTGGGGCCTAAGCCTTGAGGTTTGGCACTTTAACTTTATTTTACCACTTTTTTTTTCTTTTTTTGCAAGAAGCTCTTTTACCTTGTGGATTTTATGATTATTACTGAATTGAACTAGAGTACTGTTCAGTAACAATTTCCCTCTTTATAAAGCATTGTCATGCTAACATATGTTTTGCATATGAGCTAAGATAATTGATTGAGATCTGCACAGCTCTGATAATAGTGTCTGATCCTACCTTGCAAACATATCTGCTTAACATTACTACTGTGGGTAGTACCATTGAAGTCAACAGGGCTACTTGCAGTTGTAAAGTTAAGCACATGCATAAACATTTGCAACATCAGGGCTTTTGTTAGTTAACTACTACTTCAGTTGGGGCAAAACCCATTTTTTTTTCTGGGCCCACAAAATAATGCTAATTGCTTAATTCTTTTAACATCTCAGGGAATATTTTTTTAAAATTCAAGATGTAAAATTAATATGAATAATACTTGGCATTTGTGTAGTCCAACTCATGCCCTGCCTTAGGGCAGTTTTTATGCTGGCTTTAAGGCTTGTGAATTCAGCCATTTGGGGATTGACCTGTGATGGAGGAAATGATACTATTTTACACCCACTTTGCACAACTGTAAATGACTCCAGAAAGTGTCAGGCAGTGGAGATTCTGCCCATGAACAGGTTAGAACAATGACATAGAAGTAGGAAACTTCGGATTCCTGCAGATTTTTCTCTCTTCTTGCTGGAGGCGTATTGATATTGTTTTGGAGGGTACTTTATGAACAAAACTTGTTTTGAGCTATAGTATTATGCTAAGATAGTATGGATCATTCAGAATACAGTATATCCTTATGGCACTTTCTATTTGTAGGTGAAACATAGGACTACATTGATTATTATGCAGGATATTAAACTCCATGTGGTACAGTTTCAAATTAGCACATGTGCTGTTTCTTTCAGTCTATTGAACTTCTACTTCCTTATGAAAGTTTTCCTTTCAAATATAAGAAGATAGCACTACTTCTGGAGGTACAAGATCCAGCTCTAGGTCACAGGAGAATACAAGGAAAATGGGTCAGCAGCAGAGTTGAAAATACCTAATTCTCTGCTGTAACAGATCTACTGATTTCACAAGAATTTGGTTTAGTTTTCCCTTCAGGAACCAGTAAGATTTTGTTACTAACTTCTGAAAAATTTCCAATCACCACGGCATGAGAGTTTTATTCTGCCCTATAACTTGTATAGATCTGATCCACATTTTTTTGAATAGTGTGCTGCAGTTAGGGCTTTTACCTCCTATTGTCCAATTTAACCAGGCTTTGAGGATATCATTTTGCAGACACCGTTTACAGATTCAATAAATAAATAAATAAATAAATTAAATAAAAACTCACTGATTTACAAACTACATTTATATAAGGCCCCAGTTCAGCAGAGCAGTTAAGCATGTGCTCAACTGTTTTGTTGAATAAGGGCCTAAATCTATAAGGTGAAATCCTGGCCTCATTAAAGTAAATGGGAGTTTTGCCATTGACTTCAGTAGAGTGAGAATTTCACTCATAAACCTTTGACCCTGAAGTTTTGAGCATTTTTAGTGAGAATGACTTAAGACTGTTCTCTAACTCAATGGACTTTCTGCCTGCATCTGACCTGCATCTGACCATTATATTTCACTCCATGTCACCTAAAATGCTGGTGCTATAAAACCACCCTCCTGTCCTACCGCTTAAAATTACTCCCTTCTTAAAATTCTTTCACTGGCTCCTCCTCACCTTTAACATTAAATTTAAACTTCTCATCTTCTCTTGCAAGATCTTGCGCAGCTCCCATCCTGTTTATTATCTCTGCCCTCATTTCTTTCTTCTCCTTTAGCTCCTTCCCACTTTTCTTCCCATCTGCCCCTCTGTGTTCTTTTTCAGTTCTCTTCTATATAGTTTCTTCCACACAGCCCGCATGCTTAAAACAATTAGTCTCCCTCTTTTGTGCCAAACATCTCTTCTCAAACCACACATTTTCCATAAAGTTTATCAAAAATGTCACCTGTAAGATTACTTCATCTCAAACTCATAATGGCATCTGATGTGAGAAATGGGTTTTTTTGTTTCTGTACTGGATTGTGAAAATGTTAGGGAAAGGAATGTGTTTTATTTGTGTGAATAGCATGGAGCACACTGTCAGTGCTAATACATTTTAATGTGTGAGAAATTTGCTTATATTAGAAACTTTGAAAACATGCCTTGCAAGAAAATGCATCAGAAGTTAAGCAGAAATACCCCCATACCCCTCCCCAAGGTAAAACGAGCTTAAGTGGAAGAGAAAAGAGACTATGGAATGTGCATGTAAAATACTAAGAAACAATGTAATGAAAGAGATCAGCAAATGTGATTTTAAATAAATAATCAGAGAACTGCTGTTGCAGACTAGATTAACTCCAATGCTTCAGTGAAAATTTAACGTAAGGCACTTTTGTAATTTAAGGAATCCTTACCAAGGTGCCCCATTTTACAAGACCAATACAGCTCCTAAGAGAATACAAATTAGTGAACGGGATTAGTGATGAGGAAAATGGGAGATTCTCCTTTTATGCATAATGTACTTGAACTAGTGTCTTGTCTAGCTTTTTAAGTTAACTTTACAGGAAAAATATAAATTAATATATTGTTTGTTTCCTCCGGCTCCACTTTCTGCTATATAGAATTGAGTTTAGCTGAAGATTCAAGACTGAATCTTCCATGAATCAAACAGCACTCTGAGTTATTAAGGGTATATTTTCACTGCACAGTTAGCCTAATTTGAGTAACTCAAGTTAACTTGAGAGGAGTGAAATCAGCCACCCTGCAATATAATACTTCAGCTGCTGTCCTCACATTGGCACTGCACTCGCTTTTGGGGGCATAGTCCATGGTTCTTTGCAATGCAATAAGCTACTCTATGAATTATTTCTTAGTGAATTGTGGTAAAACTTGTCTGTCCTTTTTGGGCACTCGTGGAATTGATAGATGGTGTGGGCGGACTAGCAACACTTGAGTTGAGCTAACTTGCAGTCATGTTATCAGCTGATGAGTTGTGCTAACTCCTTGTAAGCCTATACCTCCTGATGGGCCAGCCAACTTGAGTCAAAAGCACCACTGCAATTGTTAAGGGATTTTGTGCATGGATGGAACTCAAATTAGGGGAACAGTTGAGTTATAACTTGAATTAACTTTGCAGTGAAGACAGGCTCTTAGTGATGAACCTTGCCTAGTGCAGTTAGTAGAAGGTGGTAATAAGAAAAAAAAGTCAATAAAAGGTTATAGTTATTGTATTTGACATTTTTCTTAAATAAATCTGAAAACAGGGTGTGTGGAGGGAGCTAGTTATTAAACTAGAATTTGAGGTTGTCAGTTTGAATAAGCTATTGTGGGAGAGAGAACTCTATTACCAGAATATAATGCCATGACAGCTTTATAAGGCCCTTTCCAATCAATACATAGCCTTTTGTGGTGTGCAAGTCACAAAAGATGTTTTATGGCCCTTGTACGCTCAGCTGAACAGATCAAAAGTAATTCCCACTGTTAACAGCTGAGAGTTGTGAAGATGCTCAGATAGTAGAGAATTCTATGTCTTCTGCCTCCCCATCTCTCGTTGAGACCATTCAGCTCACAGGAGCTTCTAAAAACAGTGTAATATCCCCTTGCTAGTGCTAGCAAGAAGCAAAACTGTAGTTCAGTGACATGAACCTTTCAATCAGCATCACTTAATGGGGAGAGTCTCCAACCTAAAACCCTCCTCCCGTGAGAGTGCTTTCCAGCTGAGCATAGCTTCTTCCTTTCTCCCTCAATCAATATTTGAGTTGAGGAGGGAAATCTTCCATCTGATAGGTCCATTTCACAAATCCGATGGGTCATAATCAAAGAGAGAGCTATTCTGGAGTACACAATTACTAATTCAACTGGGTAGGACTTCTCGCAGTCCAATTCTAAATGAAATCAAAATAGCCTTTGTACAGTCCAAAAGTCAAATAACTCTTAATGGGCTTCTTCCAGTCCCGATTTCTAAATAAACTGAAAGGAAAACCTATGTTCAAACAAAAATTCCTCACTTCTCCCAGAAACTCCTGAGATAAACTTTCTTCAGTCAGGTCTTTTCCCATAGGACAAGTTATATCATGCTGCTAGGTTGTTTAGTGCACACTTGTCTTATATTTCCCTTTGGAGTACATAACTCACTCCTGTTAACCACATATATTTCTCTCTCCTGGCTGGGCTCCCTGACAATACGTGCACTGAAGGCAAGAAAGCAGCTGTAGTAATTTCTCTGCTCATGCAGAGAGGTTTAACCCTATTTTTGCCAACAATGGGACAGAGTGATACATCCTGTCACAGCTTTTCATTTTCATAGAATCATAGAATCATAGAATCATAGAATATCAGGGTTGGAAGGGACCCCAGAAGGTCATCTAGTCCAACCCCCTGCTCAAAGCAGGACCAAGTCCCAGTTAAATCATCCCAGCCAGGGCTTTGTCAAGCCTGACCTTAAAAACCTCTAAGGAAGGAGATTCTACCACCTCCCTAGGTAACGCATTCCAGTGTTTCACCACCCTCTTAGTGAAAAAGTTTTTCCTAATATCCAATCTAAACCTCCCCCATTGCAACTTGAGACCATTACTCCTCGTTCTGTCATCTGCTACCATTGAGAACAGTCTAGAGCCATCCTCTTTGAAACCCCCTTTCAGGTAGTTGAAAGCAGCTATCAAATCCCCCCTCATTCTTCTCTTCTGCAGACTAAACAATCCCAGCTCCCTCAGCCTCTCCTCATAAGTCATGTGCTCTAGACCCCTAATCATTTTTGTTGCCCTTCGTTGTACTCTTTCCAATTTATCCACATCCTTCCTGTAGTGTGGGGCCCAAAACTGGACACAGTACTCCAGATGAGGCCTCACCAGTGTCGAATAGAGGGGAACGATCACGTCCCTCGATCTGCTCGCTATGCCCCTACTTATACATCCCAAAATGCCATTGGCCTTCTTGGCAACAAGGGCACACTGCTGACTCATATCCAGCTTCTCGTCCACTGTCACCCCAGGTCCTTTTCCGCAGAACTGCTGCCGAGCCATTTGGTCCCTAGTCTGTAGCGGTGCATTGGATTCTTCCATCCTAAGTGCAGGACCCTGCACTTATCCTTATTGAACCTCATTAGATTTCTTTTGGCCCAATCCTCCAATTTGTCTAGGTCCTTCTGTATCCTATCCCTCCCCTCCAGCGTATCTACCACTCCTCCCAGTTTAGTATCATCCGCAAATTTGCTGAGAGTGCAATCCACACCATCCTCCAGATCATTTATGAAGATATTGAACAAAACGGGCCCCAGGACCGACCCCTGGGGCACTCCACTTGACACCGGCTGCCAACTAGACATGGAGCCATTGATCACTACCCGTTGAGCCCGACAATCTAGCCAGCTTTCTACCCACCTTATAGTGCATTCATCCAGCCCATACTTCCTTAACTTGCTGACAAGAATGCTGTGGGAGACCGTGTCAAAAGCTTTGCTAAAGTCAAGAAACAATACATCCACTGCTTTCCCTTCATCCACAGAACCAGTAATCTCATCATAAAAGGCGATTAGATTAGTCAGGCATGACCTTCCCTTGGTGAATCCATGCTGACTGTTCCTGATCACTTTCCTCTCCTCTAAGTGCTTCAGGATTGATTCTTTGAGGACCTGCTCCATGATTTTTCCAGGGACTGAGGTGAGGCTGACCGGCCTGTAGTTCCCAGGATCCTCCTTCTTCCCTTTTTTAAAGATGGGCACTACATTAGCCTTTTTCCAGTCATCCGGGACTTCCCCCGTTCGCCACGAGTTTTCAAAGATAATGGCCAAGGGCTCTGCAATCACAGCCGCCAATTCCTTCAGCACTCTCGGATGCAATTCGTCCGGCCCCATGGACTTGTGCACGTCCAGCTTTTCTAAATAGTCCCTAACCACCTCTATCTCTACAGAGGGCTGGCCATCTCTTCCCCATTTTGTGATGCCCAGCACAGCAGTCTGGGAGCTGACCTTGTTAGTGAAAACAGAGGCAAAAAAAGCATTGAGTACATTAGCTTTTTCCACATCCTCTGTCACTAGCTTGCCTCCCTCATTCAGTAAGGGGCCCACACTTTCCTTGGCTTTCTTCTTGTTGCCAACATACCTGAAGAAACCCTTCTTGTTACTCTTGACATCTCTTGCTAGCTGCAGCTCCAGGTGCGATTTGGCCCTCCTGATATCTTTCCTACATGCCCGAGCAATATTTTTATACTCTTCCCTGGTCATATGTCCAACCTTCCACTTCTTGTAAGCTTCTTTTTTATGTTTAAGATCCGCTAGGATTTCACCATTAAGCCAAGCTGGTCGCCTGCCATATTTACTATTCTTTCGACTCATCGGGATGGTTTGTCCCTGTAACCTCAACAGGGATTCCTTGAAATACAGCCAGCTCTCCTGGACTCCCTTCCCTTTCATGTTAGTCCCCCAGGGGATCCTGGCCATCTGTTCCCTGAGGGAGTCAAAGTCTGCTTTCCTGAAGTCCAAAGCTTTTCTTACGGCTTTGCTCCATAAAGCATCTATTTGTCAAAGGGATTTCATCCTGACCTTGCATTCTTTTTTTTTTTCTGGCAGACTGATCTCTATGAGCCAGGGAAAATCTCAAACCTGCTCCTGAAAGGATATTAAGGATGGGATAGGGTAGGGTGATAGGCAGGTTGAAGATTAAGGTCGTTTCAGCAGTAATATAACTGGTTGGGTAAGTTCCAATAAGAAATGTAAGTAGTATAACTTGCATCAATTTATCATGAATTTGCTGTGCAAAACAAATGTAATTCACAGCAATGTGATATTCTGTTGGGATTAAATTCAGGTGTAGCATAAATGAATGAATCTCCCACTGAAATTAATGGTAGCTGAACATATATATAGGAGGGATGAATTTGGCCCAGGGAATATTGGGGATGGCATGGGTGCAAATTAATGTGTTTGTGGTGGAGTGCTGCTTTATCTTACACCCATCTTTAGTTGTTTTTCCTGCTGTACACCCCAATTCAGCTGGGGCCATTAGCCCAGAAGTCCCATTTAAATGAAAAAGGAAAATCAGGAGGAGTTTTGCAGGAGTAGGCAGTGCAGGATCAGACTTAGAGGTCCCCTTTCTAGCACATTAGAGGACTTTGTGGAAAAACTTAACAAATGCTGTCCATGCTGTACCTGTTTTCTGAATAGAAGGTTGGAGTGTGATCTTAGTTACGTTGGTGTAAATCTGAAATAACTCTAAAACAATGAAGATGGTTGGATTTACACCAGTGTAAATGAGATCATAATCTGTCTGCAGGTCTGTCAAACTGGCAGGGAACAGACTCACAACTGTTAAATCTCAGATTTAGATTTTTTGTGTGTGTGAAACCTTATCTCTAACTAAGTAAGTTTTTGAAACCTTACATGGGATTTTGAAAATTTGCCTTACAAAAAAGTTAAAGATGGAGCAGCAACTTAAACAAGCCCCTCAGAAAAGTACACCTTTATCGAAAGGCTCTTTAACACACTACTAGACCAGGTATAGCACACTCTTGTATCATGGCTTCTTCAGCAGATTGTCCAATCAACTTGCATTCAGTGGTGTTTAGCTAAAATGGAAGCTTATAGAACAGTTTATAAAGTTTGAGAAAGCGTTTACTTTTTAGTGCAGTTTCTGGCAACAAACTATTTAACTCCTAATAGATTGCTTTTACAACCACAGCCCAGCTGAGATCTGTCACACCTCTAAATCAATTGAACATTTTGTCCTATGAGAATAAAATGACTATAAATAAAAATAGCCAATTCTTTTTCTTTAGAGACCTGGTTCTCTATTTAGAAATAATCCCAAAAGAAAACCTACATTTTTAAATGGGGGAAAAATCTATATTTCAGGATCAAACTCTTAATAATCTGATAATTCTTTGCCTGGAGCTTGATCTTGCTTGAAACCAATGGTAGCCTTACCAATGCTTATTAGTGAAGGTAAGATCAAAGTAGTGTGTCTTGAACTTGGAGCAGAAAGAAATGATGTTTGTGATGGTCCTTTAGTTCCTGTGGAAATTCATTCCACGCACTTGGGCCAGCCCTGAAGGAAGCTTTGCCTCCTCCACAGATTAACTTTACCCTAATTATAAAGAGTTCCATCATGCCAGAGGAGCAGAGTTGTTGGCCCCAGTCTTCATCCTGGAACTTTAGGCCCTCTTTTAGATATCTTGGGCCAAGGCTACTTTGGCTTTGAGAACTTTGAAGATAAGGAAGAAAACCTTAAACTTAACTTTACCAAGGAGAACTTTTTAACTAGTGTCCAGTCTATCTCATACTATTGACTCATTACAACCAATTGAATTGTAGCATGCAAATTATTGTAGGGGAAGGATGAGGAGTGGTGGAGTTACCTTTGTCACAGTGGCCCCATTGAAAGTATTAGGTTGCAAATGTAGCTTATCCACAAAAATTCAATGAGTTTTAACTAGACAGAAATCTGGAAACTGACAGAGTAATCTTCTTCATCTTCCATGAGGAATTGTCCTCTTTGAAAGAGCTTCACTGCCACTGGGAACAATGGGAAGCAAAGCTACCTTCAGGAAAGATGGTGGTTCCCTAGACTCCCAGTAGGTGAAGAACAGCACTGTAAAGGCTGGCTGAATGGAGTCAGTTGCCATCTTTTTGATAGAAAGCCTTTGATCTCAGTCCCATTCAGAACAAAGAAAGATAGCAGACATTCTGAAAGAGGGCAGTTCTTCATGGAATTCTCTGAAGATTATTCACCAGCCTCTGCTGAAGGAAAAACTATCAAGAATGACTGCAAAAAATGACCATTAATCAGTTTAAAAAACCCTTCAAATATAGCCTATGCACAAGATTTCAGTGAATTTTAATTATAATTCAAAAATCACTAGGGACAAAAAAGGTTCTAACTCAGGGTGCTAAATTTCTTATGAAGCCCATTTTAAAATAAATTAAAACTCAAATTAATTGGCAAACTCACTGGTAAATCCTCAGAAAATTACATCTATACTCAGTAAGTGCTGTAATGCTAGGGAGGAGACACTATTTTTCATACATATCAAATAAATGGAATCCTTGATTTAAGTGCAGAAACTCAACTCAATCTTTACTGAGCTATAATAGGTCCCACCATGATCTTCCTTTAGTCAAGAAAGATTAAAATATATTAGAAATTGAGATAAATAGGACTTTTTATTGTACATTTACTGAAAATCAGTGGAGAAACATTCAGCTTGGGGTAAAATGATAATCATTGCCAGAAAAGTTTTCTGAGGATAGTGGTATATTTATTCCAAATTAATATGTGTACATAAGCAAAGAAAAATTCCAATGATTCTTCACACCATGTAGGGGAGATTTTATATTTTTACACACACACACCCCCTAGTATGAAATAAGTCTTAATCTCTCCATGCCAAACCAAAAATAGGGTTTATGTATTAAGAAAAGCAATAAAAAGATGAATGACTCTTCTAGAGATAGTATAGTCTGTTTAATGCACAGAGCAAAGTGCATTTTGGAAAATGGTACAGTATGATTTCAAATGTTAGTGGGATAGCAGGACTACTGCGCATTTTGCAATGTATCAGAATACCCATATATGTTGTATTTTGAAGTTCATCTTGAGGCTAGCTTTCATTGATATAATGTAAGTTGCCTCCCCATATAATGATCTAACTGTGATTCCAGAAGTGAAAAGATTATGCTATGGAGACTTACTTGATATGATTTACTACTGTATTTACTTTATTTCCCTCCTACCTTGCCCTGCACCAATGGACTTTCATTAATTAAATTTTTCTCTGTTGGGAACTTGCTATATCACTAGAGATTGAGTAATATTCTACTACTGAGTTCTCTTCAATGATAGCAAACATAGGCTTAAGTAATAACTGTATAGTTTTTGTTTAGAATTATAGGCTGACATTTTCAAAGCTGCCTAAGGAATTTGGATTCCTCGGCATCAAAATCCATTTGCCAATTTGGAGAATCTTAGTCATAATGTCATATTAGAGGTGATATAGTAATGATCAAGGAGGTTTTCAGTATCCAATCACACAGCCTCTGCAATTCTTTATAATATTTAACTCAACTGCAAATATTGAGGAGGATTTAAAGATGGTTAACTCATATCAGACTTTCCCAACAGTATTATGCAAAGTACTGTGGTACAGTAAATTACTCCTTGGGCAACCTTTTGAAAGGTTGGGTCTGTATGAGGAATAAGTCAATGCAGAATTTGCTTCTGTATCTTAAGGAAAGGGATTTTCTGAAGCACTCATTTAATTGATATTAAAATCGATAGCATAATTAGTATTATTTCTCCATAACATTTTCGTATGGAACTTGTATTACATTTTAGAAAAAAAAATACATGAAAGCATTAACATATCCTGAATGACACTTAAACTGCATTGTAATATCTTAACAAATAGTCCTTAAACTTCTGTAACCGCCCCCCTCAAAAATGTTTCTCTAAAAAGTAAACAGTCATGATCTAACACTTAAATGGGAGGAGAATTTTATAAGAAAAGCTGGCTATTAATGACTAGGCATAATCAAGAAAGATTAAAATATATTAGGAAATACGACTTAATTTGTCTGAACTCAGTGCAAGCATACATTTACTGAAAAAACAGTGGAGATGTATTAAGCTTGAGGTAAAATGATAATCAGCCTATGAACGGGTTACATTTGGGGCTGTATGTTTTTTGGAATGGCAAAGTTATCGGACTACTATGGAGGCTGGCAATCTGGTAGTGAAGTTACAAAAGTTTATACATACTTTTGTATTAAAATTTCCATATTTTTAATTAGTTATTTCAATATTTCATAGACTGTAATATGAAACCCTAGAAAGTTGTATTACATGATTCTTAAATGATGAATGATGTAAAAGGTAAAGCCTGTTTGGCTGGCATGTGAAAGCAGTCGTTGAAATTTAGGATTACTCCTTATATTTTACGCCCTATGATTCACAGACCCTGACTGATTTTTCTCTTTGTGGCTAACTCTTTGATTCAGAAGGTGTTGGCCTGTGGTGTTGGCCTACATGTCCAAACGTCTAATCAATCTTTCTACATTTGCTCTGTCTTTATTTTTTGTAGTGATCCAGAATTAAGTTAAGCATTAGGGTTCAAGTTTTTTCCCATTCCAAATATAATGTCTTCATCATCCAGAAATTATAGAGTATTTTGAGTTTAATAACTTTTCTTACCATAGCTATCATCCCCCAAATCCCAGATAGCGATGTAAGGTTGCTTTTCTTCCATTTGTGCTCCAGAAAGACTTCTCAGTGGGAAGTACATAAGGTATTACGCCTTCTTTCTGTTTAAAATACAACTTTTTATCACATCACATTTTTATCAGAGTTTTCTGACTGTTTGAATTTTTTTCTAGTTTCACAGATTACTTATTTAAGGCTTTTTTGGTGGCAATACAAAGAAAAGGAAAATTGAAGAGTTCCTTTCCGGGAGATGGAAGACATCAGATAACTGCGACATAGGTTTGCAGTCTTGTGATTTCTTTTGGGTGCAGGGCTGCTCCTGGATGCTCAGGTAGCAGTTCTGACCAAGAGCATGTTTTTCCATCTGCCTCTGGTGAGAAAAGCACTACTACCACTTCTTTCTGATCTGGATCTTCCCATCATTATCCTGGGATTTATCAGCATGAGATTGTCTCGCTTCATGAACAGCATATTAATTATCCAATGATGCAGTTTAGAAATTGAAGCTACTGAAGAACATGGTTGCTGAAAATTCTCAACTTCCATTAAAGCCAGCATTTTACAAGCTTGAACCTCCAAAGAAAAGTCATGGCATGACAGAGTCACAGCATGAGACAGGTTTCAGAGTAGCAGCCGTGTTAGTCTGTATTCGCAAAAAGAAAAGGAGTACTTGTGGCACCTTAGAGACTAACAAATTTATTAGAGCATAAGCTTTCGTGAGCTACAGCTCACTTCATCGAATGCATCCGATGAAGTGAGCTGTAGCTCACGAAAGCTTATGCTCTAATAAATTTGTTAGTCTCTAAGCATGAGACAGAGATAGGAACACCTTGGTTCTGCCCTAGCTGGCTTTGATACTATCGTTTTTTTTACTTTGGTCAAATCACTTAACTCTTCTAGGACTGATTATGCACTCCCTTGCACCTTTTGTAAGCCATCCATACTTGTGCAAAGTGAGTATAAAATGGTACCAAATGAATATTTTCTATTCACTTACATAGGAATAATAATAGGATAATATTTCACTGTGCATAATGGAAAGAACTATACAAAGTTCAAAGCAATGGAGAATCACGACTTTTCTCTCTGTTGCATCAGTAAAATGAGGATAAAAATATTTAGAAACACTTTGGAGGAGTGTTGTGAGGATTAACCAAATTATCATTTCTTGAGTGTTTTAAAATGAAAGGCAATATATAAGTACTAAATAATTAGCATCACACCAAACTCAACTCACTGACTGGTTTTTCAGGTTTTGAAAGAGTTACTTGTCAGATTCGACTTTGGCATTCTTCTGAGAAGCATGTACACATTCTTTCACAGAAGATAAATAGGAGAAGGGAAAGTGCAAATTTAAAGACTCTGGACAAAATTCTGTTCTCAGTTATGCGAGTATAAAGCCTGAGTAACTATTGTCTTCGGTGGAATTGCTTCAGCTTTAGTCCACTGAATAAAAATCAGTCCCTGGCCCAGAATGTGGGAGGTTACTCTAAATCTGAGTTCTAAAACATTTTTAAAAAGCTAGGGACAGATTCATAGCTGTTTAACTCCATCAGATCAAAATTTTCCATTCCAGGATTTAAACCAAGGATGAATCTAGATACTAATATTTATTTCTGATTCTTTTGCTCCTATGCCTCTAAATCCATCAGTACAGATCATATCTACCAGAAGAGATATTTATTCAATAAGTGATTGATCTTGCTTCCATTAAACTCAGTGGCAAAACTCCCATCCATATTTTTGGTGGTATTGTAGTACTATGGTTTGCAATAGAATCTTTTCTGTAGAGCTGGGGTGGGGGGGAATTGTTTTCTTTTCCTGTGAAAATTTTTGAGAATTCAAAAATTCTCCATTCCACATTGGGACAAACTTGAGACCTTTTGGAGTGTGTGTATGGTTTTTTTTAAAAGAAAAAAGAGCCTTTTCCCCATGATCGCCAAGAGCAGGGTGATTAGGGCATTTATGTGGGATGTAGGAGATACAGGTTCACTCCTGTTCTGCCTCACTCAGACTAGAAACTTTCACTTGGGCCTCCCACATAAGTGCCCTAACCACTGGGCTATATAGTCCGTCAGTCTCTTTCTGGCCCAGTGAATATTTATTTAGACAAAGTGGAACAGCTTCAGCAGGAGACACTGACAGAGAGAAACTGACAGACTACTGTTTCAGCAATTTTTTTCTATGTGTTTCCAGATTATATGCAGTGTAAAATATTAGTAACAATCTGAATTTAACAAACATGTGTTACACACCTAATACTTTTTCTCCTTTTACTATTTATGAACAACACGATACATGTATTCCCTTATATACTAGGAGATAGACATCTATATACTTTTGTGGATCTGAGTCCCAGTTTTAAGAACCACAGAATCCCTGATCAACAGTTGTTTAAACCTGAAGACACCTAAACTTATGTAGTGGCTACACTTTTGCTGTAAAAGCCCTTGGGTACGTGCATTTAGATACATGGGATTATTGTTTAACCATGCAGTCCAGATCCTCAGGTGTTGTAAAGCAGCATAAATCCATTGACTTCACTGGAGCTATGCCAATATATACCAACTGAAGATATGGCTCATCAGGTTGTAGATATAACCTGGTAACCAGTAAATATTAATATTCGTATAAAATTTAGCACTGATCATTTTAAAAGAGTTTGTATTTCCTCAAAAATGCCCAGAGCTGGGTTTATGTGCAATCCACATGCTGAAATTTGTTTGCATGAAACAGTCCTCAAATAATTAGGAATGGTGAACAAATTAATAAAAATGCCTCCTGCATTTAACTAAATCAAATGGTTTGAAAGAACAATCAGGAAATTTCTACATGCATTGATTAAGAATACCATAATTATGTATTGTGAAGTGCTAATTCAATGAGGGGAATATAGCTGATACTGATCTATACATTTGTATCTCTTCTCTTCCTGTTCCCGCAGACTTTATTCTTTTACTCCCTATCCGTATATTTCTTAACCTGTTTTATGATTTGATTTTTTTTATTTGATTTTTTTTTTAGTCCCTTGCTTTTGCTCTCCATCTCTGCAGCTGACCTGTCTCCCTTCCCCATCGTTCAGTCTATGTTTGGCCTTATGTATCTTCCCAGCACTCTTTTTTGGCCTGATGTATCTTCCTCACCCCCGCAGGAATTTAGTTGGTAACTTTTAGTTTCCATTTGTATTTTTAAAAATGTAACGAAGAAGCTAGTGCACCTTGTGTCTGATTAAGAGATCAGTTCTGCTCTCATTCAAATCAAACCCTTATTGGTCTCAGTGGAAGCAGAATCAGTCACTACAATTTAAAGTGCTAAACAATAGTGCAAGCAGAAAAGTCAGGGCATTGGCGAAGTGCAGGAGCAAACTTCTGATTGTGAATAGCAATGAGTGAGTACAGGAGCCATAGGCAACAAAAACGAGAGAGGGGAAAGGGGCGGAAGAAGGGAGGAAGGGGAGGGAAAACTGTAAAAAGTATAAGAAAAGGGAAAGAGGTTTAAAGCAACAGGAAAAAGGTGAAGGAGGAGAGGCTTATGGAATCTAGGGAATGGAACAATGTGGAATGAAAATGCATATAGATTGCCTTATATATTTAAAGTAACTTTATTACATTTACAACTATATGAACAAAATCTAGATTGTTTAAATAACTGAATTTTAAACATTAAGATAATCTTGCAAATGCATTATGAAAATGTACCAGCCCAGACGCAATCAATTTGCCTGCTTATGCCCATCATGATGATGATGAACAAAATGAATATTTAACCCTACTGTAAAAATAAGAAAATCCCAACCAATTAGTTTATTGCCCATTTTATAAATTCTAATGTACGAAAAAAATAGATCTTATCCAGTACATCAGTTCTGCTTGGAGTGTAATTATTTAGTCCATCCTGACCTTTAAATCAGTGTTAGTATTACAAACAATATTGCCTCTCTTTCCTCCAATCTCACTATTTTCTTAAGTTTACACACATTATAAAGAAGCATTACCCACTGCTATGCATAGAGAAAACCATGTTGATGAACAATGATTTTATGTAAAAAAGAACTGTTTACACAAGTTCTAAGACATATGTATAATGTTTTCATAAAGCCTTGAAGGTTTACATCTTCTAACTTGCAAAAGTTCTATATCACCCGTGCTATCAGCGTTCTTTATAAAATAATATGAAGACAGATAGCTATGCACTGTATCATTTATGAGATGCACACAAGATGTTAGCAAACATTATCTTGTTTAAGCTTTCATTAGTTTTTAAAGTTAATCTTTTTATTTTCTCAAGTTTTGCAGAGAGTTAATATCATCGTTCTTATGTTTTCTTTTATTGGCAATTTAAGAATGAATTTTTCACCGAATATCTTCAAGAGATTACTGAAAAAAATCTTAAACTAAATTTAATCCTGAGTAAATAGGGTGTGAGGGGAAAATAAATTCACAATGTTCATTCTTTGGAATAGAGAGGGGTAGCTTTCCAATCTCTAAATTACTGTATTTGCAATTACTAGACCTATTCTCAGGAGAGCTGCATATGGACTCACTGGTAGTTAACAGCATCCCTGGTCTACTTTAGTAATGCAATAGAAAAACATTTGGACTTGCACCATGCAGTTAGGTAATATTATTACATCAGATCTAAACTCTGATATTAGATTAGGGTGAGAACATTTGTCTCGGGTTTCAGAGGCGAGGGAAGGTATCTTAACCTAGCTTATTTTTTATTTCTACAGCAGAAACATGAAAGTACCAGAAAAAGCAGATTTACAATTAGAACAGCATGCTGTATATAAATCTGAGGGTTTGTCATTTCAGCATTATTGTAAGGTGTGCATTTTGTAAGAGATAACTAGCAGAATGTCATTGGTGGATTTATAGTCACTTTGTTTTTGCAAGGCTAATGGAAATATTTCCATGAAAGTTGAGTGAAATGGGAGTGACAAGGTGGGTGAGGTAATATCTTTTATTGGACCACTTCTGTTGGTACAAGGCATGCTTTTGAGCAATACAGAGATCTTCAGGGTGACAGTCATTAGAAATCAATCATTTTTATTGGTTCTTGACTCCTACAATTTAGAGATGGAAAGACCTGCTTTAGTGAGTCATCTAGTCTATCATGCTGCCAGTGCAGCATTGTTCCCTATAGAATATTTTCTAGTATTTATATTAGCTGTTTTTTACTATATCAAGTGATGGAGCTTCTACCCACTTCCCATCAGAGATTTTCTACAGTCTATTGATTTCACTGGTCCAAATCCTGCTTGCCTTGTTCATGCATGTTGTGGCATGGATGTTATGCAGGCATCAGGAGCGTTTTCCATAATATTCAGGCTAAATCTTACTTTTTAATTTAATCATTTTTTTTAGTCATGCCCTCTTATGGAAATATATAGCATCTGTTATGATTCTGAGGTCTTTTGTAAACAAACACACAAATTTAGCCATTTTTTGGTTAATACAATGGAACCTGTACCCAGGGCCATCTCTGGGGGGGGGGAAGTGCCTGGGACGGAAGGGATGAATCCGTCACTTCAGGGACTGACCTGTCACTTCCAGGACCGACTGTGCTGGCCAATCGTGCTGGCCTGTGGGGCCCCCCAAAGCATGGGGCCCAGAGCAGTTGCCCAGATTTGCTGTACCCTAGGTATGGCTCTGCCTGTACCATTGTGCAAGGAAAATACAAGAAAACAAAAATGAGTAGGATAAATAAAAAATACTAACCGTAACATTTGTCTTTTCTTGCTTTTCTGTTTTCCTATTCCTTTCTTTCCTACACTTTTTCTGTCTCTCATTTTCATTTTCCCCTTCTTATACTTTCTTAATTTATCCTCTTCTCAACAGTGCAAGGTTTCCAGAAGTGTGTGCTCCCCTTTTTGCATTCCAATATACCCTGCACAGAGATTGGATATGTGCAAACTCCAATTTGTGCATAAATTAATGTATGGGTACTGGTGTGCTCAATATGAGCACAGCCATGACTGAAATATGGCCCTCTACCATCTTTTTCTTTATGATACTGTCTTCATCTTTCTTTGTCTCACTCTTTCCTTTTTACTCCATCCCATTGCTCTTTTGTCTTTTCTTTCTTTTTGCTCCCTTCAAGCATACTGCTGTTGCAGACAACAGCGAGGACAGAAAAATAACGTAAAAAAGACATAGGTCCTGATCCAAACTCCACTGAAGGGAAGAACCTCCATTTACTTCAGTGGGCTTTGAATCAGGCACCTAGCGAGGCTAGAAACATAGGTAGAATATAACAAAATGAAACTGATGCAAGTTAATTCATCTAAGTAAAAATAACCAGGAAAAAATAGACATCCAATGGGCACAGAATGTACTAAATGATGAAAAGACCATAGGTGATAGTGACTATAATAGACGCATGTTTGCACAATGTAACATACCAGGCTGCAATGCAGATTCATAAGTAACTGTTACCCCTGACCTCTAACCTGGGGTGCCCTTTACCCTTCTTTGCTGCTGTAGCCCCCAGCCTTGACTGCTCACAAACAGCCTCCAGCATCCAAGTCCAAGCCTTACAGCCAGCCAGCCACACTTTGGCTCTTATCAGCCTTCGTTATATTGCAGGGTGACACCAGCACAGTCCCAATCCTAGATTTCCCATTAAAAATGTATGTCCTGTACTATCCAGCCCTCTCCAGGTCAATACAAGTTTATATAAAGTCAGTTATTTCATCAGTAAAAATAATATGTACACATCCTGATGCCCCAAATGGAGTTTCCCCAAACATTTCAGTTTAAATACACTGGAATGGATGAAATAAAACAATCTTATTAACTACAAAAAGATTTTAAGGGAGTACAAGTAACAAGGCATAAAAGTCAGAAATGGCTACAAGAAAAATAAAGAGAAGATGCCACTGGTGCCTAACTTAAATGATGGTAAATTCAAAGCAAAATTTTCTCCCCACATGCTCGCCACAGTCTTACTGACAAAACTTCTTAGGACAGGCCCCCCCCCTCCAGCCCAACATCTACTTCCTTTATTCCTTCCGGTGCAGTGAACCAATTGGTGTGTTTGGGGGTCTCTTGTGTTTGTCTCTTCTTTGTAAAGCAGGGGTCTCAAAGTCCTGGCCTGCAGGCCATCTGCCGAGAGTCTCTGCACTCCGGCCCGCGGAAACTTTTTAAAAAGTTCTTTCATCTGGCCCTTGTGGCTGCTGGCTAGGGGAACAGGAAGGAGAGGGGCAGGAGGGGAGCGGGCTGGAGAGATTCACATGCCCCTCTCCCTAGTGTTGCTCCATCCTGCTGCTCCTGGGACCCTACCAGGGGTTGCACTCGGCAACGTGTCATTCATAAAACTTTTGAGGTCTGTGGCCTGGGGGACATTCATCTCAGGGAGCTCAGCTCCCTGCAAGTGGTTCCCTATCCCTGCTGTTGCTGGCGGAGCTGCAGAGGAAAGACCCATGGAGCCACACTGACGGCTCTGTCTGCTGCAGGTGCTGCCCCCCCCCCACAGCTCCCATTGGCTGGGGGAAAAGGACAGAGATATCATCACTAGTCGCCGGGCAGAGTCAACCATGGAGGCAGCATCATGAGTTGCCGGGCAGAGTCAGCCATGGAGGCAGCATCACTAGTTGCTGAGCAGAGTCAACCAGGGCAGCATGAGGCCAAGGGAGCAAGGGAAAAGGGTGGGAAATGGGCTGGGAGGTGGCAAGACTCGTGAAGCTCCAATGACAGTGCGAGGGGGCACACTGCTTCCCTCCCCCCGCCCTGAATGCTGACTCCATGGCCAATGAGAGCTCCAGGGGACGGTGCCTGCAGATAAGATAAGGTGAAGATAAGAAGAAAGGAAAGAGGTTCTTTCTAGCTGTTGGCATTGCAGATCTGTGTAATGAAATGGGGCCCTTTATTTACTTTTTACCCACTGTCCCATGCAATGTTGGTAGGTTGTGTAGGAGAGGGCCATCTCAGCAGGAGCACCAGTAGGCACTGAACCAGATGGGAGCATAATCCCAGACACACAGGGAGGGTTAGAACCACCCACTGCCCCATCTCTTTAGGGTAGTAGCCATGCGCCTCACCCCCTGCATCTGACCAGTGGGCAGGCCTTGACTCCTCCTCAACCGCTTTTGTCCCCATGGAGGCCCAAACCAGCAAGGTCCTGCTGTCAGCAGAGTGTGGAGTGTGGGAAAGTGGAGCAGGAACTGCCTTGTGGTAGGATGGTCTTGGTGAAGGTGCTTGATGGTCCCTGAGAGACCAGGTTTCTATTCTTGGTGCTGCCTCTGCCAGTGATGTCCTGTGTGACGTTGGGCAAGGCCTCAGTTCCCCAGCTGTCATATAATACTAACCCATTGTGCACAGATAATAATAACCCATCTCTCTCTCTCTCTCTGACACACACACATGGGTTGCTCATAAACAGCCTTACAGAGAGACGTCTCAACCTAAAAAAAGGAAAATTGATGACAAACACCGCCAACTCCAAGATAAGTGAACTGTTGATTATTTTGTCATTGAGTACAAACAGACTGCCTCATGCTTGATCTGCAAAGACAAAGTTGCTGTTTTAAAAGACGACAATATCAAACAATATTGCATAATGAAACATGCACAGCAATATGATAAATGTCAGGGAGAAGAGAGAGAGAAGATGGTCTTACAATTGGAAAAAGAATTAGCGAAGCAGCAGCACCTTTTTCAGAAAGCAAGAAAAGAGTCAGAGTCAGCAGTTTTGGAAAGTTAGGTCATGAGTGAAATGATTGCTAAGTGTGGGAAGCCATTTACTGATGGTCAATTTATTAAACAATGCTTTATTAAAGTTGGTGAGATCATATGTCCCGATAGGCTGTTATTGCTGAAAACACCTCTCATATCTCCAAATACCTTAGCAAAGCGTATTCTTGAGCTCTCTAAAGATATCGATGGGCAGCTCATCAAGAAAAGCACAGCTTTCCACGCATATTCCATCGCAATTGAGTACCGATTTGGTTGACAGTGTGCAGCTTGCCATATTTGTGAGAGGTGTTGATGAAAACTTTGCAGTAACTGAAGAATTACTCAGCTTGTCACTGGCCACTGTTCTACCGCACATTCTTGACATTTTTCACTGCCTCACTGGAACAACGTGGTCTGCCATGGCACTTGTTAGCAGGCTTACCCACTGATGGGGCCCCAGCAATCATTGATCGAAAAAACAGATTGGTAGCTCTAGTACAAAGAACGATGGCCGAGCAAAAGGTGAGCAACCAATAGCGTTGCACTGCATCATTCAACAACAAGCACTGTGCAGTAAATCTTTGAAATCTGACAATGTCACGTCAGTTGTTGTGAAATGTGTGAATTACATTCACTCAAGGGGCTTGCAGCAGAGACAGTTTTGTGGTTTCTTGGAGGGAATTAATCTAAATATGGGTGACTTGCTCTACTTCACTGAGGTGCCCTGGCTAAGCAGGGGTTCTACTTTAAAGAGATTCTTTGAATTGAAAACAGGTGAAAAGATTCATGGAAGAAATTAAAATGCTTGTACCACAATTTGAAGATCACAAATGGATGACAAACTGTGCTTTTTTTGTTGACGTAACACAAGAGCTGAATATTTTAAACCTGAAGCTGCAAGGTCCAAGCCAGCTGGTGACAGCAGTGTATGATAATGTGAGAGCATTGACAACTAAACTAAAATTGTGGAAATATCTGATTTCTCAGGGGAATCTCACTCATTTCCCAGCATGCAAGTCACTTGTGGAAGAGCTCGGCTCTGAAATATAGTTCAGTGGTTCTGAATACACTACTAAGCTTGACCTGCTTTTGCAAGAATTTGATCAGCGGTTTGCAGATTTCAGAAAGCACAAAGAAAGCTTTGATATGTTTGCTAATCCATTTTCTGTTGATGTAGAAACAGCACCATGTGATTTACAAATGGAACTCGTTGATATACAATGCAACACATCTTTAAAAACTAAATTCAGAGAAACTGAGGATGTCACAGAGTTCTTCAGACAACTACCACCCTCTTTCCCAAATCTTTGCAAAACCTTCAGAAAAATCATGTCCTTGTTTGGCAGTACTTACATTTGTGAGAAACTTTTTTCCACAATGAATATAAACAAGTCAAAATACCGAACACATGCACATCTTGCTGCAATCCTGAAGGTTTCAACTGCTCAGTCACTGAGGCCAGACATCAACAAACTGACAGAACTGAAGCATTGCCAGGTGTCTGGCAAACACTAAAAACCCTCTGGCAGGTGAAGAATTGTATAAAGTTGTAGGACAGTTTTATTATTTCTAAGAAATTCAAAATAAAAAATACAATATAGATGTTTTCTTTTCTGAACACCGTCTTCAGTGACATTATTGGCCCGCTGGGAGGATTTGAGGACTGGCACTGGCCCTAAGGTAAATGAGTTTGAGACCCCTGTTGTAGAGTGTCAGTCCCCCTCTTGAAAAACATTTCCAGATGAGAATCAGGAGCCAAAGAGACTATAGGGAAGCATGTTCCCTGCTTTTCCTTGGAGCTTCTTTTGTTTCCCTTCCGTTGATGACTCTGTTTACTGCTTAAGTGCAAATTAAGAAGAGTAGGCATTCCTTTGTTTGAGACAGACCTGTTTGCCAACTTCTGCTGTGGTTTGGAACATGTACTAATAAACATACAGGGAAATCTTATAACTTCACATACAATGTTGCCACACATTTTATCAGGACAGTCGTGACCAGCAAATTATGAGCTTTCAGATGATACCTCACAAGGCATACTTTGTACAAAAATTACTACAACAGAGTGTAAGGTGTGGATACAGGCATACATTCTGTCACACATGGTAATATAGTGTTGATAAAAAGATTTTGAATACACAAAGGATTATGAAGAGAGCTGGGAAAATATAGTAAAAGTGGACAGTGTTGAAAAGAATGTACATATCAGGAGCATGGTCTTGACCCCCCCCCCCCCCGGGTTTTCAGGACACAGCCTTAACCATCATGCCACACAGACTCATGAGATCAGCTGGTAATTCACAAACTCAGGTGAGCCAACTTGACCCAGATTGGCTAGTACTGAATATAAACTTCCTGCTTCCCTTCTGCCCTTGTCTGTGCAACAAGCTATTGCCTGCTCATTACTATTTGTACACAACTGACCTGACCTTGTTGCTCTGCCTGATTCTGCCTTGGTGTTCTTTCCCCTTAGATTGGCTCTCCTGGTTATTGGACTCCTCGTGTGAACTCTGACCACTGATTGGACTGCCCTTTGACCCCCCTCACTCCAGGGCATTACAAACATCTAAACAAATTCAGGTTTCATGATATTTGTGAGCCCTTTTATTCACTTCCATCAGTGTTCATATGAATGAATGTTTGCAAAAATGCTTATGGACAGATATTTGCATGATGAATACTCATAACATTTTATCGGTGGTAGTATTTGAACTAAAAGTGTTTTATGGGGTCAGCCTGAAAGCTCTTTGGGGATTGGAGTCATCCAAACAGGGACTTGAAACAATACTATGCAAGGTAAGTGACCAGTCACACAGTGTGAATAGCAGCTACTGGACAGTGCACTTAAGGAACAGCCATAACAAATAGTTTATTAGTAACATGGGCTGGGAAGTGTTCAAATATCACTCCTCAAATACCGAATAACAATCACGTAAATCGAAGTCTGTTTGTGGGTAATTCAAAAACAAAAAAGGGGTGTGATTTCCTGAACCCTGGTCTTTCAGGGCTAGCTCCTTATCCAGTAGATTAGCCTATCTCTCTGCTGCATGCTGCAAAAAGAGAGGACTCTGGTAGATGGGAGCAAACCCAAGGCGGCAAGTTCACTGAGACTCCAACAAATGATCTCAGGAGGTTGGGATGGATGTCGTGGTTGACAATATGAAAAGCAGCACAGAGGTCAGGAAGAAAGGAGAATGAGAGATGAGAAGATATCATTTAACTCCCAAGAGGTGGCAGTTTCTGCCCCATGCTGGGTTGTAAGGCAATGGGTGCTGTGCAATTTTAAATTTTAACTGAAAACAATTTTGTCATTTTTGGTTCTGAGTTGAAGAAAATGAAGAAATCAGAAAGTGTCATGTAAGTATCAGGAAGTTGCCTGTGTGCATTCAAGTCCATCTCCATTCAATTAAATGAAACTTGGACATTCTCTAAATAAATTATAGTAGGAGAGATTGAAGTATTCTCCGACTGGTTTTTGAATGTTATACTTCTTGACATTGGTCAAACTGGGCAGTCTCTTCATAAAAGAATAAATGGACACAAATCAGACGTCAAGAATTATAACATTCAAAAACCAGTCGGAGAACACTTCAGTCTCTCTGGTCACTCAATTACAGACCTGAGAGTGGCTATCCTTCAATAAAAAAACTTCAAAAACAGACTCCAACGAGAGACTGCTGAATTGGAATTAATTTGCAAACTGGATACAATTAACTTAGGCTTGAATAGAGACTGGGAGTGGATGGGTCATTACATAAAGTAAAACTATTTCCCCATGTTATTTCTCCCCCCATCCTACCCCCTACTGTTCCTCAGACATTCTTGTTAACTGCTGGAAATGGCCCACCTTGATTATCACCACAAAAGGTTTTCCTCCTTTCCCCCCCTCCTTCCTGCTGGTAATAGCTCATCTTAAGCGATCACTCTCCTTACAGTGTGTATGATAAAACCCATTGTTTCATGTTCTCTGTGTGTGTATATAAATCTCCCCACTGTATTTTCCACCGAATGCATCCGATGAATTGAGCTGTAGCTCACGAAAGCTTATGCTCAAATAAATTTGTTAGTCTCTAAGGTGCCACAAAAGGTACTCCTTTTCTTTTTTGTGGCACCTTAGAGACTAACAAATTTATTTGAGCATAAGCTACAGCTCACATCATCAGATGCTCACTCCCCCACCTCCTTCATTCCCTCCCTATGACTAGCAGGGTGTTAGCAGGCCACTTTACCTTGAATTGTCCCTTGAAATGTTTAACTACTTTTGCTTATCAATCTGTTCCACACTGTATTTAGTAGTGGCACTCTGAGTTAGTTTCCCAAACCTAAAGAAGAGCTCTGTATAAGCTTGAAAACTTGTTTCTCTCACCAACAGAAGTTGCTCCAGTAAAAGATATCACCTCACTCACCTTGTCTCTAACATCCTGGGCCCAACACCGTTAAACCAACACGAAATTTCAAGTTGACAGTGACCCTTTAACAAAATGCTAATGGCTCAAATTATCCAATTTTACATAAACTGAAAGATTAAAACCAAGCAGGGAATCTTAAACAAATGCCAGAATCCTCAGAGTTTACAAAAGGAGGCTTTTACTTTACAGAAAATGTGTACACCGCTGATGCAGTTGATGGAGGATGATTAAAACTACCCAGAAAAATCATGGTTTAATTTCTGTGACAGGGAATATATGGCATTTATCAAATCCAGTATCATAAAAGCAATGTATGTGCATTATATCTGTACAGTGTAAAACAGAATATGTATATGTTAAATTTATAGAATAATCTTGAATGGTCACATTGTACAAAGCTTTCAAATTAAGGAGTGAATGAAGGAAATTTGTATTCCTAATTTTTAGTCTGTTCACACATTGACCCAGTGTCATCTTAAACAAGTTACAGTGCTAGAGAATATAGACTGTGTAATGGTTATATGCAGAACATTTTCACCTGTGCAGATTGGAGTTACACTCTAGTTTGGATCACTTTTAGTGAGCAGTTTTTATTAGCTCAGTCTAGTTTCTGCTGCCTCTCTTGTATTGCAGTCAAGTCTGTTCCCATCACTTTGACTGAAATAAGCAGTTGAGTACGTTATCCATATGACTACCAGGCTGTATAACAAAGCTTACAGAGACATGATGATGCTTAAGCTAATGACAATGCCTGCAAAATGGCCTGTAGCCATATTTTATTATCTGTGGTGTCTTCTTCCATTTACTTGAGAACTTTTGCTTTTCTGATTAATGGCAATTTCCTATAGAATTATATGACATCTGGCTCAAGCAATCACAATTAATAAAGTAAAAAATGGAAGTTGTATTATTTTTCTTTAAACAAATGATAAGGTTCTTTAAGTTTCTTGAGATAAAATTAAGCATCAAATTTATTAGTGATGAATTAATTACTCTAAGTGAAAAGCAGTGCAAAAGAAACATTCTGATCAACAAGACCATAGTTCATTTCTGCTAGGACTCTGAATAATCTGTGTTGGGATGGCAATTTAGATGTCATTGCTGGGTAAGGATTGTATGCCCATAACAATTTGGTCTCCACCAGGAATGCCTCTATGCAGCTCTTGTCATACAGGACCTGTAAAGTAGCCTCTCTAGTCTTTTATTGCCTACATCCCAAAACCTACAAAGCGGGGAAAAGGTCAATCTACTGATTCCCTTCTGGCTGTGGATTTCCTGCCATGGATTTATGTGCACATGACACCTACATAGTGACCCATGGTTTCTAAAGTTCTTTAGGAAGAAAGGTGATATGTTAGAGTCAGATTCCTATTTCATGAAGATTAAAGTATCCCATCTTAAATCATGTAGAAAATGTCTGTTTACTATAAATAAGATTTTACAAATCCAGTTAAGCAACTCAGGTTGCATATGGAAAAGTATTGTTCTTTCTTTCAAAATTATTAGAACACATTTGATTGATCAGGATGAGAGCTGGTCATTGTTATTCATTTTAATTAAATTATAGATGATTGCATCCTTTTTTCTATCCACTAATCCATGAACTGATTGTGATTTGTCACTTATAAATATTTGTTGAATAGTTTAGACAAACTATTTTCAGCTGACTGGCTATTCATAAACTGCTGTTTTCAGAGTAGCAGCTGTGTTAGTCTGTATTAGCAAAAAGAAAAGGAGTACTTGTGGGACCTTAGAGACTAACATTTATTTGAGCATAAGCTTTAGTGAGTGCATCCGATGAAGTGAGCTGTAGCTCACGAAAGCTTATGCTCAAATAAATTTGGTAGTCTCTAAGGTGCCACAAGTACTTGTTTTCTTTTTATAAACTGCTGTGTAACTGGACACTTGAGTCAGATGGTATGATTTCTGTTTCCTGATTATATGACTGAAATATTTACAAACGGGAATAACTAATCATTATGGGCAGCATTCTTTTGTTTGTGCACAAATACTTTTTTTCATGTGTGATTATGTGTATACATATAACAAAAAATGCTTGAGGGAAATGCTTACAAACAGGGATCAAAAAGAGGCATGGAACTGGTTGAACCAAACAGCTATTTCAGATTTAAATATATGTTAAACACTTTTGAGTATTCTTGCCAGCTCTTATTTAGGATGAGAAATTGCTGTAAATGTATACAATGTAAACAATGATCCAACCCAACTTAAGAGGTTTTGAGGCAAGTATACTTACCTTCTACGCTACAAATAGGTTGTATTTTTTTATTTAGTACATGAATTTTTCTGTTTGTTAGTTATCAGTGGGTGTTCTTATATAAAGGCCTGAGAATGACAACATGTAAGGGTATCTATCCAGATGTTTGTGTGTCCCTATTCTCCCTACATGTTTCTGATTAGATTTGGAAGAAACGGGCACATACTACCTGATAAATAACCTTTACATTGTAATACTTGTCACTTTTTCTTTTAATCATTTTATTGATAGAATTCCTAATAATTTTACAGAAGCTCTAACAAGAACTATGTTTTGTATTAAACTTCCAAGATTTTAAAACAACTAATTTGTGTTGTTGTGTTCTGCTGAAAAGGCAATAGAACAGAATTACACAATGATTGTTGCCCAACATACATGTGAAAAACATCTCCAGCGCTGCTCCAGATCCCCACTGAAGTGTCAGTATTTCAGTGGAACAACAATACTTTAAATATCACATCAGAATGCTGCTACAAAGAAACGGAGGTAGCAATGCATAGTGAAAACATTAAATCAGTGTCATCTTTCACACAATCTCACCACTGTTGATGTGAAAATCTTCCCTGCTACAGCTCCTAGCTATTTTAAACTTTTCCTGATTTCATTTGAAAACCTATCCTTTCTTCTTAACTTATATTTAGGCTTGGAAGCATTAGCTTTTTATCCATAAGTGTTGATTTTATGTACATGCACAAACCAACAAAAATATGTCCATTGATGATAATCAAAATGTACAGATCAGAAAAGAAAGAAAAATTCTATTGGAACACTTATTGGAGTTTCTTTTAAGGAACCCATCCTGCAAAAGTTTAGGTACAGGCTTAGTTTTATGCAATGTAGGCAGTGGGGCCTAGCATGTAGCACACTGGACTAGGACTCAACAGATGGAGGGTTTGTTCTTGGCCGTGTCACTGCTCTGCTGGTTGACATTAGGCAAGTCACTTCCCCTTTGAGGACTTCGGCTTCCCCATTTGTAAAACAGTGATAATGATATTTACTACCTTTGTAAAACACTCTGAGATCTACTGATGAAAAGCACTATAAGAACTAGGTATTATTATATTAAGTTATTTGGGGACTACACATGTGCTTTGACTTTTGGGTTGTGTGCAAATCTTTGTACAATGGGGGCCTGTAATTTCACCTCTCACCTACAGATTGCCTCCTAATGCAGTATTGCCAAGGTTCTCTTAGTCTAGTGCCTACTTCAGTTCTGCTGCCACAACAGTCTATTGGTGCCAGCTCATCAGGCCAGTCTAGCCTAGTGGTCAGAGCAGGCAGCAAGCCTAGTGGTCAGGGTCAGAACCATAGTCAGAAGCCAAAGCCCAGGGTCAAAGCAGAAACCACATTCCAGAGCTAAGGGTCAAGCTGGAGTCCATAATCAGGAGCCAGAGCCAAGAGTCAAACCACAGATTAGGAACTGGAGCAAGGAGGGTTGTGATGTTATCTGATTAAACTATGACCTTGTAGATCATTGTTGCTACTACTGTTAAATAATTGCAACAAATCTTGTACAAAATGTTGCATGTAAGATGTCTATGGAAAGGTTATGATTCACTGAATATGGTTATGCTATTTGTATTCATGTATCATTTTTGTAGCCGAAGTTAATAATATTAACTATGTACCTGTATTTCTAAGGTGTTTGCTTCTGGGTAGCACCAACAGGGTGTTTAACCTGCACATTGTGAAGGAACTAGTCAAGTAGAATGGCTGATTAAAGAACACTTAACTTACAATGGAAGATGCCTATCTACTCTTAATGGACTTTCCTGCTATGACTAAGCAAAGTCATGCATGGACATGTGACTTGCCCACGTGACTTCAAACTCCATCTTTTACCTGTAATTTTCCACAGTGAGAACAATGGGATTCCTGTCCCTTGACAGAAGCTATAAAAGGCGCTGGAAACATCTCCATTTGCCTCCTTCCTGCTCAAACCTCTGGATTTACACTAATGGGAGCATTCTAACCAAGGAATTGAAGACCTTCCAATGATTTGGAAGCAATCAGAGACTTGACTTAAGCCAGCAGTTTATTCCATCACTGCTACAAGCCTGAACCAAGAACTCTGCAATTATTGCAGGTATTTGATTCCTTAACCAATTTTAACTCTCACCTTTCTTTCTTTCTTTCTTTCTTTCTTTCTATAAATCAACCTTTAGATTTTAGATACTAAAGGATTGGCAATGGTGTGATTTCTGGGTAAGATCTGATTTGTATATTGACTTGGGTCTGTGGCTGGTCCTTTGGGATCAGAAGAACTTTTATCTGATTAAATTGGTTTTTAAAGAACTACTCATCTTTAAGTCTAGTGTTTTTGGTGGTGATACAAGGACTGGAATATCTAAGGAAACTGCTTTTCTGGCTTCTTGTTAGCCAGTGTGGTGAAACAGAAGTTTACTTTGGTTGCTGGTTTGTTATATCTCATGGGAGAATAATCACCAGTTTTGGGGTGTGTCTGCCCTATTTTTCAGCAGTTTGTCCTGAATTTGATATTCAGTTGTGACCCCCTGAGGCATGGTCACAGGGCAGAGATGTGACTAGGGGTAAGACAGGCATATTCACAACAGTAAGCATAAGCATTGAGAAGCCAGGAAACCCCTGCTGCTGGCTTAAGGGCCAGACTGCTGGCCTCTGCAGCCAATCAGGTTGCATGGCTAAGCAGTCTGGTGGGGTTACCTGGAGATTATCTTTGCTGCAGGCCCTGATTCCTGGCAGGCATTGTATGTGACCTAGCCCTCCAGCCAAGTCACTGCTGCTTAGTCCATTCCCCGTCGGGGGTTATCAGAAAACCTCCAGAAAAATAGGCAATTCAAAATCTAATTATCTTCAACTCCGTATCCCAGCCTTTATCTGACACTTGCCATTCTTGTTGTCTATTTTTGACACCTGTGCTTTACCTCTTGGCTGGGAGAGAAGTAGGGGAACCTAGGTCTGCCCTCTCCTCTGATTCCAGGGACCCTGTTTAGGTAATTAAGGACCATTCCTTCATTCCCTCCTCCATTTTCTCTGGACTGGTTCTACCTTTACCTTGGTCACTGATCTCGTCACAAAGTTTGCTAACTCTGATGCCCCCACCTTGACTTTGTAGTTCCTCATGTTTTCTCCTGTGTCAATTACAGCTAAATTTCCTAAAAGCCAGTCACAGCTCTTCCCTACAGCAGCTGGATTATATTGCTAGCCATTTTCTCTGCCCCTTGCCTCAGTACTGCTCTCCTTTAAACAGGAATTTCTCCTCAGTTCTTTCTCTGGGACTGAGTTTATACCTCAGACAGCATCTCTGCCTTGGAATAGTCAATATTTCCTTTTTTCTAAGAGGAGTTTTCCCTCAGCTCTCTTTCTGGGACTGAGGTTGTATCTTAGTCCAATTGTCCTTGAGATACCAGTATTTCTGTGCTGTGAACAGGTGCTACTGTCCTTGATAGCATACTAGCTTGTCACAGGGCTAGAGTCTAGAAATATTACTATATGTTGTTTTAAAGAGTTTTGATATAATTTTATTTTAGGCCAAACCCTGCTAGCCTTACTCATGCATGTAGCCCTATTGAAGTCAATATGTAAAATAAGGTTTGAAATTAACTAAAGTGAAAAAACTTGGCTGAGATAGAATCAAAACTGGAGTTCGAAAGGAATAAACTGAATATAGGTTAAAAGAAAAGGAGTACTTGTGGCACCTTAGAGACTAACAAATTTATTAGAGCATAAGCTTTCGTGAGCTACAGCTCACTTCATCGGATGCCTTATGCTCAAATAAATTTGTTAGTCTCTAAGATGCCACAAGTACTCCTTTTCTTTTTGCGAATACAGACTAACACGGCTGCTACTCTGAAACCTGAATATAGGTTGTTACAAAAGATAATCACCTAATCAGAAGGAACACCCAGAGAAAATAAGAATGGCCATACTGGGTCAGACTAATGGTCCATCTAGCTAAGTATCTTGTCTTTTGACAGTGGCCAATGGCAGGTGCTTCAGAGGGAATTAACAGAACAGGCAGTGGTTGAATGATCTATCCCCTGTAGTCCACTCCCAGCTTCTGGCTGTCAGAGGCTCAGGACACGCTGAGCATGGGTTTGCATTCCTGACCATCTTGGCTAATAGGGTTGATGGACCTATTCTCCATGAATTTATCTAATCCTGTAGCAGGGTGCTAGTGCAAAAGCCCCTGCTATAGTCAGTTCCAATCAGTGGAAACAGATTGGGGCTGATGGAAAAGGCCTGATGCTGGCCTGAGGATTGGCAACACTTGCTGGCTGACAAGCAAAGGGCTATAAAGGCTGGGAGAGAGCCAGAAGGCAGTGGGAGCAGTTAATTGGTCAGTCAGGGAAATGGAGGCTTCCTAGCTGATGGCTGGTTTTGCTGGTAAAGGAGAAGATTAATCCTATACATAGATGGACACTGGTGGTGGGATGAAGTTAAGTACATAAAAACATAGGTGTTGTACAACCCTGAAGCTTATCTGAGCCTTATTGGGGGCAGCAAGTGGGCCTCAGGAAGAGGGGTGGGTTGTGGACCCTGGTACAAATATCTTTTTGAATCCTGTTATAGTTTTGGCCTCCCCAGTGTGCCCTGGCAATGAGTTCACAGGTTGACAGTGGGTTATGTGAAGAGATACTTCCTTTTGTTTGTTTTAAACTTGCTACCTATTAATTTTGAGTGACCCCTGGTTTTTGTGTTATGTGAAGGAGTAAATAACACTTTCACTTTCTCCACTCCATTCATGATTTTATAGACTGTTATCATATCTCCTCTTCGTTGTCTTTTTTCCAGGCTAAAAAGTCAGTCTTTTAAATTTCTTTTCATGTGGTTGCTGTTTTATACCCTTAATCAATTGTTTTGTACCTCTTTGTTTTGTAGATTGACAGTATGTAACTGAGTGCAGAATTTTGTCCCCTTTAATTTGAATGTTGCCTGTTGCTACTTTAATCATATAATTTTTTAAAATACCAAGTTATTATTAAATTACTGTATTATACAGATCTCCCTATCATAATGATCAGTTTTCTTACCATGTTATCAAAGTGCTAGTATGTGTGATATCCTTACTCTGTAAAATCTATAAATTCATGCTGTACATGTTGATAGAATAGTGTGTGCTATTCTTAATTTGCACCAACATTCAAATTATGGCCTAAGATGGGATAAGTGGACCATGGGCCAAATGTGGACCGCCAGATGCTTTTGAATGGACTGTGAAATCTTATTTTTGTGTTTTGTGTTTTTTTTGTATATCCTTGTGAGTGTGGAATATGTGTGTTAACTCACAGCAAGTCTTACATGAGAAGTTTGGATGCCCTCTACTCTGAGGGAGTAGTTACTAAAAGTAAGTTGCTCCTACTGGCTATAGACATAGTGCCCGTCAGTATGGACATGGGACCTTGGGAAGCCTGAGAATTGCTCAAATGCAGTTTAAGGTTTCAGATGCATTTTATGTGGGGACTCTTGCCACCAGAGAAACACCATAAACTAGCGTTTTCAACCCTTTCCACCTGAGGGCTGAATGTATTATTTCAAAAAGGTCCAGGGTCACAGTTAAGAGTCTAGGGAAAGATTCTCTACCCTGTACCACTTCCCATGCACCACATGAGCAGCCCAAGAGAAGTGGAAACTACTTACATGACCTCCTGGACTGGGGTAACTCACAATGGATGTAAGGCCAAAGTAGCTAGCTCTTGCATGTCTCATGACAGGGAGTGGAGTAACTGGAGCACACCGTGTAAATATGAAGTGAAGAACTCTCAAATACAAAGAAGCATATGGTGTGGGGAGGAACATTCCATTGTGATGGCTTCCCCTTTAGATCCTATAAAATGCGATTGATCAAAATGCCATAAACGGTTAGACAGCAATAGGGTTAAGCTTTTGGAGCCCCCAATGGATGCCGTGGGATGGGGGAAGCCCCTGGGCAGAAACTGCAGGATGGAGGAAGCCCCCTGCCCGCATCCCTGGCAGAAATGCTGTATGGGCAGGGCGGGAGAAACCCCAGCACCCAGACCCTCCCCACTGGGACCGTGGTGTGGGGGCAGAGCGTCTCTGGTCTTGGGGCCGCAATGAGGGGGAGGGGAGAAAGTAGCAAAAGGGGTTGTGGGGCTGCAGTGGGAGGAACAGTGGCGGGCCCTGGGGAAGTAGTAGAAAGGGGTGGGGCTGTGGGCGGGGCTACAGGCAGAAGGGGTGGAGAGGGGCACCCCACTTGCTCTTGCCCTTGCCCAGGGAACTTTAATCTGCCTCAGTATGTATGTAGTGATCTTGCTGGATCAAGCCTAGGGTGCCTGAATCATGAAAGCTTACTCCCAGACCACAGATTAGAAGCTAGGAATGAGAAGGTTCCACCACTGAGCTCCACATAGTAGGAGTGAAAAATTTTATAGCCTCATGAGGCTCTGCTCTCACAACTTATTAGACCTCCCTTATCTGCTTGGCAGCAGGATAGGTCACAAAAACAAGCAAATAAACTCTCATTCTTGCAGCCCCCTCCCCCTGAAATCTGATGTGAAGTCTCTGACATAATGCAGATTGTTTACTGAAAAAGAGCCACCATGGTTCTCTTTATTTGCTACAGTATCCACTGAGCACAGGAAAGGGAAGCAAGTTTAAATAGGAATTTAAGCTTCTCAAATTTTCTAGTAAGGGTTTTTAAAGGGAACTGTCTATGAAGTGCTGATAGAAGTGATCTTGCTTAATGGAAACCACTGCATTTGCCCCGTGGAAGAGGGAGGGAGGGGAGAGATCATTCAAAATGACAACTGATTCTTGGAGTCTATTGTTAATGATTCCTCTGGAGATTCCCAAAAGTGTTTTTTTTTTTTCTCATCTTCAAAGATTTTTCTCTGGGAGTGGAAAGTAATCAAAGATTATTGTTACAAAATTTCAGGCTGCTATTGCTATGGGAAGTATAAACTTTAAAAATCGAAAACTTTTTTCATACTGCTTGCAAACACTAGCAATCCTTCTCATTAGAGGATGATGAACTAAGTGCTGGAAGGTCAGAGATGTAAGCAAGTGATGTCAATGCAGCTCCCCCATGCACTGAGGTCATCTGTTGTCAGTGACTTCATTGCTAATCCATTAATTCTTAAAAGATGAATGACATGGTGTGGAAGATGCTGTATCTCCAAGTTCATCTTTCTTGGTTTGCTCAAGCTAGAGTTTAAATGTCTGAGGTGTCCTTGAAAGGGTGTTTGGCTCTCAGGATACAAAGAGTGCACTCTGGTACAAGTGGAAAGACAAGGGATTTTTCTCATTCAAGGATCTTTTAGAAAATAGTATTCTTGATGTTCCTAAGCCTCAGCTGGCTTTTGCCCTGCTGATTAGACCGCTACACATGTCTGTGTAAAAAGGGGAATGAAGAGAGTAGGAGGTGGCTTCCCTTCAGTGCATCCACTCTGGGATATTTTATCATTTGGGACAAAGTCAAAACATGCAGCCCCCTATTTCTAGAATTCTTCCAAAGAACAAAAGAGCCACTGACTACGGCTGGGAGGAAACTTCCCTATAGGTGGATTGTTACATAATTGTCCACTAAAAGACTTCTTGCACCTTCCTCTGGCACAGGCCACGGTCAGAGTCTGAATACTAGCTAAGTGGACCATTAGTCTAATGTGCTCAGCAGTCTTATGTTCCTCTGGGCATTGTGAAAGGGAGTGTCCTTAAAGTTTATACACTTTGGGGGGGCAATTTGTTCTGGAGGAATGGTCACAGAATTGGCATAGGATTTTCCAATTTTTCAGAGAGTGGGTGTGGAGAACACACTGACAATGACTCCTCCATTTAAAAAATGGAACCCCCCTTTTTTCCACTTTGTCAGTGAAAAGGGTGTGTGTGTGGGGGGGGGGGGGAGAGACACAAATACTATTCTTGGTTTTAAAACATTAACATTTTGTGAAAAATCTGTTTTCTCAAAAAATACTCAACATTTTTTTACCAGTGCTAATTTTGTGTAGTAATTAGTAAATGACTGTAAAGTTCTTTCAACATCTAAGTACTATGTTAATTGTAAAAAGTGTTTGATTTAAACCAAGTGCAGATCTATCATACCTGGTAACACTGAGCAGTTACATAATCTGAGCCACCATCAGAAACAATGCTTTCCTTAGAGACCAATGCACTTTATCCATTCTTCATGGAAAACTGCTGCAGCTCCAGATGTGCAGTAGCTCACAGTTTATAATGCACTTCAGAAATTGTGAAATATGAGTGTCCTTTGCTAGGTTGAATAAACTCTGTGTGTACTGACAAACTTGTCAACCACTTGGTTGTATATGGATTAGGAACATCTCTATATCAAATTAAGAATTTAATGTGCTTCGGATTTCCTCAAAGATTTTACTGGCTTATCTCCTACAGTTGCTAAGGTAATAACTATGTTTTTTATATTTGTATGATTGTCTTGTTTTCAGTGGTGTGGTCTATCTCCTTTTGTCAATGTTTTTCTCCTTCTTCCTATGCGTTGGGAATCTGATACTATTCTTGCCTGATGCCCCCATTGGTATATGGTACTTTGTATGGCTGTTCTGGGACAAACGTGTGCACTTTGCTGATGTCCTTACTGCACATACAGTAAATTTGTCTGTGTGTGTGTGTGTGTGTGTGTGCGCAAGTGATGTGATCTGGCTCCTGATGGATTTTCTGTTTGTAAAAATGTCTTTAATAAAGAATTAATTTCCCACACAGAGCCAGTTCAACCAAATTAACTTACAAGTAGAACAGAAAAAGCACGGATTAAATGGAGAGAGAAGTGAGTGGAGTGGTCTGTGATAGTCATTCTCCTATCAAATTTAAAAGTAAGCTCAACAAGCTTGCATGTCTGTATGGTTCTGAATGCTGGGCACTGAGGAAAAGACAGAAGCAGATCCTGAATACAGTGGAAATGAAAATGTTAAGATGGATGCTTGGCATTACAAGATAGATCATGCTCAGAATGAACAAGTTAGAGGAAATGTGAAGGTGGGGCTAATGCTAGAAAAGCTGAAGGAATCCAGGTTTAGATGGTTTGGGCATGTGGAACTAAAACTGGAAGAATATATCAAACGGGCTCAAACTTAGAAGTGGAGGGTAATAGAAAGATTGGAAGACCCAAAACTAGATGGATGGATGTTGTTGTACAAAAGGATTTGATTAGCTGCAGGGTTCTAAGGAATGACTTCAAGACAGACTGGAATGGAAAAGGACTTGAAGTGCTGACTCATAGATGGGATTAAAGCTAGAAGACAGTTCAATCAAATCCAATTTTCTTTTAGGCTCCCCAATTAATTATTCATTCCTCTTCTTCTCTCCCCTTTCACCCCACCCCAAACAAAGCAGAGAGAGAAGCAGGTTGGGAGAGAGGAAGAAAAGAGAAGGAGGGGTGCAAAAGCAGAAACACTGAACCCCCATTATAACTAATACGGATTTTTTTTCTGAGTGAGAATTGCAGGACTAAATTAGACACACAAATAGATCAGACAATAAAACACGTGATTGTCCAGGTACTTTCTTTGGATTAAGGGTTGATTCACCAGCATCTCCACAGAGAGGCAGTTGAACGTGTTCTTCACCAATATCCCAGATCATATAAGCAATAAACTGTAATACATGCTGCCTTGTGGAGACAAGAGAAACACACAGTGCAGGTCCAGATAGCTAAGGCTTATTGTATCTACATTGTGGCCTGCTTTTAAACATGCCATCTGCTTGGACTCACTAGCTGAGATACTTGGAGCCATGTCCTCAGCTGGTTTTGAGGATTGAATGGGAAGTCAGGGTCTCTTCCCAGTAAAAAACAAAAGGAGTTAATGTTTTATTTGAAAGGAGCTAATTCATTTAAAGGAAATACAGATTTTTTTCCTGTGCAAGGAATGAAGGATTGGTTTCTAAACTACACAGATAATAACCTAATCAGGACATCTGTCAAGTTTGGAACCCCATTTTTTAGTCTGCAAGGAGCAAAACCCTCATGAAATTCAGTGATGGCCTTGCCTGAGCAAGTACTGCAGGATTTGGATTTTCAATTGTAAAGTTCCTGGAGCATGTACAAACTCAAAGTTCTGTGCAGAACTAGGAATTTTACCACCCTAATTATTTAGTATTTTTATTGCAATGGTGCCCAAAGACGCAAGTCAGGAACATGGTCTCACTGTAAAAGGTTCTGAGCAAAGACCTAGGAAGACACTATCCCTGCCTTGAAGAATCTATAAGTTTTATTTGAAATAAACAATTCTCCCCAACTGCCACTCAATCTAGCCAATACTTGGCTTACTTTTTTGCAGGTATCACACTCAGACTAGAGTAGGTATTGAGGTGGAAATTGAAGTGGTTAATAGAAGTGGTTGGAAATATTCTGATGGAATGTTTGTCCATCAGAAGATGCCAGTTTTGTGGAAATGTCAAGTTGAATTAAATTTCATTTTGAAAGAAAAATGGGTGAGGGAGGCACTTCTATAGATCTAAATGTTCCACTTTCACCTTCTATTTTCTGCTTTAAACTCTTCTTCTCAATTTTGGAACTTTTATGTTATACAACATATTAAAAAAGCCAAAATTCAAATAAATGTTTCACTCTTAGAGTGAAATATTTTGATTTCAATTTGCAGAAAATTCCGAATTCTTGTTTTGTGTTTTTTTTTTTTCCTTCAGAATGAAGAAAATAGACAAAATGGCAGAATTTTCCACAAAACAAAAAAATCAGGTTCCTGCTCTTGCTAGTAGCCTTAAAGAATAGTTCTTGGTGTGGGGAGGAGGGACAGAGTGTTCTATCATAAGTAGCAGTAGGGAGAAATCAGTTCTTTTGTGGAGAAATAGACAAACTGGCCTCTAATGCTGGCTTCATTGACAGAGCAGCAGAGGTGTTTAGAGGTGAGGTGCTGTACAGAGAGAAGAGCAGATAAGCAGTGGTGTAGAGTTGTGAAGGACATTTAATTTCATTAATAAATTGCAAAACTACATATAACTGATAAAATAAAAATGTAATATGGTAGTTGTACTGTTATCTTTGTAAACGTGTTCACTAATTTTGATGCTATGATCTATTATAAGGGTGTCTTGACTGGATGCTTTTGCTATTTACTGGAGCTAGGACTGAGCCCTGAATGACTGGGAACTTATGTGAGAAAAGTCAGAAAACGTACACTGGAGTTCTTCTTGTCCTAGGGCGAAGTTTACTTTAACTTTTAAAAATAACAAATAGCTGAGGTGTAAAAACTGAACAAGACAGAAATTAATTCCCCAGCACTACTATGAGGAGACTATTCTAGACCTAAACTATTCCTGTGATGGTTGGGAACTTAAGCTCCCTCTAAGCTGTGTGGCCGCCCAACAGTGTATCAAGGGGCGTGCACTTCAGATGCTCCTCCTCCAGTGCCACGCTGCTCCTCCCCTCTTCCTTTAGAGCTTCTGGCCAGCTGCTCCCAGGAGCCTCCCGCTGGCTGTGCAGAGCGGACGGAGGGTGCTCATGTCAGGGTGTCCCCCCCCCTCCTCCCGCCCCTGTACCCTGTCTCCACAGAGCAGGAGGGGACACGATAGGGCTCTGGAGTGGGATGGAGGGAGTTTGTTGGGGGCTGCTGCTGTGTCTGAACAGGCAGGCTTCAGACTGGTGAGTGCCGATCTACTTAAAAGGGCAGCGTACGTAAAGGAGCAACACACAGACGCACATGCACACATGTCTCAGTCACTCACCTCCCAACACATTTGTTGTTGTTACTACTTGATAATTCTCTCAAAGTGTGTTTTAGTTTGTTTTTTTGTGTTTTGTTTTGTTTTGGACCGGTCTATGCATTTCATAATTTTTATTTCTCTGACGCTTAAATTTAATTCTTTGAGTAGTGAGTTCTAAAATGCCTAACCTGTTCTGGCTGGAGTAGTTATCCCTATGGTAACTTTTAAAAAATATATATTTTTATCTGTTTTTTGTTTCTACTGGTGGCACACATCCACACATAACAAAGTTCATTCCACACATGGATGGACAAAATTAGAGGGGACATTGTTGGGAATCTTCTAATTTCCAGCTGAAATTTATTAAAGGCCAGTTTATACACATTTGTTCATGTGCCAATACTGTCGGGTTTTTTTTTTTAAGCTTAAATAGCTCTTCGTCCTCCTGGGTCTTATGCCCCTTCTGTATTTATAGAGAGCAGCCACAACCCCTCACAGCCTGGTTTGTTTAGCCTAGCAAAGCAAAAGCTATTTCAGTCCCTTATCATAAGCCCTTCTTGGCACCTATTCCCATTTGAACTAATCTTTCTTGAAAGTGTGTGACCTGAATTTTACACAGTATTTCAAATGAGGTCTTACCAGTGCCTTTCCTAATCTTAATACTTTCCTATCTCTGTTAGAAATATCTCACCTGATACATTTGTGGATTCCTTTTCTACAGCCACATTAAAACGGGTAGTTCATAGTTATCCTGTGATCACTGAGGTCTCTTTCTGTTTCCACCTCATGAGTCCCTAGTTAATGCCAGAAATTTTTCCCTAAGTGCATGACTTTGCATGTTATCTCATTTCTGTTGCTCCAGTCCTCTATAATCCAATCCTCCTCCTGTATTGATGGTGCCTCCCAACTTCGTCATTAGGATATTCCACTTTTTTGTGCTAAAATCACCAATAAAAATATTAAGATCAGTCCCAATGCAGGCCCTTGAGGAGCTCCACTAGTAATCTGTCATCTTCCTTACCCACTTTACAATTTCTGTACTAATCCCCATCTTTACCAGTTTAACTATTAATTTCCTATGTGGTATCGCATCAAGTGCTTTACTGAAGTGCAGATAAACCTACCTTCATCTCTCTAGTCTAATTAATGATTTAGCTTATCAAAGAGAAATCTGTTTAGTCTGGCATGACCTACCTTTGATAAACCCATGTTGCCTTTTATCCCATTTTCTGTTTTCCTCGTGTCTTTATTTATTCTTTCCTTCAAAATTTGTTCTAAAGCCTTGTTTACTATGGAGGTCAGACTAATGGAACTGTTGCTTGGATCACATTTTTTTTTCCTCTTTTGTAAATTTAGTTACTAGGTTTGCTATTCTCCAATCATATGATACTGCTCCCAATTTGATATTTATTAAACTATAATTAAGTTATAAATATTTATTAAATTACACTTCAGTTATGCTGGGTGTGGGTGAGGCTCAGCTTATAAGACTTCTGAATTACTTTCAGAAGCCTTTCTAATATTTACAGCCACTTTGCTGTGTCTGTCCTTCTTTTTGACCAAGAGCAAAACATTCACTGTTTGGATCCTTAACTTAAGATACCTTGGGCTAGATTTCCATAAGTGAGGATCTGCAGCTCTTTTAGAAACTGAGCTGATGGGTTCCATGCAGACCCAGAATTTTATTTTGACAGGTTCTTATCTAAACATGAGACCATTTGATATTTACATCCCTAAAAGCAGAGGTTCTTACACAGTGGTCTACACAGGAGTTGCCCTGGACCCACAGAGAGTTTGCTGGTCTTGATTTCTCTTTTCATTGATTTCAATAGGCATGGATGGGCCTGGCTTCCTCCACAAATTTTCACATGGCAAACTGCATTAAACAGCTAAAAAGTAAAAACATTCCTAATATTTTCATTGTAGGCAATCCCTGAAATTGATGCAGGGATGTTATGAGATCATAACCCTGGGGACCCCCTTGCCTCCCATTTGTGAAGAGTAGGGTCCATAGACTCTGTATTAAAATACAGGTCACATTATAACAAAAGTTTAGGAACCGCTGCCTTTAAAATGTAAATGATGATTTCTGAGCTGTAATTCAACAGAGCTTATATAGCTTCATAGATCTTGAGGTTACAGATAAATTTAAAATATACCTTGAAGATGTTAAGAACTGAACTGACTTGGAGTTTTGATATTATGACCTGACCTATTAAAACCAAAAAGGCAAGCTTATCAAACATTTGTGTTAGACCCATGAATATATTCAGAGACCAAATTCATGTGTATGAAGCAACAATGCCTGAAAGGAAATTGTTTGCAATGAATGAAGTTGGAGGAAAATACTGACAACATAGCATCTATATTTATAATCGGTACAAAGTAATTTAATAGGTATTAGCAAGCTCACTCTAATTCTTTGCTTACATTTTAATAGGCTATACCTTCCAAAACTGAATGAACCACTTGATCCTTGTTTGCTTTCTTAACAGAAAGAATTGAACCTGCAATAATATGAAGTATCAGTGAACAGAAGAATGGCCATACTGGGTCAGACCAATGGTCCATCTAGTTCAGTATCCTGCGGCCTGTGCCAGATGCTTCAGAGGGATTGAACAGAACAGGGTAATTATTGAGTGATCCATCCCTTTGTTGTTAAGTCTGAGGTTTAGGGATACCCAGAGCATGGGGTTGCATCCCTGACCATCTTGTCTAATAGCCATTGATGGACCTATTAATTTATCTAGTTCTCTTGTGAACCCTGTAATATTTTTGCCTTCACAACATCCCCTAGCAATGAGTTCCACAAGTTGACTTTGTTTTTTTAAAATCTGCTGCCTATTAATTTTTACTGGGTGACTCCTGGTTCCTGTGTATGTGAAGGGGTAAATAATACTTCCCTTGTCACTTTCTCCCCACTTCTATCACATCCTTCTAGTTATCTCTTTTTTTTTTTTTTTTCTAAGATGAACAGTCCCAGTGTTTCTAATCTCTCCTCATATGGAAGCTGTTCCATACTCCTAATAATTTTTGTTGCTCTTGTCTGTCTTTTTCCAATTCTAATATCTCTATTTTGAGACGCAGTGACTAGAACTGTGTGCAATATTCAAGGTGTGAATGTACCATAAACTTATATAGTGACATTATGATGTATTTTGTCTTATTATCTATCCCTTTCTTGATGGCTCCTAAAATTCTGTTAGCTTTTTTGATTGCTGCTGCATGTTCAGCAGATAGTTTTTTCGAAAAACTATCAATGATGACTTCTAGATCTTTCTTGAGTTGTAGCAGCCAATATAGACTCCATTGTTTTATATGTATTGTTGGTATTGTTTTCTAACATGCATTACTTTGCATTTGTCAACATTGAATTTCATATGCCACTTTGTTGCCCAGTCATCCAGTTTTGTGAGCTCCCTTTGTAACTTAGTTAAATCTAAAGATGACTGCTATCATGAGTCATTTTGTATCCTTTTCCACCCCACTGTTTACTTCTTTTCCTAGATCATTGAGGAACATGTTGAACAGGACTGGTCCCGGTACAGATCCTCTCTCCATTGTGTAAAAAAACACAACAAAAAAAAAACCCTGGCCATTTATTCCTCCTCTATCTCTTACCCAGTTACTAACCTGAGAGGATCTTTCCTCTTATTCCATGATTACTCACTCTTCTTAAGAACCTCTGGTGAGGGACCTTTCTGAAAGTCCAAATACGCTATATGCACTTGATCACCCTTGTCCACATGTTTGTTTGAAATTGCAGGAAACAACAGAATTATCAGACACTAATACAATATGTTGGAGAAGAGTCAACCCAGCTCTTGAAATGGGAAATCATGCCTCACCAATTTGCCTTGTAATGAAGTTAGGCTTACTGTCCTGTAATTGCCAGGATAGCCTTGGGAGCCCTTTTTAAAAATCAGCATTACATTAGCTACCCTCCAGTCGCCTAGTACAGAAGAGGATTTAAGAAAAGTTACATAACGCAGTTAATAGTCCTGCAACTTAATATTTGAGTTCCTTGAAATCTTGGGTGAAGACTTATTAATATTTTTGATTTTTTTTTATCAACTTTCTCTAAAACCTCCTATATTGGCACCTCAATCTGGGACAGTTCTTCAGATGTCACCTAAAAGAACAGCATGGGAGTGAGGATTTTCCCCATATCCTTTACAATGACAACTGATACAAAGAATTCACTTAGCTTCTCTGCCCTGGCCTTGTCTTCTTTGTATGCCCCCTTAGCACCTCTATTGTCCAGGGACCCCATTGATATTTTTGTGGGCGGGGGGGGGGGGGGAGGGACAGGCTACCTGCTTCTGATGTACTTTAAAAATTGCTGTCAGTTTTCGTTTCTTTAGCTAGTTGCTCTACAGATTCTTTTTTGGCCTGTCTAATCATACCTTTATACTTGACTTGCCTGAGCTTATGCTCCTTTCTATTTTCCTCGGTAGAATATGACTTCCATTTTTTGTCTCTAATCACCTCTTACTCTCTTTAGCCATAATGGCATTTTTTTTTTGCTCCTCTTACTATTTTTTTAAATTGATGTATACGTTTAATCTGAGCCTCTATTATAGTGTTTTCAAAGTTTCCATGCAGCTTGCAGGTGTTTCACTCTTGTGACTGTTCCTTTAAACTTCCATCTAACTAGCCTCCTTGCTTTTGTGTAGTTCCCCTGGCTGAAGTTAAATGCTACTGTGGTGGGTTTATTTAGTATCCCTTCCCCTACAAGGATGCTAAGTTTAATCAGGGTATAGTTTCTATTACCAAGCTGTTCAGGACCCAATCCTATGTGCTACTTGGGACTAAATCAAGAATTGCCTCTCTCCTTGTGAGTTCCAGGACTAGTTGCTCCAAGAAGCTGTCATTAATGGTGTCTAGAAATTTTATCTCTGCATCCTGTCCTGAGGATACATGTACTCAGTCAGTATGGGGATAGTTGAAATCCCCCATTATTACTGGGTTTTCTGTTTTTTGACTCTCAAAGTGTTCTACTTTGGGGAGTCGGGCTCTTGAGGCAGGAAGAAGCATCTTCGTTGGGAGGGGGGGTTGTCTCTTCCCGAGCAGCCAGGGCTCTGGCTGGATAAGGAGGAACCTCTCCTTTTGAGGTTCACCGATTCTCACTAGTCTGCACAGTTTAAGTGGGGAAAGACATGGTTCACCACTGATCCTCCTACTCTGGTCTAGTTACTGGGGCAGCAAGAATAACAGATCCTTAACCTTCCCATGGTGCCTGCTGGACGCCACCTATATGGTGATGACCAAGAGGATCTGCTGCCCTGCCCCACAGGGTGACTGGGCTGGAAAACACGCTGTGGGAGAAACCAACACTTCTGTGTTGAAAAACAATATGATAGCTGATGAAGTGAACTGTAGCTCACGAAAGCTTATGCTCAAATAAATTTGTTAGTCTCTATGGTGCCACCAGTACTCCTCTACTGTTTTTTGTAGGCTCTCTAATCTCCCTGAGTGTTTCAGTCACTGTCACCAGCCTTGTCAGGTGGTTGGTATCATATTCCTACTGCTATACTCTTATTTTTCAAGCATGGAATGTCTGTCTATAGAGTTTCTATGGTACAGTTGATTCACTTAAGATTTTTTACTAGACTTGATTCTATCCTTTGTGCCACTCTCCCACCAGCCCAACCTACTGTCATTCATATATATTTTGTACACTGGTTTTACCATGTCCCATTGACTATCATCATTCCACCAAGTTTCTATGTGCCTATTATATCAATAGCTTCATTTTAATACCAGCACTCAAGTTCATTCAACTTGGTATTTAGACTTCTTGCACTTTTATATGTGTGCTGATACAACTTGTCAATATTTAGTTGTCTCCCTGTGATGTGATTGAATTGGACTCTTTAATTTGACTGCTTCTCCTCAGTTCCTACCTGTACTTTATCATCTACTATCCTTTCCTCTTTAGCAGGATATAGAGTATCCCCATTAATAAATGTCTCTGTCCAAACCATGTGCTCCTCTGCACCTGTTGACTTTCCACCAGACCTTGATTTAAAAACTCTTCTATGACCTTTTTAATTTATATGTCAACAATCAGGTTCTATTTTGGAGTAGGTAGAGTCCACCCTTCCTGTATAGGCTCTTCTTTTCCCATAAGGTTCTCCAGTTCCTAATAAAGCTAAATTTCCCTCCTCCAAATACCATAATCTCATTCACAGCACTTCTCCCCTCTCCTCGCACCTCCTGCCAGCTGCAATCAGCTGTTTTGCAACATGCAGGAGGCTTGTGGGGGAGGGATGACAAGTGAGGACACAGCATGCTCGGGGGAGGGGATGGAACAAAGTAGGGGTGGGGACTTGGGAGAAAGGGTGGGATGGGGGCAGGAAGAGGCAAAGCGGGGTGATGCCTTAGGGGAAGGGGTGGGGTGGGGGCAAGGCCTGGGGCAGAAAGTTGGTGCCTGTGGTTCCCAGAATGGTTCAGTCCTGAAAATCTATTGGTCTCTGTGCAGCCCCATGGTCAGTGCCAAGGAAGGCATCCCTTAGCATACCAGTGAAGAGTCTGAGAGCATGGTGTGCTATGGCATTTTTGTCCATCCTGGTGACGTGGCTAAAGAGCTTTTGAATATATGATGAGTAACTGAAGGAAGGACAGATCTTTGAGATGGACATTTTGCAAAGTCAAACCACTTTATGCTTATACTTAGGATTTAGCACTGATGGTGCATGTGCAATGCCTCTAGCTGTGCCAAGTCTGTGTGTGTGTGTTTAAAAAAAAAAAAAAGTCCAGGTGACTTGTACAGCAATACAGATAGTACTGCATGAGTTAACTGCGATTAATCGACAGCCCTACTAGAAATTTTAAAATTTTGCATTATTAGTACACATGCATTAAGCACATTGATTTACTGACAAAATTCTAAACATCCTTTAGGCAAGTAAAGACCTGCCTTTTGTGACCATTCAAACTGACAAAAATAGTTGCTTGATGGTTGTAGCCTTCTGTAATAGGGTCTGCTTTCCCTGCACTAGCCCAGACAGGGTTAAGCCCATATTTCTGACAGCAGAAGTATGCTCAAAATGCTCTAGCAATATAAAGGGAGGAAGACCAGCTCATTCTGGGCTGGAGACTGCAGGGGAAGGACTTGTCTGGGAAGCTCCTGCAGCGGGCCAGCCATAGCTCCTGACCGCACCAGGAATTAGAGCCTCCCTGGGCCACGTCTCATGGGAGACCCCAACACAGACACTGGTAGAAAGTGACCCAGGGAGGGTGACAGAGTGGTACCTCACACTGAGGTTTCCCGGGTGGAGTTTGGTAGGGCCCCCCCCCGCTGAGTCAGTGGCAAGTTGCTATACCACTGTTAGGGCCCTGGCCCAGGGCCCAGTGGAGCTGGGAGGGCCCAGGCCCCCCTACCTGGGCTGCCACACCCCTTGGTGGGCGCCACACCCCATAGACTCTGGCTGCTAGGCCATGCTGCCCTGATCCTAGAGACGTAGACTGTCACACCTGCCTATAAAGGTGGAGCAGAATTGCACTCAGTATATTTAGGTATATTTTAGGCTCTTTGCATTAGGTTGTGTGATAGGAGTGGTATCTTGTATAGGATTCTCCATGTATTAAATAAAAACAGCAATAAAATATTTGCTGATCTACTTATTTCTAAAATAACTTTTTTACATGACATTCCAGATCAAATTCTGCTTTCCAGTTACACTTGGATAAGGTTGAAGTGATTTACTAAATTCAGAGTCACTCCAGCTTTACATTAGTGTAAACTGAGTACAGAATTTGGCATGGCATTTATTGTGTGTATAAACCCTGTAATGCAAGGGTTGCCATGATGCATACAGAGCACCAGTAAAGGGTGGCAGAATCTTGGCCTCAGTAAGTAAGAGAATAAAAGGATATGAAGATCAAAATAGCAAACTGTGGCAGCTCTTAGGTTCCATTAGTTAAAGTAAAACTTCCTGTTTGAGCAAAACCTCCTAACTTTAATCAATATATGTACTTTTGTTAGAACAGCTATTATCCCATTTCCATTCCAAATAGGGTGACCAGATGTCCTGATTTTAGAGGCTTTGTCTTATATATGTGCCTATTACCACCCCCACTCCCTGTTCTGATTTTTCAGTTGCTGTCTGGTCACCCTACAACCAAATCACCCTGTTGGGAGGAGTTGTTAGTTTTGAGGTTTTTCAGCTGTACTGCAATACAATCGAGGATCAAGGCCCCATAGTCCCAGGCTCTGTGCAGATATATCAACTTGACAATTGTTCTATTTGCATTAGACAAAGAATGGAATGGATTTTCCACACCTGGAGCCTAATCCTTCTGTTCTTAATCTTGCAGGTAGTTTAATTCAAGTCAATGGGGTCACTTGCATGAGTAAAGCAAGCAGGGTTCTTGCTCAGTACTGCAGTTAATTAAAAGGATGGGGAAGAGTATTCTAGCATTCATATATCAGTAGCTGATTTCCCGCAACCCCCAGAAACAAGCTTTTAAAGGTGCATTTCTCCCCTCCCCCTCAAAAGCTAGACTGAATGTGTTCTTCCTCTTAGGTTTCAGTTCCCAGTTAGGGAATGATAAATCACCACAATCTCTTCCGAGGGCTTGTATACATTCCAGAATAATATCACTGTAGTTGTACAACTGTACCTTTCAGAATAAGAGTGCCAACGTGGAGAGGGATACTGGTATAACTACAATGGCATTATTATGCCAGTATAGTTACACTGGTAAGTCTCCCATTGTAAAGATTCCCATTTGGCATCTCTATTCCAAAAGCCTGATCCTGGGAGGTGCGGAAGTCCTAAAACTACCATTTAAGTTTTCACTTCTCAGGATCAAGTCATAAATGAAAGTGCCTTCCTTTACATTGCATCGTGCTCTCATTGAATGAGCTTTCTTGATTGTGTAGCGTATATGAAACTTTTTAAAGATCTCCAACATTTAGAAAACAAGTGGTGGTGTTGTGTTGTGTAGTTTTTTTTTGTTTTTGTTTTTTAAAAAAAACACCAAAAACCTTTTATCTACTCTTAATCCCAGGGTTGGAAAATGCTTTGCTTTTCCCCCGCTGACCTCCTAGCGGGAGGGGGGGGGGTAAAATGATGGATGTGAGGCCCATTGAATCATTCTAGAAATTGTCATAGGGTAGTAAATTAAAATATATTCCATGTTTTTTTTTCTGCCCTGCATTGACTAGTAGTAAATAAACAGTAAGTAACCTTAATGAGAGTTTTAAATGAGTATAGAATCATAGAAACAGGTTATTGATATTAACAACATTCTGCACTGTTTAGATTAATTGTATATTATAGCAATAGTTCAGAGAAACCATTTAATTAATATTACAAAACCAAACTGTCAAAGCTAAGATTTTATGTCCTATCCTATTTATTTAGTCCTGCAGCCACAGATGCAGTGTTAGACTTGCTTTTTTTAAAATCTGCATGGTGCATGTCACACAAAGGGAAAGCTCTGCCCTAATGAGTTAAATAAAGATTATTTCTGGGAAAGTCTTGGTTTTCTTTTTTGCATTTCACAATTTAAGGTATCTTACAAATGAAGCCTTTTCTTAACGATTTCTCATGTGTTTCAAAACTGCTATTGATTTCAGTAGGGCCTGGATTCACTTGTGCTCCTCATGAAAGAGTGCTATCAGGTTCACTGCTGGGCATTCTGGATTTTCATGTCTGAAGACTCTGGTTCAAGACTGGTTGAGGTTTATTCTATTCAGGTTCTTCCATTATCATCTGCATCTAGGCGCCTTTGGGTAAAATTTTCAAAGTCACCTAGGTGACTTGGGGGCTATACTACAAGGGGATTTGGACATCTAACTGCCTTTTCAGGCACCTAAATCCAAAATTTAGATCCTCAGAACCCTTGTTCATCAGCTGTGTGATCCTTTAGGTGCCTAAACTTCTGTTGGTAAAGTTTTCTAGGTGCTTAAACTTCTGGTAATGTCCATACTCTGTTTCCTCACCTAGCACCTACCTCAGTCTTGGTGGGACTTTCAAATTAAGCATCCCCCTGCCTTTTTCAGTTTCAGGGTGTGAGTGAGTAGGTGTGCACAGGATACATCTACTGGATTTCCCAACCCCCAGCCCAGCAAGAGGAGCTACCCCCTTTATACCTGGAACACTCACCCACAATGTGGGAGACCTTACTTCAAAGCTTCCATTTACCTGATGTTGAAACTCCCATCTCCCAGGAAAGTGCTCAACCCCTGAGCTATGGCCTATGTCTCCCACAAGCTCCCCTGTTGAAGCTATGCCACTTCATATAAAATACTTCAAGGGCCTGCACCGGTCTCCCACCTCCTCTGTGAGTGCCCTAACCACTGGGCTTGAAAGTCAGTCATTCCCTCTCTGGCCCAATTTCTAACTAATTATTTATATAAAGTGGAATAGCTGAGAACACATTGAGAGAGATGCTCCAGAATATCCCATAAATGAGGGTAGGTGTTAGACCGGAGTTAAAGTCATTGCTCTACATCAGTCAGATGAGATATTTGAACCAGATCTCCTACATGTTTGGTGACTGTGTTAATCACTGGACTATTGGGTATAAGGGCACCACTGTTCTGTATGGGTCCTGATCTGGTAGGCATGCTGTGATGCCACACCCTTCCATCACCACTTCCTGTTGATTAGGTGAGGCAGCTCCCAATTCAGCATTTTGGCTTCTCCTCCCCCCCCCCTGTGTTGTACAGGCTCCCTAATTCAAGGCTGTGGATTCTACTACATGGCAGAGTGTCTAAAAGTTTGGCATTGTAAAGCTGAGTCTATAGATCCTCTTGTAGATCCAGCCTTAAGCTCCTAAGCCTCACTTTCAAAAGTGACTTTCAATGGGTCTAAAGTATTTGTCATTTTGTAAAAGGGGCTTAGGCTAAGTCAGGTAAGTGCTTTTGAAAATTGTACCCCTTGTGTATTGAAAAGAAAACATCAAGCTGTTTTGATTTTTGCCAGAACCACTTGCTTTTGATTTTAGGACTAAAGCTCCAGCAACCTCAGATCTTACTTTCCCAGAAAAAATCTTTTGTGGAAACATGGAACAAAGTCTCACTTCCTAATAATTGTAATAACTGCATTGTATTTTTTTAAGTAAGAAAGTTAATTAAATACAATAAAATCTTCCAGTATTTTAATACAGCTCTAATATTAGTTGACGTATAACAAAGTTAGTAAAGGTATGAAAATAATAGATGGATTGAAATAGGTCATATGGAATACCTCCATCTCTCCACAGGATTGCTTAATTGAGGATAACTGCTTCCTTTGAATGTAATAGAATACTAACAAGCCAATACTCCAGTTCCTGGGCCTTATTCTTCATGTACTTTTATGCTGGTGTAATTCTATTAGCTTTAGTGGATGTACTCCTGATTTCCACAACACAAAAGAAGAGAATCAGGCTCTAAGTTTAATGAGGAGGCTTCTGACATCAAATCTTCTCTTTCGTGTTGCAAACCACTGTAGCCAGGGAGAATGACACCTGTCCTACCTAAGCACCTGTTGGATATAGTGGGTATCTGTACTGTCTCTTGGTAAACGAAAAGGTTTTGGTTTCTTTACTTTGGGCTCTTCTTTTGTCATATTTTCTTTCCCTCTTTGTGTAACTTAAATTCTCAAAAAATTGCACCATTTTGTACTGACAGTTTTCCCTTAAATTAAATGACCTCTTGCAGTGAACTTCCATTGTGTAATGGCAGCAGAATATGGCCTATAGTCTTCTGTCATTCCAAAATATGCTTTCATTATATAAGATGCATTTTTATTCATCAGGGTCTTTCTTCACAGACACAAATCACAATCATAGAGCAGATGCTATTCTGCAAAACTAGGAGATGCATAATGATTTAAGTGACAGCCACTCATTTATTGTTCCTATAATCTAATCACTATGATAGAAGATTCCAGCTGTACAGAATAGAACCAGTTTTAAAAGCCCATATTTTTCACTTACTCTGTCTCTAATATATTTGTATAATTGGCAAAGCAATATATTCTCTGCTGATTAAAATGGATATTTTATTATATTCTCTACATCTGAATAGTCTTGTTGCCAGTGGCAACCACAAAAGGAATAAATGCAAACAGCCAATAAAGTTCCTGTTTGTTTTCTAACTGTGAGTACAGGACAATTGAGGTAGACAGCTGCTGAGCTCAGCACCTTGGGAGAGGTAAAGGTGACTTTATTGCCATTTGATCAGTGGGGCTGGGGCTTAGGTCAGCCCCTGTTTATGGCAGCTTGTAAAATGTCTGGGTATAGTATGTTCTGGCCACATAAGGGCACAACCCTATAAGGGAATGCTGGAGTGAGGCAGGTGGCATAAAACTGATTACACCAACTTTTCACCATCCCAAAGATTTCCCTGCACCAGCTGGCCACTTAGACCTGGTTTAAGAGTGCTTTGTGCAGCAGGGTGCTGTGAAGGAACCTCATTAGGGCCAAGAACTTGGCCCCAAATTTTCTGTATTTACAAAAATTCTAATAGATTGGCAAGGCAAGATTTCCTTTTACAGAAGTCATATTGACAATTCCCAACATACTGTATTTATCTGTCTGATAATTCTGTTCTTAACTTTGGTACCAGGCAAATTTGTTGAAACTATAGTAAAGCTTACTGGCTTATAATCACCATAATCACTTCTGGAGTCTTTCTTAAAAATCAGCATTATATTAGCTACCTCCACCCCTAGTCATCAGGTACAGAGGCAGTTTTAAGCAATAGGTTACATACCCCAGTACTCCTGGGGGAATTCTGTGCCAAAAATTTAAAAATTCTGCACAGAATATTTTAAAATATGCAGAATTTTGCAGAATTTGATTTGTCAAAATAACACAATATAATGACACCAGTTTCAATTTTTGGTCATTTATTTAAAAATACCCATCAGCAAGTATGTCTGTAACAATACAGATAACAAAAAAGATTCAAGAAATGTTTTTTGACAAATAGATTCTTTAATAGGCATATTAATACAAAACTCTGAGTAATTTATTTAAACTACAATATAGAACCATATTTCCTGTACCCCTCTGAAGCAGTGCAAAGGCTTGGGGGAGTTAGGGGTAACAGAGGAACCAAGGGAGAGGGAAATAATTACTGGGAAGGAGCCTGGGTGTGAACTTGGAGAGGTTTTGGGTATGGATGGGAAAAATATAGAATAGGGGTTTTTGGGGGGGGAGGGGTTAGAGTAATAGACTTTAAGGTCAGAAGGAACCATTATGATCTTCGGGTAATTGGGGAGTTTCCCTTATGCAGATCCAGGCTGACCCCGAGCCTCTCCCATTCAGTCAGGCACATCTGCCCCGTCCCCAAACCCCCATGTCTCCTTGTAGTCCTTATTCACATGTATTCATGCACCCCCGTCCCTGTCACCATGTGGTCCTGCACCTCCCTCCACCCTGTGGTCCTGTGCCTCCACTCTCGTTCAGCCCCTACCCCAGTCTTTTCTCCCCCATTATCCCTTATGAGCCCCTGTCTGACCGCACAGCAGCCTCATGCTGTCTGTCTCCCCATAGCCCATGTTTCCTTACCTGGCCTGACCGGTGCTGTGAAGAAGGCAGGCTCTTTCTCTTCCCTAGCAGGCTGGGAGCTGCTGCTCTCTTCTACTGCCTCAGTGCCCTCTGGTGGGCAAAAGGCAGAACTACAGCAACTTTCCAGCAGAAGCTTTTTACTGCACAAAAAATAATATGCATGGCTCATTAATTATGCACATGCAGTGGTGCCAAATTTCCCCAGAAGTAATACCACAGTTAGTAATTCTGCAATTTCATATTTGGGTTCCTTGAACTTTTGGGTGAATACCTTCTGGTCCTGGTGATTTACTACTGTTTGTTCCAAAGCCTTCTCTACCAACACCTCTATTTTGGACAGTTCCTCAGATTTGTCACCTAAAAAAAATGGCTTGGGGGTAGGGAATCCCCCATATCCTCTGCAATGAAGACTGATATAAAGAATTCATTTAGCTTCTTCACGATGGCCTTGTCTGTTTTTGAGTGCTCCTTTAGCACCTTGATCATCAAGTGACTCCTTTGACTGTCTGGCAAACTTCGTGCTTCTGATGTACTTTTAAAAAATGTTTGGTGTTTTTGTCTTTAGGTGGTAGTTCTTCAAATTGTTTCTAGGCCTGCCTTCTTATATTTTTACACTTGCCAGAGTTTATGCTCCTTTCTATTTTCCTCAGTAGGATTTGACTTTTTGCCTCTAGCAGCCTCTTTTACTCTGTTGTTTAGTGATGATAGCATTTTTTTCATCCATTTTTTTTTTTAAATTTGGAGTATATATTTAGTTTGAGCCACTATGGTTTTAAATCTCCAGGCAGTTTTCAGGCATTTCATTTTTGTCTATTAAGTTTAACAAGTTAAAAAGTATCTGCCTTGTTGTTTTGTAGCTCTCCCTTACAAAGATATTACATTATGGTCCAAGCAGTTCAGCTATATGCATCTCTAGGATCAGATCCTGAGCTTCACTTAGGCAATTCTTAATGTAGTCCTTTCCCTGTATGAGTTCCAGGACAAATTGCTCCAAGAAGCAGTCCTGTATGGTGTCTAATATATTGCAGTATTCCCTATCTACAATATAAGAAAATACTGCCATGTCTTATCCCACATTCGGGTAGGACTGGTTGGAACCTGGAATTCCCATTCTGTGAGAAATTCCAAAATTAAAAAAGCTCATTCAACCTATCTCACCTGCAGGGTGTGCATACTGGGGAATTCCCACTAACAATAGCACATGGAGTAACAACCATCATGGGCAAAGAGATCCAGCAGATCAAAGATGGCTTTGTGGACCTTGGATGACAACTGAAGCCTAAGTGGATATTAGTGTTCTTTTCTGAAGTTTTTATGGTGCAACCACATGCTGAGAGACTGACTGCAAAGAGGGTCTGGGTTTCATGGAATGCTGGAATATTTTCAGCAATGATGTAAGATTGCTTGTTTGGGAGAAATGGTCCTTACTTATGCAGAAGGGATAGCTTGGTTCTAACCATGCTGGGTTTAACTAGGTAGAAAGTAGTGAGTTGAGTAGCTTTTGCTTAACTACAAAAGATCTATACTTCCATCATACAAAATAAGGCAGCAGATGGAGTTGCTAGGAAACAGAAGGCAAATAACAAGTGGAGTATTAATGTACTATAATGTCTACACACAAAAAGCAAAGAGTATGATGAAATAAGCAGGAGTTACAGAGCTCACCCTGAAAATTGTTACCCTTGCACATGAACCTTTGTGGTAATGTTAGGATTTTAATAGTAATAACTCTAAAAGTGATGTTACACGATAGTCTGTGACTCATTGGATTTTTGTAATATAAATGTCATAGATGGGCTCTATAGCGGAGAGACAAAAAAGATGGCACTTCCATGCTCCACAAGTACTGCAAATGCTTTTGATTTTGAAATTCTCTAAAGGATGAAAAGAGTGAGAAAAATGAGAGAAGTCTGAGTGGGCATTAATTATATAACACCAGGACCTAGAGAGAATGAATGATACATTTGTAGATCAGTTCTTGAGGTACTTGAAAGCCTAGAATACTCTCCTGATGAGGGAATATCAACTGCAATGACCTCCATTGGGAACAAATATAAGGAGTAAGATGCATCATGCATGAGCCTCTTAAGTGACACAAGACAAAAGAAAGAATCCAACCAGAGTTAGCCTGCTTATGCTTATTGCTAATGTTGAGACTGAGAACAAGGAATCATGTAATAATCAACTATGAGCTACTCTAGTTTAATACAGTATGGAAAGCGTCCACAGACTGCACTACTGCATGGGTCTCGAATATCAAGAAAGCAAACTTTAGAGAATTAAGAAATCTGAACAATGTGCAATAAGAGAAATTATTCAATCTCATGCAGTGGAAGAAGACTGGAGGATAGAAGAGGATGTTTCAATAAAGGAAAAAAAGTAACTGAAAAAGAAAATAAGCAGTATCCAATCTGGCTAAATGAAGGACTGTTCAAAGATCTGAGGATTAAAAGAACAAAACAAAATAAAAACCAACCCACGAATGGGACAATGGCAGAGGCAACTGAACAAGATTACAAAGAATCTTTTGAGGCCTAAAAGAATAGCTAAGAGCAGAAACAAAACAAAAATGGACTACTGTTATTCAAGTCAGAGATCTTTAGAGTAAGTGCTTTTATACACTCTATGAACAGGGAAATGAAATGCAAGAAAAAGTAGGCTGGATGATCAGAAATGACTGATTTTTCTAAATGGGGTGTGTGGGGGGTGGACTACCAATTTAGAAAGTAGTACAAGTAATTCTGGCAAATACTGTTTGGCAAGTCTAATGTCTTTAAATAATGGGACAAGAGTTATTATCCATTTAGAAGATAACAGAACTATGATTATCAAGCAGAATGGGTTTATACAGAACAAATCATGCCAGAGAACTTTCTTAGAAGAATTATGAAATCAGTGGAGAAAAAGAATTCAGATGTAAGCAAGATCCGAATGAATGCTTCCCTGATAGCTAACTGGGATGGGGAGAGACTTTGGGTGTGTTTATGTAAATCCAGTTTGCTCCTGCCCTACTTAGATATTCAGCAGATAGAGTGGTGTAAAAGTAATCAACTTTGTCTGCTGTTGGGTTACAAATCACCTTAGTATTGAATGCAGGGGTAGTGAAATACCAATCTTGTAATTATTGTAGGAATACAGGGACGCAGGACTGTGCTTAACCTGTCCCAAATAAGGGGGTCACCCTCAGTTGAAAGAACCCTGTTAAGCCAGGGGCTCAAATGCCAGAGCCCTGTGAAAGTAAGAGCGGTGGGGCTTGGTGTCCCAGCCAGGAGGCTGCAAAGCCTCCCCAAGAGTCCTCTCTGGAGTGGTTACATTTGTTCCTCCCCACTGTTCAAGAAAGAGCTAAATAGGGTTAATTAGGAGCTTCTTTGTTCTTTTAAATGCTCAGTCAGAGCTGAAACCATGTTGTGGTAGGACTGTGTTTCTGCCCAGCCTGCAAAGAGCTGAAAATTACTAAGAGACTGATTTGCAGAGGTCACAGCAGAGAGGTGCAGAAGGCGACTGATAGTCAGCAAACAAGTGGCTGGTGAGGCAGATGGTGCAGCAGGGCGGCTGGCGGAGAGGTGCAGCTGGCAGAGAGGAGTGGCTGGAAGGGTGGTTGGCAGAAAGGCATGGCCAACAGGGCGGCTGGCGGAGAGGGCCAGAGCAGAGCTCCACAGAGAGAGGCGGTAACCGAGCGCTCAAGAAGCAGAGTGACTAAGGTGCCTCTTTACATGGTCCACTTGGCAGGAGGGGGGGCCGCGGGGTGGAAGGAGGTGAACTCTGCAGATACGCCTCTGAATTCTGGGTCTGCACTGATGAAGGACAGTAACTGTGAGTGGGGTGCAGAGAAGGGTTGGGCACGTGAAAGGGACTTTTGGGTTGCTGGACTTAAGAACCTCAGGGGAAAAGGACACTGACCAGCTTACTTGGGGGTGGGTCTTTTGATCGTGGTTTATGTTTATGAACCCTGATTGTGGCGTGTTTCCCAAATGAATGCCCAGTTACTTTCCTCCTTTTATTAAAAGTTTCTTTTCTACACTCGGACTCTATGCTTGCAAGTGGGGAAGTATTGCCTTTCAGAAGCGCCAAGGGGTGGTGTCATTTTCTCAGGCTGCTGGGTGGGGACTTGAGACAGTTTTCTGTTGCATCTTCCCTCATATGGGACCCGTTCCAAACCCCTAATCATTTTAGTTGCCCTTTTCTGAGCCTTTTCTGAGCCAGTATATCTTTTTTGAGACGAGGGGACCACATCTGTACGCAATATTCAAGATGTGGGCGTACCATGAATTTATATAAGGGCAATAAGATATTCTCAGTCTTATTCTCGATCCCTTTTTTAATGATTCCTAACATCCCGTTTGCTTTTTTGACTGCCGCTGCACATTGTGCGGACGTCTTCAGAGAACTATCCACGATGACGCCAAGATCTTTCTCCTGATTAGTTGTAGCTAAATTAGCCCCATCATATTCTATGTATAGTTGGGGTTATTTTTTCCAATGTGCATTACTTTACATTTATCCACATTACATTTCATTTACCGTTTTGTTGCCCAATCACTTAGTTTTGTGAGATCTTTTTGAAGTTCTTCACAGTCTGCTTTGGTCTTAACAATCTTGAGCAGTTTAGTATCATCTGCAAACTTTGCCACCTCACTGTTTACCCCTTTCTCCAGATCATTTATGAATAAGTTGAATAGGATTGGTCCCAGGACTGACCCTGGGGGAACACCAGTAGTTACCCCTTTCCATTCTGAAAATTTACCATTTATTCCTACACTTTGTTCCCTGTCTTTTAACCAGTTCTCAGTCCATGAAAGGATCTTCCCTCTTATCCCATGACAACTTAATTTATGTAAGAGCCTTTAGTGAGGAACCTTGTCAAAGGCTTTCTGGAAATCTAATCTATGTCCACTGGATCCCCCTTGTTCACATGTTTGTTGACCCCCTCAAAGAACTCAAATAGATTAGTAAGACATGATTTCCCTTTACAGAAACCATGTTGACTTTTGCGCAACAATTTATGTTCTTCTTTGTGTCTGACAATTTTATTCTTTACTATTGTTTCAACGAATTTTCCCGGTACTGACGTTAGACTTGCCTGTCTGTAATTGCCAGGATCACCTCTAGATCCCTTCTTAATATTGGAGTTACATTAGCTATTTTCCAGTCATTGGGGAAAAAAAACAGTAGCTAATTTAAAGGACAGGTTACAAACCATAGTTAATAGTTCCGCAATTTCACATTTGAGTTCTTTCAGAACTCTTGGGTGAATGCCATCTGGTCCCAGTGACTTGTTACTGTTAAGTTTCTCAATTAATTCCAAAATCTCCTCTAGTGACACTTCAATCTGTGACAATTTGTCACCTACAAAAGACGGCTCAGGTTTGGGAATCTCCCTAACATCCTCAGCCATGAAGACTGAAGCAAAGAATTCATTTAGTTTCTCCACGATGACTTTATCGTCTTTAAGTGCTCCTTTTGTATCTCGATCATCCAGCGGCCCCACTGGTTGTTTAGCAGGCTTCCTGCTTCTGATGTACTTAAACATTTTATTACCTTTTGAGTTTTTGGCTAGCTGTTCTTCAAACGCCTTTTTGGCTTTTCTTATTATATTTTTACATTTAATTTGGCAGTATTTATGCTCCTTTCTATTTTACCTCATAGGATTTGACTTCCACTTTTTAAAAGATGCCTTTTTCTCTCACTGCTTCTTTTACATGGTTGTTAAGCCATGGTGGCTCTTTTTGAGTTCTTTTACTGTGTTTGTTTTTTAATTTGGGGTATACATTTTAAGTTGAGCCTCTATTATGGTGTCTTTGAAAAGTGTCCATGCAGCTTGCAGGGATTTCACCCTAGTTGCTGTACCTGTTTTTGTTTAACCAACCTCCTCATTCTTGCATAGTTCCCTTTTCTGAAATTAAATGCCACAGTGTTGGGCTGTTGAGGTGTTCTTCCCACCACAGGAATGTTAAATGTTGTTATATTATGGTCACTATTTCCAAGCTGTCCTGTTAGAGTTACCTCTTGGACCAGATCCTGCGCTCCACTCAGGACTAGATCGAGAGATGCCTCTCCCCTTGTGCGTTCTTGTACCAGTTGCTCCAAGAAACAGTCATTTAAAGTATTGAGAAATTTTGTCTCTGCATTTTATCCTGAGGTGACATGTACCCAGTCAATATGGGGATAATTGAAATCCCCCACTATTATTGAGTTTTTTATTTTGATAGCCTCTCTAATCTCCCTTAGCATTTCATTGTCAGTATCACTGTGCTGGTCAGGTGGTCGATAATAGATCCCTACTGTTATATTCTTATTAGAGCATGGAATTACTATCCATAGAGATTCTATGGAACATGTGGATTCATTTAAGATTTTTGTTTCATTTGATTCTACATTTTCTTTCACATATAGTACCACTCCCCCCCCCCCCCGACACCCGCACGATCTGTTCTGTCCTTTTCAATACATTTTGTACCCTGAATATGTTCATGGCTTTGTTAGTTGATACTAAGTTATGACATGTTGCAAATATCAATGAGCACAAAGTAGTAACACAAAAGAACAGAGTTGAGAAATCTGTGAAGAAAAGATTATGATAAACTCAGTGAAAATACAAGCAATTCCATACTGGGAGAAAAATAATCCAACATGCTTTAATTCATTAGGGTAGAAAAGCAAATACTTGGATGATAATGGGCAACAAATTAGGTATGAGTTTACAGTGCAGTATGGCAGCAAAAATCTAAGCCAGTGCAATTTAGGATTGAATATACAGACCTTGTCATGGAGCAGTGAAGTGAATATACCACTCTATCTGGGCTTTGGTTAACAAATCTGGAATGTTGCATACAGCTCTGGGTACCTTAGTATCAGAAAACTATTGAAAAATTGAAGGGCGCTTCAAGTCTTTTACAAATTGTGTTACATTGCTTTAAGGTTTCACTTATCAGTGTAAGAGTAAATGAATTGTATAGCTTGACAGCTTGACTCTGTCAAAATATTTATCAGCCTCATCCCCTCCTCCATCTATCTTGCGCAGCTCCTCCACTCCTGTCTGTTTCTGGGCGGTCTCATTTTTGCTTGCCTTCAGGTGTCCATCTTATTGCTACTCTGGTGACGGAATCAGTTTGAATGAAGACAGTTTGGACATGTCATACTTTCTCATTCCCCAGCATTTTTTTAATCAGAGCTGCATACTTTCAAAATATTTGAGGGTGCATAAATATCTACAGTGTGTGTGTGTGTACGCATGTAGACACCATAGTTGAAGAGAGAGCATAGTGAGACCTAGTTGACATGACTAACTGGCACAATAAAAATAAATAGCAAGTAATAATGAGAGAAATTCTGGTCCTATTGAATTCAATGGAAATACTCCCTTTAGGTGAAATCCCAACCCCATTGAAATCAGTGGTTTAAATCTAAAAAGGGAAAATGTAAGCTGAATAGCAAGAAAGATTCCAAACAGTGGACTGGATTGTGACTTTGCTGTAAGTCCTATGAGAACTTTACAGACTTATTGGAGGTGCAGGAATGGAACCAAAGTTTTGCCCATTCCCTGCTGCTACTCATCACCTGTGTTGAGGCAGTGGAAGACAGACGGGGGGGGAGCAAAAGTAGTGGGCCCAAGTATCATCTTACATACGAACAGCCGTACTGGATCAGACCAAAGGTCTATCCCGCCCAGTATCCTGTCCTCTGACAGTGGCTAAAGGTGCCCCAAAGGAAATGGACAGATTATCATCAAGTGATCCATGCCCTGTCACCCAATCCCAGCTTGTGGCAAACAGAGGCTAGGGACACCATTTCTGCCCATCCTGGCTAATAGCCATTAATGGACCTATCTAGCTCCCTTTTGATCCCCATTATAGTATTGGCCTTCCCTTTTGATCCCCATTATAGTATTGACCTTCACAACACTCTCTGGCAAGGAGTTCCGGAGGTTGACAGTGCATTGTGTGGAAAAAATACTTTCTTGTGTTTGTTTTAAACCTGCTACCTATTAATTTCATTTGGTGGCCCATTGTTCTTGTATTATGAGAAGGAGTAAATAACACCTCCTTATTTACTTTCTCTATACCACTCATGATTTTATAGACCTCTGTCATATCCTCCCTTAGTCATCTCTTTTCCAAGATGAAAAGTCTCAGTCTTATTAATCTCTCCTCATATGGAAGCCGTTCTATACCCCAATAACTTTTGTTGCCCTTTTCTGAACCTTTTCCAGTTCCAATATATCTTTTTTGAAAAGGGGTGACCATATCTGCATGCAGTATTCAAGGTGCGGGCATACCATGGATTTATATAGAGACAATATGATTATTTTCTTGTCTTATTATCTATCCCTTTCTTGATGATTCCCAACATTCTGTTAGTTTTTTTGACTGCCGCTGCACATTGAGTGGATGATTTCAGAGAACTATCCACAATGACTCCAGGATCTCTTTCTTGAGTGGTAACAGCTAATTTAGACCCCAACGTTGTATATGTATAGTTAGTATTATGTTTTCCAATGTGCATTACTTTGGATTTATCATCATTAAATTTCATCTGCCATTTTGTTGCCCAGTCACCCAGTTTTGTGACATCCTTTTGTAGCTCTTTGCAGTCTGCCTGGGACTTAACTATCTTGAGTGGTTTTGTATCATCTGCAAATTTTGCCACCTCACTGTTTACCCCTTTTTCCAGATCATTTATGAATATGTTAAATAGGACTGGGCCCAGTGCCGATCCCTGTGGGACACCACTATTTACCTCTCTCCATTCTGAAAACTGACCATTTATTCCTACCGGTTGTTTCCTATCTTTTTAACCAGTTACCAGTCCATGAGAGAACCTTCCCTCTTATCCCATGACTGCTTATTTTGCTTAAGAGTCTTTGGTGAGTGACCTTGTCAAAGGCTTTCTGAAAATCTAAGTACACTATATCCACTGGATCTCCTTTTGTCCGCATGCTTGTTGACCCCCTCAAAGAATTCTAGTAGATTTTCCTTTACAAAAACCATGTTGACTATTTCCCAACAAATTATGTTCATCTATGTGTCTGACAATTTTGTTCTTTACGATAGTTTCAACCAGTTTGCCCGGTACTGAAGTGAGGCTTACTGGCCTATAATTGCCAGGGTCACTTCTGGAGCCCTTTTAAAAAAAATCTTACCCCTGTGCACTTGGACCAGGAGTTCTTACTCACTCTTATAACCCTGCATCAGTGCACAGTTTCAAATTAGACTACTGAGTTCGATTTATACCGGATAGTAGCCTACCAAGGGAAGTGATGGAGCTGCATTGGTTGGGACATTTTAAAACGAAACTGGACTTTGCACCAGAAAATAAGCCGTAGGGTCAAGTATTTGTGGCACTAGGAAATTGGGTAGGTACGTTATGGAGTTCTTCTCTTTCTGTAATGTCAGGTGATGGCTACTGATGGAGAAAGGTTTCGGGTCCAATTAGACCAACTATCTGTTTGGTATGGCAAAGCTAACATTCCTTCATTTTGTGCTTCATTTCTTTTGCAGAGTATTTGTTTTCTCTGCAGAATTACTGTTCAGTAACAATAGTTTCAGTGAAGCTTAAAGAAAACATGTTCAGAGTGACACGATATAATGACTATGTGATATCATTCCGATAATATAAATTCTGGTAACCTCATTAGTTCTCTTGATGAGAATTCTCAGAGGCTCAACTGTGTGATGTTTAGCAACTTATTTAGGTTTACTTGTCATTTTGAGCCTTAAAAATTAATTGTTCATGAATGTCAGTTAACTAGCAAGTTTGAAGTAGTTGGTTGGCCAGAGTTCGCATCTTTGAGACAAAACATATTACAATTAATTTTTACAAGATGAAACTTTAAGATCACTTCTTTAATCCCCAGAATTTTAGCTGAAATGTAGCTCTTTGATTAAAAAAAAGAAATGTTTTTGGATTTCTCTCCAGGTCAGAGATGACATGAAAAAAACAGTGTTATTTTCACAGTTAAGCATCAATAATATTTGGATATCAGCAAAATAATTCAGAAAAGGGGAAAAAAATCTTAGAAATGATAGCTGAAGTCCTCTACTCACCCAGGTTAATTTAAGAAACAACTAACTAACTAGGAAGTTTGGCAGATGTCTTTTGCAGACATTCACATTTCTAATTTATAAAAAAAACTAGTAAATGATTTTTGTTTGTTCATCCTTAGTCCACCTGACAATATCTTAAATACTGACTGATGGAACTCTTCTGAGACTGCCTGCAGTTTAATACACAAGAGAATACAGATACAGTGGTAACTATACCTATATTTAGCTAGAGGTAAAATTGGCTAATTTTTTAAGGTTGATGCATCTTTTCATATATACACATGCATATCTGGATGAGTGACTAAATCTTCAGCTATACCACAACTTCGGTTGTTATCTCATGAAATCCGCGCACTCAAAGTAAGCAAGGTTGGGCCTGCTCAGTGCTTCAGTGGAAAACCTCCAAGCAAAGTCACAAAATCCACAGGAGCTGGCATTAGTAAAACAAAGGATGCTGCAACGAGTGGCACCAGTGATTCAGTATACAGCTCTCTTCCTGCTGAGTCGGTACTAAACCAATGCCCACACAGTGGGGGAGGGGATGTTGTGGTACAGAAAGTGCCACCTTGCAGGTAAGATGGAACACTGACAATCTGATCATTGAGCTCTGATGTCTTGGCCAAATTCCAGTTTGGATAAATGCATGCTGGTTATAGAACCTGTGTTTTCCTGTGCTTCCAACTGGATACACTATTCTTGTCACAAAGGTGTTGTGAATTGTTACATGGCTGTTGCATTCTTAATCAAAGAACTGCATTTCAGTGGTGCATGAAGAGATTCCTGTATCTTGTCACATTAAGAGTTTTGGATCCCTTATCCTTCACTGAAATGCAGTCAGTTTCCAGGGTGAAATCCAGGATATGCTCTTTTCGGGTCAGCACAACTGCAGAACAGGCTTGGACAAAAGTGAAGCAGGATATCCAACTGAAACCACAGGGAAAACATAAGTAGGATGAAATCAGCATTTAATTTCACTCAACATATTTTAAAATAATACCCAGGTCATGCTTGGTGAAGAAGCATAGACAACTTTTTTTTTATTACTGTTAATAATTGTAGTAGTAGGCATCCTTCAGTCTCGAGAGACCCTGGGTATGGGACCCTGACAGGTAAAGAATGTACTCAGTTGGTTTTATGGCAGCTGCAGACATGGCTGAAGAGACCCACTCGAGAGACCATCTCTGCCACATCTGTTACATTTAAAAGTGATGTTTCGACCCTTTGGGCTCTGCCTTCTGCGAGCTCTTTTCTCCTCTGATAAGCTGGACTGTTTCCTCTCGTAACTCCAGAGACCTTTGTTAAGCTCTTGTTTCCAAAGGCTGCAGTCTTGGGTTTGATCTTCCCATTTGTCCACATTCATTTCTCTGAGGTCTTACCGGCACACATCCTTGAAACGCAATTTTGGGTGTCTTTTTCCAGAAGTCAATTCACTTGATGATGCCCTTTGGGATGTGCCCACCATTCATTTGGCATGCATGCCCAAGCCAGTGGAGGCGTCTCTGTTTGCATGCTGGGTATGCTGGCCTGCTTGAAAACCTCTGTCCCTCCAGGAGTTTCCAAAGATTTGACGAACGCAACACATATGAAAGCTGCCGAGTCTCTGAGATGTGTTAAAAATAACAGAGCTGTGATAGTGCTTTAATTAGTAGTTTTGCACCATGACAAAATGTGTCCACTTTTACTACCATGAGATAAATGAGTTTCTGTTCCAAATTCAGTGTTTTCTTTATTTATTATTAACAAATTTATTAGAGCATAAGCTTTCGTGAGCTACAGCTCACTTCATCGGATGAAGTGAGCTGTAGCTCACGAAAGCTTATGCGCTAATAAATTTGTTAGTCTCTAAGGTGCCACAAGTACTCCTTTTCTTTTTGCGAATACAGACTAACACGGCTGCTACTGTGAAACTTATTTATTATTGTAATATATACACTTTTTTTGAAGGGAAAAGGAAACTAAAGCCCTTCGAAGCCCCAGCTGTCTACTCCATGATTCACAAGGAGGGGAGCAAGTGTAAAACTAATTAATCTAAGTAAGTTTCTCTTAAGGCACTGACGTCTCTTATAGTTTGAGTAATTCCTATTAGCTTTAAATGAATTTTTGACTGGAAGAAAATCTTAGCTTTTAATATGGCCTATTGAGATAGTTTTATAGGGGATAACAATATAAAACTTTTTAGAAACAACTGTTTGTAAAACTTGGCAGTTCCATTACACAGGGTTTTGTGTGAACTTTTACTGCCGTTTCAGTTGTTGTAGGTTCTTCCAACAAATTTAAATGATCAAAACACCCCACCACCTGTTCTAGCCAAAAAACAAAAAAACCTTTGACTTTCTGTACCTCGTGGGAACACCCTACATCCCCATGTTCATCCTTTATAATATGATTGTATGGTATCTAATGCAAAGTTTGTCATATCAGGTGTCTTCGGAAGGCTTTTGATGTACTGAGCATTGTTGTTATAGGTTGTAATTTTATGTATACAGTTATGAAGCTGAAAATGTGTCCTCATGGCTTACAGCAAGCCCAGGCAAAAACTCCCCAAGAGCAGAGGGGCAGTTCATACCTAATCGGGGCATGTATGGGATAAACTCAGCCCAGCCTCACAGGAACAAAGGACACTTGCCTAGGCAGCAACAAAGGATCTGTTGGACTCTCAAGTAAGTCTCCCCTCTTCCTTTGGTCAGTTTGGGACTGTGATGAGGAAATGCTCACCTGACTCTGAAGGGGTGGGGGGTAAAGCCAAGAGGGAAGAAAGAGTATGATAAAAGGGAGAAATGTTTGCCACGCTCTTCCTCTCTCTTTCACCTCCATTTACAGACATCACCACCAAGTAACTGAAATGCTGATCAAAGGGGAGAGCCTGGCTGAAGGGCAATCAGCCAGTGTATGGTGAGAAGCATTTAAGTTTGTAAGGGCACTGAAAGTGTTAAAATCAGCTTAGAATGCTGTCAAGGTTCCTTCCCCACTCTGAACTCTATGGTACAGATCTGGGAACCTCACGGCCATATACAAGTTCAAATGGTGAAAACCCTAAACTGGGATGTGGTACAGCTCTGTAGGCAAAGAGCAACTGCTGCAACACTAGGTCCCAATCATTGGAGTGCTCATTTACGTATCATAGCCCCCAAAGTTCCATTAAATTTTTCCACAATGCCATTTGTTTGATGGTGGTAAGGAGTGGCAACCAAGTGATTTACCCCATGAGCTTCCCAAAGGCTTTCCATAGTTCCTGCCAGGAAATTAATTCCTGCATCTGTGAGGATGTTGGAGAGCCAACCTACCCTGGCAAAAATGTCTGTTAGTGCCTGGCACACGCTTTTAGCCCTAGTGTTGCTTAGAGCTACTGCTTCCGGCCATTGGATGGCAAAATCCATGGAAGTAAGTATGTACTGCTTTCCTCTGGGTGTCTTTTCTTTGAAAAAAGACCAGAATATCCACAGCTACTCGCTGAAATGGAACTTCAATGATGGGGAGTGGCTGGAGAGGGGCTTTGACATGGTCTTGGGGTTTTCCCATTCTTTGGCACACCTCACAAGACTGGACATGGGTAGAAACATCCATGCCCATTCCCTCCCAGTCAAACGACTTTCCCAAATGGTCTTTGGTTCTGTTCACCCTGGCATGGCCACCAAGATGATCATGGGCTAATCTTAATAGCTTTACCTGGTACTTAGTTGGAACTACCAACTGTCTCTGAGGATGCCAGTCTTCCTGGTGTCCACCAGAAAGAGTTTCCTTGTGTAAAAGTCCTCTTTCTACCATAAACCTGGATCGATTAGAAGAGCTGAGAGGCGGTGGGTTGCTCCGTGCCGCTGTCAAAGCTCTCTAGAGGCTTTCATCTGCTTCCTGTTCAGTCTGGAGCTGTTCCCTTGATGCTGGAGACATCAGTTCCTTGTTGGATTGTGGACCTTGGTCCCTCTGGAACTGACAAAGGGGATGGGGCTGCTTCCGTTGACTGTGAACCACTCTCCCCCTGGTGCACTATGTTGGGGTTCAGGCTTCAGCTGAGCCTCTTGTGTAGGTTTATCTGCTGCTGCCGATGCAGGTTCGGTGAGGCCCTCTGGTGTTGGGGTTGCAAGTATTGGATTCAGTGTTGGCAATGGTTCTGGTGCTGGTTGTTCTGCCAGTTCTGGCTCTGGGGCTGGCTCTGTCTGGGTCTCTGGGACTGGATCCACTACTGCCATTGCAGATGTTGGCATGGGGTCTGGTTCAATTATCTCTGACCGGGTCCTGAAGTTTCCAGAACAGAGCTAGGCATGATGGCTTGCTTAGCCTCACTGGGGGGTAACCATTCCCACCCTCTTGGCTAGCTTCACATGATTGGCCAAGTCTTCTCCAACAGCATGGGGATGGGATAATCATCATAGACTGCAAAAGTCCACGTTCCTGACCAGCCCTTGTAGTGGACAGGCAACTTGGCTGTAGGCAAATTGAAAGAGCTGGACTTGAAGGATTGAATTGTTACTTGGATCTCTGGGTCGATTAAATTGGGGTCCACTAAGGAAGCATGGATAGCCAACACTTGTGCTTTGGTGTCCCTCCACGCCATGACCTTCTTCCCGCCCACACTCAGTTTCCCTCCACTCCGAGGGTATCTGCGAGGCATCTGGGCCTGAGGACCTCTGGTGTGATTCTGGTGCAATGAACTGTAACCTGTTGGGGTTCTTGGGGCAGTTGGCCTTTACGTGCCCTGGTTCATTACATTTAAAACATCGTCCAGCTGACAGGTCACTGGGGCGAGGTGGGTTGCTGGAGAACGGTGTAGCGGGATGATAAGGTGTCTGGAGTGTTCCTTGGGGTGTAGTTGGGGCCTTGGGCTGCCCCCGGTAGTAGGGTGTGGTCTGAAGGTGTCCCTTCTGGTATCCGCTCCAACTGCAACCAGGGTTGTTTCTCTCTCCTCCCTCCACCCGTTTTGTTCTGGCTTGCCCCCCTCTCTGGTGGTCTGGGACTGTTCGTATTGATCAGCATAAGAAGCAAAATTTTCTACTGAGTCCACTTTTTTTTATCCCATAAACACTGTTTTATATCCTCCTTGGACAGATTCAGGAATTGTTTGTGTCATCAAATCCCGCATTCCTCTAAAGTTAGTTACACAAAGAACAGGGAAAGAGCGCACTTGGAAACGTCTTTCCCCTCAAAGTCCCCCCAAACCCTACACCCCCTTTCCTGGGGAAAGCTTGATTTAAAAAATCCTCACCAATTTGTATAGGTGACCACAGACCCAAACCCTTGGATTTTAAGAACAATGAAAAAGCAATCAGGTTCTTAACAGAAGAATTTTAATTAAAGAAAAGGTAAAAGAATCACCTCTGTAATCAGGATGGTGAATACCTTACAGGTAATTAGATTCAAAACACAGAGATTCCCTCTAGGCAAAACCTTAAGTTACAAAAAGACACAAAAACAGGAATATACATCCCATTTAGCACAACTTATTTACCAGCCATTTAAACAAAACAGAAATCTAACACATGTGTAGCTAGATTTCTTACTAAGTTCTAGGAATTCCTTTTCTGTTCCCGGCAAAAGCATCACACACAGAAACAGACCCTTTGTCCCCCCCCCCCCGCCCCCCGATTTTAAAATATCTTGTCTCCTCATTGGTCATTTTGGTCAGGTGCCAGCGAGGTTATCTTAGCTTCTTAACCCTTTACAGGTAAAAGGACTTTGCCTCTGGCCAGGAGGGATTTTATAGTACTGTATGCAGAAAGGTGGTTACCCTTCCCTTTATATTTGACAAATGCATTTTGCTTTTATTTCATTTGACCAAATCTGATTTATGTTTTGACTTATAATCACTTAAAATCTATCTTTATAGTTAATAAATCTGTTTGTTTATTCTACCTGAAACAGTGCATTTGGTTTGAAGCATGTCAGAGACTCCTCTTGGGATAACAAGCCTAGTACATATCAATTTCCCAGGACTGCTGGGTTGCGTGGGGGGTGGGGGTGATGAGGGAGGGGGCTGGTGGTGGGTTGTTGGAGGGTATGTGTCATGGAGAGAGGGGCAGTCGGTGGGGAGTATCAGTGTGTGGGGTGGGGGTGCTTTGCTGTCTAGTTTACAGAAGTTGGGACTCCCAGTTTCTGCATGGGGCCCCATCATTCTTTAATCTGGGCCTGAACACCAGTTAATACTACCTCTCCTTTCCCACATAATTTAACATTGTTGTCCCTTAGTGACCCTCAGAATATAAACTCATTCTGCCCCCTTATAGACAGATTCCAGCCCTTTCCCACCTCATGAATTAATATTGACTCCACCCCCCCCAATAAGTTAATATGGCCACTGCCACCTCAGCACCCAAATTAATATGGCCCTATTCCCAAATACCCCTGATTCTGCTGCTCCTGGTCATGCTCTCCTCTTGGACCTGTGCCAGCAATTCTTCAGGCCTGGGAGGGAGTGGGAGCATCTCTAACAGGGGCCTCTTCATCACACCTCCCAGATCAGGTACAGGGTTAGTTCAAGTGGAGGGGAGCCTCACTTCCCCTCCCAGTCATGGGGTGGGGAGCCCACTAGCAGCTAGAGTGGCTGAGCCTGTAGGGACTTGCTGCTCTGAGCACACACAGTTAAAATAAAATAAGAATAGTATAAGTAGAGCCCTGAGTGTGCAGCAGGAAGCAGCGCTTGCTGTTCTGTGTTGATTAACTAGGCACATGTAGCAGCTCTGATTGGCTGCCCTTCTCGAGGAAGTGGAGGAATTGGGGGGAGGGGAGGAAGCAGCCAGTCTGGTGGGGATTTGTCTGTAGACTGAGAATTTTTCCCTCTAGACACAGTCTGAAGACTCCCAGTCTTTAGAGAAAACTGTATTGTTTACAGATTAAAACCAAACACTTCTTCCTTGTAAAGTGATAAAAAAATGTGTACTTCAAAAGAAAACTGTTAAAAGTCCATTCTTTCAGATCCAATTTAAAGCAGTAGCTGTCTGAGTTTACATTGCTATCATCTGCGTTTCACACAAACCTGATATTTCACTATCTATTTCTGTCAATTGACAGAAGTGCGAAAATCACGAAGCTGAGGTTATAAAAAAAACTTTATAAAAGGTTTAAGAAGTTAACTTGCATCAGTTCAAGCTTCCAATGTTGTTTTTTTTATTATAACCTCATTTTAGGTCTTGATGCTCAGTAAGGCAGCCAGGGTCATACATTTGAATCTTGTGATGACATATATTAATAGGTTCAGTCCCAAGGGGTTGGGGGAAAGAAAGCAATGTGTGTTATGGCTCCCTCAGAATGCATTTTTCTCTTCTTTCTTAAAATGAAAAACATTATATATCTGTTTATAATTTGAGTCTATGGCATAAACAATTCTGGATACATAAAGGCATAAATTGTGGCATTTATGCCAAAGCCTGACACTGGAGGCAATATGGAGCCACATTTGTTCAGGAGGAATTTCGAGGGCTACAATCTGAAATAAGTCTCTTACAGCACCTGGTGTGTGGGGAAAATGCAAAAGCTACTACAACCCTTTAAGGTGTGTAGCATACTCCTCCATTGAATGGCTGGCAAGTCCCCTGGCCAGCAGTGTGTGTGTGTGTGTGTGTGTGTGTGTGTGTAGGTCTTTTCTATCCCCTTTGGGGTACTGTCTACCCTAGTAGTAAGGAGGAAGCAACCCCTGTATTGACTTGAGAACAAGGATAGCAATTTTGCCTGGCCCATACATGTACAGTGCAAAGGGGAGAGGGGTTTCTTCCTCTCTCCCATAATAAGGACTAAGCAGCATCGAGCCACAAGTCAGGATTTCACAGGTACTGTTCTACAAATCCATTTGGTTTTAACAGACTGTGTGAGATTCTTTACTTCTTTCCTTGAAACATTTTTCAGTTTTGTCAACTCAGTTGCATTTTCTTTTAATTTTGTTGTTTATATGCTAAACTGAGACTTGATAATTATTTAGTGATACATAACGTTTGACATATCAGATCATTAGGGTGCACTTTATACCTTGTGATTCAGAGACACAAAAGGAAAATGCCCATGACAGCACCTATAAGTACAGCATTGTAAAACCAAATAGCAGGAAATCCTTTCAATCTAGATCAGTTTGTCCTGAAATAAGATATGATCATTCCTAGCTTGCATCAATACACTATAAAGTCATCCATCTTTTTTTTAAAAAAAAATCCTGTCTGCAGGATTTATAGGAAAATATCAATGAAACTTGTCATGGAATATTTCTACTGTTACAGTAACATGCACAAAGCTCCAATTTTTTTAAACTAGATTGCATTCTTCCACAGAGGAAAGAAATCTGGTCTAGTGGGTAGGGCACAGAACTGGGACTCAAAACACCTGGGTTCAATTTGCACCACTGCCATTCAGCTGCTGTGTGACTTGGAACAAGTAAGAACCTCTGTCTGTTGTCCTTTTCTGCAGTGGGGTTAATAATTCTTACTCACCTTTATAAAGTCTTTTAAGAGCTATAGCTGAAAAGTATTATGTATTAAGTCTGCTAGAGTTTCTGTAGGTGGAATCTAGAAGCACTTAGAGAATGACAGGCTGGGATTAATTCATTCTTTGATTAATTAGAGTTCCAGCTTTCCCAATGACAAGAATGCAATGTAATACCTATTACCTTGGTGAGTGCTAGGACACAACTTCAACTCTGTTAGTGTTAAGTAACAGTACTACTTGCACTAGCTGTAATTTAAAGGTTGCACAGTTTTGCATCATCTTTGAAATATAACACCAGAGATGCCTAGTTTTTCAGTGCAGCAAAGGTCAGGGTCAAATCCCGAGTTCTTTACTCACTCTCTTCAATGGGAATCTGTCTAGATGATTGTAGAGGAAACTTGAATAAAGCCAAATAAAAACACTAAGGATTCAATCCTGTTGTTTTTATGCTCTTGCAAACGGTTGCCTTCGATTACTAAAATGTCAATAGAAAATTTATACTTGGTGCAAAAGTCGCTCCCCGTTTTATTTTTAATGTTTCAAACTTGTGTTTAAACAGACCCATAACCAGTACTGATAATATATGCTTTTTCAATGATACTACAGCTATGTAGTGCTATTCTACTGTGTGTGCAGGCACCTCATCAGCTCTGTGTTTAGACAAGAGATGAGATGCATCAGAACTCTGAACCCTGAATAGTAAGGTATGTTTCATTTTGGTGTTTTGATTTAAAACGATTAGAGAAATTCAGCTGCAGAGTGGGGTTCATCGGGGGGCTTGGTTTGAGCTCTTATATAATCTATACTACACTAAATGTCATTCTGGCTAATTTCATTTAACCATATACAGTGTAAGCTATTGTGGTTTTGCATTATCTAGATACCTGCCACAAAAACATCATATGAAAGAGGACTTCAAAATAGAAATGCATTTTGGGCCTGATCCAGTGCCCACTGATGTCTGCAGAATTGCCATGTTATAATAAGGAAACCAGATTGCCAAACCCGTGGAAAAAAATGCAGAAATTGGGCTTGTTTTTGGCTTAATTGGCTTGTGAGTTGCTTTTGGGTAGTTTTTAGCTTATTTGGCTTATAGCTTTTTTTTTTTTTTTTTTGATTGGCTCCCAGCAAGCAGGGGCAAGGGGTGGAGAGAGTCAGGGGTGCACAGAGGGCCCACCACAGTCCAAGACTGCATGCTGGGGGGGATCTAGTCACATAGAGTGTTGGGGTTCTTAGGGATTGGCTTGTTTTAATCTTGTTTTGAAATGGGATTAGCTTGATTTTTGGCTTATTGTGAAAGTCAGGGTGCTTATTTACCATGTGAAAGATGGCAACTGTGAAGGGAACTTGCACCCCGGAGCACTCCCTTATGTCAGCAGTGACATTGCTTTGCCCAGCCTGTATGTGTTCCTGCCTTGGTTTTCCCTTATGGCATATCTGTAAGCTCAGGGAGTCTTGTATATAGTGACCTGTGCCCTTTCAGGGGTCTATTTATTTAATCAAAGGCTGAACAGATATGCAAGCACCTCCTTATCCCAGTGTCCTAATTAAGGGTGGAGGCAAGTTACTATTAGTCGATCTTTGTCAAGTGAGACTATCCATCTCCTCCATTCAGATTCTTTGCCAGTAAGGCCTTCTCATCCCAGGACATTCTTCTGGGATCAGTCCTTCTGCCATCACCTGGGGTTCCTTCTGTGGAAAGGAGTCAGGAGATGAAGACACTGCAGCTCTTCTCTGGAGCAGCATTTAATTTCCCCCAACAACCTGTACCTCTTGGTGCTGCCTGGTAAGGTTCTTTTGCTGGGACCCAGCCTTCCTAGGGTTCTGCCACTCATAGCCCTTTCAGTGCCTGCTTTGTCCATGAGCATCTTTCCTGCATCCCCCTTTTCTAGTGAGGTCTCTAACAGGTGTCACTGAAAAGTCTCTTTTCTCAAGAATTTCTTCTCTGTAGCCTGGGCCTTTGTGATTGACCATCGTAAGCCCCTTATTAGGCCCAGGTGTTTCTTAACTATTTAACTACCACCCAGCCAGCTAGGTGATGGACTACTCACAGGTGGATCTGGGTTAGATCATTTCCTTAGCAGAGTCTGTCACAGGGAGGTGGGTCACTGAGAGGCTGTCCGTTTCAGTGGGTGCTGGATAAGGCCCTGTTCTCTCTGTTATGCTGAGAAAAGATGGCCAAAATTTTCAAACTCTTATGCTTAAAGCTGGGCACCCTACTCCATATTTGGGCACCTACAGATGTGGCCTGACTTTCAAACGTGAATGCCTGTGGTTGCCATTGACTGCAATAAAATCTGCAACAGCTCAATGTATCTGAAAATCAGGTCGCTCTGTCTTGGGTGCTAGGCTTGAGGTACCCAGGTTTGAACTGTATTTTATGACCTGAATGTTTAAATAAGAGCTTACTCTCTTCCATCTCAACATCTCTTTTCACCTCATGCTGCAACAAAGTCATGGTTGTGTTTGCCAGTCTGTTGCAATGGATTGTAGAAGCCTAGAGAAGGACTAGCTAACATAAAAGTTTGCAAAAAGAAAAGGAGAACTTGTGGCACCTTAGAGACTAACAAATTTATTTAAGCATAAGCTTTCGTGAGCTATAGCTCACTTCATCGGAGGCATTTCAATTACTTAAATGAAGGACCAAGAAGATGATCTGTAACTGGCTCTCCTTTTAGCATAAATATCTGAGATTTATGCTATGTCTACACTAGAGACCTTACAGTGGCACAGTTGTACCGCTGCAGCTGCGCCATTGTATGATCTCCCGTGTAGACGCCCTATGCTAAAGGGAGAGCGTCTCCCGCTGACATTGTGCTGTCCACACTGGCACTTCTAATTAATATTGGTTGGAGTGTGGGGTTTTTTTCCACACCCTTGACCGACAAACATATTACCAACAAAAGTGGTAGTGTAGACATAGCCATAGTAAAAAGAGGCAAGAAGGCCTTATTAGAGGTGAATGGAATTGCATTTAATTTTGTTTTCTCTTCCACATTACATTCTGGGTTGCATATGTATGTTGCTGGCACTCTGGATAAGGGTGAACTTCATGGTTTATGCAAAAGTAAATTACTTAGGCTATATCTACATTACACTTATATCGGCAAAACTTGCTTGGGGTGTGAATATTCCACACACCCGTGTGATGTAAGTGCTAGTGTGCACAGCGCTATGTCGGTGGGAGAAACTCATTGGGGTGGATTAATTATGTCAATGGGAGAGCTCTTCTCTGTCGTCTTAGAGCAGCTACACTAGAGATCTTATGCTGTTGTAAGCTCTCTAGTGTAGATATAGCTGTAGAAAAATGTTCATACTGAAGCACATCTGTGTTTTTATCATAATGATCTGTGATATTACTTAGGCAGTCTGTCATCAGAAATCTGGGCCAAAAGAAATCTGATGAGGTTCAACAAGGACAAGTGCAGAGTCCTGCACTTAGGAAGGAAGAATCTCATATACTGCTACAGACCAGGGACCGACTGGCTAAGCAGCAGTTCTGCAGAAAAGGACCTGGGGATTACAGTGGATGAGAAGTTGGATATGAGTCAGCAGTGTTCCCTTGTTGCCAAGGAGTCCAACGGCATATTGGCCTGTATATGTAGGAGCACTGCCAGCAGATCGAGGGAAGTGATTATTCCCCTCTATTTGGCACTGGTGAGGCCACACCTGGAGTATTGCATCCAGTTTTGGTCCCCCCACTACAGAAGGGATGTGGACTAATTGAAGAGAGTTCAGTGGAGGGCAACAAAAATGATGGGGATGGGACACATAACTTATGAGGAGAGGCTGAGGGAACTGGGTTATTTAGTCTGCAAAAGAGAAGAATGAGGGGGGATTTGATAGCAGCTTTCAACTATCACAAGGGGGGTTCCAAAGAGGATGGAGCTAGGGTGTTCTCAGTGGTGGCAGATGACAGAACAAGAAACATTGGTCTCAAGTTGCAGTGGGGGAGGTCTAGATTGGATATTATGAAACACTATTTCACTGGTCGGGTGGTGAAGCACAGGAATGGGTTACCTAGGGAGGTGGGCAGAACAACATGGCTGACTCATGCTGAATTGTCAGCCCAGCCCTAATGGCTATGTCAAAGGCACTTGGGGGGAACAGAAGGCCTGAGGAATGAGGGAGCTCATTTCTTGGAATATGGACTTTTAACGTAACTAACGTCCATCAAATACATATTCAGGAAAATGTGAATACTGCACACTGTGCACGAAGGGAGACGTTGTTATTATTTTTTCATGTGACCATAGTTCTTTTTGGACCACTGCATTTTAACTGGGCTGTTTTGCTGGACATTCCTCAACATGTTGATATAAGCTGTTTTGCTTCACCATTGTTTTCCTGTATTGCTTTTAGCCTCCTCTGTGGAAGGGGGAAATTAATGTCATTTTAACAGAAGCCTTTGCTTACCCAAAAAAAAAAAAGTATGTTATATGCCAAACTTAGATCCTGTCATGTGGAATTGCTGACTAGCTCTGATAAAGCCTTTTTCTTTACTCACATTGTTTCACAAGAAAGAAAAGAATTTACCAAACCTGATCCCCCTCCCTTTCCCTTTCTCATAGAAAGGGACAAATTGAATTTGGAAATGGAACACAGTAGAATACATTCAAGAGTTTAGTTTTTTTTTGTTTTTTTTTTATTGGTACTGTAGAGCTGTGTGAACCATTTATAGCAACCAATTCATCTAATTTAGCCCTGTCTTTGGTTGTGAATTGTCAGGGAACTGATCAGTGTTTCCACACATTTGTTTGTCAAGCTCATTTATTCACTTTTGCTTTTGGATGAACTTATTTCATACTATGTATTTTGCATGAACTGTTTTTGGAGAGTTTCTGATATTTGCAAATCAAGATTCATGCTGAGTGATTTGTCACTTTAACTGGTGGTATCCCCACCCCAAGCAAAACTTCATAGCTTGATGACAAACGTACATACCTCTATTATTAAAGTCTAGTATTTAGCACTTACATATCCGTATAGAAGAAATTCTCACAGCAAACCCCCTTGGGAGGTGCAGTAGGTAAATATCATTAGTCCCATTTTACAGCTGGTAAAATGGAGAGTCAGAGCTATTAAGGCAGTTGCTGAAGGCCACATATCCATTCTACCACTGCCTTGCTATTAGAATCTACATGTTCTGGATTACTACCCACATGCCAATTGACTAGACAAGGAGTTTTCAGCATCTAACCTGTCCCACTGATACATACCTCTTAAAATGAAATTACTCCTGGCACTTCTAATGCAATCATAAAACCTCAGCAATACTGCAAAATTTGCAGTCCTAATCCTGTCCTAAAATGGCTTCCAGAACTGATTTTGAAGGTGATTTCAGGATATGCATTTCCCAACACAGCGTTGGCTACAGTGCTCAGGGGGATGGTTTGTTAAAATCAACACTTGAGACTAGTTCATTACATGCTCTTGAGCTGGTTTCAATAATCATTCCAAAAAACAAAAATATAACGTGCCTGTACTGGCCAGTAGGCCTGTGTTGCCAAGACTGGCTCTTGGAAATCGATTCGGGACAAAGGCAAATTTCACAGTATGAGCAGGCCCTAAAGCAGTGGTGGGCAACCTGCGGCCCGCGGGCAACATATGGCCAGTCAGGGTAATCCGCTGGCGGGTCACCAGACAGTTTGTTTACTTTGCATGGCCACCTGTAGCTCCCAATGGCCGCGGTTCACCGTTCCTGGCCAATGGGAGCTGCAGGAAGTGGTGGTCAGTTTAAAATGTAGATCTTTTAATCTAGCACTAAGGGTATGTCTATCCTGCAACTAAAAATCAATGGCAGGCCCATGCCAGCTGATTCTGGGTTTGGGCTAAAGGACTAGTTAATTGTGGTTTAGATGTCTGGGCGTCAGCTGCAGCCTAAGCTCTGGGATGCTCTCACCTTGCAAGGTCCTAAAGCCCAGCCCAAACCCAGAAGTCTACACCGCAATTAAATAGTACAGTCAGCGGTCACAGGGCCAACTCCAGGTTTTTAATTGCAGCTTAGTTATACCCTCAGTATGCAAGCCAGAGGATCTCTAGGAAGCTGGCATTTTTTCATAAGATGAATCTCTTTAATTCCTGGACAAAACTTGTGTAGGTTTCTTAACTATGATCCTAAACTGTTTGATGTCCCTTATAAAGTATGCACATAACAAAAACACTAATAATGTGCATTTTGATAGTTCCTTCTACTGTAGGACCTCTATTTATTTTACAGATGTTAAAGAATGAAGGCTTACTAGCATCTTGATCGGGTAGGTATTATCCTTAGTTTGTATATGGGGAACTGATGCACAGAGAGTAGGTGACTTTCCCAGATACACAGTGGAAGTCCCTGGCAGCAGGCAGATGAGAAATCTGTACCTTCTGCATCCCAGTTCTATACTTTAATCAGATATCTCTCATCTCTACCCTCATTATGAGTAAATTGCTATTCCAATTGATATCTGATATTTTGCCTAGAGCAGGAGAATAAATAAATAAAGACTACATCATTTCTTTAATCAGAAGTGCAAAATCTTTCTTTTTTTCTCCAATAACAAGAACTTTTCTTCTGGGGCTGCATGACTGCACCATTGAAGCATCTGTCTCGTGATCTGGCACACATGAAAGATGATCAAAGCAACAGCTTTGGTTGGTTAAAAGCAATTTTATGGAAACAGCAAGCCAGACAAAGCAGCTGAAAAACAAGGATTGAAAATGAATAGAGTATACTGGAATAAAGCAGGGCAGAATTAAAAGATCCTAAACTTTCTTAAGGTTTTTCTGCAGTTCCTCTGTGAGCTAAATAACCTATTTAATTAGAGCTGGTGAAGTAATCACAAATAGCTTATTCCACAAATTATTTCCCTCCTTCAATTGATTAAACAAATTGTATTCACATAGACTCTTCCCAGTATCCTATCAGTTCTATAGATGGCCAGCCAACACTCATCAGGTAACTTATTTGTGACTTGAGATTATTTTCCAACCATTGACAAATTTATTTGAAAAATTTTCCCCTGCTATTTGACCAGCTCCAAACTCAGTGTGCCAGGTTTCAGAGTAGCAGCCGTGTTAGTCTGTATTCGCAAAAAGAAAAGGAGTACTTGTGGCACCTTAGAGACTAACAAATTTATTAGAGCATAAGCTTTCGTGAGCTACAGCTCACTGCATCCGATGAAGTGAGCTGTAGCTCACGAAAGCTTATGCTCTAATAAATTTGTTAGTCTCTAAGGTGCCACAAGTACTCCTTTTCTTTTTGAAAACTCAGTGTGGTTTCTCTTTAGAACACTAAACAAACCAAGAGGCTCAACAGTCACAAATGGATATATTTGTCAAAAGCCTCCAAATGCTATTGGAAAAGGCGATGTACAGCATATCTTTTAACATAAATAGACTAGTGAATCAGGAAATATGTACAGTACATTAGTGTTTGAATTAATTGGGTGTCATTGCATTAAAGCAATACAGAGAAGGCAAACAGCTTTAATCAGAACAAGTAATTTTAATGAAATATTTTTTCAGGCACCTGTTTCTTTCGAAGGAGTGGAAACCATTTGTCTCATTTATTAATCCTTATAGGTATTTGATTTATTAATCAGGATTTATTAATACATCAAGGCTTTTTAGCAGGGTAATTGTCCAGCTCTTTTTCCCCTCTTATGAGGGAAGGAGAAGACAAGCACTATCATCAGCAATTGACTCTCATCCAATAATTCTAAACAGCACTATGTAAAATTAATTTGAAAGGCCAAGAGCTACGCATAAACATACCTTGTGTGGCAGGATATATGTTTTAACTGATTGGTTTTACTTTTATTATTTAATCTGTCCTCTGCTTTGCCATACTGGGAGGAAAGAGTGAGCTCCCCAATCTTGCAAAGCCACCTGACTTCTTTGTCTGCCAGTGTGCATGTTGTCTGCTAGCAGAACAAACCATGAAACATGTTTTCAGTATTAATAAACTGCTCACATGTAGTCTAGACTGCAGTACGAAATGAAGCAAGACAGTGACGTAATCCTGTTGGAAACACTTTCTGTGCTGTAGAGGCTTTTTTTCCCCCTCAGCATTATGCCTTTGGAGAAAGGCAGGTTAATTTAAATTTTACAATTATGATTAAGAATTTGAGCCAGGCCTTTGAGAACAAGTGGTCATATTATATTGCCTTCCATTGTGCATACACCGTCCCACATCTTCCATTGTTATCTGCAATATTGTTGTAGCTGTGTTTGGTCCCAGGATATTGGAGAACCAAGGGTGGGTGCAGGAATATCTTTTATTGGACCAACTTCCGTTGGTGAAAGAAGAGCTTTTGTGTTATACAGAGCTGCTCTTCAGGTCTTGGAAAGTGTCACCGCTAACTACAAGGTGGAATAGATAGTTTAGCATGAGTAGTTAATACATATTCTAAGGGATCATTCAAGATGAAGAGGCCAATTAACACCCCTGCAGTCATAAGTCAAAAAACCCTTTTTTACTCATGCTAAACTATCTATTCCACCTTGTAGTTAGCTGTGACACTTTCCCAGACCTGAAGAGCAGCTAGTGGGTTACATATTGTTATAATAAACCATATATTTAGTCTTTGTTAAAACCATGATTTTTAGTGTCTTGCAAAGTTATGAATTTAAGTTCCCAGGCTCATCTTTTGAAGGTGTTGTGCAAGTTTACTTTGAGGATAAGGACTGAGAGATCCAGATATGGATTGATCGTTCTGGGAAAAGTGATCATCCACAGGTGATAGGGTGTATTTCTTTTATCATTTTTCTATGTGAGTTCATTCAGGAGCATAGTGTTTGTCTGGTTTCACCCTCATAGTCAGTGGTGAAAGTAGAAATAATTACTTGCCAGTACTGCACTCATAGGAGGGACACAAGGGGGGGCACGTGACCCTCCATATGACTCCACCCCACCCAGCCCGGGGCCCCCAAGCTCTCCCCGTCCTCTCTGACATCCCCCTTACCTGTCTAAAATTTTACAACTGAATCTGTTAAATAGATGCAATTGTAAAATGATGTTTTAGGCCCCTGATGCCACCTGTACTTCCAGGTGTCATTGAGGATCCAGCAGCATCCAAATTGAAAACTTCTTAAATGAAAGGATTTGAAAGACAATCACCCCACTTTCTCTTAACACACTATCAGTGCCTCCCGTATGTCCAAACTAAGCTTCTGCCAGCTTGCCTTTATTTAAGGGTATGTCTTCACTACCCACGTTAAAGTGCTGCTGTGGCTGTGTAATCACAGCACCAGCACTGGGAGAGAGGTCTCCCAGTGCTGTAAAAAACCCACCCTATGAGGGGAGTAGTTACCAGTGCTGGGAGCACGGCTTCTAGCACTGGTGCACTGTCTACACTGCCACTTTACAGAGCTGAAACTTGCAGTGCTCAAGTTTTTCACACCCCTGAGCGAGGAAGTTTCACCGCTATAAAGTGGCAGTGTAGACAAGACCTAAGAATTGCTCTCTACCAGGCACTAGGAAAGCAAAGATGCTGCACCATTTGGGTTTGATGGAGGGAGGCATAGAATTGTGTGTGCATCTTGATAGCATTCAGGAGGGGCAATCAAAATCAGCCTGGCAGAACATGCATGAGAACTATCTCTAGACAGATAAGCAATTGATCAAAATCACATTCTCTGATCTCTTGGGGCCAAATCCTTTCCCCATTGAGATAAAAAGAAGTTTTGCTATTGAGTTCAATGGGAACAGGCTTTGACATTTGGAGAGGAAAGAACAAAACCACTCCAGCAAGGGGTATGTTGCTTATACCACAGGTATCAAAAGCTGCTGACTCGTGCGAGAAAGTCAGCAGACATCTGATCTTTGTCCATTGCAAGGGAGAAATCAGCAATGAATGAGGCTAGAACAGTCTATGTACCATATACAACTCATAAGTCCATCTGCAAAGGATCAAGGAAATATGAAAGCTCCAGATTACCATAAAGTCCTCAGTCCCTTGGTTAGAATGCTCCCATTAGTATATGTTCATAGTCCAGAGGCTAGAGCAGGAATCAAAAACATTGTTTAAACACCTTCCATCCCCCTCTTGAGGACTCCTGACCAACTTAACAGCACAATACATATGCTAACAAACTTAAACAAACCCATGTAAAGAATGAATGCCCTCCCTATCTGTGTTCTGCTCCTTTAAGGAGCAGAGTGCAGCTCCACACCCCCTCTGGAGGGTGCGAAGCAAGCTTCCCCAAGTCTTTCTGGTACCCTGTACCTGCTTTTTAAAAAAAAAAAAAAAATCTCTTGCCAGTACTGCATATTGGAGCGTACCACCCTACTTGCGCTCCTGCTCATAGTTGTTATTGGGGCATTATTGCCCAGGATAAGGTATGTGTTAATTACTTAAGCTAAACAATCCCTTTCCACCTTTATTTAGCTGTGACACTCTGCAAACCTGTCCCAGACCTGAAGAAGAGCTCTGTGTAACTCCAAAGCTTGTCTCTCTCACCAACAGAAGTTGGTCCAATAAAAGATATTACCTCACCCATCTTGTCTTTCTCAGTCCTACGTGATATGTTTATTTGCAAACTAGGGAAATGTAATCTAGATGAAGTTACTACATGGTGGGTGCAAAAGTAGTTGAAAGACTATAATCAAAGAGTAGTTATCAATAGTTCACTGTCAAACTGGGAGGGCATATCGAGTGGGGACCCACAGTGATCAGTCCTAGGTCTAGAACTATTCTCTCTTTTCATTAATGATTTGGATAATGAAGTGGAGATTATGCTTATAAAATCTGCAGATGACACCAAGCTAGGAGCTGTTACAAGCACTTTGTGGGACAGGAAAATTCAAAACAACCTTGACAAATTGGAGAATTGGTCTGAAATCAACAAGAAGAAATTCAGTAAAGATAAGTGCAAAGTACATCCCTTAGGAGGGACAAATCAAATGCACAACTACCAGATGGGAATAACTGGCTGGGTGGTAGTACTGCTGAAAAGGATCTGGGGTTTATAATGGATCACAAATTGAATATGAGTCAACAATGTGATGCAGCTGTGAAAAAAAAGCTATTATAATTCTGGGGTGGATTACATGTAACGTTCCAGTTAAGACATGGGAGGTAATTGTCCGCTGTACTCAGGACTGGTAAGGCCTCAGCTGGAGTATTGTATCCAATTTTGGGTGCTGCACTTTAGAAAAGATGAGGAGAAGTTGGAGAGAGTCCAGAGGAGAGCAACAAAAGTAATAAAGGTTTAGAAAACCTGACCTATGAGAAAAGGTTAAAAAACAGCCATTTTAGTCTCGAGAAAAGGAGACTGAGGGTGGACATGATAACAGTCTTCGGATATACTAAGGTCTATTATAAAGAGGACAATGGTCAATTGTTCTCCATGTGCACTGAAGATAACACAAGAATAATAGGCTTAATCTACTGCAAGGGATATTTGGGTTAGGTATTAGGAAGCGCTTTCTAACTATAAGGGTAGTTAAGCTCCGCGGTAGACTTCCAAGTGAGGTTGTGGGACACCCCATCACTGGAAGTTTTTAAAAACAGGTTGTACAAACACCCATCAGGGATGGTCTAGGTTTACATGGTCCTGCCACAGTGCAGGCAGCCAGATTTGATGACTTCTTGAGGTCCCTGCCAGCCGTATATTTCTTTGATTTTATGTACTGGAGCTGGCATTGTTCACAGCAGATGGTAAGCGAATTTCTCTTCGTCCTTAAGCCTGGCAGTTGCCCTCTCTAGCTGTCAGCAGCTTTGGGTTTGTCATATTCATTCTAAAAAGCTGATACAGGCATTTCATGTACACTACAAAGCTGTGCAAGCACAGGACACCTTGTAGAAGAGGAGAGAGTACCACCTGCTGAAATTAGAAGTGCAGTTTACTTCCTGCATTAGTGCATTAAATTACCAGGTGTCCAATTCTTGTTTTGATGGAATTCATGTGAACCCAGATTCTTTATTCATTACCACAAGCAGTCCACATCATTCTACATCTAATATGATTTCCCACATTTTTATTTTGTTTAGTCTTTTATATAAGCATAACACATATTGAATGATAAGATAACTAGTTTAAATTAAAAGCTATCATAAGATGCAACTGTCCTACTTTAATTTGTTGAATAGTAGGGCAAGTTCTTATTTTTCATTTAAAAAGAAAATATATACACACACAAATCAAAATCCAAGCTGGACAAAGCAAGTGTTTTTCTACAAAATGAGAAAATTCAGGTATTAAGTGCCATTTGTTAGTGCCTTCTTCAAAGTCTTCTACGTTTTTATAAGGTGTCGGTCAGCATGACTTGTAAAATAGGCTTCTTCATTCCAGCTTCAAAGTCAATACTGTCAAAGTCAATAGTTAGTCAATACTGCAGCAGAGTTTTTTTTAAAAAAAATATAAAGCAGATCAGAAATACTACTCTGTCATTGCTTAAGATTTTTTTTAATAGCAATTATTTTGAGTGCATGATAATACTTGCCAGTGAATTGTATGCTTTCAGCTTTCCACTCCTTGATATGTTCTTGAACTGCTGCCATTTTGCAATAGGCATTGAATCAAAGGGTTGAATTGGAGAGACTGGCATAATAAAAATAGCACATTCTGAATCTCTATCCCAGCCCTGCTTTCTTATAGGCAGGGTCACATTGTGGAGCCAGAAGCTCATCAATTGACAATAGAAAAAATATCAGAGTGCTGTCTTACCAAGCAGCTGTTGAAATTCTTACGATTTATATTGCAGTTATTAAAGGAAGACTGCTATTGTGCCTTAAGATGTAACCTATCCTAAGAACTGTCCCCTATTTTAGGTCTAAAATATTTCAGTAGGGGAAAAAAAAAAGAAAAACGATAAATGTAATATAGCAATGTATATGTGCTTGAATTTTACTAGCAAACATTTCATAAACTGTTTATTTCTATATGTCCATTTTATTGCAGATAGCAGACTAAATACTGTATGGCAAAAGCCACAATTGTATGCATGTTTTTCAATCTGTGCTTGGCTTAATTCCATGGATATGGGTAGAGCCCTGTGCGGATACAAAATGTATATCCGCGGATATAAATCGGTATCCACAGAGATGCAGGGCTCTACTGGGAACTGCAGGAGCGAAAACAGCAGCCTGGTGGTTCGTCACTTCCAGGAGCCAGTGACCCATGCCGGCAGCTCCCCCACCATGGCTGTACTGCCCCCAGCCACAGTGGGCAGCAGGCTCACTGGCAGCTGTCCCTGGTTGTGCTAATGCAGCTGGCAGGGTTGGGGGAGGTACAGCCATGCTAGATGAGCTGCTACTTTTGCCACTGTGATTCCTGGTAGAGCCGTGCATCTCTGTGGATACTGATTTATATCCATGGATATGAATTTTGTATCCACGCAGGGCTCTAGATATGAGAGGCTTAGCTACATAAACCATTGATTCCTTTCTTGCAATAGTACAGACCCAAATCCTTTATTGGATTCAACTGAAATTTTACAGATGTGCCTTTGCTGGCAATTGGTGGCTTCATTTTTGTGAAGATAGACTCTTGCTAGGTATGTGCTTGAAATTCTGAGTCTCTCTATAGGCAATCTCTTAGTAGTGGAAAGACTTTTGCAATTTGTGGTAAACTTGGCAAGGTAAATTGCTATACCTGTTATTGTATCTATCTTAGCATGATGCTCTGCGGCACACATCTGGGTGATTGTTGGCAATTTGCAGTGAAACTACCTAATTCAGGAAAATATAACTTCCAGTTACTAATGGTTGCAGAATTGCACTGTTAGTTGAATTGTAGATTAACAAATTGAACTTGAATACTGCTAGGGCCCAGTTATTCCTGGACATAATAATAGTTGACAATTTTCTTTAAGTCGTTGCTGAATCAACAAGAGGCAATTCAATTTAGACTTGGTTTTAGTAAGTAGTGAGGCCATCATAGAAAAGCTGGTTGTAGGAAATAACTTTGGACGAGTGACCAGGAGTTGATTCTGGTCAAATTAAATGAAAGGATAATCAAAACTGGGTTGTCAGCTTTGGTTTTTATTTCAAAGGGGGCAGCCTTTGTGAAATTAAGGGAAATAGTTAAAGTAATCAGCAAGATTGAAGAGCTAAAGGACATAAATTTGGAGGAGGCATGACATTTCTTTAAATAAACTATATGAAAACGATCTGCAGATTGCATCCCAAGCAAGGCTCCAGACCCAGCCAGATGAATAACCACCTCAAAAAAGTTATTGGAAATGAAATGAGTGTATGGAAATAGAAATCACCAAATCTGAGGTGGAAGAAATACTCAAAGAGCTTTCTGTGTTCAAACTGGGGCGACTGAATCATTTCCATCCCAGAATATCAAAAGAATTAGCACATAAAATTGCTAGTCCAGTGGTAAAGATTTTTAATAAATCTATCTATTTGGGATTAGAACCATATAGGTGGAGAATAGCTAATATCATACCTATATTTAAGAAAGGGAGAATAAAGTGATTGGGCAATTACAGACCTGTTGTTTTAACCTTGATAATATGCAAGACTTTGGAACAAATTATGAAGGAATGAATAATTAAATTCATGGAGATAAATGGAAAAGGGGATGTAATGCAACATGGGTTTACCAAAGGTAGATCATGCCAGACTAACCTGATTTCCTTCTCTTAGAAAATAACTAATTTTTTTATAAGAGAAATACACTAAATATAATGTACTTGGACCTTGGTAAACCATTTGACATGATACCCCATTGGAAATTATTAGTTAAATTTGATAAGATGTATAGTAGTACATGAATTGTAAGGGTAAAGGGTAGAAGGCAATGAATTGTGGGGAAGGGTAAACTGTCTGACTGGAGGAGGGTTAGTAGTAGAGTTCCTCAAGGATTGTCTTGGAACAAATCTTTTATTCAATATTTTATTAATGTTGTTGGCACAAAAAGTAGGAATGTGTTAATGAAATTTGCTGATGATGCAAGTTGAGGGCCGTCATCAATACAGAGTAGGCTCAGACTATTATGCAGAAATATCTCGATTACCTCATAGAATCATAATTGTACGGCTGGAAGGAATTTTGAGAGTTCACCTAGTCCATCTCCCTGTGTGGATGCTGGACCAAGTAAACCTAGACCATCCAGAACAGGATGTTCTTAGAAACCTCCAGTGATGGGGATTCTACAACCTTCCATGTAACCTATTCCAGATCTTAGCTTCTTTTATCGTTAAAAAGTTTTTCCTAATAGCTAACTTACATCTCCCTTGCTGCAAATTAAGCCCATTCCTTCTTGTCCTACCTTCAGCAGACATGGAGAATAATTGATTACTGTCCTCTTTATAACGGCCCTTAAGACATTTAAAGATTGTTATCCAGTCCCCCTTATCTTTTCTCAAGACTAAACAAGCCCGGTTTTTTTTAACCTTTTCTCATATGACAGGTTTTCTAAGGCTTTTATCATTTTTGTTGCTCTCCTCTGGCCACTCTCCAATGTATCCACATCTTTCCGAAAGTGTGGCACGCAGAATTGTATCGAGTACTCTGCCCTCACTAGTGCCAAGTAGAGCAGGACAAGTACTTCTTGTGTCTTACATACAACACACTCATATTAATGCACCCCAGAATGACATTAACCTTTTTTGCCACTGCATCACATTGTTGACTCATGTTCAATTTGTGACCCACTATAAACCCCTGAAACTTTTTAGCTGTTCTACCACCTAACCAGTTATTCTGCATTGTGTAATTGTGCATTTGATTTTTCCTTCAGAAGTGAAGCACTTTGGACTTCATCTTTTATCGAATTTCACCTTATCGATTTCAGACCAAATCTCCAATTTGTCAAGGTGCTTTTGGATTCTAATCTGGTCCTCCCAAATTCTTGCAGTCCCTTCCAGCTTGGTGATATCCACATATTTTACAAGCATACACTCATCTCCATTATCCAAGTCATTAATTAAAATACTGTATGGTACCAGACCTAGGAGAGACCCCTTGGTATGCCCTCACAGCAAGTGATTGGTAACTACTCTATGACTATGATCTTTTCTGTTGTGCACCCGCCATATAGTAATTTCATCTGGACTACATTTTCCTAGTTTTCTTATGAGAATGTCATGTGAGACTGTCAACAAAAATCTATATACCCTATCTACTACTTTCCCATCATCCACTAGGTTAGTAACCCTGTTGAAGAAGGAATTTAGGGTGGTTTGGCATGATTTGTTCTTGACAATTCCATGCTGGCTGTTTTTTTAAATCCTATTAATCTCTAAGTATTTTCAAACTGATTGAAAAGATACTGGAACAAGTTATTAAAGAAAGTTAGGCTGACTGGTCTATAATTTCCCGGGACCTCTTTGTTACCCCTTTTTAGTGATAAGTACTATCATTTCCCTTCTCCAGCCCTCTAGGACCTCACCCATCCTTTGTTAGTTCTTGAAGACAATTGCCAACGGTTCCAAGATTGCTTCAGCTAGTTTCTTAAATACTGTAGTATTAATTTCCTCAGGCCCTGCCAACTTGAATCCATCTAACTCAGTGCTTCCCAAACTTGGGACACCGCTTGTGCAGGGAAAGCCCCTGGTGGGCCCGGCCGGTTTGTTTACCTGCTGCATCTGCAGGTTTGGCTGTGCCTGGCTCCCAATGGCCGCGGTTCACTGTGCCTGGCTCCCGCTGGCTGCGGTTTGCTGTGCCCGGCTCCCACTGGCCACGGTTCACTGTGCCTGGCAAATGGGGGCTGCGGGAAGTGACGCGGGCCAAGGGACACACTGGCCACCACTTCCCGCAGCCCCCATTGGCCGGGAAGAGAGGAGAGAAGTTCCTCCCATAGTAGTTATAGGGCTATAGGGCAAAGAGCTTAATTTTCAGAGATCTGGACAAATTTTCGAGTGTGAGTGTATGTTTGGGTTGCTTGTCGTGGTGGGGGGCAGGGCTCAACAGTCGTAGGGTTCCTTTCTGGTTCATAGTTTATGTTCCTAAAGGTCATGCTTCAGCCAGTCACCTGGATGGGTCAAGAAGGGATTTCTTCCCCTCCCCCAGGTGTTTTCTGGTTTCTGAAACATCAGGGATGTCCATGACTGGAAATGGGACACTGGGCAGGGTGGGTCAGGGCTCTGAGGTGGCACCAAATGTTTTCTTTCTTAGGTGCTTGGCTTGCTGGTTCTTGCTCATATGTTTATGGTTAAACTATTGCCATATATGGAGTCTGGAATGGATTTTCACCAGTTCAGATTAACAGTGACCTAGTTTTTTTTTGCTTTCCTCTGAAGCATGGATGGTGGGTCACTTCCGGGATTATCTCTTTATACTTCATTTACTTCTCTGCAATTTCAGAGGCCTCAGGCATTGGTGCACCTCAGGCTCATAACAGCCTGGTCTCCTGTGGGTTGTGATACTTTAATCTATTTTTGGTTGTTGGGTTTGGAGTTGGTGGCCTGTGGAGGTCAGACTAGATGTCTGGTGGTCCCTTCTGACCTTTGACTCTATGACTTAAAATCTATGAATACAAAATCTGATAGGGAAAGAGGAAGATGGTGGTAACACCAATAAGCTGATGCAATGTCTTTAGCAAGTTAATTCCACTTGAAAAGTTCCAAGGTTTGGGGGTTTCTTTCTTTATGTCTGTGGATGATACCTTCTACAAGAAAGACTATCTAGAGTTTGTAGGCTTCATGTAAGAAGTCTGTTTGGAGGACATGGTGGATGCATGACAGACTGGTTTGTAAGGAGTGATCTCCAGGTATAGAGGCTAAATAAAAGATGGCTTTGAGGAAACAGTGGGAGGAGCATACCCACGTTGCAATATAAGCAGAGAAGGAAGGGGAAGAAGCTGGGATCTAAGGAAGCACAGCTCTAAAGCACACAATAGTGCTTCTGGAGTGAAATACTTACTGAAGTCCACTGAAGTCAGTGGGAGTTTTGCTTTAATGGGGCCAGCATTTCATCCTTGGTGTTTATCATCCAGCTATGTACCTTACAGGTAAGGTGGCCACTGGGAGGGAGTGGGTGGGCTGGCTCAGAAAATACCTTGTCATAATGAAGCAGACAAAAATGCAGGCAGATTTCTGCACGCAATTACTGGAATCAGTAGAAGGAAGACGACCTCTTTTTATTCTGAGTGTCAGGAATACAGATTTTTTTAAATTGAATATAACCAACATCCTAGTCTGATGTATCAGCTCAGTTTGCTTTCAGAACTGGAGAGAGGCTGGGTGTGTTGGTATTTAATTCTACAAGGTGAATCACCACTGCCATGTTAATAACCAAAACCACACCTAGCAATGCTTTTTTAGTTATTGGCACTAGCTAGATAAATGGAAGTTGTGTCTCTTTGATTTTTAATTTTAATCAGAGCTTTCAATCTTTTTGGAGTTTAGACTTGAGCTAATTTAATATAATAATTTGAGGTTGGCATATTTTAGATATTAAGGGCATTTATTTGGTAATAGTGATCATGAAGGTTCTGACAGCTGGAAATCTGTCCCTAGATGGACCCTTCTGCAGTAGAATATGAATTAATCCACGGTATGCCAATTAACTCACCTGTGGGACTTTAAAGTGTAAGTGTGTGTGTGTGTGTGTGTGTGTGTGTGTGTGTGGAGGTTAGTCTGAAAAATGACTCGACTGACATAATGGAGTTCTGTGTTCATATCAAGTGCCTTACTTATATGTACAAAATATTTTTTTTAACTGCCAGATTTATAAACTCAATCTGGGCTCTGACAATCAGACTCGGTTCTTTACTTGTCTCACATAAGTACTAGTAACAACCATTGAGTCTACGGGTTAAATGCCTTCAGTGAGGTTGCATGGGTGGTAATGATTAGCCATGTAACTGGAATATTATAAAAAAAATTCTGTTGATGCACAAATCCAGTTGTCACATACTTAGCTCTGTGTAGGCAATCCATCTACCAGGGGCCAAAAGCACTATCTTCTCTCTGTATGTAAGTGGATATGATACTGAAAACTCACAGGACTTTGATGTCCTAAATGACTGTGACTGTGCCACATTTAACAGCTGCTGTGTTCAGGCATTGGTTACATTTTAGTGATGGGTAAAATACTCCCACTGTATACAATGTTGTTAATTAGAATTAAAGATTCATGGCAATTTCTCCCTTTCCCTTGGTTGACCTTGAGAACAAGGATTGAGCTGCAGATAACTTAAGGCAATGTCTTCCAAAGTGTGGGAAATGCCCAATATAAGTGGGGGCAAAGAACTACCTAGAGGGGGCCTAAAGAGACAGATTTCACAATTGTTTTCCAGAGTCTCCATTTTTTGTTTCGTTTTTACTAAAACATGTCTATGGGGGTTATTACTTGCTCCAAGTGTAACTGATGCAGTTACATCTGCCTTGACTTCCTCAACTCGCCCTCAAGGTGAAGGTTTCACTTTATATTTGACTTTTAATTTGGAAAGCTGAAGCCCTCTCTATACTACCTTGTATCAAGAACATTCTAACAATAATGTACCCAACCTGTCATGGACCTTTTGGGTTTAGCCGAACACTAATTTCCACACCATCTGGAAACTATAGTCAAGACCATGAAGTTCATCCCATTTATTGAAAGAGCCAGTTCAGATAGTGAAACATTTAACCTGGGTAGAAAACAACATGTTCTGTAGCTCACCATGCTACTAATGATTTTATATTCAGTTGTGATTTTCATTCCCATTACATAATTGTGATTATTTGCTCTGTTATCTGAGCCAATTTACTAACACTCAAAGGGCTTTGGGTATTGCAATGCTGAGCATTGCAACTCCTAACTTTTAGGTGCCTAGCAAAATCACTGGAACAACACTGGGATCCACAAAGCCTGAGTTAGGCACCTAGGCTTCCAACATGGGGACAGATAGGCACCCAAGAACGAGATCCACAAAAGGCAGGGAGCTTTCTAACTGACCAATGGGAGATGCCAAAGAGAGGAATATGTCCCCATGGAGATAGGCACCTACACTACATCTTGTAAGAATGAGTTAGCCCCCTGTCTCACTCCACACAGAATGGCTACAGGAGGTACCCACTTTATAACTTTTAGCCCAGTGGTTAAAGCATTCATGTAGGATACTCCAGTTCCCCCCCCCTTCCCCACCCTATGGGAAGAGAGGATTTGAACAGGAGTCTCCTATGTCTCGGAGACTGCATTAGCTAATAGGCTATGGGATATTCTGACAGTGGTGTACCTCAATATCTCCTATTGAAGCAGTTTCACTTTAGATCTTCTACGTCCCAAGTAGGTGACCTAACCACCAGGGGTATATTCTCTGGCGCACGCACGCGCGCTCTCTCTCTCTCTCTCTCTCTGCCCAATGACTATTTAAATATTTACACAAAGTGGAACAGCTTCAACAGGAGATAGAGAAAAATCCCACTCTCTCCCTTAAATAGCTCAGTTAGGGCACCCCTGTTCAAATTCTGTATCCCCATCAGCCAAAGAGGGGAACTGAACTGGCATCTCCCACATCCCAGGTGAGTGCATTAACCACTGGGCTAAAGGTTACAAGGTGGGCATCACATCACCTCTTACTTATTTTTTGAATGGGGCCCACTCCAGAAGGTGTGCTCAAACATGCCTACTGTATCAGGCTCCATTGGAAATATATGCATTTGCCCACCTATGTTCCCCTAGTTTGTGGACCACATTGGGACTTAGGCCTCTGGATGCCTAGAGTAAAGCAGCAGTGCACGTGGCTAGAGGAAGAAACTTGGGTGCCTAGGGAACTTTTACAGGAGATATTTAGGTGCTGAGTGAGTTTGTGCCTGCATAGTTAGGCAATAGCCTTGTGGGGGGTCTTGTGGATTGCAATGGTCCCCAATTCTGGTGGTTTAGGTGCCTAAGTCCCTTTGTGGATCTGGGCCTAAGTCACTTAAGGGAGCAGAAATTGGCTTCAGAGTGTGGAAACCTGGCCTGCCAAACTAATCTCTACTTTCCTGAGGTGCTGCTATGCTGAGAGACAAATGAAGAGCTAGAACCTGGGGAAACCTGGGAATGAGACAAAGCACCATGCTGATGATTAACAATTTATTCATAAGAATAAAAATAAAGAGAACGCTTTGTACTTGGGAAAAATATTGCAGTAAATCTTATGGGTCATTATCTATTCATTTTGAATACCTTGATGGCCCCCAATCGCCACTGAATCAGTGTCATGTGCAGTAAGTAAGATTTGCATAGAGATGTCCCTAGCTGACTTCACAGACTTCATAATGGACCCATTGATGGGCTCTACAAGCAATTCAGGGGACATATTGGGCCAGTAAATTTCATTGGAGAATCTGTAAATCCAGGTTGCATCCCTACAACAAAACACACTTTCACTGAGATTAGACAACCGTTATAAAATGGATGTGTGTGAGGGGTGGAGGGAAGTGGGGAAGGTCCAGGTCTCCTCTCTGCCTGCACTTGTTGTAGCACTGCTGTTATGTGCTCAGTTATGCAGCCTAGTTGCCAGCACACTGTTACACCACTTCTAGCTATTTCCATTGGCTGTTATTGCTGCTGTGTTCTGCTTATGTTTTTTTCTGGAGCCAAATTTTCATAAGCAATAGACCATCTAAAGACAGCTATCATCCAGATCTAAATATCACCTCATTTCCACTTTTCTAGCTAATTAAAATTAGAAAATTTGGATCAGAATCAAGATGTTTCAACAATAGTTTTATTCTAGGGAGTGGTATTAATGCATCTTCTTTTGAGCTCTGCCTTTTTTGTTATAGAACTGTAATGTATTATGACAAGAATAGTTTTTTAATTTAACAAGTTCTTATTACTATTTTCATTTTAAAAATTTGTATTTGTTCATAATCTATCATTATCAAGTGGAAAGCCAAAAAGCAGTTCACTTTAACCATAGTGAAACAAAATTGCAAAATTAGTGACAATGACAGTGAATATTTCTAATACAGATCTTAGTTTCTCATTTTAATGTTTGAACAATAATCAACTAAAGTATATAGGTAAGGTGAATACTTTAGCTTGCACAGAATTTATCTCAAGATTTAGAGTAAAATAGGTAAGGAAAGAAGGAAAAAACCAAGAGATTATGAATTGTGTGTAAGTGCAAGTGCTCAAGGAGAGATCTTATAAAACAGCTATTCTATTCCATCTGGGGTCTAAGCTGCCGTTTCTGGCTGCTTTTATTTCCAAAGCATGTGCTGGAGCATATTCCTGCTTCCATTTGCTATGCTGAGGGGATTACGGCTTTTTCTTGTGGTGAAGGAAGATTTTTTTTTTAAAGCAGAGTCTTTTCATTTTTACTACTCTGTTTCCACCTAGTGCTCAAACTGCAAATTACACTCTATTGTGTGTACCTGATAGTCCAAATGTGTCTGAATATTTTGAAATTTTAAGAGACTCTGTCCTACAAATCAGGAAGTGAGAACAGTGCTATAAAATGGTTTATTCCCAAAACAGGTTGGCATGAATGCCTAGATCTGAACGTCCCCAGGCTGGAGTGAAAAACTGGAAGGAATCAGTTTTTCAAATCTGGTCTGAATGTGACCCTAGATGACAGAAATACCTTGCAAGTCTGATTTTTGTATGATTTCTGCCGTTCACTAGAGATAAATGAATTCTCTACGCTCATTTCATACTTTGTCTCTCTGCTGGCAGGGCTGGATTTCCAATTAGACACATTAGGCACGATGCCAACGTACCAGCAGCTCAAGCAGGAAATTTTTTTTTTAAAAAAAAGGGGGGGTGGGGGGAGAGCAGAAAAAGCCCCCGCCTGCCCACTGGCTCCTCTCTGCCCACTGGCCCCTCCTCTGCCACCGCTCACTCCTCTCAGCCTGCTGGCCAGCTGAAGGCTTCTCTCCACCCCATAGGAGATCAACAAGCTAGTAGCCACATGGGGCGGTGGGTGCGGGAGCTGTGCACACTGTAGAATCTCCCCACTGTATTTTCCACCGAATGCATCTGATGAAGTGAGCTGTAGCTCACGAAAGCTTATGCTCAAATAAATTTGTTAGTCTCTAAGGTGCCACAAGTACTCATTTTCTTTTCACTGTAGAGTGGTGTCTCCTCCTGGAGCTGAGTGCGCAGGGGGTCCCCCTGGCCAGAGCTTCCCTCGCCTGCTGCAAAGCCGGACGCTGAGTCCCGCTTGTTCTGGCACCCCTTGGGCTTGGGATGGGAGTTGGATTGTGAGGGAGCTTTGGGAATGGGAGCTGCTCTGGGTCCGCTGGTCCTGGGGGGAAGACCTGAGGTGCGGGGGAGAAGCTGTCTCCCCTGTCTGTTTTGTTTTGCCAAGCTCTGACCTGCTGGCTCATTCCACTTGCAGCTGCTGGGAAGGGAAGGGGGCTGGGAGATTGCTGTCTCAGCAGCAGGCATGGGGGCCGGACGGTCCAGAGCCAGTGTCACCCAAAGTCTTGCTGGGGCAGCTTGCCCCTGCTCTGCATCCCAGGTGCCAACTCTGCCTGCTGACAGGCCTGCGAAGCATAGGGTGGCCTGGCAAGCAGCACTTCAAGCAAAGTGGCCACTAATTTGTCTGGGGGCAGATGGAGCTGGGGGGACTCACTTCCCTATAACTGGAGCTGGGGGACCTCCCCATGGAGCCTGCCTAGGGGGTGGCTGCAGCTTTCCCTATGTAAGCTGCCCTGGTGGGTGGGGAGCAAGGGTGGTGGACTTCCCAACCCTACTTTTCTTTTCCCTTCCCTCCCACCCCTTCGGGGGAGCAAAAGGAGGCTGCTTTTCTCACTAACCCACTTATGGCACCTACCTCCCCGGAGTCAAACTGCCTGGAACTGGTGCAGAAGCTGGGTCAGTCTCAGGCAGTGGGAGAGGCAGGGAGGGGGCTTTGCTGTAGGCAGGGGGGCACTGAAGATGCTGCGCCTAGGGGCACATAAGGTATAAATCCAGCTTTGTCTGCTGGAATTGGCAACAGAGATTTACTCAAGTGACTGAATGTAGCTAGACATCACACTGCTTGTTGACAGTTTGCACTCGTATTGCCCCTTTAAAAGTAACATGGAAAGTATGGTCAATAGGGTATGTTCATAACACATAAGTAAGGCTATATTTAGTAAGGCTTTTGATACTATCTCACATGACGTTCTCATAAACAAATTAGAGAAATATAGCCTAGATGAACCTACTATATGGTGGGTGCACAACTGATTGGAAAACTACTCAGAGAGTAGTTCTCAATAGTTCACAATTGCACTGGAAGGGCATATTGATTGGGGTCCTGCAGGGCTCTATCTTGGGTCTAGTTCTATTCAATATTTTCATAAATGATTTTGATGATGGCATAGAGAGTACACATACAAAGTTTGCTGATGATACCAAGCTGGAAGGGGTTGCAAGTGTTTTAGCAGACAGGATTAGAATTCAAAATGATCTTGACAAACTGGAGAAATGGTCTGAAATAAATGGGATGAACAATCAGTTGCACACATACAAAAGGGGAAATGACTGCCTACGAAGGAGTACTGCAGAAAGGGACCTGTGGGTCATAGTGGATCTCAAGCTAAATATGAGTCAACAGTGTAACGCTGTTGCAAAAAAAGCAAACATCATTCTTAGATGTATTAGCAGGAGTATTTTAAGCAAGACACAAGAAGTAATTCTTCCTCTCTACTCCGTGCTGATTAGGTCTCAACTGGAGTACTGTGATCAGTTCTGGGCTCCACATTTCAGGAAAGATGTGGAGAAATTGGAGAAACTCCAGAGAAGAGCAACAAAAATGATTAAAGGTCTAGAAAACATGACCTATGAGGGAAGATTGAAAAAATTGGGTTTGTTTAGTCTGGAGAAGAGAAGACTGAAAGGGGACATGATAACAGTTTTCAAGTACATAAAAAGATTGTTACAAGGAGGAGGGAGAAAAACTGTTTTCCTTAACCTCTGAGGATAGGACGAGAAGCAATGGGCTTAAATTGCAGCAAGGGTGGTTTAGACTGGACATTAGGAAAAACTTCCTAACTGTCAGAGTGGTTAAGCACTGGAATAAATTGCCTAGGGAGGTTGTGGAATCTCCATCATTGGGGATTTTTAAGAAGGTTGGACAAACACCTGTCAGGGGTGGTCTAGATAATACTTAGTCCTGCCTTGAGTGCAGGGGACTGGACTAGATGACCTCTCGAGGGCTGTTCCAGTTCTCTGATTCTCTGATTCTATGAAATATTGGGCTGTTCAATAATGGAGTACATCAATCCCCCACGATAACAACAGCATGCCAACCATACCAGTGACTTAGGGGCACATAGCAGGTGCTATCCTGGTGTGTCCCAATAATGATTCACACACATGGCTAAGTGAAAGGGTATTTTACTAGGGCTCTCAGGAAAGGGAAAGGTTGAATACTCTAGGTACTAAGTCTTAAGTAGTATAGTTCAAAATGAGCAATTGTGTCATATTGTTTAAGAACTAGATCATCTGCACTGACCTCCTGTATGTCACAGGCTATCAACACCATCCAGCGCTTGCACACTAAACCCAACAATGGAAATGAGACCAAAGTAAATAAGACTCACAGGAGAGTAGACTATTATGTGCCACAGGCAGAAACTAGGAGGGATTGAGGCGAACCAGTGCTCAAGGCCCCTGCAATGGCAGGGAAATGATTAAATGAGATATACACATTTAATCCTGGTAAGTGACCTGCACCTCCATGCTACAGTGGAAGGCAAAAACACCCTTAAGATGACTGCCTGGGGGAAAATTCCTTCCTGATACCACGCACGGTGGTTAATTAGACCCTGAACATATGAGCAAGAACCAGCCAGCCAAGCACCTGAGAGAGAGAATGCCCTGGTCCATCCCGCCCAGTCTCTAATTTCCAGTCATGGACATCCCTGATGCTTCAGAGGAAGGAAATTAAAAATTCCTCACAGAATACACTGGGGGAAGATCCCTCCTGATCCCTGCCAGTGGCCAGCTGAAACCCTGAAGCATGAGCTTTAGGAACACAAGATATAAACTGGAAGTAAGCCCCAGAGCTGTTGAGTCCTTTCCCCCACCATCATAAGCAAACCCATCAGACAATTGCACTTATAAATTTGTCCAGCTATATCTTAAAATTAAATAAAGTGTTTGCCTCCACAACTCTTGTTGGGAGGCTGTTCCAGAACCTCACTGCTCTGATAGTTAGAAACTGTCTTCTAATTTCCAGCCTGAATTTGTTCATAGCCGGTTTATACCCATTAGTTCTTGTATCAGCATTGTTCTTCCCCTTGTATAGCTCTTCACCCTCCCTGCTATTTACACCACCCCCCCCAATGTATTTATAGAGAGTAATTATATCCCCTCTCAGCCTTCTGTTTGCTAAACAAGTCCAACTCTTCCAGTCTCCTCTCATGTAATAGACCCTCTGTTCCCCGAATCATCCTAGTAGCTCTTCTCTGCACCTGTTCCAGTTTAAATTAATCGTTCTTGAACATGGGTGACCAGAATAGTACTCAGTATTCCAAATGAGGTATTACCAATGTTTTGTACAATGGCATTAATACTTCTCTAGCTGTACTGGAAATGTCTAACCAAATACCTCCTAGGATCACATTGCCTTTTTCACAGCCCCATCACATTGGTGGTCATAGTCATTCTGTAACTGACCGCCCCTGCCCTCCCCCCCCCACAGCTGCCTCTCCTCCTCTGTCACTTCCAACTGACATGCCTCAGCTTGTAGTAGAAATTCTTATTATTAGACCCTAAGTAGGACCTTGCATTTTGTACTAATGAATTTCATCCCATTTCTCACTGCCCAGACCCCCCAGTCTTCAAGTTCACCAGATCTTCCTATACAATTTTCCAATTCTCCTAAATATTGATGATGCCTCCTGACTTTGTATCATTAGCAAATTTCATTAGCACACACTGACTTTTTGTGCCAAAGTCATTAATAAAAATATTAAATAAGATAGGTTCCAAGACCGATCCTTAAGGACGTCTGCTAGGAGCCTCTCTCCAGTTTGATAATTCACCTTTCAGCACCATCCATTGCCTTCTCCCCTTCAGTGGTAAATGTATGAGTCCCTAGAGTAGTCCATTTGCGACACAGTAGTGGTCTTGTTTGATCCTGTCTTTAGATTCATAGATTCTAAGATCAGAAGAGAGCATTGTGATAATCTTGTCTGACTTCCTGCACAAGCCAGGCCATAGGATTTTCTTGAATTAAAACATCCAAATTTCATTTTAATTAATTTGGTTAATTACCCTCACAATTAAAAATGTGCACCATATTTCTCATGTAACAAATGTACACGGAGTTTCAAAAGTAGATTTTTCTGTTTTTAAGGCACAGTGTCTTACCAACACAAATATATTTTTGTATATAGACTATTGTACCAAACTCTGTTTCTCAGTTTTACAAATCCCCAATGGACAGAAACCTGTAGACTAGTGTGTTTCATCTTCACAGAGCCTATATGTTCTAAGCTAAACACATTGGCCTCTATAGGTTCCCAGAGTTGCCATTCCAGAGCATGTTTGCTCAAATGTTACAAAATTTTACCATGTCAGCGTTGCCATTCAATTCTAAACCATTTTCCTGTACCACTGATACTGCTAAGCTAAGGGACCATTCAAGGTGAGGTGGCCTGTTAACATCCTTCTAGTCATAAGACAAAAAGAGGGGTTAGTGGGTCATAGATTTTTGTAATGACCTATAGATCAAATGTCTTTATTAAGACCATGTTTTTTAGTGTCTGGCAAAGTAAAAGCTTAAATTCATAACTTTGCCTGACACTAAAAATCATAGACTGCTGATGGACCACTGTCCATTCCGATTATCTGATTTAAAGTTTATATTGAATGTAGATCTCTTCTATTTTTCCCTCAGTTGATTACTGAAAAATATCTTGGATGGAGTTCTTCTGTGGTTCTCCAAATACATGTCTATGGTAATTGATAAATCAATATTCTATGTAGCAACAGAATATTAAAAATGCCTCCTATATAGAACAAGACTGTCTCTGAGTACCCAACCCACAAGAAATTGTACTCTGTTACATGGCACCTGTAGCAGGCCTTGCATGCCCAATATGACAATAACAATACTATTGAGATTACCAAAGATCTTCTCTTATAGGTTAGAAGATACCTGTGATAATACTTTAAAAATGGTGATATTTTAATAGCTTTTACTCAAGGTAGGAATGTGGGGGGAGGTTCATAGAATCATAAAAGATTAGGGTTGGAAGAGACCTCAGGAGGTCATCTAGTCCAACCCCCTGCTCAAAGCAGGACCAATTCCCAACTAAATCATCCCAGCCAGAGCTTTGTCAAGCCGGGCCTTAAAAACCTCTAAGGACGGAGATTCCACCACCTCCCTAGGTAACCCATTCCTGTGCTTCACCACCCGACCAGTGAAATAGTGTTTCCTAATATCCAACTTAGACTTCCCCCACTGCAACTTGAGACAACTGCTCCTTGTTCTGTCATCTCCCACCACTGAAAACAGCCAAGTTCCATCCTCTTTGGAACCCCCTTCAGGTAGTTAAAGGCTGTTATCAAATCCCCCCTCATGCCTCTCTTCTGCAGACTAAATAACCCCAGTTCTCTCAGTTTCTTCTCATAAGTCATGTGCCTCAGCCCCCTGATCATTTGTGTTGCCCTCCTCTGGACTCTCTTCAATTTGGGGGGACCAAAACTGGATGCAATACTCCAGGTGTGGCCTCACCAGTGCCGAATAGAGGGGAATAATCACTTCACTCGATCTGCTGGCAGCGCTCCTACTAATACAGGCCAATATGCCTTTGGACTTCTTGGCAACAAGGGAACACTGCTGACTCATATCCAGCTTCTCATCCACTGTAATCTCTAGGTCCTTTTCTGCAGAACTGCTGCTTAGCCAGTCAGTCCCCCGCCTGTAGCGGTGCATGGGATTCTTCCTTCCTAAGTGCAGTCCTTGTTAAACCTCATCAGATTTCTTTTGGCCCAATCCTCCAATTTGTCTAGGTCACTCTGGGCCCTATCCCTACCCTCCAGCATATCTAGCTCTCCCCCCATCTTAGTGTCATCTACGAACTTGCTGAGGGTTCAATCCATCCTATCATCCAGATCATTAATAAAGATGTTAAACAAAACCGGCCCCTAGACTGACCTCTCAAACACTCCGCTTGATACCGGCTGCCAACTGGACATCGAGCCATTGCTCCTACCCATTGAGCCCGACAATCTAGCCAGCTTTCTAGCCACCTTATAGTCCATTCATCCAATCCATACCTTTTTAATTTGCTGGCAAGAATACTGTGGGAGACCGTATCAAAAGCTTTGCTAAAGTCAAGATATATCACATCCATTGCTTTCCCCATATCCACAGAGCCAGTTATCTCATCATAGAAGGCAATCAGGTTGGTCAGGCATGACTTGCCCTTGGTGCATCCATGTTGACTGTTCCTAATCACCTTCCTCTCCTCCAAGTGCTTCAAAATGGATTCCTTGAGGACCTGCTCCATGATTTTTCCAGGGCCTGAGGTAAGGCTGACTGGTTTGTAGTTCCCCAGGTACTCCTTCTTCCCTTTTTTAAAGATGGGCACTATATTTGTCTTTTTCCACTCATCTGGGACCTCCCCCAATTGCCACGAGTTTTCAAAGATAATGGCCAATGGCTCTGCAGTCACATCAGCCAATTCCCTCAGTACCCTCGGATGCATTACATCTGGACCCATGGACTTGTGCATTTCCAGCTTTTCTAAATGGTTCTTAACCTGTTCTTTCACCACTGAGGGCTGTTTACCTCCTCCCCATACTCTGTTGCCCAGGACAGCAGTGTGGGAGCTGATCTTGTCTATGAAGATCAAGGCAAAAAAAGCACTGAGTACTTCAGCTTTTTCCACATAATCTGTCACTAGGTTGCCTCCCCCATTCAATCAGTACCTTTCTCTGACCTTTTTCTTGTTGCTAACATACCTGTAGAAACCCTTCTTGTTACCCTTCACATCCCTTGCTAGCTGCAACTCCAGTTGTGCTTTGGCCTTCCTGATTACATCCCTGCATGCTGGAGCAATATTTTTATACACCTCCCTAGTCATCTGTCCAAGTTTCCACTTCTTCTAAGCTTCCTTTTTGTGTTTAAGTTCACCGAAGATTTCACTGTTAAGCCAAGCTGGTCGCCTGCCATATTTTCTATTCTTTCTGCACATCGGGATGGTTTGTTCCTGTGCCTTCGATAAGACTTCTTTAAAATACAGCCAGCTTTCCTGTACTCCTTTCCCCCCCCCCCATATTAGCTTCCCAGCGGATCCTGTCCATCAATTCCCTAAGGGAGTCTAAGTCTGCTTTTCTGAAGTCCAGGGTCTGTATTTTGCTACTCTCCTTTCTTCCTTTTGTGAGGATCCTGAACTCAACTATCTTATGGTCACTGCTGCCTAGGTTGTCACCCACATCTGCTTCCCCTACCAATTCTTCCCAGTTTGTAAGCAGCAGGTCAAGAGGAGAATGCCCCTCTTTGGTTCCTCCAGTAGTTGCACGAGGAAGTTGTCCCTAACACTCTCCAAAAACTTCCTGGACTTCCTGGTTCTAGGACTTAGACAAAAGGTGGCTTACTGGGGGGAGGAAAAAGCTAGCAGGAGAGGCTCTCCTTAGAGGAGTGCTTGCCAAAGCTTGGGGCATACCCTTGAAGGACTAGCTGGGGACATATGGCAGACCTCTTAATTGTTCTCCAGAATCTCAGCTTTCTTACTTAAAAAGAAATGCAGGGAGAGAGATCAGAGTATATCTAAACACTGGAAATGGTTACTTGTCTACATGGAGCAGTTCTGTGGACTAAGAGGGAATGATTTCTAAAGCACACTAATGTGCTGCATGCTAATTGGTCCCTATAAACCCTGCTAGTGTGCTTTTAAGTAGAGCTGTTTGAAAGAGAACTAAAATCCACAGAGATCATTACAAAGGGATTACTATTTAAGTTATTCATGATGGGGTGTACCTGGCTTTTTGAGGCCCCTTCTTGGAGGCCCCAAGGTCCTACCTCAGGAAAGGAGCAGCAAAGGTAAGTCTTTCCAGCCTGCCTAGAGAGGCTGCACAGAAGTCCAGCAATGGCCCAACAACTGCAGGGCCTGAGCAGGTAAGTTCCTGGCTGGGATGAGAGGAGCAAGGAAGGGTGCTCCTTGCTGGTCACAGGCATTCAAGGCATGCCGGAGCCCTGAACCCACCCCTTAACAGGAGGAGCCCTGAGGGCCCACCCGCAGCTGGAGGAGCCCAGGCCTGCCCACCCCAGCCATACTGGGCCGAGCTGCGAGCCCGGCCTCACTGCTGGGACAAGAGCCCCCTGTCCCCTCAAGCGTGGGCCAAGCTGCCACCCACAACCCCTGAAGCTCACCCCAGCTTGGCTGCTGGTCCCCCGAGTGTTGGACAGCTGTTCCAGGCCGAGCTGAGCACAGAGCTGAGTGCCAGGTCAGGCCAAGCTGCTGGCCCCCCGGCCCCTGAAGGCACCCCCCCGGCTGAGCTGGACCGGCTCCAGCACTGGGCCGAGCCACCAGTCTCCTCCCCAAGCCACCAGCCCCACCCCCAGCACCAGGCTGGCTCCAATGCCTGGCCAAGCCACCTCACTCCCCCACCAGATGCCCCCACCTGCTCGCTGCTGGCTTGTCTCATCCCTCCTCACTCTCCCTCCCAAGAGAAGGGATGTGGCGAGCAGCGGGGTCTTCCAGGGTTGGGGTAGTGGAGTGGAGAACTTACTGGCAAGCAGCAGCTGCAGGCAGTGGGGGCCTCGGGGAAGGAGCAGAGCCACTGCAGCCCAGGTGTCCAGCGTTGGATCGGCGGCAACTGCACCAGGGAAGGCTTAGCCTTCCCTGGCCTATTATACCCACAGCCCATGGTCAGTTCCAAGCTCCAGTACCGGGTGGTAGATGTCCTTCTTCTCCAGGAGCTCATCTCCAAGTGAGCTGGAGGGCAGCTCACGTTTTATATTTATGGTTCCTGTCCCTCCCCTCTGCTTCTGTCAGGGTAGGTGTCCTGGCTATGCCCACCAGCGGACAGTTGTGGCTCTCCCTCCATCTTTCTGGAAGGGAGGCCAGGCCCCCTCACTACAATGATTCTTTCCTATCTGTTCTTGGCTATCTTCTCTCTCCTATAGCTCTCTAATCCCTTTAGCACTCCTCTATACGTCAGCTTCTCTTTGATCATCTGCTATCTGTCCCAACTTCATGCCTCCTCTTCCTGCAATGCCTTGCTTCTTCTAAATGTTAAATCTCCCAAGTCACATTCTCCCTAGAGTGCTCACTTCAGGAAGTAGTTTTAGTGTGATTAGCAGTGATTTTCTATGTCAATGGCACATGCTTATTACCTCTGAACTATGTGCACTTTCTAAAATTTAGAAGAGCTACAGTCATAGAAATTATTCATTTTTGAATAGGTATATTTTAAACTTACAAAGCTTCAGTTGGTTTAAAAATGACATGGTGGAAGAGGACCAAGTTCTAGCTTCTCTGTCAACTGAAAACTTATATTTTATTTTAAACTGTCCCTTTGAAAGTACAAAAAACAGAGCCCTTGTAAAATGGGACTGTTCTAATGTTAGCAATATAGTAGCTCCCAGTCTGGGTTACCCAACCTCAACATGCCTTTGGGCTGAGCTCATGAATATCATAACATAGAAATGTAGGGCTAGAAGAAACCTTGAAAAGTCATCCAGTCCAGTCCTCTGTGCTGAGGCAGGACCAAATAATCCCAAACCATCCCTGGAAGGTGTTTGTCCAACCCGTTCATAAAAATCTCCAGTGATGGGGATTCCACAAACTCCCTTGGAAACCTATTCCAGAGCTTAACTACCCTTAGAGTTAGAAAGCACTTCCTAATACCTAATTTAAATCTCCTTTGCTGCAATTTAAGCCCATTACTACTTTTTTTTTTTTTACCTTCAGTGGATATGGAGAACAGTTGATCACAATCCTCTTTATAACAGCTCATAACATATTTGAAGACTATTATGAAGTCTCTGCTCAGCCTTCTTTTCTCAAGACTAAACCTGCCCACTTTTTTTAACCTTTCCTGATAGATCTGTGTAATGCTGGCAGACCAGGTACCAGATCTTACAAAATCTGTAGGTGCCACCTGAGCACCGACAAATTCATAGCTGGAAACCAGATCAGCTCACCTATATGTTAGTATTCTTTGAGATAGGTGTTGACTTGTAAGGATGTGTTTAGACTCTATAAAATGCATTAAGTTTCCGCATGCATTAATCTAACTCATAACATCTGTATCCTATGTATAAGGTAATATGAAAGTTTTGCTTTATAATTGTAAAAATGCCTGCTCTGAACTTTTGAACTCAGACAGGAGGAGTGGTTCCCCCACCCATCAAGAAGAACTATCAAAAGTAAATGGGTCATTGTAGGACAAAAACTTTGATTGCCCCATCCACCATGAAGAAGTTACCTGCAAGAGCGCTCATTCCATCGGTTTGAACTCTGGGGGATGGGCATATAAAGATGCTCACCAAAATAAATAGCTATCTCTTTGCTGTTTGGACTCTCACAAGATCTGGAACTAAGAAAAAAAAGCAGAGCTCCCCAGGGTCAACCTTGGTAAGCCCTAAAAGACACTCAGAGGATAGATTACTATATCGGTCTCCTTTTGGAATCATAGACTAACTCATTTGTACAAATATTGGCCTACTTTAACCTGTAAATAACTCTCACTCTTCTTTTTCCTAGTTAATAAATACTTACTTAGTTTATTGTAGAATTGGTGTGAGATCAGAGGTACAAATTTACCTGGGCAAGTGACTGACTGGTCTTTTGGGGCTGGAAGCAACCTGAATATTTTGTGATCTTTGGTGTGAGTGACCATTTATCACTCAAGTTGGTCCAATAAAAGATATTACCTCACCCACCTTGCCCTGCTTTTTGACAGTCTTCTCTGACGTTGGCATGCACAGTTGTGAACCACTCCAGACAGTGTGACTATCACGTTTTCAAAACCTTTTATCATTATGTTGCTGTCTTCTGGACTCTCTGCAGTTTGTCCACATCTTTCCTAAAGTGTGGTGCCCAACGAAGGTCTCACACTTCACAGTGGCATTGTACTACTGTGCAGCTTCTTGTTCCATTCTTGTGAGCCTATAGGTATTTGAAACTGATATTCAAGCCACCACATGTGGAACCAGATGCACACCAATCCTGGGTGGTGAAAGCCAGCATAGAACAACTGTGCCTGCTGCTAATGGAAATCAGTACCTCCATTAGAGAAAGGAACCTGTCAGTCTTCTTGAAAAATGCCAAAAGATCACCCAGTTCTGAAAGCCAACACTGTATAGAAAACCTTTCTATCACCTTGTTTCCAAATAGCTTATTCTCAGCTCCAAAAGAATGACATCAGCCAAGAGTCTGGATTCTTGGTTGTCAGGCTTCAGATTGGGGTACAGCCTAGAGACAGCTCTGGTAACACTAAAAGACAACCTCCTTATGGCAGTGAATGTCGCAATAGGTGTATACATGCTCTTTAGCCTCCCTGCAGCTATTGACACACATGACCACAAGGTTTTGCTGACCTAGTTGCGTGATCTGTGTATTCTGGTCTCTGAGCACTGCAGGGAACATCAGTTTTGTTAATTTCACTTACTGACTGGTTGACAAGAAGAGCAGAGAATCAGTATGACAAAGAGATGCGAATTTGTTAATCTGAATTTTGCTACATCACTTAATTAAGGAGCTAGTGTGCGTTCCAGTGTATTTACTTTCATGGGGACAGAAAATGTTGTTTTTAACTGAAGAGGAAATTAATCAAATCTGGTGTGTTTCAAACTTGACAGCATCTCTTTAAAATGTACTTGAACCTGTTTTACCCATCCCTAGTTTTCACCACTCCCTGGGAACATGCACCACTAATAGTATCTTGTAAATCAAGAAAAACCAAACTCAGCAATTTATCATCCAGCGTAGTGTGGGCATTTTAACACACACCCAAGTCAATCGTGTAATTAAGGTGCAATGCCAACTCAGTTTTCTTATTCAGCTTAAAATAGTAAAACTGAAAATTCAAGGGGCTCAAGCATTTCAGACAGTGCTTAATTTGTAATGAAAATGGTGCCGGGCCTCAAGCAACCTTTTTACTTTCATAACTGACATGGCAAGCCCAGGGGTTTCTCTCCAGGGCTATGAACTGCCAAGCCTAGAGGTGCCAGGCCACAGCCCTGGCAAGCCCTGGCACAAATTAAGCACTGAGTTCAGATCCCAATTAATTTTAAATTAGAATGAATTTAAGGACAACTTAAAGAATTAGGTTGTGCACAGTGTCATGGAGGTGCCCCTCACATTTCCATAGCTAAGGTAAAGTCCATTTACATTGGTTTATCCACAGCTGATAGATCTGAACTAATTGTCTTTGTTTAACTGCAGCCAAGACCTACACATTATCCGACAATCACTGCCTGAAAACCTAAATCTTCCAGTTATATGGACAGAATTCAAATCTCTAGAGAATGACCTGATTTATAGAAGAACCTTATTCAGAGATAGAAGGACTGTATATTTCTATGCCCATGTGTGGAGGGGTAAGTACTCCCAGGTTTGTTTATTTCCACTGTCATCCCTTTCTGAGCAGTAGGGGATGCAATGGTGCAGACCTTCATGAGATCATGGGCTGTAGAGCACATGGAGACTAAGGGAAACACAGGATTAGCAGAGGAGAATCCATTCCATATATTTTGTACACAACGAACTTGTCTTCATGACCATTCTGTTCCCCTTTCTCAGCACTTTCAATAGAAATGAAATAAGAGTCATGCTGCCAGTGTATTTGCCCTGTTTAAAATTCTTGTGACTTCTCTGGTGGAGGTCACAGTGTGAAGAGGCTACAAGATCTGCCATATTCCACCCAAAGTAGCTGTTTCCCAACCGCTCTCTGCTTTTTCCAGGCTGTTCTCCTTTATCAAGTTATAGATGACAAGTAATTTGCTCAGAAGGGCTGCTGGCAACTAATCAGGAAGGGGAGAGCTTATCATATAACCACACTTCCTCTTCACGTTCCCATGCCAGCTACTCTCCAGGACTTTCACTTTCCTCTGAGATATGTGAGCGAAGGGGCATATTGGAAAAAAATTATAAACAAACAGCAATATAAATCCCCCCAATTGTTCCCTGACCTATGCATGCTCAACTCCTACTGACTTCCTTTTGCTTGTGGATGCTTGACACCTCTGAGAATTCAGACCACTTATTTAGGTGCCTAAATCTGGATTTGGGTGCTTCATGTCAAGTTCACAAGTTTGAAAAGTTTAGAGGGGAAATGAAGGCTGCTACATACATTATTTTTATAACAAATGAAACAAAGAGGAAGTTGATAGTAATGAATATAAAACAGAAACTAGAAAGTCTAGAAAGCTGATGAGGAAATCGAGAGAAACAAAAAGAAATCTATGGCCAGCAGAATTAAGGACAATAATAAGGAGTCTTTTAAGTATATTAAGAACAGAAAGAATCCTGACAATAGTATTGGTTCATTAATAGAAAGAAATAGCAGAACTATAAATAATAAGGCAGAAGTGTCAATAAATATTTCTGTTCTATATTTGGAAAAAAACAGATGATGTGGTCTTATCATATAATGATAACACTCTTTCCATTTCACTGGTATCACAGGAGGATGTTTAACAGCAGCTACTAAAGTTAGATATTTTAAAATCAGCAGGTCCAGATAACTTGCATCAAAGAGTTTTAAAAGAGCTGGCTGAGAAGCTCACTGGGACACTAATACTGATTTTCAGTATGTCTTGCAAAACTGGGGAAGTTCCAGAAGAGTAGAAGAAAGCTAATGTTGTGCCAATATTTAAAAATGGTGACTGGGATGAACCAGGTAATTATAGACCTGTCAGTCTGATATCAATCCCAGGCAAGAAAATTGAGCAGCTTATATGGGTCTCGATTCTTAAAGAATTAAAGTTGGGTAATATAATTAATGCCAATCAAAAGGTGTTTATGGAAAATAGATCCTGTAAAAGTAAGCTGATATCTTTTTTATGTGATTACAGATATGGTAGATAAAGGTAATAGTGATGAGGTAATGTACTTAGGCTTCTGTAAGGTTTTTGACTTAGTACTCCCTGATATTTTGATTTAAAAAAACTAGAATGATATAAAATTAAAAATGGCATATATAAGTGAACTAAACGCTGGCTAACTGATTGATAGGTCTCAAAATACAATCGTAAATGGGGAATCATCATTGAACAAATGTGTTTTTTTGTAGAGTCCTGCAGGGATCTGTTTTTGGCCCTGTGCTATTTTAACACTAACCTGGAAAAAAACATGAAATCATCACTGATAAAGTTTGCAAATGACACAAAAATTATGGGAGTGGTAAATAATGAAGACGACAAGTCAATAACACATTGTGATCTGAATTGTTTGGGAAGCTGGTCTTAAGCAAACAATATGTGTTTTAATATGGCTCAAAGTAAATGTATGCATCTAAAAGTGAAGAATGTGAGCCATATTTGCAGGATGGGGTATGCTATCTTGGGAAACAGTGACTCTGAAAAAAGATTTGGGGGTCATAGTGGATAATCAGCTGAACATGAATTCTCAAGGTAACGCTGTGGCCAAAAGGGCTAATGCAATCTTTGGATACATAAACAGGAGAATCTCATGTAGGAATTAAAAGGGTATTTCACCTCTGTATTTGGCACTGGTGAGACCACTGCTGGAATACTGTGTTCAGTTCTGGTGTCCACAATTCAAGAAGGATGTTGATAAATTGGACAGGATTCAGAAAAGAGCCACAAGAATAATTAAAAGTTTAGAAAACCTGTCTTATAGTTTGGACCCAAGGGGCTCAATCTGTTTATCTTAACAAAGGGAACGTTAAGGAGTGAGTTCATTACAGTCTATAAATATCTACGTGGGGAGCAAATATTTAATAATGGGCTCTTCAATCTAGCAGAGAAAAGTGGAACAGAATCCATTGGGTGGAAGCTGAAGATAGACAAATTCAGACTGGATATAAAGTATAAATTTATAACAGTGAGAGTAATTAAGCATTGGAACAATTTACCAAGTGTCATGGGAGAGTCTCCATCCCTGACAACTTTTAAATCAAGATTGGATGTTTTTTTCTAAAAGATATGCTTTAAGAATTACTTTTGGAAAGTTCTGTAGCTGGTGTTTTACAGGAGGCCAGACTAGATGATCACAATGGTCCCTTTTGGCTTTGGAATCTCTAAAAATTTTGACCAGCATCCAGAAAAACTAGCAATCAAAACAACACCATTTATTCTTGATACTGATATGCGCTACTGCTTGATATTAGTACTGTACAAATATTAGCTAATTAATTGAGATTACTAATTGTCTGTAGTAATGTACTTCAATACAACTCATTATTTATCTATATGTTTGTGAGTATATAGTGAACAATATAAATTGAACGTTAGTACTCAGATTAATTGGTATCCAAAGAGATTCGAGCTGGTTGGAGAATGGAAGAGGGGGAGTGTCCCCTGCAGCAATTTTCAACTTTTTGGCAAAATCCTGAAAACCAAAATCTTTTGGCTGAAAACTGATTGTAAATGTTGCTGCCTTAGGGCAGTTGCAGTATGAATGCCTCATCTTTCCCCCATTCCCTCTTCTCCTCTGTGGGCTGGGCACCCTGGTCAGTTTACATTGATGTAGCACAGTTTCTTCTCTGGCTTGTGTTGCTGCAGCCCATGATTGGAGTCCCTGGCCATGATGCATTATTGAAGATGTAGAAGAAGTTGATCTATTTACAGTTGTTGGGTCTAATGTGTGGGATATACAGGAGATCAGACTAGATGATCTGGTGATCCATTGTGACCTTAAACTCCATGACCCTGGGTATATATTTTCAAGCACAAAGATACATAAAACAACTTTCATCCCCCTTGTATGGTTGTATTTTCATGATGAGTTGGAAAATGGAGTAAGAGTATGCTTACAAAATTTGCGTATGATACCAAATTGGGAGGGGTTGCAAGAGCTTTGGAGGACAGGATTAGAATTCAAAAGGACATTGACAAATTGGAGAATAGGTCTGAAATCAATAAGATTAAACTGAAGAAAAACGAAGTGCGAAGTACTACATTTAGGAAGGAAAAATCTAATGCATAAGTACAAAATGGGGAATAACTGGCTAGCTGGTAGTACTGCTGAAAAGGATCTGGGGCTTATAGTGGTTCACAAATTGAACACGAGTCAATAATGTGATGCAGTGGCGAAAAAGGCTAATATCCTTCTGTGGTGTGTTAATATGAGTGTTGGTTTATGTAAGATACAGGAGGCAATTGTCTTGCTCTACTCAGCACTGGTGAGGCTGGAGTACTTGTTCCAATTCCGGGCACCACACTTCAGGAAAGATGTGGACAAACTGGAGAGAGTCCAGAGTTTAATGATAAGGGTAGTGAAACTCTGGAATAGGTTTCCAAGGGAGGTATGGAATAACATCTGTCAGGCACAGTATAGGTTTTCTTGGTCTTGCCACAGCACAAGAGGGCTGGACTTGGTAACTTCTCGAGGTCCTTTTCAGCTCTAGATTTCTGAGATTCTATAATTCTATGATTGTTTGTCTAACATTTTAAATTTGATTAATTTCACCATCTTGTTTGCTTTAGCTCTTCCCAAGGGCTACCAACAACAATTACACACACCTGCAAATTCTAAGTTCTGCTGCCCTCCATACACATACCTTATCCAGTCATAACTCTGTCACACTCCACTATTACCTGGTTTGGAACCCAGAATCCTGAGAATTTAACCAATCTAACCTTCCTTTCTCTAGCCACACTCTTCCCACATGCTTGATGTTCATTATACCAGATGGCAATAAAACAAACAAATAAGCTGTTTATCAATAACATAAGCTACAAATGGGCTCTACCCATTCAGCTGCTGTCTAACTGATGTCTCTTGTCTCTGCCAGTTTTCAGCACTTTTTTCCTTGGACAACTATGGTTTTATCAATAACTCTCTTTGTATTCTTTTAGCTAGTGTTGCAATGATAGTGAGCTAAATGTAAACATACAAATGGAGTACAGCATGAGCTAGCTTGCCTTGCTCCTTAGTACCTTACTCATCTGAGCAGTCCCATTGATTCATGGAGTAAGGTAGTATCCAGTGTCAGCGTGGCAGAAACTGGCCCTAACTTAACCCATTTGCACTGAAGATCACATACCTTCATGAAACGTGCTTTAAAAAGGAAAATAAGAGCCTGTATAGCAGTTTTCTGATGAAACTATGAGCAATGAAGGTGTTAAGACATTTTTATGCATCTCTCTTAGAGCAGCTCCTCCTTGCTATCTCTGGTATATGAACTTCTCCACACCTTCTCTCAGTGCCACACCTTGTAGGAGAATAATACCCTGCCCGATACTTTTTCATTGTCACTGAAGGATTGCTTGGCATCTAAAAAATGTATTTGCAAAGCTTTGACAGCTCTGGCAGTGCTCTTTCTTTTGCTTAGAAAGGTGTGGTACAGATATCATGCTACATACCTTAAACTTCAGAACTGGAATGTCTTCCCTGAAAAAGGCTATGTACAATAACAGTGGTTACTAGTGATGCAACTTATGTTGCAAGAATTAATCCATGAGGCAAGGCACAGCCACTGGTGCATTTTTCAGAGTGCATTTCTTATCAATTTATGACCCCCTGAAATATATTAATTTTGATAACTGCAAACATCGAAAGCAGCCTTAACTTGTTTGCCTCTGCATAACAGCTCCTGTCACATGATATTGCTCCTCTCTCTCTACCCTTGTTAACACTCCAGTGGACATGCCACTGCAGAGGAAGACACAGAAGAGTGTGGAGTCTCTATATAGCTGGAGATTTACTTCTTGGAAAAGGAAGGAGAAGAGAGAGGATTTTTGGGAAGAGTTAAAGAAAGGAACGCTCTCAGGATAAAACAGTTGCATGGTTGGAGGACAACATACTTTTCATTCTACATAGACACATATACATAGTTATAACATATGAGAAAAGGCTGGCTTCCAACTGAGGCTAGTTTAGCACTGCTCCTACTGATTTAGGCCCAGATTTTTAAAGTTATGTAGACAATGCTGCATGAAGTGATGCCTAAATATCTTTAAAAATCTGGGCCGTAGTCAGAACCAAGGTCGCTACTGGAAAATAAGAATTTCCACACTGGATCAGGCCAGTAATCCATCTAGTCCAGTGTTCTGTCACTAGCAGTGGCAGTGCCTGATACTTTAGACGAAAGTTCAAGAAATCTCATAGTTAGGGCCCTACCAAATTCATGGCCCATTTTGGTCAATTTCATGGTCATGGGATTATAAAAACCATAAATTTCATAATGTCAGCTATTTAAATCTGAAATTTCATGGTGTTGTAATTGTAGGGATCCTGACCCAAAAAGGAGCTCTGTGTCTGTGTGGTGGTGGTGTGGGGGTGTTGCAAAGTTATTGTAGGGGGGTTTGTGGTACTGCTACCCTTACTTCTGCACTGTTGCTGATGGCGGCGCTGCGTTCAGAGTTGGGCAGCTTAAGAGTGGTGGCTGCTGGCTGGGAGCCCAGCTCTGAAGGCAGAGCTGCCGCCAGCAGCAGTGCAGAAGTAAGGATGGCATGATATGGTATTGCCACCCTTACTTCTCCTCTACTGCCTACAGAGCTGGGCCCTCAGTCAGTGTTGGATCATATTAAAGAAGTTCTGTATTAAAATCACAAATGAGTTTGATTCCCCATAGTTTAAATCCCAGGGTATTACTAATTTAGAGGTTTCTTGGTTTTCGGTACTGTTTCTATCCCTCTATGTGTGAAACTTGCAAGCTGCTAATTGTGTTAGTACATTCTAAGACAGAGTCTGTTCTCAAAGCAATTCTTTGTAACAACAACTACTCACACAGAGAGAGACCCAAAGCAATACTCTGTAACAATAGAAACAGCATCCAGAGACTCCCCACCCTTTTGTTGTATTCATCTCACTTTGTTAACAATTGTGATTAAAATAGAGATAGAGGATGTATGTGGATGGATGCTTGGTGTGGATAATAACTGAATGATCAGGGAGCTGCCAGCCTAAGAATCCAGTGTCCATCGGCTGAAGAAGGCATCAAGTGGAAATAACCAGAGGACCCCCCGGAGGGCAGACTGGAATCCACCCAACAGCCTCAAGAATGGGAGAACCAAAGAACAAGATAACATCTGGCAGCATGGAGCCGTCAGGAATTTGCCATCTGCTGATTGATTCAGCAACAGCATGATGAAGCAATTCCCATAGACCGGCATAGGAAGAAATTCCTATAAAAATGGACTCTAGAAAGTGAGAACTTTGGGGTCTGATTCTGCCAACCAACTTCCAGGAGCATCATATGAGCATCTGACAAGGCCCTGTTCCCTCCTCATGTCCAGGCCACCTGGCCAGTGGCTGGCATGAGCAACTCTAAGGCTGGTAACTATGATAACAACCTTGCAGAACCTGTGTGTGTATGAATGTGTGAATAAATATGAGATTGAATGGAATGTTATAGCTATAACTAACTGCTTACTATGATTCTTTCTGTATTCACAATAAATGTGGCATTTTGCCTTTTTCCCCTTTAATAAGATACTGCTGGTTTTTATTTTATTGGTATAACATCAGCAGCCACCACTCTCTGCTGCCCAGCTCTGAAGGCAACAGCGCAGAAGTAAGTGTGGCATGGTATGGTATTGTCACCCTTAATTCTGTGCTGCTGCTGGCAGGGTGCTGCCTTCAGAGTTGGGCGCCTGGCCAGCAGCTGCCGCTCTCTGGCTGCCAAACTCTGAAGGCAGCACAGAAGTAAGGGTAGCAATACCATGACCCTCCTAAAATAACCTTGTGACCCCCGTGCAATTCCCTTTTGGGTCAGGACCACCAATTTCAGAAACTCTTGTCTCCCCTGTGAAATCTATATAGTATAGTGTAAAAGCACACAAGACCAGATTTCATGGCAGGAAACCAGATTTCATGGTCCATGATGCGTTTTTCATGGCTGTGAATTTGGTAGGGCCCTACCCAGAGTGGACAATTATGGAACACCTGCCCACAGAGAAATTTCTTCCTAATCCTGTCAGTTGTCAATGTATGCCCTGAAGCATGAAGATTTATAGCCATTGTTAAGGTTAACATTTTGGCACAGGAATTTTTATTAAAATTCACAGGCAGGATGCAGGCAATAAACCATAAATCATGGAAATTGGAGTGCTGAAGCTGAACCCTGCACAGGGGTAGGGAACTGATTGCCTGAGCCTCGCTGGCCCTTATGGGGGTCTGAAGCGGAAGTTGCACATGGGGATCTATTAAAATTACAGAATCCTTGACCTCCATGACCAGATTGTATCCTTAACCATTGTTTATTTCCTTTCCTCTCCAATGTGACTGTGGATGTTCCTATTATCCATATAAATGTCCAATCCTTTTCTGAGTCATACTTAGCCCTTGGCCTCACTGATGTTTGATGGTAATGAGTTGCCAAAGTTAATTAGGCATTGTGGATGAAAGCCAGCCCTGTGTTTAGGACTTAACTGGGACTTAGATGTTGAATAGGTCTTATCCTGATTCTCTGGGAGAGATGGCTTTTTTAGTGGTTTGGTATTTGTTGTTTTTCAGTTTCACTGACTGCCCCCATATGATACTTGAAAAGCTGCTGCCTGCAAACCTTGTAGGTTTAAAATCAGATTTCAATTAGAAAAATGTGCCACATGCATGAACAGAGTCCAGCCACCAGATGGGGATTGCACTAGTTAGTTAACTCTGTTCTAGTGTCTGGCCATTGGCTAGCACACACAACAGAGATGCTATATGTATTTCTAGAGAATTGAGGTTTGGTTAGCACACTCACTTCAGCAACAGTTATGGCAGCACTTCTGAAAAATCAGACCCACAGTGTCTTAAACTGAGGCACCACAAATTAGTGATACTTCTGAAAATTTTGGCCATAATAATGATAGGTCCTGGAGGAAATAATGTACAAATCCAACCTGCAGGATTCTGAATAGTATGGGAATCTTTCTTGGAAGACTGCAGAAAGGAAACATTACATCAGACAAGTAGCTGCATACTCCATATTTTGGGATTGTCACAAATGATACTCCTCCTAAGTATTTTTGGCTGCAGGATATACCTGGTGAATCACTTGTCAAACCCCTCCCCCCCTCATACATTTGTGTAACAGCTGTACTGCACTAGACTATATTCTGGTGTTTTCATATGGCTATCTTGCTAACCCCTTAGCAAGAATATGGGGTGGGAACATGAATTTGTAATAGATTTTTATATTTAAAAACACAATAGGTAAATCAAGTACAGAAAATACATCTTGCTGAATATCAAGACACAGTGACCTCACAGGAAAGGATAGGTTAAAACTAACTAAACAACACAATACCATCTTGTTAACTCAGGGTAAAATAGAAATCAGGAAGCAATACAGCATATTAACACTGTATGGTGTGAAATCTTTTGCTACACTAATAGTACTACAGTGAGGTTCAATCTCTATAAAAACCCTAATGTTCCTATACTGGTGTCATTAGAGGAGGTTTTGGAACAAATTGATAAATTTAAACAGTAATAAGTCACCAGGACCAGATGGTATTCACCCAAGAGTTATGAAGAAACTCAAATGTGAAATTGCAGAAAATATCATGTTGCCTCTATATACAGTAGAACCTCAAAGATACGAACACCAGAGTTATGGACTGACTGGTCAACCAGACACCATGTGGAATTAGAAGTAACCAATCAGGCAGCAGTGGAGACAAAAAAAAAAAAGCAAATACTGTCCTGTGCCTGTATTGTATCTTAAAGGTAGGCACATCTGGGCTGCCTGTCTTTATCCCTACCCTTATACCCACTCTCATGCATGGGGTACCCACTTACAGCTAAGAGTTGAAGATGTTGAGATTCCCAGGCAAAGCTGCAAGGCCCTGCAAGGCAGGCGGAGCAGGATCAGGATTGGGGTCTGCGCTGCTTTCCTGTAAGCCATGTGTGCTGTTTTCATTCCCCTCCACCAGCTGGAGGGGAACACCACCACTTTCTACCCTGAGTTGGGAGAGGGACAAGCTTGCTCAGGCTGGGAAAGAAGCTGCCTAGTTGCTTCTGGAACCTGGCCCAGAGTGTGAACTGCTGGAGCCGGAGCTGCGTTTTGTTCAGAGTTACGACCATTCCTGAAGTATCCATAACTCTGAGGTTCTACTGTAAATCCATGGTTGGATTTGAATACTGCATACAGATGTGGTCGTCCCATCTCAAAAAAGATATATTAGCATTGAAAAGGTAAAGAAATGGGCAACAAAAATGATTAGGAGTATGGAACAGCTTCCATATGAGGAGAGATTAATAAGACTGGGACTTTTCAGCTTGGAAAAGAGACAGCTAAGGGGGAATATAATAGAGGTCTATAAAATCATGACTGGTGTGGAGAAAGTAAATAAGGAAGTGTTATTTACTCCTTCTCATAACACAAGAACTAGGGGTCACCAAATGAAATTAATAGACAGCAGGTTTAAAACAAGTAAAAGGAAGTATTTCTTCACACAACGCAGAGTCAACCTGTGGAACTCTTTGCCAGAGGATGTTGTGAAGGCCAAGACTATAACAGGGTTCAAAAAAGAACTAGAAAAAATCATGGACGATAGGTCCATCAACGGCTATTAGCCAGGATGGGCAGGGATGGTGTCCCTAGCCTCTGTTTGCCAGAAGCTGGGAATGGGTGACAGGGGATGGATTGCTTGATGATTGCCTGTTCTGTTCATGCCTTCTGGGGTAACTAGCATTGGCCACTGTGAGAGGACAGGATACTGGGCTAGATAGACCTTTTGGTCTGACCCAGGAAGGCTGTTCTTATCGTTATGAACAGTTTTATCTTAGTGCCACTGAATTTTAAAAGTCAACAGCCATTACTGGCAATTTCCCAGAAGCCATTTTAACAGCTCTTTGAAGCATAAGTATCCACTGTTCACTTTTGATCAATTATATTTAAATTGAAGCTGATTTACATGGTTTCCTAAACATCTGGTCAGTTAGGGAAGCTGACCTTTGATTACTTGTTAATAAATTCTCTATGCTGGTTATCATTAGGAAATTATGGAAAGTGTCTGCAGATAAATGGGTCGTATCAGAGACCCCTAAGTCAGATGTTCTCAAGACTTTTTCTTGATTCCTCCCTTAAGCCTTATGCTTTTGGTATACCATGAATTTTTTGGGCCAGATTCTAAATCAGCATAATACTATTAACTTCAGTAGAGCTGCACCAGTTTACACCAGGTGAGTACGTGGCCCCTTATTCATATGCTTATTTAGGGGACTGCTTCTCTTTTGTTTTCTAAGATTTCTTGTAATGTTCTAGCAATTTAACGCTAAGTGCATGCCTTAGTATGCTCCAGTCAGTGGTATTTGATTATCTCCTAAGAACAATGAACCATGACTGTTTACAAAAGGCACCAAAGTAGTAGATAGGGATCAAACGGGGGCTGTTATGAACAAACCACAGGACTTTACTGCTTGAGCTAAAGGAGAATTCCTTAGCTCTGAGTTAAATAGCAGGCTCTTGTTGCAAAACATGATCCCATGCCTTAAGCTAGTGTATTAGGTAAGAGATGAATCAGAAATTATGTCCTTTGGGGAAAAAAGCTATTGGTGGGTGACATTTAGGTATGTGATCCTCTGCATTTGTTGCGCTGCTCTATAAACCTGAACTGGGAAGAACACACAACATGTTTTTGTCCTCAAGGTTACCTAACTCTGGGAGAACTGCAGCAATTTTGAATGGTTCTTGTCTTGTTTTGGTGGAGGAGATGGAGATGCTGCCTGTGCGGTGAGGATGCACTATGATAATTGTGTGGATGGGTTTTCTTCTCCCTTCTACAGCTACTTAGGCTGGGCATGTCTACAAGGAGACCTATTGCATGGCAAGCTGGGAGCTAAATCTACCATGTGCTAGCCTGCGACGCACTAAAAGTTCCGTAGTGCACTTTGTGTACTGCTGTTTCAAATAGCAGTAGAACAAATAATATGATAATACAAATAATAATTAAATAATCTATGAAGCACTGTATACTAGAAATAAGCAGAGTTCAGAACTCTCAGTGAGCAGTCCAAAATGTCTGGGGATTTGTGATCTTGGTTTGACCTCTCATATTGAGATCCAGACATAAAATATGTGTCCTAATCTGAATTTCCTCAAAGTTTGGGGATGTTTGTTTCTGAGGATGGATTTGGATCATTTTTATTGTGTATATATTTTTAAATATTTATTTTTTGGCATACTGTGTGGGTATTTCTTGTTGACCAGATAGTTTACTTGCACATGACAGCAATAGAGGTAGAGGAGAATGGCTGGTAATCTGTGTGGTGTGCTGCTGTCCTCTGTAGAAGTGTGTAAAAGTTTTCTCTCTTTTCCTTCTTCCAGTTTCAGCCTTGAAATATGGGTAAGCCACACTGTCAACTTCTGTAGCATTCCTTTTTATCAAACAGTCCCCATTTATTGAATCTGCAGACAGCACAAGATTAATTTTTGTGATAGGTCTACTCTATACTTAAGTGAAGCCCAGTATCATTCCATATTTATCTTATATTTATCAACATTTTCATGTACAGCTTTCACTTGTTGTATCAGCACCTGTTCAGGGAAGCTCTGCTTATGGTTAACGAATAGAGCCCTGCATGGATACAAAAATTTGGATCTGAACCTGATCTGCATCCGTGGTAATTAAATTGTATCCAACCCATGATCTGCACTCCACCTTTTATATAGATCCGCATCTGCACCCACAGCAGCATCCTCTACAACAGCGATTCTCAACTGGATGTCAGTTGAGCCCCCTGTGGGGCTGTAAGCTGGTTTCAGGGTGTCCGTGGTCCCACGGGGCTGAAGTTCCAAGCCCCGGTGCTCCCCCACCCTGGCAGGGCTAAAGCCCAGAGCCACAATGTGCCCCCCCCACGGGGTTAGAGCCTGGAGCCTCAGCGCTACCCACTATGTGGGCCACCAGGGCTTGGGGCTTTAGCTCCACAGCGTCACTAGAGCGTCACTAGAGCTAGGCTTCAGCCCCGCAGGCAGACCCTTGAAACTGTGGCCCCCTTGAGAACTGCTGCTCTAGATCTGAGCCCCAATGTCTCCTCCTCTCCCATGGGGCTAAAGCCCAGAGCCCACTAGTGCCCCCCTCCCGCAAACCTGGAGCTTCAAGCCTCAGCACTCCCTTCCTGCAGAGCTCCAAGCTTTAGCCCTGTTGGGGATGCCAGCTCTCGGGGCTTCAGCCTCACGGTGGGCACCAGTGCTCTGGGCTTTGGATTGGAGCCCACATTGAGATCCACTAATCTAGAGCCCTGCACAGAATGAAAAAAAATTAGATCCACATCCAATCTGCGATCCGCAAAGATGGGAAACAAATAACCAATAACAAATAACGGATATCCGCAGATTTGCAGGGCTCTGTATGCTGTCTGTTTGTCTGTCTCTGGCGCAGTTTCTTCTCTGAGTTTCAAAGCTGTGATAAGGAGCATGATCTTTTTGAAGCTGGATGTTAATTTTTCCAAAACTCTATTGGAAACTGTTAGCAGTCTTCTGAAATTTTTGGCTAAATGGGGCAGAACTGGAAGACAGTTGAAGGTTATCTCTATGTGCTTTGTGAGCAGCATTTGACTAGCAAATGTAGAACGATGGCCAATGAATCTTACCCAGCACCTGAACTCTGAGTTAGAATCATAGCAATGAAGGACTGGAAGAGACCTTGAAAAGTTGTCAAGTCCAGCCCTCTGTGCTTGCGGTAGGACCAAGTAAACCGGTCCTAGACCATCCCAGTCAGGTTTTGTGCAACCTGTTTTTAAACACCTCCATTGACGGGGATTCCACAACCTCCCTTGGAAGCCAATTCCAGAGCTTAACTACCCCTACAGTTAGAAAGGGCATGGCTACACTTGCAGATGTAGAGCACTTTGAGTTAAACCCGCCTTCGGAGAATGCAGTAGGGAAAGTGCTGCAGTCTGTCCACTCTGACAGCTCCAAGCGCACTGGCGTGGCCACATTTGCGGCACTTGCAGCGGCATTGGGAGCAGTGCATTATGGGCAGCTATCCCACAGAGTACCTCTTCCCATTCTGGCACTGTGGCTTGTGGGAAGGGGGCAGGGCTGCGGGGCATTCTGGGTCCTGTCCCAACACTCCACGATGCATCGGTTCGCATCCCAGCAATCCCTGTGCCTCCGTCCACATTTGGTGCCATCTTTCAACGTTTTTTGTATTGTGCGCTCTGTCTGCCCTTTCAGTCTGCAGGAATGGAGCCTGAACTGCTGAGGAGTATCCTGACGAGTCTCGCCAGCACGTCACGTTTGGCAGTCGAGTTAGTCCTTAAGATCTAAAGTGACACTGAGGGCTCCATCAATGATATCGACTCGAGTAACGCATATGACACGAGTTTGCTTGTGGCATTCATGGACATGCTCACCACCATGGAACGGCGCTTTTGGGGTTGGGAAACAAGCACTGAGTGGTGGGATCACATTGTCATGCAAGTCTGGGATGACAAGCAGTGGCTGCAGAACTTTTGGATGAGAAAAGCCGTTTTCATGGGACTGTGTGAGGAGCTCGTCCCCACCCTGTGGCGCAAGGACATGAGATTGAGAGCTGCCCTGATGGTAAAGAAGCAGGTGGCTATTGCAGTCTGGAAGCTGGCAACTCCAGACAGCTACTGATCAGTCGCTAATTAGCTTGGAGTGAGAAAGTCGACTGTTGGAATCATCTCATCCTGCTCAGAAGAACCATGACTCTGGGTAATGAGCATGACATTGTGGCTGGCTTTGCACAAATGGGTTTCCCTAACTGTGGAATGGCGATACATGGCACACATATTCCAATTCTGGCACCAGCCCACCTAGCCTCCGAGTACGTTAATCGGAAGGGGTATTTCTCTATGGTTCTCCAGGCGCTTGTGGATCACCGTGGGCGTTTCATTGACATTAATGCAGGCTGGTCCAGAAAGGTGCATGATGCATGCATCTTTTGGAACATGGGCCTGTTCAGGAAGCTGCAAGCCGGGAATTTTTTCCCAGACCAGAAGATCACCATAGGGGAAGTCGAAATGCCCATTGTGATCTTTTGGAGACCACGCTTACCCTTTAATGAGGTGGCTCATGAAACCCTACACAGGGAGCCTTGACAGCAGCAGTTCAACAACAGTTGAAAGCCACCAGTAATGTCTGGTGGCCTGCACAGGAGTGAAGTGCAGCGGTTCCAATGTTAGTAGGAATCTGTGTTTGCTACACTAATTTGCAGTGCCTGTTTATTTCCGGGGCTAAGGTATCTTTTACTTTATGCAATAATAAAGAATGTTTTCAAAGGAAAAAATCCATTTATTGAGAAGAAAATGCATTTATTGAAAATAAACACAACTACTTGGGAAACAGAAAGGGCAAGAGGGTGGGATGGAGAACAGTACAATCACAGATTTGCATATGTCCTGTTATCATACTCAGCCTTCCTGTCTGGAGTGCTGTGTAATGAGTGCTGCATTTCAGGATGGCTATACAGCATGGTGATGGGGGTTGAGTGCAGTGGGTAAGGGTCATAGTTTTCAGGGCTGGGTGGTGAAGCTACAGGTGTTGGAGGCAGCTGGTGGTGGTAAGAACCTGGATGTTGGGGAAAGTGGGTTGGAGGTGACAAGGGAGCGCAAGGGAAAGAGTTTTGGGACAAGGGCTGCAGGGGGGGATGGGCGTGGTGGTGCTCCACCTGCATGGCTACGAGCGCCTGGATAGAGTCCGCTTGGCGCTCCATTATGCTTATCAGCCAAGCCGAGCTTTGCTGCTGGAGCATTGCGCTTTTGTGCCGGCGTGCCTCATTCTGCTGGCGGATCCTCCTTTCACTCTCCCTCCACTTCTGCACTTTTTGATTTTCATTACTTGAATGCTGCATTTCTTCATGCAACGTCTTCCTTGCTTCTACGTGGCCTCTTTCTGATTCTTTGGAGTCTTTGGGCCAGTGATAACATGGACGGCTGCGATCTCAAGGTTGCATCTGTAAAGGTAAAATGCAACACTTAACAAAGGCAGCCTTGTTCACACCAGACAGAGCAATGATTCCCCTGTACTTAAGGGCAAGCACAGTCTACACAACAGCATAATTTGCCCGTTCCAAAGCGAGCGCACATAACCCACAAGAGCCCCAAAATGGTGAGTAAGCACAGGGTCAAGCGTGACTGACTGTTTCACGGCTGTACTGTCCTCTGGGTTTCTGTGTCTTGGGGAGAGCCAACAGCGGCAGGGGGCCCCTATACTGAACACTGTCCCCACATTTTCCACAGGAGTTTGTCCGGAAGATATCTCGCTGCTGAGGGTGACCTGGGAAGCAAGGGAGGGTCTTCTACTGCAATGCGGATTCCGCCTTGGCCCATATGCAGCTTGCCTGTGTGCAGCAATGGTCTCCCCACCCCTCACAGCACAGTGGCGTGGACATGTTAGTCTGACTGGGACAAGGACCACAGTGGCTCCCCCATGAAACCTGTGCAAGCGCATTGCCCAAGTTCTGGATGAGACCTTTGAAGAGATCACTGAGGCCGATTACCACGATGTGAGAGAGCACATCAATGCCCTATTCCTCATCTAGGCATGCATACAGCCCTAACCCTCCTCACCCCAAGAGCCCGCACTGAATAACTTCCTTCCCAAAATAAAAGCCACTTACCGGGAACCTGTTCTGGTGTTTGTCCTTCCCCAAGCACCGGCTGCCATGACTGGCTACCTTCCTTCTGGCTTGAGAACAGCTCCTGGCTGCATGCATCTAGGGTTTCCAGCGTGTCTTCCTCCGCCTTAGCACCCTTGCTCTCACTTTGCTCCTCCTCCCCCTCCTCCCTCCTTGTTGGACTGGGCTCTGAAGTGTCCATGGTGGTACTTGGAGTGGAGGTGGGTTCGCTCCCAAGTATTGCAACCAGCTCTTTGTAGAAACTGCAGGTCGCAGGGGCAGCACCGGAGCGGCTGTTTGCCTCATGGGCTTTGTGGTAGGCATTCCACAGCTCCTTCACTTTAACCCTGCACTGCAGTGCGTCCCGGTCATGGCCCCTTTCCAGCCTGTCCCTTGATATCTGCCCGAAGGTATCGTAATTCCTATGGCTGGAGCGTGGCTGGGACTGGACAGCTTCCTCCCGCCAAACACTGATAAGGTCCAGCATCTCGCCATTGCTCTATACTCGGGATCACCTGGCGCGTGGAGGCATGGGCACCTGGAAAGATTCGCTGAGAGCCCTCCATGCCTGGCTGAGCAAACAGGAAAGGGATTTTCAAAATTACCAGAATTTAAAAGGTGGGTCTGACCGTTGGTCACCTGAGGGCAGGGCAGTAGAGTTCAAAGTGATGACCAGAGTGGCTAGAACAGGCATAGTGGGACACTTCTGGAGGCCAATCAGAGTACACTAGCAGACCAGGGCGTCCACACTGGCGCTGCAGGGCTCCAGTGGGGGCGCACAAAATGTTATTCCACTTGCCGAGGTGGAGTACCAGGAGCACTCTATCTGCAGAGTCAGAGTGCTCTACGTGCCTTTCCAGTGTGGACGGGTCATGAGCTAGTGCGCCCAGGGCTCCTTTAATGCGCCCTAACTTGCAAGTATAGCCAAGCCCAAAGGTTTTCCTCATATCTAACATTTATTTAGAAGGATGCATTCACTCAGCAGTTTGTTTGATCTTGAAAAGATAAACATACTGAATAGTTTCCCTGAACATGCCCTATCTCCTGTAAATATTTCACCTCTAGAAACCAGGTAGTTCAGAGGTATAGAAAGGCACATTAGCTTCCATTAATTAATTCTGAAGTTTGTGGTGGTTGGCAACTTATATACTACTTTTATTTTTCAAGAGCTGCTTAAAGAGTGTTTAATATGCACTTTTTGTCACCCCTAGATCTTGAGCGTGGCCGTTTCAGTGCTATAGAATCCTGTGTTCCTTTGTCCCTTGTTCATGGATAGAGCCTCTTCTTAACATACAGAGTAATGAATTGCAACAGCAGAGGAACATGGAGGCAATCTTTTGCCTTTGCCCTGTTAATATTAGCAGTAATAAAATGAAACACAAATAGACACTGATGGCAGGGATTTGCAACAGGTTCTGGCGTGAGATTTTTTTTTCTTGGCTGGTGGTTTTTCTCTCCTAATATAACAAAATGAGACAACTATTTAATGGGTGTCGGATTCCAGTGTACATTCTTTACATAACACTTCTGGAGACCTTTCCTTTATGAAAGACGGTGCTTCCTCACATACTTTTTGCATGTAAATATGTGTATTACATTCATTAAAACCTCTATTTGAGAGGCAGGTCCATTGCCCAGTGAGCTTTTATTTGCGTGGAGAATCCAAACTAAATCATGTATAGTATAGGTATCAATAGCCTGTGGGCTATTTCTGGATCCATGAAAGCATTTTTACTTTGTGAACCCAGCCCTGCTTTACGTAAAGAATACAGAAGTACAGGAGTACAGCAATCTCACAGGTATTTTTAATTGAATTAGTATTTGTACTGGGTGACGCCCTTTTCCACACCTCCCACCTCCTCCATAAGTGACTCAGCCTCTGAAGGAGAAACCTCTGAGCCTTTCAGACAGTCAGATGGAGTGTGATTCTTCTCTCTGTGAACTTTAACTACACGTCAGTTCCAGGTGACCACCAAGACAATCACTGGAGTGGGCCAGCTACAAAGGACTTATTTATCATATAGAGGTAAGCTTTATTTTTTAAAATATACCATATGTTTAAAGTGCAAGATTTTAAGAAGTGTGCAGTAATATAGGATGCCCAATTTGTGCCCCTTAAAGGGGCCTGATTTTTCAGAAAGGGCTGAGTACACGCCCTGTGAAAGTCAAGCAACTTTATGGTGTCTCAAGCTGGGAACCCAAAATCACTGTACACTTTTAGAAATCTTGGCCACAGTGTGTGCATTACATTACATATTATCATTTGTTATCTTGTGTTTTTGACTGATTTTATTTAATTATATTTTTTATTTCTCAATTGACAAACTGGCTGCTCACCCAGCTTTCAATGAGAGGTGTTTTACTGGTATTTTCCCTTTGTTTTGATGCTTCTTTATAATTACTATGGCATTTCTTCTTTAAAATGAAAATATCACAGGAAATAGAGGTGATAAAATAACAGATCTCATTTTACTTGAACTTATGGTGAATGCTGAAAACACCATCAGTAGTTAGCCTTTTAGGGGTAAATTATCAGTAAAATATCTAGAAAATACTAACACACTTGCAAAGTGTGTATAAATAGTAAAATAACTGTTTAGATAAAAGACAGTAATTTTAGTGCATCATGAAATGAAACATATGCTTATGGATAACAAGGCATTTAGTTTCTTCACTGAAAATATTTCAGAGATATTCAGGTTGCAATAAAAGGTATACAGTTGAAAAAAAACCCTGCTGCACTGTGTGAAAAATTTTAAAATTCATCTTTCATATATTTCTTAGTGAAAACAAGGTGCATAAAACTCAGTGTTCTGACCTTGTAGGGTGATTTTTCTACGAGTGACAATTTCAAAGCTTAATTTCTTTCAAAACAGAATCTTCTCCACCCATGTCCTGAAAAACCAGTTTTGGTAGCTCTCTGTGCTGTGGATTGACAACTTATTTCTGTCTTACACTCATATGCTCTTTAGGTAAACGTTTTCCTTTTTAACTTGTAATTTTTCCTGTAATTCAGATATATGGGATATTAATGACCTCTCTTAAAGTTATGAGCAACCCCTCAGCCCAATCTAAATGTTAAAATATCCTGTGAAGTACACGGACGTGTTTTTTGAACTGTGCTGTAACAACATTGCTAAAGCCTGAGTCTTGAGAAGAAATTTTGAGCCTGGGAGTCATTTTCTATTTAAATTTGTGTAAAATGTGTGTGGTTACTTGGAAGTGTGGCTCTCAACAATAAGGGCACTTGAAATAGTCAGCCCTTGCTAGGTAACTCCAATTTGGGATTAAAAAAATTCTGAGTCAATTTCTCAAGGGTGTAAATGAGGATGGAATTTAACTGTGTGTATTTATTTGCTCGGCACAACAATGTGCTAGGTATTGTGCTTACTTAGCAACTGAATTTCCCTACTTTTAGTCTCCTTGTCTCCACTTCAGAATTGAAGGCAAGGTTCTGCTCTGGTAATAGATTGGGGAAAATAGCACCTGAACAGCCCATCTTGTGCAGGATCCCAGATGAAAAGCTGGAACTCTGACTCAGGCCTTGTCTACACTACCAAGTTTGATTGACAAAAGTGATGTCGACACTCAAAAATAATAAAAATCAGAATTGTGATGGCTTGGATCACAGAAACCCCATTGGGAATTGCCAAGTGATGTGCTGAGACTACCCAGGTCTGAACCACACTCCCCAGCTACTGCAGGCTTAACTGAAAACAGCTTAGAAGTGTTCCTGTCTCCAACACTCAGGTACCCAGCTCCCAATGGGGTCCAAACCCCAAATAAATTTGTTTTACGCTTGTCATAAATATAAAGGGAAGGGTAAATTCCTTTAAAATCCCTCCTGGCCAGAGAAAAAAGCCTTTCACCTGTAAAGGGTTAAGAAGCTAAGATAACCTCGCTGGCACCTGACCAAAATGACCAATGAGGAGACAAGATACTTTCAAGCTGGGGGGAAGGAGAAACAAAGCCTCCTCTCTCTCGGTCTGTGTGATGCTTTTGCCAGGGACAGAACAGGAATGGAGTCTTAGAACTTAGTAAGTAATTTAGCTAGATATGTGTTAGATTCTGATTTCTTTAAATGGCTGAGAAAATAAGCTGTGCTGAATGGAATGTAGATTTCTGTTTCTGTGTCTTTTTGTAACTTAAGGTTTTGCCTAGAGGGATTCTCTATGTTTTGAATCTGATTACCCTGTAAGGTATTTACCATCCTGATTTTACAGAGCTGATTCTTTTTACTTTTTCTTCTATTAAAATTCTTCTTTTAAGAATCTGAATGCTTTTTCATTGTTCTTAGGATCCAAGGGTTTGGGTTTGTGTTCACCTATGCAAATTGGTGAGGATTTTTATCAAACCTTCTCCAGGAAAGGGGGTGTAAGGTTTGGGAGGATTTTGGGGGGAAAGACGTTTCCAAACGGACTCTTTCCCAGTAAAATACTGGTTAGATGTTTGGTGGTGGCAGCGATAAAGTCCAAGGGCAAAAGGTAAAATAGTTTGTACCTTGGGGAAGTTTTAACCTAAGCTGGTAAAAGTAAGATTAGGAGGTTTTCATGCAGGTCCCCACATCTGTACCCTAGAGTTCAGAGTGGGAAAGGAACCTTGACAACCCTGTGTAAAGCTTAAACAGGGCAAACTCATAAACTGTTCACCTTCTATAACACTGACAGAGAGATATACAAAGCTATTTGCCTTCCCCCTCCAGGTATTAATACATACTCTGGGTTAAATTAATAAGTAAAAAGTGATTTTACTAAATACAAAAAGTGGGATTTAAGTGGTTCCAAGTAATAACAGACAGAACAAAGTGAATTACGAAGCAAAATAAAATAAAACACCCAGGTCTAAACCTAATACAGTAAGAAAGTGATTACAGTTGAAATCTTTCCTTCTAGTCTGAGTCCAGCAATCACTCATACCCCTGTGGTAACTGTTCTTTGTTCCGGTTTCTTTCGGGTATCTTTTGGGAGTGGAGAGGCTATCTCTTGAACCAGCTGAAGACAAAATGGAGGGGTCTCCCAGGGGCTTAAATAAACTTTCTCTTGTGGGTGGAGACTGCCTCCTCTCCTATGCAGAATCCATCTGCAAGCTGGAGTTTTGGAGTCACATGGGCAAGTCACATTTCTATGCATGACTCAGAACTTTACAGGTGGCAGGTGTTCACATGCTACCTTGAATGTCCCTAGGTAGACTTCTTATATAGATTGGAGTCTTCAAAGGTTCCATTGTCCATTAAGTGTTTCTTGATTGGGCACTTAACTTACAAATTCAGTTCTTAAGAAGCTGACCAAATACCTTACTAGGGCTATTTAAAATCAAACAAGTACACAGTCAACATTCATAACTTCAAATACAAAAGCGATATATGCATAAAAATAGGATGAATATATTCAGTAGATCATATGTATGTTTACAGAGATATGTTACATGGCAAATGTAGCATAAGACATATTCCAGTTATGTCAGATATACATTCATAAGCATATTTCCATAAAGCATTATGGGGTGCAACGTCACAGGAATGTCATGTTCACACTCGCTCCCTCTGTTGGCAGAGCGGGTACCTATCCCACAGTCCAGGTCGACATCTTCTGTCGCTTGGTGTTGTGGGAAAGCGGAGTGGATCATGGTGCATCTTGGGACCAGGCTCAATGTCTCATGATGCATTGCTTTCTGTCCCAGCACTCCATGGCCTTCTAGCTATCTTTCATGGCATTTTTCAATGGCCCTTCTTTGCTGTGCACCCCAGCATCTTTGTGAGAAGAGATGGATCCCACTCTGCTCTCCTATGATCTGATAACTGTCATGAAGACATCATGGATAGCAATGCAATTAATCACGAAGTTCCTAATTGAAGAAGACTCCCAGTTGCTTGACACGCTGCATGAGATGGATAGGAGCAACTTTAGATTGCTTTTGGCATTCACAAAACAGCTGTATAGGATAGATGTTGTTTTTGGGCTGGGGAAACAAGCACTGAATGGTGGGATTGTATCGTCATGCAGGTGTGGGAGGATGAGCAGTGGCTACAGAACTTTCGGATGCAGAAAACCACTATCCTGCAACTGCGTGCAGAGCTCGCCCCAGATCTGTGGTGCAAGGACACCAGAATGAGAGCTGCCCTATTGGTAGAGAAGCATGTGGCAAACGCTGTGTAGAAGCTGGCGACTCCAGATTGCTACCGGTCAGTCACAAATCAATTTGGAGTGGGGAAGTCAACCACTGGGGCTGCGTTAATGCAAGTGTGCAGGGCAATTAATCACATCCTGCTACGAAGGACCATGACTCTGGGAAATGTGCGGGAAATAGTGGATGGCTTTGCAGAAATGGGTTTCCCTAACGGTAGCAGGGTGATAGATGGCACACGTGTTTCAATTTTGGCACCAGACCACCTTGTGACAGAGTACATGAATAGGAAGGTACTTCTCCATGGTGTGGCAGGCACTTGTGGATCACTGAGGGCGTTTCACTGACATCAGCATAGGGTGGTCCGGGAAGGTTCATGATGCACACATCTTCAGGAACACCAGCCTGTATAGAAAGCTACAAGCAGGGATTTTCTTTGCAAACCAGAAGATTACAGTGTGGGATATTGAAATGCCCATAGTGATCCTGGAAGACCCGGCTTACCCCTTACAGCCATGGCTCATGAAACCTTACACGGGACACCTGGATAGCAATAAGAAGCAGTTCAACAACAGGCTGAGTAGGTGCCGGATGACAGTGGAATGTGCCTTTGATAGATTAAAGGCACGCTGGCAATGCCTTTATGGCAGGTTAGACCTTAATGTGGATAATATTCCCATGGTCATAGCCGCATGTTGTATGTTGCATCATCTTTGTGAAGCTAAGGGTGAAAGGTTTGCTCAGGGGTTGAGTGTTGAGGCAGACCACTTGGTTGCTGATTTTGAGCAGCCAGATACCAGGAGTATCAGAGGAGCCCAGAGGGGGGAAATTTGAATGATGGAGGCTTTGAAGCAACACTTTGAAAATGAGAACCAGTACTATATCTCTGATGAGTGCTGCAATGTTACATCACAGGTAGTTTTCCTAGGAAGGAATGGTGACATTTGGGGCTTTATATTCCAGCAAGCACAGGAATAAACTGCCTGTGCATGTATTGGTAGCACCTGCAATCTCAATTTGTAGGAAACAAATAAAGCTGAGTTACCATTCAAAAACTTTGCTTTTATTGCACAAGAAGCAACACACACACACACACACACACACACACACGCCTGCTGGGAAAGGAGGTACCAGGAAAGGGCAGACGTTTAAAGCTGTGTGTAGGTCCTGCTATCGCTGTGAAAGTTGTCCGAGAGGGTGGAGTGAAGGGGAAACCAAGAAATCCCGGAAAGTGGAAAGGACTGCGTGGGTGGAGTTTTGCGGCTGGGGGGGGGGCATGGAAAAGAATTCTGAATGTGCTGCAGGGGAGGGTGGGCACAGATCTGCTCAGTCTGCAGCATTATTAAGGACTTCAGCATCTGCGTTTGCTCCATCCACTCAGTTGCATCCTTAACAAACTATTTTCTTTTCTGCCCTGCCTTTCAGCTTCCCACCACTCCTTGTATTCCCTTTTCTCTACATTGGAGTAGTGCAGTACCTCTCGGAACATGTCTTCTTTGCTCCATCTTGGGCACTTTTTTATTTGGAAGAGAGGCTCAGCCCATTTGTGGGGGGTGTTTCTGAAGGCCACATCCGTAGAAGCACAAGAAACAATACACAGAAGCATGATTGTTAAATTTATGCACAGCATTGAAACATTTCAGTAAAATACACCTCTGGTAACATAACAATCACTTTCTCACTGACCCTTGGCAAGCACACATCTCTGCGAACACTCAAAGCATACTGAGTTGGCGGGGGCGGGAAAGGGGTGCTCCATATGCGGAAGAGAGCACTCACTCTGCAAGGGTTGTGGTGCAGCCAACTAGGGGAAAAATTCTAAAATTCTCCCACACTTTTCCATAGGCAGGGGTCATTCAAGCAGATATCTCACTGCTAAGGGTAAGCAGGGAAACCAGTACATCTGCTACATGCTTGTGGCTCCTACCCTGCTCCCTATGCTGCTCACCTGTGTGCTGCTTTGGTCCCTGCACAAGTGATTGCCGAGTACCTCCAGGAAGCTTTCATAGATTCATAGATACTAAGGTCAAAAGGGACCATTCTGATCATCTAGTCCGACCTCCTGCACAGTGCAGGCCACAGAATCTCACCCACCCACTCCTACGAAAAACCTCCCGTATGTCTGAGCTATTGAAGTCCTTAAATCATGGTTTAAAGACTTCAAGGAGCAGAGAAGCCTCCCCCAAGTCACCCATGCCCCATGCTACAGAGGAAGGCGAAAAACCTCCGGGCCTCTCCAATCTGCCCTGGAGGAAAATTCCTTCCCGACCCCAAATATGGCAATCAGCTAAACCCTGAGCATATGGGCAAGATTCACCAGCCAGATACTACAGAAAATTCTTTCCTGGGTAACTCAGATCCCATCCATCTAATATCCCATTTCAGGGGATTAGGCCTATTTACCCTGAATATTTAAAGATCAATTATTTACCAAAATCATATTATCCCATCATACCATCTCCTCCATAAACTTATCGAGTAGAATCTTAAAACCGATAGATCTTTTGCCCTCACTGCTTCCCTTGGAAGGCTATTCCAAAACTTCACTCCTCTGATGGTTAGAAACCTTCATCTGATTTCAAGTCTAAACTTCCTGGTGGCCAGTTTATACCCATTTGTTCTTGTGTCCACATTGGTGCTGAGCTGAAATAATTCCTCTCCCTCTCCTGTATTTATCCCTCTGATATATTTAGAGAGAGCAATCATATCTCCCCTCAACCTTCTTTTAGTTAGGCTAAACAAGCCAAGCTCCTTAAGTCTCCTTGGAGATCTCTCTGGAGGATTCCCGTGAGAGCTCGGCGCACATCAACCCCCTGTTCCACTGTACTGATTAGCTACGCAGGGAAATGTCCAGGTCACAGAATCACTGCCAGCCTCCCACATTTCTGTGCCCTGAACCCACCTCCGGACTACACAAGCCACAGCTACTTATCATCTCCTGCTGCTTGCTCACCTGGCTAGACACCTCTGACGTGGAGAACAGTTCCTGGCTGCCTGCCGCCCCGGCCACATCTTCATCTAACTCCACCTCTTCATCAATAACTTCATCCTCCAAATTAGGTCCTCTTTCCGCCGTCTCTGTGCCCTCCAAAGTATCCATGGGGCTCTTGGCGATGGATAGGGTCACCACAGAGGATAGCGACCAGCTCCTTAGAGAACCGGCAGGTCTTAGGAGCAGCTCCGGAATGACGTTTTGCCTCCCTTGCCTTATGGTACACCTGCCTCAGCTCCTTTATCTTCGCTCTGCACTGCAGTGTGTCCCTATCACAGCCCTTTTCGCACAAGCCTCAAGAAATGTGCCCCTAGGTATCCCAATTCCTATGGCTCAAGCACAACTGGGACTGCACAGCCTCCTCTCCCAATATACTAAGCAGCTCCAGCAGCTCCACAGTGGTCCAAGTGGGACAGTGTTTGCTGCAATAACCTGCCAAGCTCACCTGGGAAGATGTGATGAGACCTCTCCATGCTGAGCTAACAGGAGATGGATTTCAAAAATTCCTGAGGCTTCTAAGAGGGAAGGGAAGACGGTTGTTTATCTGGCTGCAGGACAGTGGAGTTCAAACTGCTGACCGGAATGGTCACAATGGGCATTGTGGGACACCTCCTGGAAGCCAATGAAAGTGATAAAATCAAGCGTGGTGCCTATACTAGCATGTTGTCAACAAACATTTAGAGGAAAAAGACTTATGTCTCTCATCAAGGTGGTTGTATTTTGTTGCCAAAACAGGGCATTTTTGCTGCCAAAAATCGCATTGTAATGTGTACGCGTTCACTGTTTTGTCAACAAAACTTTGCAGTGTAGACGAGGCCTCAATTAAGGAGAAATGTTTCCCCTCTTATCACCCTACCCTTTCCAAAAGAATTAGTTTTGGAATGAGTCGGGGTGGCACCAGCGTGCCAAATGTTGCCGATCCCTGGCCTGAACAGTTCTAAATATATCTGATAACAAATAATATTGGAATGTTACATACTTTAGAAACAGTAAGTATGGAGAGGAAAAGAGGGGAAAAAGAGAGCAACCAAAATCCTTATACCACAATGCGGGAATAGGATTTCTTGGATTTGTAATGGAATAAATGTCCAGTTTCTACTCTGATTGGTCACAAGGCATTGGAGAGACAACCTAGTCTAGGGCTGAATATCGCCTCAGGGAAGTATAATTTTGTGGGGAAATTCCACATTCTGGACAAAGCAGAAAATAATTATGTCTACTTTATTCTTTTTAACAGCAAAGTTTTAAAGCTATTGAGAAGGCTGGAATATTAAAATACAATAGTTCCTGGAAGACAGATTGCTCGACAGAATACAGGTGAATAATAAAAGCAGTTTATCACAGAATTCTGCATAGTTTTATGGTGTGTAGAAGGAGTCTGCTTTATTTCATATGGGACTCTAAAAGAGGAAATACCAAAGTTAAAGTTTACTGTACAACTTTAGGGAGGACTTGTCTACACAGGGAACTGTTCCTGGTGAACTATTCCCAATTTATTTCAGAATAAAGAGTGTCCATAGAGGAAGTTAATCAAGCCTATTTAATCCATTTTAAATTCACCTAATCTTGTACTGAATGAACTTTCATGTGCAGGCAAGCCCATAGTCAGATGAGAAGAAAGATGACAGGAAAGGCCCTGAATCTCTTTTTTAACAAGGCAACAGTTATCCTCTGCAAACTGGAATCTGCAGCATAAACACAATTGACCTCCACTTTTTATGTGCTGAGTGTGTACCCCACATTAAGCCTTTAGTAAGAAGCCATATTTCCTCCTCCCCGCTTTGTGAATGGTGACATGCTCATGACATGGTGTATTGATGTGCAGTACCTTAAAGATGGAAACTGAAACCTTGTCCATTAAAAGCAAAAAAAAAAAAAAAAAAGTATCTCTAATCTAAGTATTTATAAATAAGCACTTAATCATTGTCATATCTAGATGCTAAAGAACAGAGAAACTTTCTTGTGAGTAAGTACAATTTGACATGGAGAAATGTGAACCTGATTTAGATTACTTGTATTATGAATATTTTCAGATGAGGGATTTGGATAAGTGTCACATACACGTGATGTATGGTTACATTTGTTTATGTGCAAGACGACTTGAACATCCATATTCTGAACTGGAAGCTGGCTTTGAAATTCAGCCTTGTGCGTAGAGGAGGTCTAGGAATCACTTAAGCCCTACTTTGAGGGCCTTCCATTAGCTGTCTGCACTAGGGCACATTCCACCCTCCGTGGGGAGCAGATGTGGAAGTGTCAGGGCCTCTATGCTGCCTGAGGGGTTGCAGCAGAGGGCCGTTTGTTGCCGCTGGTCTGAGAGTGATTACCTAGCAGCGTGGAGTGGCTTTTGGGCTCTGCTATGGCTGGTTTTGTACTCAGATGGGGTCATTTTGAAGTTTTGCCTGCATTTCTTTGGGATTTTATTGGGGGGTGAGGAGGAAGAGAGAGATATTTCTAAGTATTTTGAGGGTTTCTGAGTCCAGCAGAATCTTTTTTTTAAATTCGTTGGAGGCTGCTTATTGGCCTGTCTGGGGCTGTTTTCATTTTCATTTAAAGTATCCTGGAGTTGTTTTTAAGCTTGAATTTCATTGAAACTGCATTCCAGTTTGTTTGTGTAGTGCTGGTGTTTTTCCTGTTTGAGTAGTTCTGCTCTGCTGGTTGAAATCTTACTGTGAACATCTGATACTTAATTTACTGCTACACTGAAATTGAGCCAAACTTTTTTTTCTCACTTTAACTTAGTTTTTCAAAAATTCTTTCTGATGTCAAAAACATAAGAACACAAGAATGGCTATAATGGGTCAGACCAAAGATCCATCCAGCCCAGTATCCTGTCTACCGACAATGGCCAATGCCAGGTGCCCCAGAGGGAGTGAACCTAACGGGTAATGATCTAGTGATCTCTCTCCTGCCATCCATCTCTACCCTCTGACAAACAGAGGCTAGGGACACCATTCCTTACCCATCCTGGCTAATAGCCATTAATGGACTTAACTTCCATGAATTTATCCAGTTTTCTTTTAAACCCTGTTATAGTCCTAGCCTTCACAACATCCTCAGGCAAGGAGTTCCACAGGTTGACTGTGCGCTGAGTAAAGAAGAACTTCCTTTTATTTATTTTAAACCTGTTACCTATTTTCATTTGGAGGCCCCTTCTTCTTATATTATGGGAACAAGTAAATAATGTTTCCTTATTCACTTTTTGCACACCACTCATGATTTATATACCTCTATCATATCCCCCCTTAGTCTCCTTTTTTCCAAGCTGAAAAGTCCTAGCCTCTTTAATCTTTCCTAATATGGGACCTGTTCCAAACCCCTAATCATTTTACTTGCCCTTTTCTGAACCTTTTCTAATGCCAGTATATCTTTTTTGAGATGAAGGGACCACATCTGTATGCAGTATTCAAGATGTGGGTATACTATGGATTTATATAAGGGCAATAAGATATTCTCTGTCTTATTCTCTATCCCTTTTTTAATGATTCCTAACATCCTGTTTGCTTTTTTGACTGCCGCTGCACATGCGGGGACGTCTTCAGAGAACTATCCATGATGACTCCAAGATCTTTCTTCTGATTAGTTGTAGCTAAATTAGCCCCATCATATTCTATGTATAGTTGGGGTTATTTTTTCCAATGTGCATTACTTTACATTTATCCACATTACATTTCATTTGCCGTTTTGTTGCCCAATCACTTAGTTTTGTGAGATCTTTTTGAAGTTCTTCACAGTCTGCTTTGGTCTTAACTATCTTGAGAAGTCCTCTAAACAATGCTCAAAAGACTCATAGAATTACTTCAGAGTAATGTGATGTCTCCAGTTCTTCAGCGCTGGAAGCGGGAGCCTAAAGGAGGACTTTAGCATCCCTCACTTCCACCATCTATGGTTCACATTGGTGAAGGACTAGTTGAATAGTCTCTCTGTAGCATACACTGTCTCTTTAGGCTAGATCTCCTCCACACTATTAAGAGTCTGGATTCTATCTTGAGGCTGGAGGTGTAATTTCCAGCTTGGATATGTATCATGATCAGTGGAATTGAAGTCAGAGGGTCAATGTTCCTTGGAGGAACTGTTATTGATGAGACATCAATGGAACAGGCAATGCAGAGAGTTAGTCTGGGAGCAACTTATGACATGAATAGAATAGTCCACAGGGTTTATTAAAGTTTCACTTGTTCAACTTAATCTTCATTTAGCTTCACTCATTGCAAATGAAACATGGTGGCAGTATCTGAGCTGGGAGTTTTCTGAAGTGCAGCAGCTGGCAGCATAAGTCATGGAACTTGGTCTGAAGCCCCCTGGAATGCTTGATTTTTAAGACAGAAACCTAGCCCAGCAATGGACCTGGTGGAACAAGGTGGGATCTACATCTGGCCGTACAAGAGGATGGCAACAGCAGGAAAATAAAACTCTGACTTTACCTTATTGGGAAAAAAGGCAGAGAGATCTGCAGCACTTTGAAGCTCACTGTAGCCTCAAGTCTCACAGTAGTGCTAGGAGCCATGAGGACATATTGCTCCCCAAAGCAGAAGAAAACTATGGAGTGACACCGGTTTTTCACTAGACACCAATCTGAAGAGGAAGGCATACACCTCTGTGCTACTGCCTTATGGACACTGGCTGCTACATACCATTTTGGGAACTTGACAGACTCCCTCATTTGGGGCAAGGTAGTCTGTGGCACGTGGGATCACCACCTGAAGAAGCAGCTACTCCGGGAAAGTGATCTCACATTAGACAGACGCCTAGACGTGGGGCATACAGCGGAAGCCTCAAGAGAGAGGATGAAAGCCTAGAAATGCATGCAGGGAGATGACAGCAAAAGAGAGGAGCCAGGGTTCTATATCCATAGGAAGTTCCATTGGGGAAGGACAGCATTGGAAGGAATGTGGAAAGTTGAACCATTTTAGCAGTGTGTTTAAGAGTAGAGGAAGGTCCCAGCATGATTCAGTCAGACTTGTGCAAGATAGGGATGGCGCATTAGACAGTGGTGATGACATCTTGAGTCTGAGAGCATATCAGGTTCAGACTAATGGAACAGGGAAGCAACAAGGGACAACACTAACCTCTGTGCTTGCAACAATATTAATAGGGAAATCCCCCATGTGATTTCAGCTGGACAGCAGGGCCTCCTGCAATATGATTGCTCAGGCACAATCTAATAATGTACAATGAGAGCATAATGCAGTCCATAGGAAAATGTGACCTCATAGTAACTAACTTGAAAAATAACAGGCAGTACTGACTGAAGTTTGTGGTGGTGGATAGTAAGCACCACAGATCCTTCTTGGCCATACGTGCCACGGATCTGATCAGGATGCTGTAGTGCAAGAACCAAAAGGGGAGTTCCATGGATAATGGAGACCATTTTAAAAGCATATGGGGATGTTTTCAAAAGTGACAGGTGCCTCAAAGGAAAGCTGTGATGTTTGACCTGACAGTCAAACCTGTGTGCTTACCACTAAGGAAATTCCGGTGGCACTATGAAAACCAGTACACAAAGAGCTCAAAAGTTTGCAGAGCAGGACTATCATAGCACCTGGAGATGACAGTCGGGCAAATTATGCATCTGCACAGACCCAGAGTCACTGAACCAGGCATTGAAAAGACAGAAAATTACATGGTTTTCTAGACTGATACAGGGACAAGAACATAAAATTCAATCCAGAAATAATGCAACTCAAACAGCATGAGGTGGCGTACATTGGACATGTGCTCACAGCGGAGGAAGTGAAAACAGATCCCAACAAGATCAAGGCAGTCAGAGATGTGCCGGCTCCAGTGGATGTGAAAGGGATACAGCACTTTATGGAAATGATTAATTTTCTGTCCAAGTTCTGTCCACATGTGGCTGCAGTAACAGAACCCATACATCAGGTCACAAGGCAGGATGTTGAGAGGGACTGAGTAGGTCCCCAACAGGAAGCATTTGACACACTGAAACAAATGATAATGGATGTCCCCTTCCAGAACTACTACCAGCCGGGACAGCCACTGATACTCTAGTGTACTTCTGACCCTAATAGCACCCCAATGGCAGAGGGGAAGGGGCTCTTCGGTATGTAGCAGTGAGCCACAGCTGGCCAGACCAGCTCAGTGTACCCCAACTCACAGCTATCCTCTGTCATGTTAAGATATCATAAGCAAACTGGCTGGTTATTAATATTATTGTGTAGTGTATGTATTCATGATGTTTCCAGCACACATTTATAATTTTTCATGTGTTCTTAAAAGGTGTAAGGCAGGGTGGTCTTAAGTTCCCCATCCTAGACAAAGGAATGTGGTTCTGTCTGCTTGAATGTGTCTCCAATGTAAATTAAACAAGAAGAGACAACGAAATTACGTTTATATGCAAGGTGTAGACAAAGCCATCTGGCAAACCAGGGTCGGGGAGGGCCACTTAACACTCTCAAGAAGGGCAGCGGAGGGAGGGGGGAAGGGGCACGGAATGGAAGCTGCAGCTCCAGGAAACCTTCCTGCCTCCTGAAACAAGGTCATTGAACTGTGGTAGATATAAGGAGAGAGAGAGAGAGAGAGAAATTTTGGCATCCTTCATGTGAGGAAACAAAGAAACCAACTGCTTCGTGCTCTGCATGTTGGATCCTGGCTAAGGACTGGCCAGCCATACTGGGAGAAGGACTGTGGTGAGAAAATTGCTGTAAACAAAACACTCCAGTTTGCTAAGTGAGGTTTTAGTCTTAGAAGCATATTTTTACTTTTGTTTGTAACCATTTCTATCCAAATTACTTCTACTTGGTATCACTTACATATCTGTTCTTTGTTAATAAACTTCATCTCAGTAACTAGCTCAGTTTAGTGTTTCAAATGGAAAAGTGAAGCCAAATTAACAGGCTGGTGCTGTGTTCTGTCTCTTTAAAGGAGCAGTGAACTTGTAAGGTTGGTGTGTTCCAGTGAGAGGACTGGACACTACAGGGGAGATGGTTTTGGGGAAACTCGGGGTTGGAGTGGCTGTTGATGTAACCCTGCAGAGGAGTAACCAGGCTGGTGGAAGCCAGGGTGAGGCCATTGTGCTGTGAGCAGGCTGCTGGTATCAGGGCTCTGAGCCACAGCTGCCCAGAACAAACAGCCAGAGCTACAGGGCAGGCGATTACTGGACTGGTTTGAACCCCACCCTATCACAGTGATGCATCAGAGAAAGTTTTGGGTGAAGCTCCTTTTCAGAAGAAGCCAGCAGAGCCCTCTGAGACTGAATAGGGGCACACCCAAATAGAAAAAGAGCTTCTGGCTGTGGTATTTGGTGGAGCGATTATATCAGTACTTCTGTGGTCAGCTAGTAATAGTGCAATCAAACTACAGACTCCTAGAGACAATCATCATAAAGCCCCTTCTCAGTGCTCCAAAGGGATTGCAGTGCATGTTGAGGCACCTGTAGTGCTGCCAGGTAGAGATCAGATATTGTCCAGGACGATTATTGACGTTAGCTGACACCTTGAGCAGTACATATATACCCAGCATGAGTGAGTTGGGGGGAAAGGGATGAGGGTATTGAATCTATTAACATTCTAGCTCCCATTAATTCCCAGTTTCAATGGCAAAGCTGATGGGAATCAAAGAGGCTATGGGAAAGGACATCTATGAGTACAGGCGGTCAAGAAAGCAATATTATGAGGCTGGCCAGAAGACAAAAGTCAAGTACTGGTAGGAGCATGTGGAGACAAAGAAAGAAGGAAGCATGTGTTGGGGCCCTATTTCACCCTGGGGTGTTCGCTTCTTCCCACCACCCAACACAGATGTAATGAGGTGAAGTGGTGTCCATATAAAATAAGTAAGAACTACTAATTATTCCTCAAGAAAGGCTTTTAATGATTTCCGACTATAATAACAGCATAAACAAAACAAGAAAAGGAAAACCAAAGACCAGCACTGAATAAGGATTAATACAAAAGGCAGATTATATTGAAGACAAGCGCTAGTACATGTAATATTGTGGACCATTTGCGAGTTCCTGAACAGTGACTCTAATATACTGGTCCTGGCAGGTCATAATAAAAGCCCCAAAGACAAGCATAAGTAAAGCTATTATTCACCAGCTCTATATTCCTGGTGACAAACTATTTCAAAGGCATCATAAAGCTGATGAACGACAGCATGACATGCATCCACTCAGACTACTTAAAAGACAGGCACAAATACATGCAAAGCTATTATGCATCAGCCACCTACTATTGATTTTATCCTACAGTATTGATATAACTATGATCAATTTGGCTCGAGCGACCAAACTTCTTTACTCCATAGACTTACCCTGCATTTGTCCGAAAATATGTTACCCTTCAGTCAGCCTCTTTCTGCACTGGCCAGGTACAGACACTCGAGAAGTGCATGCCCCTTCGGTTCAGGGGGTGTGGGTCAGATTTACCGAAAACACACACACACAGTCCCTTGCCTTTGTTCTTTTTATCTGGGCTGACGGCCATGTTTTAGAACAGACCAACTAATCAGGGTGGGCCACATTGTTTATGTGGTTGCCTTAGTTGTATAATTGATGCATATTTAATTTTTATGTCCAATTGTTAGTTTGTATAATTGAGGCCTATTTATTTTCTGTAGCCAATTAGATCTTGAATGTGGGTAATTTGGGGTTGATAAGTACATAAGAGTTAGCATAAATTGTTATTTGGTTGCAGCGCGTCCTGGCCACAAGCTTAAGCTTTGTTTTTGCAAGGCTTACATTTTGAAATATATGGAAGTTTGAGGCCTAACATTTGCAATGCTTCTATTTCGTTCAAGCTTAACAAGACAGTTGCTCAATTTATTCTCAGAGCAGAACCATATTTTCAAAATAAAGATGTGCTGAGTGAGCAGAATGGAATCATATTTTGAGGGCAGAGAGTTGTTTTTCTTGCCTCATTACAAAAGGGTGTTGTGGAAAAAATACATACCTCACACCTGGACAGTGACAGCTATTTTAGATGGGCATGAAAACATATTTACTGGCCATTAATGAATACAAAACTGGACTCCTAGTTAGTAGGGTATGATACCTATCAGCTGTGTGATAACCACCAGTAGAAAGAGACCATGTGAGCTGCCCACCTAACCATAGGAGAAGGTGGGAGTGGACTTATTTACCTTCAAGGAAAACCAGTACTTGATTAGAGTGGATTCTACTCAAACTTCTCGGAGGTCAGTCCACTGCCTGATAAAAGAAGCAAGTCAGTGATTGGCAAACTGAAGGCCCCCTTTGAAAGATATGGCGTTCCGGACACCGTAGTCATTGATACCAGACTCCAATTTGCCTTGGAAGAATTCATGGAGTTTGTGCTCATATGGGAGTTTGACCACCACAATTTCTCCCTAAAATACCCACAGAGGAATGGTGAGATGGCCAAAAAGTCCTGCACAAGCACGATGGGATGAAGGACCAAAACCCTGCTACCTATTGCAGCCAGAAGGATGGAGATACCTCAGACAGTAGATGACCAATAATCAACGAAAGCTGGCAGTAGAGTATGACAGGTCAGCCAAGGACCTACTGTCCCTGGAGACTCCTGTGAAGATCTAACCATTAGAGAGACACCAGAAGGAGTGGATTAAAGAAGTTGTGAGGCCTGCAGAGGAACCCAGGTCAAATGAGGCAACTATGCAAGAGGGACAGGTGATCTCAAGGAACAGAAGACTCTTATAAGTCAGCCGATACAACACCCAGAGAGAGCTTGCAGAGATAAAGAGATCATCACTGAATGGAGAGACAGAGAACCATCCTGAAGCCAATCCCACAAGGAGGGAGGAGACTCCTCAGAGAGATAGAGTTGGCCAGACTCGGAGACAGGTGACAAAGACAGAAATAGCTCTCTTCCAGTGGGGTTGTCTGTTGAAGAGACCAAGCTATCACAAAGACTCTGTAACCAGCTGAGTCTGTGGTAAAGACAAGACACCAACTTAGCAGTGTGCTAGCAACATCTCACTGAAGGGACATGGGGTGGAGCTTGGGCATCAGTTATGTTTTTAGTCTTTATGTTACAATATTTTGAAAGAGGGAAGATGTGTCATGAAGTCAGAGGGTCAATGTTCTTTGGAGAGATGGTTATTGACAGACACAAATGGAACAGGGAACACCAGACAGTAAGGCTGGGAGGAACTCAGCCACATGGACAGAGTAGTCCACAGGGTCTAATAAAGGTTCACTTGTTCAAATTAATTTGCATTCCTCTTCACTTGTTGAGAATGAAACAGAGTAGGTGTATGTACATTAGCTTTGATGGAGCTAGGGTGCTAAAAATAGGAGTGTAGCTGTGGCAGCATGGGCTGCAGCTTGGGCTAGCTGCTTGAGTATAATTCCTCCCGGGACCATAGGTACTTTCTTGGGCAACTAGCCCATGCCACCACCCATGCTGCCACAACTACACTTTTGTTTTTAGTGCACTAGCTCGATCAAAGCTAGCATGGTATGGAGCTGGAAACTATACCTTCTACTTGAAATATAGCTGTACCCAATAACTGACTCCTGTGTTCCTGATTGACTATGCTGGAGAGTAGAGCAGGAAATCTTATATTGCATTTAAACCTTTAATGCAGTGGTGGGCAACCTGAGGTCTGCAGGCCACATGTGGCCCATCAGGGTAATCTGATTGCGGGCTGCGAGACATTTTGCTGATGTTGACCACCCGCAGGCCTCGCCTCCTGCAGCTCCCAGGGGCCGTGGTTTGCCACAGGGATGTGCTGGCTGCTACTTCCCACAGCTCCCATTGCTGGGAATGGCAAACCGCAGCCACTGGGAGCTGCGGAAGGCCATGCCTGCAGGCGGTCAATGTCAACAGAATGTCTTGTGGCCCGCAGTCAGATTACCCTGATGGGCCGCCTGCGGGCCACAGGTTGCCCACCACTGCTTTAATGGATATACCTTTCAGTATGCCAAAACTTAAATGGAACTTTAAGGACAATGTGATCATACACTGTAAGACTGAAACGCTAGAAAAATATCTTGGAATTGTAATTTTGCAATACTGGGCCTTTTGGAGCATGCTGAAGGTGCTAATCCTAAAGCAGGTTTCTTAAAATGGAGGCCTATCCACGGGAAAGACTGTAACCAGATCTTTAAATTGTTCTCCAGAATCTTGGCTTTCATTTTAAAAAAATTATCTGTAGCTGTTACTTTTGCAAAGAAAACGTTCAAGACATAAAATATAAATAGCCAATGCAGTGGTGTCTGTCTGAGTTTGCAGAGAGCCTGAAACAACAGTTCTGAAATGAACGGCCCCATTCATCTATACAGATAATAATAATGCTACTCTAAGAGTCAGCATTGTTAACTATTTCACTGCTTATAAAGCATGTAGGAAAGGAAAGGGTATCATATTATGAAGACCTACATCAGCATTACCCTGACATCATAGAAGATCTATAAAATTAAGAAGGGTAGGCCCTTTCCAAAATCATGTTGAGATTGTTGAGGCCATAGTTGATTTCATTTTCCTAAAGAGGTGCTCAGCTTTCAAAGGTTTGGGAATCACTTCTCTAAGAAAACTGCCTTTAAAAAAAAAATCAAAGTCTTTATTGGAAAATAAACCCAATCCCTTTCTGTAGAAACAACAGGGCTATCCCAAATGAAGCAGTGTCAGAGTTCATTGCTTGTTAAACTTGTCAAAATGTCAAACTTCCTACTATTATTCAAGTACTGGATGAAATGAAGAGCAATAGATGGTCAGCTGTTGCCATGGTGTGCTGTTGTGGGTTTTTTTAGATCAGAGTCTGTCTGGTCTTCTTGATTTTCATGTGATTATAGCAATTTAGGTACCCTAAATTATGTGACAAAACTCATTGCTAACTAGAGATGCCTGTATGATAACTTACACTGAATGTCTTTGGAATAATTCAGATATCTCTGCTTAATGTGTTGGCAGAATTTTTAAAGGGTATTTTATGTGTTATTACAGTGTCAGATAGGTTTATCCGAGCCTTGAACATATTTTTATTGAGTGGGAACTAAATAATGCAATCACATGTTTTGTACATTACACAGTGCCAGTGCGTGCTTTGTACCAACAGACAAGTCAACAGGGAAAGGGTGTTGTTAGTGATTTAATATCAACATGTTGGAATTTAGATTCCTTATTAAACAGTGAGATATTAAGAGTGTAGGAAAGTTTTAAAGATTTTCTGACTCAGACCTGATTTTTGTCTTAGAAATACCTTGTTAAATATTCCCATTTGCTGTAATCAGAGTCTTGGCTGTTTCAGTTATTATTATCATGTCAGGAATCTTAAGCGTTTTCACTGAATGACTTTGCAAAGCTCAATTAAATAAATAAAAATGCAGTAAAAATGCAATTTCTTGTCAGTGCTAGTTTTCATGAATTTTAAATAATACACTGGCAGGGCTGCCCTTAGTATTTTTTTCCAAGATCCAAGAGGAACTTTTTGTCACCCACCACCTCCCCGCAAAGTCTCTTCCTTCCCCTGGCCCTGACTCTTGCCTGTCATTCTCACATCACTCTGCCTTTTATTGTTCAATCACATCAATCTCAAATAGTAGAAATAAATAGGGTAACCATATGTCACTGTTTTCTGGGAATTTCTTTGTCATTCTTACAGACAACTGTTTTGTCCTGGTTTTTGTAAGCTCTAGCAGACTGGACACCTGAAGTAACTGCAGGCCTGCTGATGAGCTCCAGAGGGTATGTCTACATAGCTATTGGGAGTGAGTCTTCCAGCCTGGGTGGACAGACTTGTGCTACAGCACTGAAAATAGCAAAGTGGGCATTCCGGCTTGGGCTGGAGCCCGAGGAGTGGGGTGAGCTTCATAGCTTGAGCTCCAGCCCGAGTCCAAATGTCAAAGCAACATCTACACAGCTATTTTTAGCGCGCTAACCCGAGCCTCACTAGTGCAAGTCTGTCGACCTGAGCTGCGAGACACTCTCCCAACAACTACGTAGGCATACCCTTGCGGGCCACCCCAGAGAGTGTTCTAATATAATGTTCATAGAATCATAGATGATTAGAGTTGGAAGAGACCTCAGGAGATCATCTAGTCCAACCCTCTGTTCAAAGCAGGACCAACCTCAACTAAATCATCCCAGCCAGAGCTTTGTCAAGCCAGGACTTAAAAACCTCTCAGGATGGAGATTCCACCACCTCCATAGGTAACCCATTCCAGTGCTTCACCACTCTCCTAGTGAAATAGTTTTTCCTAATATCCAACCTAGACCATCTCCACTGAAAACTTGAGACCATTACTCCTTGTTCTGTCATCTGCCACCACTGAGAACAGCCTAGCTCCATCCTCTTTGGAATCCCCCTTCAGGTAGTTGAAAGCTGCTATCAAATTGCCCCTCACTCTTCTCTTCTGCAGACTAAATAACCCCAGTTCCCTCAGCCTCTCCTCATAAGTCATGTACCCCAGACCCCTAATCATTTTTGTTGCCCTCCGCTGGATTTTCTCCAATTTGTCTACATCCTTTCTGTAGTGGGAGGCCCAAAATTGGACACAATACTCCAGATGTGGCCTCACCAGTGCTGAATAGAGGAGAACAATCACTTCCCTCAATGTGCTGTCAATGCTCCTACTAACGCAGCCCAATATGCCGTTAGTTAGCTGGCAACAAGGGCACACTGCTGACTCATATCCAGCTTCTCATCCACTGTAATCTCCAGGTCCTTTTCTGCAGAACTGCCACTTAGCCCGTCAGTCCCTAGCCTGTAGCAGAACAATCCATTCCATCATCTAGATCATTAATGAATATGTTGAAGAAAAAAAATGTTGCCACCAGACCTCTAATAAAGTCCTCCAGCAAACGTCCCTTCCAAATATAGGCCCTGATTCACTACTTGCTTACATCAGTATAAAACCGGCATAAGCGAGTGATGGATCAAGTACACAGAGTGGAAGGGATCAAGGGGAAGACAAAGGAGTGAGAGAGTGAATGAATGTGATAGAGAGAATGAGGAAAGGATTTAAAGGTGAGAGCTGGAGAGGGAAGAGGAAAGAAAGTGAAGGCTGAAGCAAGGGGAAAAGGAAAGGAGGAAGGGAAAGAAAAACAAGCCAAAATCTTAAAACATAGAACATGTAACAGAAGGGAATGGTAGTTTTTCTCTCTTCTCCAGCATCCAAATCCTCCTGCACAAACTACCCTGACCCGGCCCCACTAATATCATACTAATAAAATACCCTGTGAATCCTAATATTCTGTGAATCCTGTGAACCCTTCTCCTTTTGAACAAGCATCTTATTTTCTACACTTTACAGCTGGTTGCTCTAGAAAGCTAGCTTAGTTTTAAATAAATTATTTCTCAGATTATTAAAGAATTTGAAGTATTGCAGCAGCCCAATATTTTAGATTTGATTTTTTTTGTTTGTGTGAATTCATGTATCAGACTGTTGTATTAAGATTTGGACAGTTCACATTCTACTGATATCATCGACTATGAGAGGCTTTCATGACTCCTTGAAGACCTCAAGTATTTCTTGATCAGGTTCTGATTTGTAGTGAGTATTTATTAAGATGCTTTTAAATTTTGAAATCTAGCTATTAATACTACAACCTGCTAAAATTCTCCGAGAGACAGCATGTTTCACCATCCAAAACATTTCTAACTGTCTTTGTGGCTAATTCTTAAACTCACCACAGTGTTGTTTTTTAATGTTTTTTCTTTTAGATCCCAAAGGAGGATACATCCCTGAATAAAATGTCAACTTTCACCATAGGAAAATCATCCCCTAATCAAAGTGGTATGTTGATGCTGTTGCTTTCAAGGTATTTAAAGTATAGGGGGAAACAACAAGCCCTTTTCATTGCATGTGTGCAGTATGTGAACCTAATCCAAGTGCCATTGTGCCCTCCATACAGGGGCAAAAGTAATTTAAAGGACTTACCGATACGCTGGAGTCCTGAGCAGGGGGTGGGGGCTCAAACGGAAGGGGTGTAGCCTCAACCTTTAAATTGCCATCTGAGCCGTGCTGTCGGAGTCCTGGGGTAGTGGCGGTGGGGCTCCAGCAGCAATTTAAAGGGCCTGGGGCAGTAGCGGCGGCCCGAGCCCCGGGCCCTTTAAATTGCCACCTGAGCCCTGCTGCGAGGGCCCTGGGGTAGTGGCGGCAGGGCTCTGGCGGTGATTTAAAGGGCCAGGTCCTTTAAATTGCCACTTGGGGAAGCCGGTCTGGTATGGTGTACCGGCTTACTTTCACCTCTGCCTCCATATTCTTGTTTCAACACAGTTTGAAATCAGACTGCATGCTGCCCACCCTGGAACAATGGCGGACTAGTTTTTTGATTAGGCAATGCATGTAAGGACCGGTTTGGGAGGCGGAGTCAGCAGTGCTGCTTGATCCTTATCAGCATTTTCATTCTGGCTGAAGCCCTGGGAATGCCAGCATCACACAAGAAAGGCGTGGGGGAGGGAAACAGCAGGGCTAGAGCATGGCTTCTGCTTGCATTAGTGCTGTGGTTACCCTGGAGACCAAGAAGCAGTATAGTCGGGGACATGCCCAGCAGCTGATGAGGGAAGCAGAGAGAACAGGCAGGGTGAGCAGAGCAGGCTAAGGCTTTGCAGAGAGAGAAAGGAAGGGGCGGGCTTATTCCCTGCAACATTGTCCTCTCCCCAATACACCCTGTAATTTGAGATTGTTGGAGAGGGAGAGACTGGGGAAAGAGGACTAGGGAAGACAGGACACAGGGAAAGAAAATGTAACTGATTGGTGGTTAACAGGCAAGATTTTTGTTACTGTCAACCCTGTCTGTAATAATGCCTTAGAAAGGACAAATATGGATGGTGATTAGGAAAAGATTGATGGCAAAAGATTGGGAGTTTGGGTTCTGCTTGGATAAATGTTCAGATGTTTATTAGAAGCCTAATGACACCTATTCTTCTGCATTTGACACAAGTGTGTTAAAAATCTTAAAAGATTTCAAGCCTTTCAGGTTCTGGTTTTGGCTGGACACCAAGAGTCCTGTCCTATGAAAATGGAAGTCAGTTACAATTTTATCACTGACTACATTGAAAGCAGGATCAGGACCCAGCTATGGAAAGACTCATAGCTGAACATTAGAGAACCTCAGAAAAGGCTTCGTTCGACCCCAGCTCCAAAACAAGAAAAGGATAAACGGGCTTCTTACTTCACCTGATCTATTAAAATTAGGACTGTCAAACGGTTAAAAAAAAATTACGATTAATCGTGAGATAAAAAATCATGATTAATCAGTTTTAATCAAACTGTTAAACAGTAATAGAATACCATTCATTTAAGTATTTTATATGTTTTTCTACATTTTCAAATATAATTATTTCAATTACAGCACAGAATACAAAGTGTAGGGTGCTCACTTTATATTATTATTTTTATTTCAAATATTTGCACTGTAAAAAAGATAAAGAAAAGAAACAGTGTTTTTCACTTCACCTCTTAAAAGTACTGTAGTGCAATCTCTTTATCGTGAAAGTGTAATTTACAAATGTAGATTTTTTTTTACATAACTGCACTCAAAAACGAAACAATGTAACAATGTACACTTTGTATTCTGTGTTGTAATTGAAATCAACATATTGGAAAATGTAGAAAAACATCCAAAACTATTTATAATAAATTTCAATTGGCATTCTATTATTGTTTAAAAGTGCACTTAAAACTGCAATTAATCACGATTAATTTTTTTAATCAAGTTAATTTGCTTTGAGTTAATCGCTTGAGTTAACTGCAATCAATTGACAACCCTAATTAAAATGTTTTCCTTGGTTTTAAGCAAATATATTTATACTGCCCTTTTTAATGACAGTAATATAAGGCTTTGTTAGTCGTTTCATTGCCACAGAGCAGCCATAAGGGATAGAAAGGAAACTCACTACACAAAGGAGAATGTCTCAAGCAGGAATTCTTGTGGAGCAAAGCCACCGTTACACCCTTGAAATGGCTGCAGCATGTGCTCGGTGCCATGTAAAGCTTACAGCTCAGTTTTGCCCATGCATTAAAGGTTGCTCCTTGTGTCCTCCCCTCCCTTTTGTACTTGTTCAAGGACTAAGGACAAGCTGCAACAAAATATATACATTAAATCTGTATAAGCACATTAATATATTTCATCCTTGATTTAATCAGTATAGATACTGTTTGATGCAGATAGGGCCACACATAATGTAGAAACGCACATTAACAGTAAACTATTTGCACTACAGTATTACAAGCAAACATTAAATGCATATTGTTTAGCTGCTGCCTCTAGATGGGGCTTCATTTCAAGTTAATTGGATTATTTAAATTAAGAAATACGATTATGATTAAAAAGTCCAAAATGGACTTTTGGAGTGATTTCACTTTCATGATATGCCATTGGGGAGAAATGAATGTTCCACACACTAGGCTTGATGTACTCTTGGGTATATATTGATGTGCATCTTGAAAACACCACATCTATGCTTGTGCTTATGCGTAATAGCAAATTTTTAGAGACGTGTGAGAATGTAACTGACTTTAGAGCAGAACCTTAAATGTGTTGGAAAGGGTTTGCAGGAGTTCTTTGCTTAAATTATGTTATCAATATGAAGGGAGTGCTAGGAAGATTTCCTTGCTTCCGATAGAGTTCTTCCTTTTGGACACTGCTAACCCATTCTTGCTGAAGATGGCTTTTATGCTTGGGGCTCATCCAAATAATTTTGAAGAGCAAACATTTTGCACCAGATGTAAGGTATTAAACAAAATTACTCGGGGGACCGTACAGTTCTCTTTACAAAGTCTTCAAACCTCCAACCTCAGTCAAATGTCGGAAGTTCTATTTGTCTGCCTGCCTATTGTTGTTATTCCATGTCCATTACTATACTATTGAATACTGTGATATATTATCAATACACTGAGCAAAATATACATTTTTTAGCAAGTGCATTTAATATAGGTTTGTTTGCTAATTGGTGCTGCCTCCATCTTTGACTGTAACTATGAGAAAAAAATGTTTAAATGGAAAGAGAAATGAATACTTTTCCCACTCCTTCACCCCTCCACTCTGCAAGAATTAAGGTGTAGATTTTTAACAGCGAGGGTAGTTAACCATTGGAACAACTTATGTAGGAATGCACTGGATTCTCTATCACTTGAAGGTTTTAAAAGAAAAGTGGCGATCTTACTAAAAGATATGCTATAGCTCAAACAGAAGTTATGGGCTTGCTGCAGAAATTATTGCGCGCGGTTCTTTGGCGTGGGTTAGGAGGTAGTCAGACTAGATGATTATAATGACTCCTTCTGGCCTTAAAAATCTATGTGTGCGTGTGCCTGGTACAAAGGATATACCACAGCTTAAGAGAAGGAGAAATTAGGGAGACATTTTTGGAAGCTCATATTAAAATATTGGTAACATCACTGGTCCAGTGACAAAAATCTGTACTTGGTCTGCATGTGAACAGCCTAGTTGTCCCACAGGGAACCACAGAAAATGGTAGAGGACACGTTATGGCTTGCAGTCTTTTACTGATTTTAAATGTAATACAGAATTCCATCTTTGTACTCTGACATTGTTTTTTTACGAAAGAAAATATTTCTGAAGAATGTACTCCAGGCACTCTCCCATAAAACAAACTATCAGCCCCTTCGCTGTGTTTCCTTCCTCTATCTGGCCTGTGTATTTGTGGTTCTTTATACTTGTCACTACACGTGAATTTCATGGATAAAAGGAACTTGGCTTCCTCTTTTTATAAGTCTGACCAAAATACCAGTGTGACAAATGAACACACTACTGACTGTGTATACTCTGTTTGTGAAATGATATGTCCAAACACGAAGAGCATAACCATATACTTTCAATCTGAATGACATTTAGTTCTATCTGCTCAAATCCATTTTGCGTGAAGCAAGGAGTTCTGAAGTTTTTTTCTGTGGTGCTCAGAGGCTAGGCACATTATAGAGATAATCCAATAGGCTTCCCAAAAGAAAGGATGCTGAACCCATTGTTTCTTAGCACTCCAATTTATTGAGTAAGTGGGTGTCCTTAATGAGGGTCTCATATGTAAATGTCATATGTCTAATTTGTCACCTCCAACTTAGCTTTAAAAGGAGTTTCCATGTGTCATGACTGCAGGATTGAGCCTCCACTGCAGCTGAACACACAATTAAAGGAAAGGTGCAGTAATGGTAGAAAACAAAGTGATGGTAGGGAGCTCAGATGGGGAGAAAGGGGTATATAGGCTTAAGAATGAACAGGGGAGGCTTTGCCCATGGGGCCAAACTACCACTAAAAGCACAATTATTCATCAACTGTCTACTGCACTGAGAATATGTTCTCATGGATCATGTGAAATAATATTCTTCAGTGTACCAGACATTAAGACTGTTTGTTAAGGTTCTTTTGCATGTTTGCAACACATTCCTGGACATTTTCTAATTCGCTCATCAAATCAACTCTCCTTGTGTTCGTTCAGAAATAAATCAAGCTGTTGATATTTAAGCGGAAATTGTGAATGTCAAACTGGTAAAGTGGGATTCAGGGACTTCTACACGGGTTGCTGCACTGCAGGTTATTTATTGGTAAAACACGGTAAAATACCTTAGGAAGGTAACTTCTAACACCCAAATGACCCTGCTGAATGATCACACGTGTGGCTTAACAGACTGATATTACAGAAGCCTTGATCTTGGGTGTAATATCTAAAGATTCAGTTTGTGCCAAAAATATATCTAGGTATATTGCAAACTTTCTCAGAAAAACAAGGATTTCTAATGCTACTGTAAATTTTAGACCTTTATTGCATAGTATTTTCAATAGCTGTGCTTCTGCATTGATAGATACAAATAGTCCCACTCTTACAGGGAAAAACAGACAACAGGTTGCTCATGATGACAACTGCAAGCGAAGGACCCTGTTGCAGGATAGCAGCTGGATAAAGAAAAGACCTGAGGAGGAGAGGTAAGGAAAGAATTGATTTCAGTTCAGGCAGTAAAGATCATATGCAGCATATTTTCCCTGACTGCAGGTTAACATACTCTTCCATTTTTTAAAATTTGTTCTGTTATCTAATTTTTTGCAAGAGTAATGCTTTTAGCATGTGGGTTTGCATTTACTTCACTGTAAGATCTCTACTGGCCCAACCCTGAGGTGCTGCTGAACGCCTCCTGCAAGCTGTGAACATCCTTAACTTCCACTGTTACCTCAGTAGGAGATTGGGGTGCACAGCATCTTGCCAGATGTGCTCAGCACCTCACAGGATGGGCTCAAGATGACATTCCCTTATGCTTTGATTACTGGAATACCTGATTTTCCATGTCTGGAAAAATGCCAATCATTTAATGTTGACACATTCATTTAAGGAACTTAATTGCGTCAGGACCAATACTTTAACCTATTATGGTGCCCTATTATTATGATTGGTGATACAATAATGCCTAGAAGCCCCAGCCAAGTTCAGGCATCCATTGTGCTAAGCACCATGCAAATAGATAGTAAGAGATAGTCCCTGTTCCAAAGAGCTTACAGCAAGAGCTACTGTCAGTGGAGTTAAAATGGTTTAAAACTGATGTTAGATCTGAGTCAAGACATAAATTTTTGTCAAGAAATTGGTCTTTGTTTAAATAATTTGATTTTCACCAAAGATCTGACTTTTTTTTAATTGCAGTACTAATGAAAACTATGGCAGAGTTGTGCTTAACCAATACAAATCTCAAGATAGCTTAAACAGGTACAGTAAGCAGTAAGTCTTTACATCTGTCAGATGGTATTGCCAGAGATAAAGGAAAATACACACACTAAAGTCCTGTTTATGCGAAGAACCTGTTTTGTTCAATTTGACCCTGCTCTTTCTCCCATTATCATTAATTAGTTACCTCCTATCGACTTCAATGGGAACAGGATCTGGCCTTTAACTCTGAATATATTGGAGTACTGCATAATGTCGTACATCAATATTTTCATATTGTTTTCATTTTAATCAAATGAATAAAAATGTATCTATGCTTATTTAGAATAAAAAGTCATTCTTGCAAACAAATGCAAACTTTAAAAATAGTCTATTTTTAATTACGTCTAACTAATTTTTCTTTATACCAGTAACTTGAATGAAAAGGAAGATCAGAAAGTTTTACTTGGCCGATACAGATCTGATACTACTTTAGACAGGTAACATATTCTTATATACAATATTTTGTCATTGTCATGCAAGTGGTGTTTTGTATCTGTTTTGTCTGCAAAAGGAAAAGTATTAACAAGTAAAATGATGTAAGTGGCATATTAACTTTTGCATTTATACCACGGTAGTCTGATTTATTTATTTTTTAAAACTACTGTACATGTATTTTTCCCTCCAAGAACTTTTGTCTTGAGGAGGCATAGGCGCTGACTTCCTCTGTTCCTGGGGGCACTCAACCCCTGCTTCGCCCCAGTCCCTGCCCTGACTCCATCTCTTCCCTCAAGCCCCACCCCGCCTCACCTCTTCCCACCCCCGCTCTTCCCCAGGCCCCACCCTTGCTCTGCCCTGGGTCTTGCCCCCACTCCACCCCTCCCCCAAGCCCTCACCCCTGCCCCACCTCTTCCCGCCCCCACTCTATCCCTGCCCTTCCTCTTTCCTCCCCCACCTCTTCCTGCCCTGCTCCTCCCCTCCCTCCCAGCACCTCCTGCATGCTGCTGAACAGCTGATTTGTGGCACATGGGAGGCATGGGGGGGGAGGGAGGCTCTGATCAGCGGGACTGCCGGTGGGTGCTGAGCACCCTTTATATTTTTTCCATGGGTGCTCCAGCCCCAGAGTACCCACGGAATCAGCGCCTTTGTGAGGAGGGATATATTGGTTGCATAGTTCTGTGTCCAGAAAGCATTCAGATAGCAGAATGGTGTACCAGTTTGCACATGAGTTTATGCTGATGCTTAGACTTGTATGCACGTTCAAAAGGGAGTTCCTATTTTTATTATTCTGTGTCTGTAGCACTGAATAGGTTCTCCTATAAAAAGGTATTTCCTAGTATTGTAATTGGAATTCCTTCTGATTTACTCTCATATAAGTGAGTGGTGAATTAGGTCCTCTGTGTATAATATAAATATATACAACATTTCTGACAGCAAATACAGTCTTTGTCATGTATGTGAATTAGCAACTGGCCAGCCTCAAAACATTCACATTGAGGAAGCCTCACCCAAGTTTCTCATTCCTTCCGAGTCCCTACATTTCCCTCCCACAATGGATCATAAACTCCTACTTTATTTATGAGAAGTGTAGAGGAAGGGGACGTGTCTTATTTTACCCAGATTGTTTCTCCCTTCTTACTGAGAACTAATTAGATATGTAGGGAAGAGGTGGAAGACATGCCTTAAAATCAGCTAGTCATCATGACGATCTTTATGCTTTTATTTCTTTGTAAAAAATATTACTGACTCCAAAACTGATGCGGTGAAGAATAAACGCTAACAATTGCCTTCTATGATATTTGAGCCTTGAAAAAGGCGACTGAAGTAAATAAAAAGAACACTCACACCAACCTCAGTCTTCCACTTTATTGTTGGCATGAGAGGCTGAGGTGTTGGGACATTAACACTAGGGAAATTAAAGATGTAGAATTGGATTTTTCTGCAATGTCCTCAATAAAAAGCAGAATGAAGGACAAATGTATAAGTCTCATAGTGAATAACCGCTGGTTGAGAATTATCGATACTTTAAGAAATTTTCATCCCTGTGGCCCCTGTAATATGAGCAAGCTTAGTGAGACCTCTAGTGGTCTGCTGAATAACTGCTGGCTACAGTCACAAACTGCCTGGGGCATGAGCAACTTGAACTACTTACATATCTAATTTTAAGAATTAAAAAAAAAAAATCTAGAAAACACATTGCACAAACTGGGCCCTGGAATGGCTATGCAAGAATTTCCACTGAAAGCAATCGGTGCCCCACATGCGTATCTGAAGGCAGAATATGTAATTCTTTGTTTCAGTCAGTGACATCTGATTAGTGATCCTATGACTGAACATGGCTAATTTTTGTTCTGTGTCTATTGCACTGGATAGGCACCCTTTTATAAAAAAAATTACTGGAATTATTCTCATTTTTGTATTTAAATAAATGGGTCTTGACTGACAACCATTTTTCACAGACAAGTGGGTGAGATAATATCTTTTATTGCTGTGATTCTCACCAGGGGTCCGAGGCCTCCTGGGGAGCCACGGGCAGGATTCAGGGAGGCCACCAACCAGGGCCAGCATTAGACTCACTGGGGCCCAGGGCAGAAAGCCAAATCCCTGCCATATGGGGCTGAAGCCCAGGCCCTAAGCTCCCCCACCCGAGCTTGAAGCAGAGCAATGTAGCTTTGTGGGGGCTCCTGTGACATGAGGCCCCAGGCAATTGCCCTGCTTACTACCCTGTAATGCCAGCCCTGGCTTTTAGATGCTGAAAACCAGTTATTGTGACACAGGTGGGCCGTGGCGTTTTTAATAATATGTTGGGGCAGGCTTCAGAAAGAAAAAGGTTGAGAACCCTTGTTTTATTGGATCAACTTCTGTTGGTGAAAGAAAGAAGCTTCTGTGTGCCACATAGCTCTTCTTCAGGTGTTTTTTTTTTCTTCAGAGCTCTTCAAATGCTTTCAGTTATTTAAGCCAAACATTTAAAATAAACAACCCCAACTTAGTATTCATAATCAACCTTAAAGTATATATTGTACACTTGATCTTTGTGCAGAACTCCTATTGATACCAATGGGAGTTCCACATATGGAATGAGGATAGAACTTGGTAAGTGTTACCAGTTCTGCTAGAATATTTGTGATACTCAGACTTTAACGAAAGATAAAAATGCTATCTTATACTAACAGTGAATTCACTAACAGTTTGGAAAAGTTTTAGGCAATGACTATAAAATTGATAAAAGGAATGAAAGGTCATGTGCTTGATCCTTAATGCAAATCTAATGGCTGAATAAAATAAATATTAAGTACAAATAATTTAACCCAGTGGTTTCCAGACTTGTTCCGCCACTTGTGTAGGGAAAGCCCCTGATGGGCTGGGCCGGTTTGTTTACCTGCTGCTTACACAGGTTCAGCCGATCATGGCTCCCAGTGGCCGCGGTTCGCTGCTCCAGGCCAATGGGAGTTGCTGGAAGCAGCGCGGGCCGAGGGACGTACTGGTTGCCACTTCCAGCAGCTCCCATTGTCCTGGAGCAGCGAACCGTGGCCAGTGGGAGCCGCGATCGGCCGAACCTGAGGACCTGGCTGGTAACAAACCAGCCCAGCCCACCAGTGGCTTTCCCTGCACAAGCAGTGGAACAAGTTTGGGAACCACTGAGCTAACCTCTTTGGCTGATGTTACCCTTGAAGGTCTCATGTTTGTTCCATCACTGATTCTGTACTAGAGTTTCTTCAAATCACATTTGTCTCTAAAAGCCATCATGAAAGAACATTGTGCCTCTCCTGGGACACTGGAAGAGGGGTTTGATTGTAAATATACAGTACTGCCTCATCAAAAGACTTTCTAACAATTTGATCTTAATAGTAGTCACAGCCACTTTAAAGGAAAAATTCTAATCATTTCATTTTAATGATGACTGTGGTAGTTACAGGATATTTAACCATTCAGAATTTGGACACAGTTTATAACCTTTTTTCAGTCACATGTATGCATTGAAATTATATTGGTTCCGTTACTATACTATTCTTACTCATCAACGTCTGATGTACTGGCTGTCATAAGCTATGCAGCCTCACCAGGTAATAGTTGATGCTGCCATTTTATTCTTTGTGTATTTTTAAAGACTTGATTCTAATCTAAATGTTTTATGAAAATGTATTTTGTTCTGTATTTCTGTACAGAATTTCAGACACAAGAGATGCTGATAAAGCAAATAATTCCCCACGCTTAGAAAATAGGACAACTGATAGGTAAGAGTCTGAGACTTGCTAACCCTTAAAAAGATCCTTACACATTCTTATTACTGTTATTTTATTAGTGATGCATATATCAAGGATGAATAGAGAACATAAACAATGGTGTGTGATGTGACAAAGATTTCAGAGTTGGTCAGAATTTTTTTTTAATTTAGGTGAAAAACTTTTTCATCAAACTTTTGAGCAGAAAACTTTGACTTTGTTGAACAAATGAAAACTGAAAAACTGAAAGAATTTTTGGCAGCTGAAAACTAAAAAAAAAAAAAAAAGGGTTGGAGGTTTTTGGTTTTTCAGAGAAAAATATCAAAAAGTTTTGAGGAAACCAGACACTTTCTGTGAAAATTTTCATTGGCAAAATGTTTTGACCTGTTCTAGGTTTTTTGTTGAGTCAGGGATGACCACATTAAATATATACTAGGATGACTGAACAATACTGAAAACATACCTTCTAAATTACTGTTGGCACATGAGTAATTTAAGTCTCCATTTAAGAAAATAAAGGTCATAAAAGATCAGCTATTATATTTATAAATTGAATTGGTCAAATTCCCTGCTAGTCCAACTTCATCAAAATCAGTTATATCAGTGATAAATTATGTCCAATATAGTTGGTTATGATAACCAAACAGTACACGTAAGTGTAACCCTGGGAAGTTGTGAGACCACTCTAAAGTGAAACTGAGTGACTATGACATGTACAGTGCAAGTGAGACTATGCTTTCCTATTAAGTTCTCACAACTTTGTTGTAAATCAGTATGGTAATGATATGTGAAATATCATATAAACCGGGTTTTACGTTGTGGATGAAGATAATTCTGAATATGCCTAGAGGGAAATTCAAAAGAGGACTCATGTGGAACTTAAATGGTACATAGGATTTGCACTGGCCCTCTACACATGTTCCCCGATGAATGTTCATAACAAGAATTGTGATAGATTCCACATTATATTTATCCTCACTAGTTCAAAAGTTGAAACAGTAGGACAATAGGACTTATGAAATGCAAACCTCTTATGAGGAAATCTCTATAGGGTAGAATGTCAAATAATCTTGTAGGCATATACTTAAATATACAGCATTCATCATCCATCATCATCCATCATGGCAACTCCCAAAGGGATGTAGTCTCCTTGTAAATCATGCGCCACCCAGATTGATCTCTAGTTAGGTTCTTAAGATGGTCTGGCTGGATGTTCAGTCCATGGCCATCATTGGTGATCTTATTACAACTCCAAAGCTTTTGGTGACCACGTGATCGCTGACCCTATAGCGGCATTCCTCAGTAAATGTTGAACTTTGTTGAACTTCCATCCTAATAATAAGCCTGTACTAAGAAAGCAGCTGAAATCAAACCAGTGCTGATGAAGATGGTTGCAGGCTTTGGTTGCAGATGAAGATGAAGGGAATTGAGAATGTACAGCATTGCCACAATAATAGTATCTGATTAAGAAACGTACAATTCAAAATGTGAAAAATAGAGATTTTTTTAATGTTTTGGTGGCTATAAAATGTAGTGTGGTGACATGGATGGATATAATGGTCAAGATTTTTACAAGTGGTAATGATTCTGGGTGCCCAATTTGAGACACTTTAAAGTGGTCTGATTTTTCAGAGTACCCTCTGAATATAAGGACCCTTCAAAGTATCTTAAATTGGGCATCCAAAACTGAGGCTTCTGAAATCACTAATCACTTTTGAAAATCTTAGCCAACATATGTAGCTATAATTGTACTGATTGGTGTTTATAATTCCATCCTTTAAAGAGTGCTGTGATAGTAAAGATCCCATTCCTTAGTTTATCAATTAAAATCATAACTTCACTGAAGAACAATGAGCAAACTAAGTCTCTTTCGTTAACAGACAGTCCTGGACTCCTTCTAATACATCAGCCACCACCACTACGTCTCCTGTGAAGCCCAAAAGGTATTTGGGTCACCTTTGTTTTGCTCTCCGAGGATATACACACAATATATACTGTTGTGCGTCAGTAATATGTTAAGATATATTGGAACAATGACTTCCTCTAACAATTTTGGAATTCTTTTAAAAAGAATTCTGCTCCTGAAAATTATCATTATCTGGCTATTCCCCATTGGATCACTGTGAGGGCAGGGACTCTCTTTTTATTGTCTATTTGGATGGGGTCTAGCACTGATTCTTGATTAGAGCCACTACACACTACTGCACTACCAATGAACAATAATAGTACTGTCTTCTATAATGGATAAAAACGAGGGTTAGAAACTTGTTTGATTTCAATGGCATTAGCTGGGAGATGGAGAGAATTGGCTATAGAATAGAGAACAGAGTTGCCATCTGTAAGGTTCAGAACACTGGGACACCCAGCTGGATCCCGAGTCGATAAAACTGGACAACTGGCCGTGTGTACTGAGTAACATTACAGATTTCCCCAGGAAACTTACCTCAGAAAAGGGAGATTCTGGGAAAACCTGCCCAGGTGGCACCCCTAGCAGAGAAGTGAATTATTAACTAAAAATAGGCTGCTGGTGGATACCCTTTTTCTTGTGCATTTCCTTCCTGGCAGCAGCTCCTAAATTCTGGCTTTGCTCCAGTTCTATCTCCATTCCACATATTAACATGATCAGCAATTAAATTGATGACATTGAAATTAAAGTGCTAACATTCACATCCCTAATGAGATTAGTGGAGGGCAGACAGTTTACTCCCCTCAGTCATTTTCCTTAGGCTGTCTGCAGACTTGGGAAGACACCACTGCATGAATTATATTTGGTTCACATTTGGAAGGTTTTTCTTCACAGCAATGATGGCTACAAACTTACTTTTGTTCAAATGAAAACTTAGATTCTGCAGAACCTGAATGTTTTACGGAGGCCACGTAAATACATCAAGCTGTCCAGATCTGTCAACTGGGCTTGGGTGTTTGACCCATCTGGTTGTCCCTCATGAGACCTGTTTTATTGGCACAAGGGGCTAAATTCTTACTTCACTTGATCTGCATCAAAGAAGAACTTGGACCAAAGATTGTATTTTGTACATTGGTGGCACCATTATAATTAAAGGTTTTGCTTTATGTCCACTTGCATTAAATTTCCATAAAAATGCTCTAACAGAGTGAACAGAATGGTGTGCCAAGATGGTGGTTGCTATGAAGGCACTGGAAAATAAGTTTAAGAAAAGAAAAATAATTTAGGAAATGTTATAGGCATTTTCTATATTATCTCTGATATTCTAATATTCTCCTTTCCAAATATTGTAGAGATAAATATAATTAAATTGCTGTTCATCCACTAAACGCTACATGCTCATACTCTATAATTGAATTATTCATTAATACTTAACAGGCAGTCTTGGATGCCACCACCAGTCTCCGGTTATAAGAACACCACAGTTACTGAGGAAAACAAAGGGTAAGAACTAAAAAACAGCATTTAGGTGTTTATTATTATTATTATAATATCTGATCCTGCAAGGTGCTGAGGACCCTTCATTTCCACTGAATCAGCTCTCAGTAACAGATGTTTAGGAAATTCAGAAAAACTTGTGATAAAATTAGCTGCAGTTATGTAAGAAGTGAATGTTTAGTTTTTAATGCAACAGCTGCATCTGCTTTCTGTCTGATGAATAATGAAACTGCTCACATCTCAATGTTAAATATGGATGAATTATTGAAAATGTGTATATATACACACAAGATGTAGGTGTTATCTTTATTATTCATACTAGTGAAAAATTTCTTTGTGATCTCAGTGTTTTTAAGTGAAATTGTATTTATAGAAGCGAAATTATATTAATTGAACTCAGTTGGACTACTCACATGTATAAATTTAAGCAGGTGCATACATATTTGCAGGATTGGGGCCTAAATGGCAGTTCTGCTCTCAGCTACGTGTGTAAAATTCTTCCTGAAGTGTGTGTAGCTGTACATGTCGTGGGGAATTTGGCCCAGAATGTTTGTTTTGAAAAAGAAATACAATTTAAAAAAGTTATGAGAGGAAAAACACATACAAGCAAAAAGACTACAATGAATTTCAACAGTATTGGAGAATTATTGCATTGCGATACTGCGGGTAGTCTAGTAAAGATTATATTTCCCTCTCTCTTCATCCCCAGTGAAATAAGGACAGGGGTGGATGTACTAGTCAGGAGTATATTGGTGGCTTTCACTCACTCCATTTTCTGAAGCATCATAAGGACTGATTTATTGAAAGCTTAGAGTTGTTCAAGAGAGAAGGTTTCACAGTCTCTTAATTTTTGGGCCCCTGTCTTTTTCTTCACGGCTTCCACCTGTGGGTGACTAATGACAGATTACACTACCTCCTCTGAAGCTGTAGTGAGCTAACCATTAATTCACTTGTGATGGCTGCGGGCCCCACTGAGGCCTGAAAGCATTACCTCTTAGTGACACAGAGCATGATTTTTGTTGCAGGGAAGTGAATGAGGAAGGATAGTATGGTATGGTGGTTAGAAATGTGTACATAAGCTTTATTTGTAGATATCTGTTTATATGTAGATGCATTTGTTATAGGCGGTGCTTTCTGACACTTTCCACTATAAGACTCTGTTTTCAGTTGGTTAAAACTTTGCAAACTTTTAACTATCTGGGCTGAAACTTCCTATGTCAGGTGTCTGCCTCAGACTGCAGAATTAAAACAAACAAAAAATTAGGGGGAAAATATTTCTTAGCTCATGTAAAAAATTCCTACAGATGTTTTGTTGAGATGCTCTAGCAAGTCTATGCTTTGGAGCAAGCCATTGAAATTTGATAGGGGTTGCCCTATGTCAGGGATAAGCCTTTTTCCTATGAAAATCCACCCAAACTTGGCCAAGTTGTATGCAAACACGAAAGCTTATATGAACACATGGGCCCATTGTTGAACTGCTTATAATTGTTTAAATATATTCTTGCATAGAGATAAATAGTGCACATTTCTCAGTAAAAAGAAAAACTTTGCACATACAAATTATGCATAAAAAGTATGTATATAAAATGTGGAGTTTTGTATGTATAATGAATAAATCTTCAGCCTGTCAAAAATTTATAGCTATAAGGCTTGAAATGGGATATCTGATTTACCCAAAAAGTTATTAAAACAAAAAGCCACAAACAATCAAAGAAACAAAGAAATAAAACAAACAAACCCACTAACTCTCTTATAGTAGGATGCAATACGGACAAATTTCAACTGCTTTTGTTTTGTTTTTACTAAGTTGGTGGGAGTTGTGGGGATGGCAGTCTGAAAACTGGCCTTTCATTGGAATGCTCTTTCCAATCTTACTGTGGAGGGGCTATGCATTTTTCTGTAATAACAAATGAATTTATAGTTTTTTGTGAAGGAGCACACTAATTTCACCATTCTCAGTATTCTATTGCACCTCTCGAACCTCTTTCTAAATGGTAAATTAGGAAATAAATTTTCTTCTTAAAGAAAAATGCTCAGATTCTTTTCATTGCATATTTTAATACAGGCAGTCCAGAACCCTACCAGATACAACCACCACAACCATAGTTGATGCTAAACGGTAAGAATGAGCACACTGTTTATATTATGATTAATTCTGAAACATACTGTAGAAGTGGGTTTTCTTCTGTGCTGCAGTACAGTTCCTTTCAAGCCATTTAGCTCACGACAGCAGTGCTTCTCAAACTTGTTCCACCGCTTGTGCGGGAAAAGCCCCTGGCGGGCTGGGCCGGTTTGTTTACCTGCCGTGTCTGCAGGTTCGGCCGATCATGGCTCCCACTGGCCGCGGTTCGCTGCTCCAGGCCAATGGGAGCTGCTGGAAGCGGTGGCCAGTACGTCCCTCAGCCCGTGCTGCTTCCAGCAGCTTCCATTGGCCTAGAGCAGCGAACCGCGGCCAGTGGGAGCCGCGATCGGCCGAACCTGCAGACACGGCAGGTAAACAAACCGGCCTGGCATGCCAGGGACTTTCCCTGCACAAGCAGCGGAACAAATTTGGGAATCACTGCACTACAGAATAGCAACTCTGTGATAATCCTGAGTATTCTCTGGAGGTCTTTCGCCAATGGATAAACTTCCAAATGGATATATAGATGCAATACTTCTTCTTCCTTTTGCTTTTGATTTCAAAAGCAATTTGTATCCTCGCATTTTCCTGAATTCTTCTTTTTCTTTTTCCCCCTTGCATTTTCTTTACAATGTGCGTATCCATAGAGTTCTTGTAGCTGTGTTGATCTCAAGATATGAAAGAGACAGGGAGTTCTGTGGAGCTCAAAAACTTCTTTCACTAACAGAAGTTGATTCAATAAAAGATACTACCTCACCCACCATATCTCTGTTCATAGAGTCAGCAGTTGCAGGAAATTAGAATTCGGCATGGATGCGATTAACGTAGCTTCAGTAACTGTCTATATGCACAAGACTTTTAGGGCTATTCTGGAAATTACATTACAGCCAATGTCATACACTTCTATACAAAACTGTTTTCTTGCTATAGTATAGGGTATGTATCTAAGATTTATGTCTAACTCATCATACCCTGGCTAGTGTAACTATGGGGAGAGCAGAAATGGAATCTGGGGTGTTGTCTGCTACAGTTATCCTGGCAGAGCAGGATTCCATCAGAGGGCTGCAGCTCCATGATGTGGGGTGCATTTTGCTGCTCCTGTGAGTGGAAGCAACCTGCATGCCCGTCATCTGCCATCTAGTGCTTGCTGTTGAGAGAGGACATGCACCAGCCAACATAGGGGAAGAGTCCTGTCCTCTACGCAGCAGATTAAGTCCTCTTGGGGATATGATGCATAGACATGAGCATTAGCTGTTTTGATCTCACAGCAGTCCACATCTGTGTACAATGTATTAATCATGCCCTGCTATTTGCTTTGTGGGAGGAAAGGCTCCCAACTTTTCCCTCCTTTTACAGTGGAGATGGCATGATTGTGCCCGTAGAAAGTTGCAAACAAGAAAGCAAAAAGCAACAACTACAAAACCCAACAACCAAATACACAAACACACACTGCATAAACCCTCGCCCTCCCCGCCCCCCCAACAAACAGCTTATGGCATTTTATAAGGAAATTTCTATCTTTATCTATATGGGTTTTTATGCTGATTTAATCATCTGTGACTGTCATTTTCAAATAATCTAGCCCACTATATACTTTTAGATGACTGCAGCTATGCCTACTGGCAAAAAGAGGAGTTGAACTATGACACTTCTTATTACTCCAACTCTTTTTTTGTTTGTTTTACCATAACATATTTTAATTTTTAAAGATGGGGAGAGGTATTTCTACTGTATACACATGGCATATAATATTTCTTTTATGGTTTTATCCAACCTGCTATACAAGGACTGTTTTGAGTCAAATAAAGATGTAAGCGTTGCAATGATTTTAACCTTCTTAGTTCGCTACCGTCTATCTGTTTAACCAAGATTCAAAATCACTGCTCAATAGAAGTACGGCATCTGATGCTGAAGTTTAGTTTCTGTTACATCATTGCTTGCTGCCCCATTCTCATCAAAATGATGGATTTTTTTAGAAATGCTGATCATGATGCATTTATTTTGGATTAATTTCAATATCTCACTACTGTCATGGCAATTCTAGAAGTATCCCAAGTAAGAAAACTGCAGAACGACTGGTAATGTCTTCCCAACAGACAATCACCAAGTATTGAGCAAGGGAGGAGTAGAGAGTTTTACCTGTGTTAGGGTTCCTTCCCACTCTGAACTTTGGGGTACAGATGTGGGGACCCATATGAAAGACCCCCTAAGCTTATTTCTACCATCTTAGGTTAAAAACTTCCCCAAAACACAAATTCTTTCCTTGTCCTTGGATGGTATTGCTGTCACCACCAAGTGATTTAGACAAAGATTTAGGAAAAGGAGTTCCTATTTCCCCAAAATATCCCCCCAAGACCCTTCACCCCCTTTCTTGGGGAGGCTTGTTAATAATATACCAACAAATAGGTTAACAAAGTGAGCACAGACTAGACCCTTGGATTTTTAGGACACTAAAAACCAATCAGGTTTTTAAAAGAAGAACTTTATTATAAAGAAAAAAGTAAAAGAAGCACCTCTGTAAAATTAGGATGGAAGGTAATTTTACAGGGTAATAAAAAGATTTAAAACACAGAAGATTTCCCTCTAGGATTAACTTTAAAGTTACAAAAACAGGAATAAACCTCCCTTTTAGCATAGGAAAAATTTACAAGCTAAAACAAAAGATAATCTAACGCATTTTTTTGCTATTACTTACAAGTTTTGTAATTTTAACTGTATCATTTCAGTAGGAGCTGGGTTACCTGCTTGGTCTTTCTCTTTGTCCTGAGAATTCCCAAGAGGGAACAACAAAGAGAGCACAAACAAAATCTCCCCCCCCACCCCATCCCGAGATTTGAAAGTATGTTTTTTCCTTATTGGTTCTTTTGGTAAGGTGCCAACCAGGTTATTTGAGCTTTTTAACCCCTTACAGGTAAAGGAGGGATTTTATGCTACTCATAGCTGTATGTTTATAACAACCTGTTTTGGACAAAATTGATATGATTCTATTCCTTGGCCCTCCATTCCTCTTTCCCCCTTATGCTGGCCTTCCCACTGCTAGTATATTCCCCTGCCTTCATTACTTCTCTTCTCCCACAATGCATACCCCATACACACACAATTGCCCCGCAAGGCAGGCATTGTCCTCATGAGACTTTCATGACACAATTCATTCCTGGAGCACCTCTGATTATGGTGATCATATGTCCTGTTTTGGCTGGGACTATCCCTTTATTAACTGGCTGGGACTGTCCTGGCTGTCCTAACTTTTTTGGCAAAAGTGGGGTGGGGCATGCATCCTTAGGTGGGCGCAGAGGAACATGCGGGTGCGGGGGAATGGCAATGCCAGCTCTTGGGGCGGGGGGGAAGAGAAAGGGCTCCGGCAATCTGTGGGGACACAGGTTTTGGGTGAGCAGCAACACCAGCCAAGCAGGGGGACAGGCCAGGCTTAGGCAATGTCAGACCCACACAGGGTGTGGGGGGCAGCAGAGCTTGGACAATGAGTGACACCAGCCCCACATGGGGAGCAGGCTGGGCTCGGATGAGGGCTTGCTTGGGGAGCAGGGCTGGGGCCAGCCCCCTGTGTGGCGGGGGGAGGGAAAGGGCCAGCTCCACATGTAGTGGTGGGGGGGGAGGGAAGGGAGGCAGGGCCCAGGTGAGTGGGTCAGGCCAGCCCCATGCAATATTCTGATTCCCCTTTGGGAAATATGGTCATCCTACCTCTGATTGGTGTTGCCACCCTGTACTTGGCCATCAAAGATGGGAGTGAAGTGATTAATTGTTGATATTTGTAAAGCGCTTTGAAGATGTACATGCTATTTTTCAGTGCTCAGTATTATTATAGCTAATAATAGCCACCAGTCAAAGGAGAGCTTCCCACTTTGCTTGAAGCACGAAGGCCATGAAGTGGCGTGTTGAGTAGAGTTGCAACAAGATTAAAATCAGAAGCAAACAGAGAGATGTGGAAACTACGTAAGCAGGACTACCATAACATGGCCAAGAGTGGGGAGTCAGAGCACCACTAGCTTAATTCTAGGAAAAAGACCCTCTCTGTCTATCCCATGTTTATTACTATGGTTTCTTGGAAAGCATTCAGATAATAAGCAGGTGGCCCATTGCTGGTGGTAGCAAAGGGTAATTTGCTAGACATCAGATTTTTCAAATTAAAATTTGTATTATTGCTATTAAGAGAAATCTAGAGCATAGAAATGAATCATTCCTTTGGATCTGAAAGCAGTGAGATACAAGATTGTCCTGATATCTTCAGGAAGGGAGTTACCCAAACATGGTCTGACTTCAAAGAAAGCTGTCACTAGATTTCAGGTAGTCTTATGAGCCAAAGAACTGCTCTGAATTTTTCTGAACTCACTATGTCCAAGCATGACATGAATTTCTATGGTGTCCCATTTCAATTCCATGTTAGTTAAGCACTAATTACAGGACACTTAAAAGAAACGTGCAATCCATGTTAAGTATCTTATCAGTTCCACTATAATTGAGCTTTTGGCTGCCAATTGAGTGCTGAAATCAAAGATGCATTGATCTGAGTATGTACTTTGGAGAATAGTTAATTGAGGCATGATTGTCTAAAGTACAAACAATATGTAAAAATATGATAGAAATGTCTTAGTATTTTATTTTCAGTATGTTATCTATATTGATTTATGCTTTATTCGTACACTAAGAAAACATTGTCTTATAAGGAAGGAAAAGTAAGATGGACTGTTAGATTTTTAAATACTTGTGAGGTGCTCCAATACTAGTGTTTGCTACTTCACATCTGAAGTGCTTATGGTTATCTTTCTACAGAATTGCTTCTTCAGAAAATTCAGAAGGGCCAAAGACATAAGTTTGTGGTATTTTAAATATTATGCTTGTAAAGCTCTTAAGCTTGGAAATACAGCAAAGTTCTGTGCATATTGTTGTGTACTTGCTTATAACAGAATGAAGAAATAATTTATCTGAGATTTCCTGATCACACAGGAGCAAGCAAAGAGGACATCCCACCCAGTATAAATCTCCTTATCCTTCAAATAGTTTAGAGCATTTCAGTGTACAGAGCTCAGCATTTAAAAAACAAATGACCCCTCTCCCCCACACCTCCAAACTGTTCCCTGATTTTAATTCCACAGTTGTCGTTATTACTACAACTAATGTCCCTCAATGTTGAACTGATTCTTTGGAGGCAATCAATAAACGGAAGAAGAATAAATGAGGGAAAGAGTAAAATAATGGGAGGAGAAATGGTAAATGAAGGTATTATTTAAGGTAAAGATTTGACTTACGCTAAATCCATATAAGGCCCTCTTAAACCAATTTAAGAGTGCCCACACAGAGGAGCTGTGCCAGTTTAACTAAATAAGTTTCTAAACCTATTAGTTAAATAAGTAAAATATTCACACATAAAGAACACTTAACTGACCTGTAATTTCATGGATTGGGTCTATCTACGACAGCAGTTCTCAAACTTTGTTATAGTATAGATTCCATTTTAATAGACAAAAAGAAAAGGAGTACTTGTGGCACCTTAGAGACTAACAAATTTATTAGAGCATAAGCTTATTTGTTAGTCTCTAAGGTGCCACAAGTACTCCTTTTCTTTTTGCGAATACAGACTAACACGGCTGCTACTCTGAAACCTGTCATTTTAATAGACAGATTGTCTCTTTGACCACACACACTCCTATTCCCAATCCGATAGCCCACCTTCCCTCCCATTCATGATCTTATAACATCCATGTAGAGACAACCCCACTTATTAACAATAATAATTAATATTATGCATTTATTTAAGGTATTTTAGCTGTCTTTTAATGTGATTTAGCCCTTAGATCTATATACAGCCTGCTCTCTTTGGACTAATTACAAATGTTCCACACAGCAGTTTGAGAGTCACTGGTCTCAGATCTTTCTGACATTCACATTACATCTATTCATTGCTGCACAATAAAATGTCTAACTAGTTCTTGATCCTACTAACACTTTTGCACATGCTTAACTTTACTACCACAAGTAGCCCTTTTGACTCATGGGAAAGTTATTCAAGTGCATAAGTGTTTGCAGTATCAAGGCCTTAGTCTGCTAAAGGTGTTGCAATTATTATTTTGGCGAGAGAGAAAAATAATCTTAAAAATTAAGAAAAATCGACCAGTACTCCGCTCACATTATTCTTCATATGCAAAAGTTCATATCAGATCTTAAGGGATTTTTTTACTATGAGTATTTTCAAACCTTAAACAAATCACAATTTAATACTAAATCCATAATGTTAAAACAACCAATCCGGAAACACCAGTTTTGCACAAAGCTGAATGGGTCAGAGTACTGATGTGCAAAGAAGTGTTGTATGAGTGGGTATATATGTAATTATAAAAAAATCTGTGGAAAGTAGTTGTCCTTTCTCAAAAAAACCCTAACTCATTACTATATTATAACCTAAGAGGTACAATGATGGGTACTATTATAACTTATGTATATGGAATGAGATTTATATAACTCAGGCATGTTGCTCATGGATTAAATATATATTTAATATTGTATTGCAGGACTATCTATTCATCAGAACAAACTACACCTGAGAGATCAAAAACTGCTGTAGACAATCAAACCAGAACAAGGTATTACAAATAGACAAAAGCAGAATGATTGGTACAGAATGGGATAGAGAAATATACTGTAATAGATTTATTAGACCTCAATATTTGATGGGTTACATGGGTTCTGTGGATGAGGGGAAGCAGTATGGAACAAGTTTAGGACTAGAAGCCAGGAACTCCATGAGTGCTAATCTTGGTTCTGTCAGTGATTTGCTGCATTATCTTGGAGAAGTCATTACACCTTTTGTGCTTCAATTTCCACAGCTGTCAAATGGGAGTAGTGTGGTGGGAAGTAAAGACCTCCCACAGGCAGCAGCAGATACTAAAGGGTTAATGAAGAGAGCAATCACTCCCCAGGTGCTGCTGAATGGCTAGTTTGTAACAGCTGGGATAAAAATTTGCAACCCAGACAGAGCAGGGTGGCTGCTGGAGAAATTGGGAGCCACCAGAGAGAAGTTCTACAGCATCAGATGGGGGAAAGCTATCTAGAGAGAGCAACTTCATGCAGAAGGATCCAGGAAAAGGTTCATATGGAAAATGACTGCAAAGGCTGTATGTAGTCAGCAGCCCAGGGTGGCAGCCGGGGACCTAAACAAACAGTCCTTGCCTGCCTAATGCTGAGACCCAGAGGAGAGGTCCTCCTACAGCCTTCTGGACAGAAGGAGGAAGGGACTGCTGAAGCTCCAGATTCAGGCTGGCAGCCCTAACTTAAGACTATTGGACTTTATATTTGTTCCTGTTTTAACTTTCTTTGTTCCTTCCTGATGAAGAAGAGAGATAGGGATACTGAGTGTCAGGGCTGGTTCTTGGAAGCCTATCACAGGACCTTTAGGATCCTGGGGTGAGACCTCTTACTGCCTTGAAAGGGGAGGGACTCAAATGACCCAGCCACAGGGTGGAGCTATTAAAAGAGGCTGAGCACTACAGGCCACATTTTGGAGCAGATACCAAAAAGGAAACTGGGGCACGGCTGCCTTTTTTTCAAAGGTTTGGCCATAAGGGGGCACATTAAAGGGCAAGAGGCTGGATGATAGTAGTTTATACCCACTTAACACAACTCACAGGCAGCATATAGTTAATGCCTGCACAGTGCTATGTGGGTAAAAGAGCCATGTTAGTGTTAGACAGAAAAATGTAAACACAGTTTAATGTGACAAATATTAAAATGTGTTTTAAGAGTTACTGTATGTGGTACTGTATTTTGAAATACATATAGATAATATTAATCAATTATAAAAGTTGTCAATGAAGAATGTGAAAATGCTGATTATTTAAAATCCAGGCAAATTGGGAGGCTTGTCAGTATGGAAATGATAAATTTTTTCAATGTATTCAGTAATAACTGTGCACTAACAGGTTTCAGAGTAGCAGCCGTGTTAGTCTGTATTCGCAAAAAGAAAAGGAGTACTTGTGGCACCTTAGAGACTAACAAATTTATTAGAGCATAAGCTTTCGTGAGCTACAGCTCACTTCATCGGATGCCTTGCCCTTGCCTGTAATATAGTGCCCTGACCATGCAATTCAGCTATATGGTTAAAACTGTGAATTCATTAAAATAAAGATACTTTTAGAGATGTACTGAGAATTATAGTAGCTCACAATTTGCTATTTTTAATAGGAAAGACTACAGATTTTAAATCAGTTTAAATTAGCTCAATTTAATTGATTTGATTAACAAAGTATAATTTTTGGAGATCTGGAGCCATAGCATATGTTACCTTGTATTCTCCAATAAATTCTACAGTACAAAATCAAGGAAAACACCCCAAAGATGTCTGGCAGTGTAATTTTCCAGGAAGAAAGCAATGCTTCAGTGAAACATTCCTATCCACAAATCTTGGAGATTTTACAGAATAAAATATACCAGTTCATTAACGGTATGTCACAGCCATTCCGCACTATAAAGGCTTCTTAAAGTCTTCCTTAATCCCCATTCTCATTCAGTTCAGATCCTTCCTCCCCTAGTGGTTTCTCATTAACATATCAAGTTTTATATTCCAGTTCCTCCATTGGAGGAGAGCTGTAGGAATAGTATTTGACTGATCTACTATGTTACTATGGTAACCTTGCTCTGTAGTTATTTGTGTCACTATGTAAACTATAAGTAGCCTGGAAAACAGAGGGCTAAATTTATCCCTTTATCCCTGATGTAACCAATCCTACAGTTTCATGAACCTACAAATTCTGCTAAATGTATGTATCCAATAATGCTCAACAGAAACATCATTTTCTGTTAAAAATGCTACATTAATGCTGTAATTTTGGCAAAAAATATTTATTCCACTCCAAGGAAAATTAACAGTAAATCTATTGTCTAATAATGATGAAGTTCACTAAAATAATATTAAGGTAATATTTTAGCTTCAGTGTGAAATACTTTACTATCATGTAATTTTACTCAGAACTGTAACATTTAAATGCATTTTTAAAGATACATATATACTTGGATTTTATTTTTTCTCTGAAGAGATGAAAGTATTAATGAATTAATCCCCATTTAAAATGACAGGACCATGATACTTAATTCATCTGCCTTGTCTTCCGTAGGGTACCAGAGTACAGCATTCTATTCATTCTTATGTGATTGGGTTAAATATGGATTCTTATTAATATTTATGAGGGCATGATAGCTATCAAATCCTCTTCATTTTGAGAGGGTTGTATTAGCTAGTAAAAACATATAACTGTAATAGACAAATATGCTGTTGGATACTACAGTTTACATTTTATGGCAAATCAATCCTTGATTTTCTTTGCCATCCTCATAGGATCCAAGTTGTGGTAAATCACCTCTTTTGAGGAGAACTGTAACTGACTCACTGTGGAAACTGTCATTGCTAGCAGGAGCATCATTTGGAGGGAGATTAGCTGAGATGGCTATAAGGTGCTACCTCCCTTTGGGGCAAAGAATGTTAACTCCACAGTGTAGTTTATCATGCAAGAGTCTTTGGAGCAGGGGGACTGGAATCTGGAGCTCCCAGGCTACAGAGTCATTCTTTCTCTCTGGTTCAGTGACTGTTTGAAGCAGGTTTCAGAGTAGCAGCCGTGTTAGTCTGTATTCACAAAAAGAAAAGGAGTACTTGTGGCACCTTAGAGACTAACACATTTATTAGAGCCTAAGCTTTCGTGAGCTTCAGCTCACTTGATGAAGTGAGCTGTAGCTCACGAAAGCTTAGGCTCTAATAAATGTGTTAGTCTCTAAGGTGCCACAAGTACTCCTTTTCTTTTTGTTTGAAGCAGTTGTTCAAAGTGAAACCGTGTCCACAGGAGAGAATGAGAGAGACATCCATCCTCCTCCTTCAGAATATTGCATAGCGCAGTGGTTAGGCACTCTCCTGAGTGGTGGGAGACCCCTGTTCAAATAATTCCTCCCTGTCAGACAGAGAGGAGAATTGAAGTCGAGTCTCCCACATCCCAGATGAGTGTTCTAACCACTATGCTAAAAGTTTCTGGTCAGTTGGAGCAGAAGGACCATTTTGAATGGGTCCTGATCTAATAGGCATGCACTGAGGGTATTGAATTGGGCCCCACATGCAAGATAGGCGCTCCTCCACCTATCTCCCCCCATTTTGAGGATTGCACTGGGGTTTCGGCATCCAGATCTCTAGAGTGGGGCAGCAGTGCCCATGTTCAGATGCCAAAGTTTAGGAAACTTTTGCAGCAAAAATGTAGGCATCTACAGGGTTAGGCAGCAGCTGAGTGGGGTTTTTGTGGATCACAGTGGTGCCTAAAACTGGGACTTAGATCCACAAAGGGACTTGGGCCAAAGTGCCAAATATGACTTTTTGGTAAAGTTGGGAATGAGGCCCTCACTGGGCTTCTGTGTATCTTGGCCCCTCTATTTCTTGCAAAGGACATGCAGAACCCTGGGGCTTCATTAATCTCCCCAAAAAAAAGAAAAGGAGGACTTGTGGCACCTTAGAGACTAACAAATTTATTTGAGCATAAGCTTTTGTGAGCTACAGCTCACTTCATCAGATGAATTCAGTGGAAAATACAGTGGGGAGAATTATATACACAGAGAACATGAAACAATGGGTGTTACCATACACACTGTAATGAGAGTGATCACTTAAGGTTAGCTATTACCAGCAGGAGAGCTGGGGGCGGGGGGAACCTTTTGTAGTGATAATCAAGGTGGGCCATTTCCAGCAGTTGTTAAGAACGTCTGAGGAACAGTGGGGGGGAATAAACATGAGGAAATAGTTTTACTTTGTGTAATGACCCATCCACTCCCAGTCTTTATTCAAGCCTAAGTTAATTGTATCCAGTTTGCAAATTAATTCTAATTCAGCAGTCTCTCATTGAAGTCTGTTTTTGAAGGTTTGGGTTTTTTTGAAGAATTGCCACTTTTAGGTCTGTAATCGAGTGACAAAAGAGATTGAAGTGTTCTCCAACTGGTTTTTGAATGTTATAATTCTTGACATCTGATTTGTGTCCATTTATTCTTTTATGTGCAGACTGTCCAGTTTGGCCAATGTACATGGCAGAAAGACATTGCTGGCACATTATGGCATATATCACATTGGTAGATGTGCAGATGAACGAGCCTCTGATAGTGTGGCTGATCTGATTAGGCCCTATGGTGGTGTCCCCTGAATAGATATGTGGACAGAGTTGGCAACAGGCTTTGTTGCAAGGATAGGTTCCGGGGTTAATGGTTCTGTTGTGTGGTGTGTGATTGCTGGTGAGTATTTGCTTCGGGTTGGGGGGCTGTCTGTAAGCAAGGACTGGCCTATCTCCCAAGATCTGTGAGAGTGATGTGTCGTCCTTCAGGATAGGTTGTAGATCCTTGAGGATGTGTTGGAGAGGTTTTAGTTGGGGGCTGAAGGTGACGGCTAGTGGCGTTCTGTTATTTTCTTTATTGGGCCTGTCCTGTAGTAGGTAACTTCTGGGTGCTCTTCTGGCTCTGTCAATCTGTTTCTTCACTTCAGGAGGTGGGTATTGTAGTTGTAAGAATGCTTGACAGAGATCTTGTAGGTGTGTATCTCTGTCTGAGGGGTTGGAGCAAATGCGGTTGTATCGTAGAGCTTGGCTGTAGACAATGGATCATGTGATGTGGTCTGGATGAAAGCTGGAGGCATGTAGGTAGGCATAGCTACAATAGGTTTCCGATATAGGGTGGTGTTTATGTGACCATCGCTTATTAGCACCATAGTGTCCAGGAAGTGGATTTCTTGTGTGGACTGGTCCAGGCTGAGGTTGATGGTGAGATGGAAATTGTTGAAATCATGGTGGAATTCCTCAACGACTTCTTTTCCATGGATCCAGATGATGAAGATGTCATCAATGTAGCACAAGTAGAGTAGGGCATTAGGGGACGAGAGCTGAGGAAGCATTGTTCTAAGTCAGCCATAAAAATGTTGGCATCCTGTGGGGCCATGCCGGTATCCATAGCAGTGCCACTGATTTGAAGGTATACGTTGTCTCCAAATGTGAAATAGTTATGGGTGAGGACAAAGTCACAAAGTTCAGCCACCAGGTTTGCTGTGACATTATTGGGGATACTGTTCCTGACGGCTTGTAGTCCATCTTTGTGTGGAATGTTGGTGTAGAGGGCTTCTACATCCATAGTGGCTAGGATGGTGTTTTCAGGAAGATCACCGATAGATTGTAGTTTCCTCAGGAAATCAGTGGTGTCTCGAAGATAGCTGGGAGTGCTGATAGCGTAGGGCCTGAGGAGGGAGTTTACATAGCCAGACAATCCTGCTGTCAAGATGCCAATGCCTGAGATGATGGGGCATCCAGGATTTCCAGATTTATAGATCTTGGGTAGCAGATAAAATATCCCTGATCAGGGTTCCAGGGGTGTGTCTGTGCGGATTTGTTCTTGTGCTTTTTCAGGGAGTTTCCTCTGAAGCATCTGGCACAGGCCACTGTCCGAGACAGGATAGTGGACAGGCTGGACCACTGACCAGAATGGCAATTCCAAAGTTTCTGTATATAGCAGCCAAGTATCCACACTCTCCTTCTTCAAGTCCTCCCCACCCCCGCCCCTCAAAATCTTACTATTTTTCATTGCCTACCCTTCTACTGCTAATCATATTCTGTCTCCTCTTGCTTATATCCCTAATGGGAAACAAATCTATACTATTAACCAACATGGATATTTTTAAGTTAGAGTAGTAACTGACATGGAATATCAATTATATAGGGCACTCTCTATACCATACAAAGTCTATATTATTGACATTCCCTGTCAGTTACTACTCTAACTTATAAACATTCCAGTAGGATCTATTCTACGCTATACTTCACGGTTCTCCTACTGCAGCACTTCTACCACAAACTATAATGTGCAAGATATATTTATTTATTACATTAGTAACATTTCCTTAACTGTCACATTCATTCAGCATGTGCTTGACATAACTAAAGTAAGTAATTTCAATTTAGATATATCATTTTAAAATTATATATATTTTAACAATGAAAAATTAAAACTGAAAACTAACCTTTCTAGTCATATAATCTTTTATGTTGCATCTCTTCCCCACCTTTATTTTCCCTCATTGTGTCTAAAACTTATTTGTGTGTATTATGTATAATTTAGATAGTAGGCGCCTCAGGGCAGGGGCCTTACCATCTTATACCGATACGATGGTATATAAATATTAAAGGAAATATATATAGACACACTTCTTCCTTCAGATCTGTGTGATGGATCTTATTCATGCTGTGTTGTCACTATCCTGTGCCTGTTTGTTATGTGATGTTCCCCTTTCAATGATGGGCTGAGAAGATTATTTTGCCCTTTGCCTTGAGCAATAACTTTATGATATTAGATAGTTGTAGCACCTATGATAATAGTTACTTTTTTGTTTGTTGCAAATATTTAAAAACCTGCATTAAGTAGTATGTTCAACAGGCGATACAGTTTGTCTATTATAAATCATCCTCAAGGTTCCCAGTATAATTTTATTCAACTGTCTATTAATGATCTCCTTCAGTAGGCAAGCAACGTAGGTGTCTTAGGTTAGGTAAAGACTATACGTAAAGTCCACACACAGTGAAACCTATCTAAAAGCATCCGTCAGTATTGGATACACTGGGCCAGATACAACTCTGATGCACCTCTGCTGACTTAATCTGAATTACACCAGGAATGAATTTATGCCAGTATGTTTAAAATAATTAATGAAGGGATTGCCACAAAGAATTTAAATAGAATATAATGACTCAATAACAGAATAACTTCAATTATTAATCAGTTCTAAAATTCACAAGCTGTTTTGAAGTATTTAAGAAGGCACTCAGACACTATGGTCATGAGAGCCTTATAAAACTTGGATAGAGATCTTACTCAGCTGCCAAATTGCCTCTAGTCCTGCTGGCTGCTGCCTTGAACTTTAATGTCAGACTGTAGGAGTACAGTAAACACTGGAGAGGTGTTAAGCCTGTCTTTTTTGCAGGCTGTGTAGTAAACGTGGGTTGAGTAAGATGTTTCAGTGGTGTAGTATGTGAATGCAGGGGGGTACTTTGAGAGCAAGTCTACAAAGAGTAGTCTTCCTAAGTAACTTTTGTCTTGGAGGGAGATGGCGGTAGGGGGGAAAGAGACCAAGCTCCAGTTTTCCATTGTTTATTTTATGCAAGTGTTTTCAGCATCTTTCATTGTTCAAGCTGCCCTAACCACTGCTTTTCAAAAGGAAATGTAATGCCACAATTTCAGAAATCATGGGGTTTGATTCTGTCTAGCTAATGATCATTTCCATAGTCATCCCATTTAATATGAGAAGAAAGTTTGTAATTTAAAAAAAAATGCAGTGAAACAATGAAAAAATGTAAAAGTGACTTTCTGCTTTTTCATTGACTGCTGCCACTGTTTGTAAGGTGGAGGTTGAAGCTGCCATGGATAGGGCAATACTTGGGCAGGGATGTGCAGCTACCCAAAATATGTTTGCAAAGGGTGATGTTCCAATTACATGCAAACAGCATATATGGAGAGTGGATTCCATTATGACATGTGCCTCAGTTCTTACAACGCACAAGTGTAGCTTTTCCACACTGATGTATGTGTCCTTCCCACTGGCTATTTATAACAGCCCATGTACTTAGTTAGTGACTTATGGTTCTGAGCTATGTTTTTGAGTAAGTGGCCTATATTTGCGTAGTTACATTTTACTTAGTAGTATGTGGTGAGAGCTCCTTGCCTGATTTGAATGGGGGACTCGGGTAGATGAGCGATTAACCTTTTCACTTTCAACATAGGCTGAATCATATTGAGAATTTCTTTCTCCATTAATACTGGCTGGAGAATTTCTTTCTCCATTAATACTGACATATGGTCATCTGAATGTTAGTACTTCTGGAGGGACGTTGGGGCCTCCTTCAGGGAACGTGAGGTAAATACTCCTGTCAGGCAATAACAAATTTAGATGGTACCTGTATATATCTATATATTCCATTTTTGTAATATTCTTGTTTGGGAATTAAGATGCATTGCCAACTTTCCTTTAAAAAAATAAAAGTAATTCATAAAAAGAGCAATGCGTTCATTCCCTCTTGTAATGGTGGTGTATTATTTTGTGAGAACATATAATATATGGAATATTACCAACAAGCCACAACTTTGACAATAGGAATTTTTTTAATCTTTCTGCAAAGTCAGACACCCTAATTTTTCAAATCATTATTATGAAATCAACAATAGCTTGGAGTTCTTCCAGGCTGATGGAATTGAGAGTCTATGGTCTTGTCTACATACAAGTTGTACTGCTTCAAATATACTGGTATAATTAAGGTGGTACAACTTTCCTAATGTGGGTGCAATTATGTTGGTATAAAAATGCTAACACTGGTGTAGCTTATACTCATATGGGAAAAGGAATAAACTATCCTGATATAAAGGTGTCTTATACTGGCATAACTGCTTCCATATGAAAAATTGTACCACTATTTTTGGTCAAACAAAAAACCCCACACCTATCTCTGACATATTTACACCAATACAAATACTTACACTGAGATCCTCTATAAAAAAGTTAGCTATTTCTTGTGCTCTTCTGCTTTTTTCCTAGTATTTGTACTTGATGGTAATTATCCCTGGCCTGAAGCCTTTAGTAAACTCTATTACTATATATAAATAAGAATCTTTCAGTTGTGTCTAATCTAACCTCTCACCCTGCTTAAGTACCGCACTTACACATCACTAGGTCTTCCTTTCTGGCTGCCTCACTTTGATATCTTCCTAATCTATCTTCCCTTTCTAGGTAATATATTTGGGTAGACTACTAGAATGTGACATGGGACACCACTCACTCACCCAGAAGACTGTTGGGTACCTAGTTACTAAAAAGTAGGATTGATCCTGGAGCAGGTGTAGAGTGTATGGTGCTAATAACTGCTGTCACATCTGGGTTTGGCTGAAAAGGCTGATTGTTGTTATAAAAAATAGCTTTTGACTTTCAAGACTGCTTTTTCTTCTGAAAATGAACACAAATTTCTGGTGAGAAAGTTTTGCACCAAAGCAAAATACGAAAAAGGCCCCATGTTAACTGCCTTTATACTGAGTGAGAGATTCTGCACCTCATTTCTAGTATACATGGCACCCGATAGTTTTAAAGTTAGCAATGCTGGTTTGCATCTCTTCCGTTCAATGATATAAATAATTTGCCATTGCAGAGCTGCTGTGAAGAGATCCAAATGCATTATTTCTTGTAGTGTTTACAAGGTCATACTTCTCCTCAAAGCAGAACTGAATGAATTGATGTCCTTTCTTCAGTGATCTTTCCCAGTCTACATACCCTCAAAACATTCTAAACAACTTTTCCTCTGCATTTAGCTCTGAAATTCTCTGTGTTATGCAGCACATTGTGTTTTGGCACTTATAAATGGGTTTTCACAGTCAGCTGCAGACCTCTTCAATTTCATCATCCTTGGCTTCTGTTGGTGCAAGGCTTAAATGAGGACTCCTTTGAAAGAAACCTGGCGTTGATTAGTCTGGATCGCAACAGGAATGAAAACTCAGGCTAATTCAGAATAAATGCTGTTCCTTTCTCAACTTACTTTTTCTTTCTCATTTACACATCACGAAGTCTGTTACAGGAGTGTTGAAAGAAAAGGAGTACTTGTGGCACCTTAGAGACTAACAAATTTATTAGAGCATAAGCTTTCGTGAGCTACAGCTCACTTCATCGGATGCATTTGGTAGAAAAAACAGAGGAGAGATTTATATACACACACACAGAGAACATGAAACAATGGGTTTATCATACACACTGTAAGGAGAGTGATCACTTAAGATAAGCCATCACCCACAGCGGGGGGGGGGGGGAAGGAGGAAAAACTTCCATGGTGACAAGCAGGTAGGCTAATTCCAGCAGTTAACAAGAATATCAGAGGAACAGTGGGGGGTGGGGTGGGGGGGAGAAATACCATGGGGAAATAGTTTTACTTTGTGTAATGACTCATCCATTCCCAGTCTCTATTCAAGCCTAAGTTAATTGTATCCAGTTTGCAAATTAATTCCAATTCAGCAGTCTCTCGTTGGAGTCTGTTTTTGAAGCTTTTTTGTTGAAGTATAGCCACTCTTAGGTCTGTGATCGAGTGACCAGAGAGATTGAAGTGTTCTCCAACTGGTTTTTGAATGTTATAATTCTTGACGTCTGATTTGTGTCCATTCATTCTTTTACGTAGAGACTGTCCAGTTTGGCCAATGTACATGGCAGAGGGGCATTGCTGGCACATGATGGCATATATCACATTGGTAGATGCGCAGGTGAACGAGCCTCTGATAGTGTGGCTGATGTGATTAGGCCCTATGATGGTATCCCCTGAATATATATGTGGACAGAGTTGGCAACGGGCTTTGTTGCAAGGATAGGTTCCTGGGTTAGTGGTTCTGTTGTGTGGTGTGTGGTTGCTGGTAATTATTTGCTTCAGATTGGGGGGCACAAAGTCACAAAGATACTGTCACGGCTAACCTGGTGGCAGAACTTTGTGACTTTGTCCTGACCCATAACTATTTCACATTTGGTGACAATGTATACCTTCAAATCAGCGGCACTGCGATGGGTACCCGCATGGCCCCACAGTATGCCAACATTTTTATGGCTGACTTAGAACAACGCTTCCTCAGCTCTCGTCCCCTAATGCCCCTACTCTACTTGCGCTACATTGATGACATCTTCATCATCTGGACCCATGGAAAAGAAGCTCTTGAGGAATTCCACCATGATTTCAACAATTTCCATCCCACCATCAACCTCAGCCTGGACCAGTCCACACAAGAGATCCACTTCCTGGACACTACGGTGCTAATAAGCGATGGTCACATAAACACCACCCTATATCGGAAACCTACTGACCGCTATTCCTACCTACATGCCTCTAGCTTTCATCCAGATCATACCACTCGATCCATTGTCTACAGTCAAGCGCTACGATATAACCGCATTTGCTCCAACCCCTCAGACAGAGACAAACACCTACAAGATCTCTATCATGCATTCCTACAACTACAATACCCACCTGCTGAAGTGAAGAAACAGATTGACAGAGCCAGAAGAGTACCCAGAAGTCACCTACTACAGGACAGGCCCAACAAAGAAAACAACAGAACGCCACTAGCCATCACCTTCAGCCCCCAACTAAAACCTCTCCAACGCATCATCAAGGATCTACAACCTATCCTGAAGGACGAGCCATCGCTCTCTCAGATCTTGGGAGACAGACCAGTCCTTGCTTACAGACAGCCCCCCAATCTGAAGCAAATACTTACCAGCAACCACACACCACACAACAGAACCACTAACCCAGGAACCTATCCTTGCAACAAAGCCCGTTGCCAACTCTGTCCACATATCTATTCAGGGGATACCATCATAGGGCCTAATCACATCAGCCACATTATCAGAGGCTCGTTCACCTGCGCATCTACCAATGTGATATATGCCATCATGTGCCAGCAATGCCCCTCTGCCATGTACATTGGCCAAACTGGACAGTCTCTACATAAAAGAATGAATGGACACAAATCAGACGTCAAGAATTATAACATTCAAAAACCAGTTGGAGAACACTTCAATCTCTCTGGTCACTCGATCACAGACCTAAGAGTGGCTATACTTCAACAAAAAAGCTTCAAAAACAGACTCCAACGAGAGACTGCTGAATTGGAATTAATTTGCAAACTGGATACAATTAACTTAGGCTTGAATAGAGACTGGGAATGGATGAGTCATTACACAAAGTAAAACTATTTCCCCATGGTATTTCTCCCCCCCACCCCACCCCCCACTGTTCCTCTGATATTCTTGTTAACTGCTGGAATTAGCCTACCTGCTTGTCACCATGGAAGTTTTTCCTCCTTCCCCCCCCCCCGCTGTGGGTGATGGCTTATCTTAAGTGATCACTCTCCTTACAGTGTGTATGATAAACCCATTGTTTCATGTTCTCTGTGTGTGTGTATATAAATCTCTCCTCTGTTTTTTCCACCAAATGCATCCGATGAAGTGAGCTGTAGCTCACGAAAGCTTATGCTCTAATAAATTTGTTAGTCTCTAAGGTGCCACAAGTACTCCTTTTCTTTTTGCGAATACAGACTAACCCGGCTGCTACTCTGAGAGGAGTGTTGAAGGGGCCCTGGACAGTCAATCAATGCTCAGAAATGCCTGTTATGTCAATCTTCGTCTCATGAAAATCCTGAATTATGTTTCAGGGTGCGGTTCCTTTTGATCCAGAATTTGGATGTTCCAGCTGGCAATTTGTAGTTGTTTTTGTAACCTGAAACTGCCCTTGTCAATGCTGATGTTATTAGGACGGAGATGTCTTTTAAGGTTTTAGTTCAATTTCATTATTGAAGTGTCAGTGTATTCAAGGGTTTTGTCAATCTTTTCTTGGTTGTATAGTGACAGACTTAAGACCTGAGAGGCTTATCTCTTAATGGCTGCAAGTCTTCTAAAATTATTGTGGCTGTTGGCTTGCTGGACCAGAAAGCCATATCTTTTGTAGAATAGTTTTCACCTTTGAATTAATGGATGTGCTAATACAAGCAGAGCTTTTCTACTGTGGAAGTGGTAAAAAAAAAAAAAAGTACTGTAATATTTAAAGCCACAGCCTATTTGCGGGTATTGTGCAAAAGGGATGTGCAGCAATAAGAATTCATGGTGGCCTTCTGGGTAACTCCGTGAGAATGCCTTTAGGAACTATGCAGCAACACACACCAGCTGGATGGGTTCTGCTAGACTTCTACAGGTGCAGTAGTTGTCCCCAATGAACTGATACAGAGGGGTTTGGGAGCTCTGACCACAAACACTCCTGCTCTCTTTGGGAGTGTAAGAGGGTAGCTGACTTATTAAATGAAATTGGGTCTGGTTCTTTTTCAAGGCCAGGGGTGCTCTAGTATGGTGTAATTAGGACAGAGGAACTGCCATTGGGAGCTAGTAATGGGAGAGAGCCAAAGGATAGAAAGTTCAGAGTCCTGAGTGTCTAGCTCCTAGAGCAGAGGCAGCTGAGAAGAAGAGCAGAGCTGGCTGGGAACTTCAGGGAGGGAATGCCTCAGCACTTGCAATCATCACTCAGCAAGATACATCTTAATTTAAGCAGTGTTTACACTGAGGTTTTTCTCAGTCTCTCACTGTTATACGCCATAGCTGGAGCTACACTGGTAGTAGAAATGGTGAAAGCACTACAGTAAATAACTGCCAGACCTGTTCTGAGAGAGATTAGATTAGACAGTGGCATGAACGCTGGCAGATGCTTTACAGTACATTTTTGCTACCATAGGTGTAGCTTCATCAGGCAACTGTAGGAGTTTTTAAGAAAAAGCTCACTGCAGACAGTCTGGGTCTTGCAAATGCTGATTCATCTAACTAGTCCTGCAAGTAATCCCATTGAATTCATTATGCTATGTGTCTTTATAAATAACCATCAAATCTTAACTGTAGTTGTTTTTAACCTGGGCGGTATTTGAACCAGTGACCTAAAGGATCTATAGCCTATTACCACTTCCTTCAGGCAGCCAGTTGCCCTAACTGAAGGAATTTGCAAGATGTCCGTCTTGATTACTTACTTTAATCCTGCCAAGCAGATGCTGCATGAGAGAGAGAGAGAGAGAGAGAGAGAGAACTAAGGAAGTGTTACCTGTGTAAAATTTAATATATCATCCAGGTTTCATTTTATGGAAGAAGTGTTTGTTCCAGGAGAACCATAAAGCATAGCCAAACAGATCAGTCACATCAGAATGTAGATCACAACATATATAATTTATTAGGATTATTCAACTTTGTTCTATAAATCAGAGTAATTGACAGGATGGGTAAATACAGTATAGAACTCATATTTTATTCCAGAAGAAGTATCTCTTTTTTTGTTCATGTCCCTTTAGACAGGAAATGAAATTACATCCTCCTCCCCAAGCCAATCAACACTCTATTCCCCACTGTACTGAGAATGGCTTATAAGGAAAAAAATGCAGTTAGCTGAGGAGGTAGTTAATTAAAATATGAACAGCAGAGTAAATTTAAGATTAATTAAATGGATGTTGGATGTTGTCTGAGAGTTGCCATAAGTTTGGGTTTTATTTTATTGTCATGATTTCCAGATGGAAATAAATAACTCACCCTGCCAGAGAAATGGCATATCTGTGATCTGTTTCTTTTCTTAGCCCAGACTGCGATTCCCCCGCAAACATCCTTCTTCTCAATCTGCGGCCTGATCTCACCTACCCTCTGCTCTGAGTGTAGTAGGGTGAAGATTTCTAAGGGAGCATTGGTGAAGAATAAAGGATAAATAATCTGAAGGAATTCTTCTTTATCTGAAATTTCTGGACACTGTCTGGGAGTACAAGTTAGCTAAAATAAACTATATTTACCTGGAAAGAATTTTAAAATACCTATTGAAATTTACCTAAACCAGGGTTGAAAATCTGAAGTGTTTTTAATGCAGTTTCTTTCTTCCCCATTAACAGAGAAATGTCAGCCACTAGGGAAAACACTCAAACATAGAAAAGCTGTGACTTCAAGAAACCCTCCCCCTCAGTTTATACATGGCCAGACCTTAGAATAGCAACAACAAAGCTCACTTTGATTATAGTTTTGTGCTATTCTTAAATACTGCGTTATGATACTCAGACAATGTATCTCCAACAAAACCTGGCATATTTGTTGCTGAAAGAAGAATCACAACAGAAAGAACAGCAAGGTGGGGCCGACATACAGTTAATTGTAAATTGTGACACAATTTTTATAAGGCAGAAGTGGCCAAAATTTTTTATATTGCAGATTTTGGATACAATTTTTCAAAAACATTTAAGTGAGTTAGACTCCAAATGGGATCACACCAACGTGAACTAGGCACCTTTTTAGTTTGCGCCAATTAACAGTAGGATAGGCCAGCAAGGTCTATGTGGGGCAGTTAGAGCACAACATGGTAGAGCACTTTGCAGTTCATACCCCTTGTAGAGCACTCCGCAGCACTGTGTAGACAAGCTCTAAGTCTCTTTAAAAGTCAATGGGACTTAGGATCCTAAGTTACTTAGGCACTATTGAAAACTTTATCTTTCATCTTAATAGTGAGACTGTCTCTTGGAACATTCTTGATTGCTCAGACCAACTTGTCTCTTACTGATGACCAAATAACATTCGTGTGGCAACTAAAGTAATTACATGGAAAAGTAATAGAAAGTATTTAATCTTGCTTTTAGCTGGCTTTTTATGTTACTTAGCCTTTTGAAACAAGCAGGAGAGTTGGAATCATGTGACCAGCAAGCTCTCTCTGGAGAATAGTTTAAGAATCACAGCTATATGGAAAATAATAATCATATATATCCTATCCTCCCCCTCTCCCCCCCACACTATATTCTTGAATACTTTAAAAAAAAACCTCACCATCCAATGCCCTGTCTTTAGGGATTACGTCACAAAGCAATGGTGAGGATAAACTGCATTTCATGTGTAATCTCATGACTCCAGGAGCTGCAGCTTTAAGAAACACACCAAATATCAGGAGATGCAGATAGAATCATGATTTGGCAACCTGGCAGCACAAGCACTATTAGCTGCTTTCCTCCTGCAGGCTCCCGTCCCTATTCTGTCCACCCATTCTGTTTCCCCATTTGCTCTTTCTCCCTTCAGCAGCTCCTGCTCCTCCCTTACTTCCTGTCCCCCTGTAGTTCTTGTCTCCCTTATCCTCCCCAGTACCTTGTCCCCATCTCCCCACCCTTCAGTAGGTCCTGCCTTGTTTCCATGGTTCCTGTCACTTCACACATCCCCAGAAGCCCCTCACCTTTCCTGCCTGTGGAGCACTCATGTCATGTCACCAATGCTACCTGTTTCCCTTTCTGTTGCTCCTTGTGTTTGAGAAACTGCAAGGCAATTTGAAAGCAGCCAAAGGGGAAGGCAGAGAGGTCTTCAACATGCACCTGCATGCTTCATCAGGCACCACAGCAGCCCCTGTAGTGGCAGCAGTCCAAGCCCTCCTGCTTTCTAGAGCCCAAGTGAATGTGTAACATTCATTCTGGGATGCAGGAATGCGTGAAGGTCTGCCTACATACATTAGTGTCACATGAGATCTGTGACACTTGACTGTCTTCAGTTCCAGGATCAGGGTTTAATTAAGACAAGATGCAACAGGTGCCTGACTCCCATTGACTTCAATAGGCTTTGGATCAGGCCCCAAGTAAGTTAGAAACAACTAGGGCTATGTGTACACTAGAAACTTACAGCAGCACGCTATCAGCGTAATTAAACCATCTCAAACGAGCAGCGGTAGCTATGTGGGCGGGAGACCATCATCATGACATAGGCTTAAAAATAATAAATTTTGGATTCTTTTAATCCGCCTTCTTTTTTGAGCCTTAAGGTTTGTTTTCAAGCATTTCTCTACAACTAGGGCCTAGAAACTTACTTTTCTTTTAATGAAAGCTGAGATTCTCACATAATCAAATGAATCCAGGATCTGGAGCTTTAAGAAAAACATTAAATATCATGAGACTTGTGATAACATAGTAAGAGTTGGCAACACTGTGTTAGTGGCCATAAATATATCAGAATTACAAACATAACAAATTTAAACTTATTAGTGATTCTAGCAGTATATGTAGATTACATATTTATTAATAGTTCGTACTTAATGTTAGACAATTGATGTTGAATGTCCTCTGACTCCCTCATGCTAATTTTGTTTGATCCTTAAAGAAGACAAGATCTTGGTAATCTCAAAGTGAATCCCACAGCTGATAAATGACAAGGGGAAATCTTGCAATGCCCTTTGTCTTTATCTTTCACTAAATGTGTGTTTGAAGATAGAACTGTTTAATGTGCAGCTATTGGAATTTCAGGTAATGAGACACATGCAAAACTGTGCACTAGGAGAATAAGACTGGGCTCTACAGGAAGTCGGAGTGGTTCTGTAGTGGGAATTGCTGTTTTCTTATTATCCTCTATTTAAGAACAGCTTTATACTTCCAACCTTGCATAATGACAGGTTTCAGAGTAGCAGCCGTGTTAGTCTGTATTCGCAAAAAGAAAAGGAGTACCCGTGGCACCTTAGAGACTAACAAATTTATTAGAGCATAAGCTTTCGTGAGCTACAGCTCACTTCATCGGATGCATTTGGTGGAAAAAGCAGAGGAGAGATTTATATACACACATCTCTGTGTGTGTGTGTGTGTGTGTGTGTGTATAAATCTCTCCTCTGCTTTTTCCACCAAATGCATCCGATGAAGTGAGCTGTAGCTCACGAAAGCTTATGCTCTAATAAATTTGTTAGTCTCTAAGGTGCCACGGGTACTCCTTTTCTTTTTACTTCCAACCTAATTTCCTTCACAAATCAATGATACAAGATATTAACCTAATTAAAGTGTACAGGCAATGTTAGGACTGATTTTTAGGTAGAGCTGGTTGAAAAAGTTTTTGACCAAAAATTTTACATTAGAAAATGCAGTTTACTGAAATGAAAACATTTTGCAGACACATGTTGAAATAGGAAATTATAATAAGGTAAAAATGTTTCATTTTGACTCATTTCATTTCAACATTTATTATTACCATAATTTATTATTATCATATGTTACATTATTTTATATTGCTTCAACATTTTTGAAATGAAGTGATTCAATGCTACTGAAACTAAATATTTCAATAGCTCTATAATCAGAATTTGTCTGGAATTTTCATTCTGCAATAAATATTAAAATTTCAGTTTTTCTTTCTGATTTGGAATGAAAATACATTTTGACAAGTGACAATTTTCCATGGAACAGAAATTCTGTTTTCCAACCAGCTGTAATTTTATGGAGAGCAAACTTAAATTGTGAAATGTCAGACAATGGAAGTGTTGTCTGCCAGCTAGAGACTAGAGGGTCTAGAATGAGTGGGTTTATCCAAGTAACATGCCTCCCAGTTCATAGCTGGACATGCTGTCCCACCAACACAGTGAGAATTAAATCCAAATCCTGGTGGTCCAGAGGGGTGACTGGTCTTCAATAAAAGCCAAGAAGATTCTTCCCATTGATTAGCTTCTTCTAATTTATGCTATGTTTTTTTTCTCAGCGGGGACTCATTCTTCATACATCATAGTAATATTCTGCTGATTTTATTATTCAGTAATCTCATGATTTAAAGCTCATTGCTGGCTAAAAGGAATGCAATTTTTTTAAAGTTATTGAAGTAAGGTTTTTCAAATCATGATTATGAATGCTAAGAAGGCATTTACCCTTTTGTCGCATATGTTAGGTGTAGTTGGTTGTTTCTAAAACATAATCAGGTATTGCTTGGGTCAAATGGAAATACCTGAATGGGTATATATTTACTGGTTGTATATCATTGAATTAGCAATGTAGGCTTTCAACTTTGCCATCAATTTAACTCCATCTTTCTTGAAAAACGTGTCAATAACCTCTTTACTTTAAGCAAGTTCTTAATTTTAGCTAATGGACAGTTGTATGTACTGACTGTGACCTGCTCTGGTTTTGCTTTATCTTTTATAGGAGCCAAGATCAGGATAATCTCAAAAAAAATCCCACAACTCACACAAATGACAAGGGGTAAGACTCGGAAGCATCTCGGTTTCTATTTTTCTGATGCAGTGGTAGTGTATAACTATTGGAGTTTGAAAAAAGACTAATATTAAAATCCATAAAGTCCTTAAAGGACTAAAAAGTAGCACCAGTTGTTCAGAAGTACAGGATGGCATGAGAATGAAAAAAATAGCAATGATGAAATAACACTTATGTACTATTAACTAATCAGTCAGCACCCAGGCTGGAACTAGGGATGCTGAGGGTTCTGCCATACCCCCTGGCTTGAAGTGGTTTCCATTATATATAGGGTTTACGGTTTGGTTCAATGGCTGTCAGCACCCTCACTATACAAATTGTTCCAGCACCCCAGCCCAGGAGGGTGTGTGTGTGTGTGTGTGTGTGTGTGTGTGAATCATTGGCAATCTCCATGCATGTTTATAGCTACCTCAGAGTTCATCAGTGTCCAGTAGAACTTCCTATGGAACTTTAGATATATTTTGTAGGGGATTAAACAAAATTGTGAAGAATTTAGAATAGCTGTGTTTGCTAGAGACAGAGCAGAGTTAAGCAGTTAATAAATTGCCCCACATTCTAAAGGGACTGACTTGTGTGTTGCACCTCAGTGTCAATAGAGAGAGATTAAGACCAAGGTCCTTGTTGTCCATACACCATTTTATGGAATGAGCTAACAGGAAGCTGCCATGCTACTTTGCTAGTAGGAGCTACACAATGATCTCCACACTTAGGATCCAAATTCTGCCTACACTTACAAGGATGATGCTATGTTACAGTGATGCCCTAAATTTATAGCTATGATGTAACCCCATTATTTTACTTCCCTTCCCCCGCAGTCTGGGCATAGTTATAACTCCCTGAGCATCAGTGCTACCATATCCAGTCCAAATTTTAATTTAAAGGGAAATGTAGCTTTCACATTGAGCAGGAGTCTGAGAGACACTGAGGCCTGGAACTACAAAGGTACTTAAGGGTTTAAATTCCAGTTTTAAGCTCCACAGAACTCCTGCTGAACCCTGTAGATGCCTAAACTTGCTCAGTGCCTAAATTTTCAGGGTAGAAGTTTTCTGCCTTTCGGCATGCAAACTGCCACTTCCCTCTAAGTACTCGGATACCATCTCCCACCTAAGCCTCAGAGCAATCCACGAATTGGAGAAAGATAGGCATCCTCCACCTAATTTGTGTGCAGGGCCCAATCTGGTAGGTGTGCTCAGAGGCTGCCTACTGGATCAAGTCCCATTCAAAATCTAGAAGGAGATGGAGATCATGGTGCCCACCTTATAATGTTTAGCTTAGTGGTTAGAGCACTCACCTGGGATGTGGGAGGCCCCAGTGTAATTCCCCCTCTCCTCCCCAGCAGAGGGAGACACAGGATTTGAACAGGGATCTCCCACCTCTCAGGTGAGTGCTCTAACCACTGAGAGGTGGGATATTCTGATGTGGGGTTCCCTCAGTCTCTCCAGTTGAAGCTGTTCTTCTGTGGGTAAAAAGTCATTGGAGCAGGAGGACTGGACACTAGGTCTCCTGTCTCCCAGGTGGGTGCCCTAACTACTACTGGACATTCTGTCTCTGGCCCAGTAACTAATTATTTGTTCACAGTGAATATCCACAGCATCACAATACCTAAGTCCCTTTGTGGATCTGGGCCTGCATGTCACTGACACAACTGGAAGTTGAGGTGCTCAGTGACTCTTAGGAAGCATCCATCATTTTGCAGGATTAAGCTACTATGAGTAGACTCAGTTAACTATGTTCCCCTTTGCAGGCTGAACTGTGTGAGAGACCTCCACATCAAAATGAAATCCATACTAGCACCTTCTTGGTCCACAAAGAACAACTTTAACAAACAAGCTAAAAAAGAAGTTTGTAGTCAGAGCTAACTGGCTAGTTGGAGTGAAGTTAACTTTATGGTTTTACTCCCCACCTGCAGCCCTAGAAAGGATCTATCCTTTTGTTGTACTGGTTACACATTGTTCCATTTTTTTATATCAGTAGAGAAAGAGAGAGAGTTATTTAAAGTCAAAATAAAGTTCTGTATTAAAATTCAGCTACTTATTTAATCTTACTTGTAAAAGTGAAAGTGTTTCTCTATATTTAAACTAATTGTGTTGATTTGTAATACAGTCATGTATTATAGTTTAATTCTTCATATTAATTTAAGGACGGTGGTATTAAAATACTTCACAACATAAGATGATTAGCACAGCTTTAAATCTACCATAATTTATTGGTATAATAATTTAATAGAATAAGTGGAAAGAATCGATGTTTTAATTCTATTTTTGTTAGTTTTTAAATGCTTAAATTTTTAGTCCAAGGATGGAAATTTTAAATAAAGCCTCATTCATCATATATGACAGTAGATCACTTCTGTCATTCCAAAAAACACACTAACTGGACAAATGTATATTTATTCAGAAGTTCCTTAGCAGAATGCAAGCTTCTTTAGTTTTAGTGTTCACAATATTTCTTATCTTTGTGAACTAATGCTAGAAACAGAAATCTATGCCCTAGAAGACTGTGAATTAGTGTCAGAATTCTTCAGAAACTTCATTTCTTTTTTCACTGGCACATATAATGTAGAGTAGGAATCTAAATCATTTGATAGTTTTCATATATTTAGATCCACAAAAGGGAACACTTCTGTGGGAAGCATTCAAATTTTTCCTCTTGCAAATGGAAAATTAAGCATATTTTTATGACTATCAATAACAATTTGGCATAACTTTTTGTGAACTAATAACAAACTTATTCAGTATGCATTACTTCCTGGGGAATGTGCATGTTTTTCTTCATTTTTTAAACAGAAATCCTACTTATGTCCAATTTTATAATCAAGCAGAATATTTTAACATCACTCTATTTTTGTTGTTTCACAGAGGAAAAGACCTGGATGATCTCACTGTTGTAAATACTGCTGCACAGAAAAATAAGAGGCAAGGCCTGTAGTGAGGTTTCTCGCATATTGTAAAAGGGTTTGTAGTTGGGTAGCTGCTTAAGTGTGAGTATTGTTACTGAGGGTTTATTTCAGTAAATGTGGTTACAGTGATCAAAACTAACAACAATTAATTTACTTGGTCTAGGTTATTAAAGTAAAACCCATGTTAATTTCTTTTTAACTTCCAAATAAATACAAGATAGTAAACGGAAATAATTCAATATAGATATTACAGAGGATTTTATTTTCTATTATTGACACTCAAAATGCTCAGCATACATCTGCTTTAATAAATAGTAAAGATGGGGGACTCTCTCCTGGAAAGTAGTGTTTGTCAGGCAACCAGGACAATGGTGCAGGGTAGTCAGCAATCTCTTACTTGTGGAAAAATTCTATGCTTTTTCCTTTTTAAAATGCAAGTCCATCCTTATAGCTGATTTATAGTTGAATTGAAAATTTTGACTAACACTAAGGTATATTTCATTTTCACAGAGGCCACGATCTTGACGATCGCATTGAAGTAAAGGCTCCTGAGGAGCAAAATAAAAATTGGTGAGACTTAATTCATAGCGCGGTCTTACAGTCATTGAAAATTAAAATGGTTTGCAGTAGTGGGGCATTTTCCTGTGCAGTAATGTTCATGAGAATGTTCCTTACCATTGTAAGCATGTCAAAGTTTCAGATCTTTAGAAAGACATATGAATTTATTTATAAATTTGCCTAATATAATTAATATATAGCTGTATTGATTTATTTTTTTAAAAAGCCAGAACACATTACTCCTTTAGTACATGCAAATGTCTTGGTGTCACAAAGCAGTACTTGTAGGTGTATTAAGGTGTTTGATAGTTTAAAGCATACATCAGTGCTTCTAGGGTTCCTGGTCATTTGAGCTGTTGAAGTCTTGATTCATGTAAAAGTGGCAAAGAGTCCTGTGGCACCTTATAGACTAACAGACATATTGGAGCATAAACTTTTGTGGGTGTGCATCCAACGAAGTGGGTATTCACCCATGAAAGCTTATGCTCCAATACGTCTGTTAGTCTATAAGGTGCCACAGGACTCTTTGCCGCTTTTACATGAATCAAGACTAACACGGCTACCCCTCTGGTGCTTTATTCATTTAATGTAACTAAATTTAGCAAAAAGTCAGTCTTTCAGGGAAAACATTCATGGTATTTTGTCTTCATTTAGAGAGAATCCTTCATTAAACATTATATCTAAATGGAAACCCCTCCCACCCCCACTCTAAATATTGAAGAAGAATAAGTCATTTCAGTAAATTAATAATTTTAATCCTTTTCTTAAAATAGAGGTGTTCACATCACAAAAGTCCCTATCAAGATACTACCCTGGCTAGCAGTCTCATCAGAGAGGCAAAGACTGAAAGTATATAGAGAATCAACTTCTCTCTCAGCTCTTAAAGTAGTTCTGCCACATCAAGTTTGAGGCACAATGGAGGGTACTGCTTCATGCTACATGCTGTGCATGTAAAACACTGAAATGGAGGAAGATTCATTTAGTGGAGAATCCAGACCTTGGCAATCTCACTGCAACAAGTCAAACAGCAGGCAAAATAACCAGCCTTCAGGCTCCTGGTTATTACTTTCTCTCTGAATGTAACTTTTGGCAGAGTTGTAGCTTTTGACACATGGTTATAGTGGCCTTTTGTTTGAGCTTCACTGTTAAAAAAAATCACGAATATTGTTAATATTTCCTATTTAAATCACTGCATTAGGTTGATGAGGTTAAGTTTATGCTCTGTAGAATGTCCTGTTTACAGCCATGAAAACTCTAGGAAACTGGGATATGTATACAGGAATCCTGGTGCTGCTTGGTGTGTCTATCTAGCAGTTATCTAGTCATTTCTAATGCACCCATCACCGTATTACACCAAAACATGTTCTTTTGACTCTGTTTTCCATGTGGCTTGTTCTTGAACTGAAATAAAACTCTAGTTTTAAAAAAAATTAACCCCAATATTGATTCCTTATTTTTTTTTGTTAAAAATCTGTGTATCTGTTCTGTGCTGGTATTTTTAAAGTCCCCATTTAAAATGTAATATGTATCCAAAAATCCATTGCCAACATTGCAGAAATACAGATAACATATAAAAATTCCAAATCAAAACAGCAATTTGACAGTAGAAATGAAAACTATCAATGGGAACCTTACAGAGTTTGGCATTCAATTAATAAGAAAAACATTTAAAAGTTTGGACATGTATCCAAGTCTACAGAGGTCCCCAACTAGACCCATAGCCTTGTATCCCCACACAATCCCCTTGCCACAACAGGTCTTGTGATAAACCTTCCTTTCCAACATCTCCATACCAAACTAGCTGCTGTTGTCATCTTGGCATGAGGTTCTGTGGCCTTTTGGTGTCTTTAGTGGCCTCATTTTCAGATTCTGTGTGTGTTTTTGTGCACCCTGTCTGGTGGAAGCACAGCCTCTTTATCCCCCCACCCTTCCCAACTCTCTCCCTCTTCCCCTGTTATCCTCATTCACAAACCCACAAGGGATTCTTCTTGCCCCATCCTTGTTGACCGCATACCTGCAGATGTCTTGTTTTAGTGTGGGTAGTGGTCTTTATAGCTTTCACCCTCCTGATGTCTTCAGGGCAAGAGGGCTAGGTGGTAGCTCCTTATTAGCTTCTTCAAGGATTAGGGAGCATTCAGTGAGCCACCTGAAATGGCTGATAAGGACTCCCTGAAGTTATCAAGGAGGAGTAGTTGGTAAAAGCCACCAAGCTCCTTCCTCAGGTAAGTGACATCACTGGGCATTGGACAGGTGGCAAGAGGGGATGTGCCAGGGAGTGGGCTTGGACAAAAGGATGGAGGTGTGTGTTGACCAAACTAGAGCCAGTACTAGCTCCAGACAAAAAATAGACCCAAACCACTAAGATCAGTTTGGATCTGGGTCGTTTTCAGCTGAATAACTCTTTCCAAAGTTTAGGAGTTGTGGGGGTGAATAAAATGGTTCTTGTTTTGACCATCCTTTATTTGGAGGTCTTGGTCCAGTTGCCAATTGATAAACGTCCACATCACAAAACCACCACCACAAGGCACTAATTGGCAACCTTGTCACCACTCTCATTAGAGTTGCCAGGGACTGTTTGGGGATGGACACTGAACAACTGGCTCACAACCTAGAGATGGTCCCTCCAGATCACCATAGAAGCTATATGAGAAAACTTGCATGGTTGCTGCCCCCACAGCTTGATATGTTTGGGGGTATGCAGAAGGATTTAATCTGCTGGGCTGCCATTCTGCCATATTTCATGACCTCTAAATTCATACCCTTTTTTAAAAAAAAGGAAAGAAAAAAGTTTCCTGTTCACTTTCTAATGTTAGTAACACAGGGCCACATTCAGGTATCACTGAAAGTGGTCTGACTGTGCATGATTTAAAAATATACTTTGTGTCACAAATCTTTGTCTTGTCATTGTTTTTTTTTTTTAGGACAACTGAGCAACCCTCTGATTCTGCTAATGCTCCAAATAACCGATCTGACACAAACTACTTTTATGACAACAGAGGATCCAGGTGCTGTAGTCAATGAGTTACAAAGTTTAAATAAATAAATAATGCCTCAAGTACTCTTCCTTACACAAAATCCAGGTAAACAGGCTTTATGTGCAGAAGTTCCATAGAGACTGGAATCCTCCCACCAACCTGTGGAGTGGCAAGGAAAACAAAGGACATATTTACTGGTTGTGCCCTTACACTCTCTGCCCCACCCAGAAACCTCCTTCCATGCTGCTATGGACAGTACCTCCAGGTCACACTGCTCCAAGGCACCTGGTGGGCAGAGACACCTTGTGTCATCTCTCACCTTTCTCAGCAGAACTGTACTGAGTTTTCTGCCTTATAGGCCATGCACAGACTGAAGCAAAATAGATTTTTTAAAAGATGCTTCCCTTTCAGTGCTGGAGTCTCTTCCTTTAGCTAGAATCTGTAACTACAGACACATATATTGTAAATCTCAGTGAAAATTGACCAAATTTACATGTTGGACGCCTGGAGAAAGTACCAACTTGCCACTTATTGAAGGGGAGCAGGAAAGCAGGTGAAAATAAGAAATAACATGTTTTTCTGCACAAAGTCATAACAGGATTATCAAATAATTAAAAACCTTTTGACAACAAATAAACAGTATATCATTCTGCCTGAATGAAAGAACACTCTGGATGAGGAAATGAAAGGCTCAGTGACATTTCTGTTTAAACATGAAAATGAGTATAGTCACTCTTCAAGAGCAAACAGCACAACCATATTACTAACACAGGGCTAGACTGTGCCTTTAAGCATAGTCCTGTGTAAGTGGCAGTCCATAACTTCACATCCCTAGGAGGAGTAAAGGGAAGGAACTGTGACTTTGAACCATAATTCCTTCACTCCTCCTCACTTGCTTCTTGTCAGGGAGGAGCGTGGAAGAATTCTGCTACTGACCTTTATCCATAGCAATGCAAGATGCCATTCAGCCCTGAGGAATGGGATGTGCATTGTGTCAGCTGGAGCCAAGGCTCCACCCATCCCTGCCCTCTCCACCCACTCCCTGCCTCTTGCTTAGAGGGAAAAGAAGAACCAGCTGTACAGTCCCTGCTCTTCTTCCTACATCTGCAACAGGATGCTGAGGGTTCTTGCTTACTCTTACACTTGTGCATTGCCACATAGGACTGGGTGACAATTTGGCCAAGAGTGAAAGGAAACATAACTTCAGGACTCAGAATAAATATTCAACACACACATTTATCTACATTTTGCAGCTGGCATACAATTTCTCAATTGTTATGGCTTTTGTAACATTGTGACTAGCTTTGAGTAGTGTAATGAAAATAAAACCATAATAGCAGGCAAGGAGTGAGCTGCAGCATGTAGTGTTCCCTTTAAACTTGACAGAATATGTATTAAAGGGAAAGTGGCAGGATTGAAATTAAAAACAATTCTTCAGAATATGAAATTTCCAGGGAAAGGAGGATTGGCTTTCATCCCAATGTTAATTATTTTTGTACATCTCTATTATATGTAGTGAATATTTTCCTGCTATCATATGAAAAAACTCAGTTGCTGACTGAGGCCCCGGGCGCCCCGGAACTTTGTGAGGGTGAGATTGGAGCCTAAAATAACCAGTGAAATTCAGGTTTAGGAATTATCCTTGTTATTATTTACAGCCTCTCATAATTGTTTTGTATATAGTATAATTAATCTTTTTTAAAAGATGTAGTTATACATGTGTTTGTGTATTTCAGTAATAATACTTCAACCAGTTACTCAAGTCCAAAGGACAAAGTTGTGTACACAAGAACATATGAGGAGACTAGGTATGGGAAAGATACGTCCAGGTATTTTTCTCTATAGTTTTTATTTATGCAATAGTTTTGAAAATATCAATTTAAGCACGAACAATGTTATTTTCAGGTATAGTACACCTAATATGAAAATTATGTTGAGTGCTGGATGCATAGTACATATAATGCCATCTCCATCCCTGATTTAGTTTTAAAGTTTGAACTATCATAACATCCCAATATCAGATAGGGCATCTTAATGTAAGGTAGTTGGAGAGCAGATTGGAGAGAAATAACTGGAACAGCAAAGAGAAGTTCAGAGAGGCCAGGTACAACTGAAAAATACAGATATAAAAATGCAGAGATGAACAGGAGACTCTGACTTATATGGATGTTTACACATGCATAGCAACCTCTCTGACTTGGCCACTTGTGATTAAAGTAAAGACCATGGCAAGCTAAATTCAGACCTGGTTTGTGGTGGCTTGGTGTAAAGCAGGGTACAGGTTTCTTAGCAGAGGGACGCTCACTGGAGAGAGGCTGCAATGATGCAATGCTACCACAGCCTCCCCTCAAAAGCAACACAACCTGAAAAGTAGGTAGCACTAGATGAGTGAAGTGTTATGGTCATGCAGACTGTGGGATGCAGTTCATTGTATCCCTTTGGGGCAGCCTCTGCCACCTGGGCTACTGTGGAGTTTTCTAGTGAAAATTAGAGATGTCCTGCCATGGTGGAACTCCCATGAGAGTCTGGAAGTCTGTGGCACAGCTAGGCATGGAACCAGGTTTTCCTGAGTCCCAATCAGTGCCTTAATCGCAAAACCACCCTTACATTCTCTGAAAGAAGGCATCTAAGACAAGTAATCATGACTGTAAAGTTACTTTTTAACTGAATTATAAAATGGTGATACAAACTATGTAATTATTACTTTATGGTAATACCAATGTAGTCCGAAGGAAACAGGGTTATTAAATAAGTTCAGAAAAGTTCAAAAGCTGTGAATTTGCTTGGCAGGTTGACTTTCTTACCTGTCTCCCAACTGATGGTTATTGCTGTGTTCAATGAAATTATTCTTGACAATAAAGTAGCCAGAACAAGCTCTGTTAAAAAACTGAACATTTAGCTCCCAAATAGTTAAATTTACTACAGTATTTCCTGTTCTCAGTATAAGGAGCTTTACAATTATTGTAGTAACTAGACATACCATTCTGTAATAAACAACTTTATATTTTAATGGTGCTCACTGTACTTCTAGGGATACATCACAATTTTAACAAAAAATGATTGGCTAGTACTAAAAGGGCAGCTCTTCTAGCACTGGCAGAAAAACATGGCATTTCTCTTGCTCCTGATGTTTTTTCTAACAGATATGCTTTAGTTCAAACAGGAATTAATTCAGGGGAGTCCTCTGGCCTGGGTAATACACCAGGTCAGACTAGATGATCATAGTGTCTCTTCCGACCTTATAACTGATCAATCTATAACATTTAGATCACATGCAGTCAAAATATCATTTTTCAGATTTTGCTTGATGGGTTTGTGATTTCAGTTTGAAATGCTAAGGAATTATAAAACAGCACAGCATAAAACTTGGTATTTTGTTTTAATTTACATTAAACTGAGATTTATTTTCTCAATTGAGTGTTAAAACAAAAAAAGACAAAACTCATCTCTCAATTTATTTTTACCACGTGACCACTGGTTCGGGTATATGTTAGCATTTGTGAAGTGCACATTTTCCTTATTTCAGTAAAGCCTTGAAAAGCCAAAAGTATTGCTTGCTAACTATGAATCATTCACTACATTACAGCAAATCACCCAATGATGCATATGAAGAAAATGTCGCTGGAAAGTCTATTAAAACTGTTTACTCTACTTCTGATAGGTAAGTATCTATGAATAGTGCAGTGTGCTATCGAGGAACACTGACATTTTACAATAGCACCCATATCTACAGACAAACAAGCAGAGTGGAAACCACAACAATCATGATCAGACTGTCTACTCAGACAGGCCTGCCTTTCAATGGAACCTTGCCATTTCTATGGCCTTGTGCTTTGCATTATAAGTTACATTACATTAGGGCTTGTTTATACAAACACTCAGTTTGCGACAAGTTGAGGTGCAAATTGACCTCAAACTAGCCTGCTGCACACTAACTGTTTGTGTAGATCCTCCTGCCATGCACTAAATGTTCCCTAGTGCCCTTTGATCAACAGATCCACACAGACAGTTAGTGCATGTCAGACTAACGCGAGGTAGATTTATACCCCAGTCTGCCATGCACTAACTGTTCATATAGCCATGCCCTTAGTCTTGCCAGTGCTGACATTTACAATCTTTAATAAAACAATGGCCAGTGCTTTAGGTGATAGAGTTGGCTCTGAGCTTCTGTTTATATCTACTTTTGGCAGATGTTGGTTTTGGACAATTCTCTTTGCTATAGTGGAGACAGAGTCTGTAATGAACAAATGTTCAGACCACAGAGATGGATAAATAGGCTGATGTGGGGGTGGGAGATGGTGTGTACTTAAAAGTTTTATTTGTAACAGTAGGTATTATTTCCAAGTACAGAGGGAATACCTGCTCAAATCAGTAATACCTCACCTATCAATAAAAATAAGTTTTTAACGGTGCCCACTATTTTATATTCAGATAATATTCACATGCCCATTATTTGGGCATAATCACATTCAGAAAAACTCATAATGAAAATAGGGCTAAAATGTGAATGTTTAGGGGTGTAGGAATGGATAGCCTTATAGAACAAACAGCAGCAGTGAATGGGAATGGATACAGGAGCATAACAGTGTGTGGGTGTGAGCAAAATTAGTTCAATTTATGCAGCCAGCACAGCAGCAGCAGATGAAGATGTCTAGAGAAAAGATCGGGGACAATAAGACAAGAAAAGGTAGAGAGAACTGAGATGATGAGTTACTACAGAAAATTCTTTCCTGGGTATCTGGTTGGTGAATCTTGCCCATATGCTCAGGGTTCAGCTGATCGCCATATTTGGGGTCGGGAAGGAATTTCCCCCCAGGGCAGATTGGAAGAGGCCCTGGAGGTTTTTCGCCTTCCTCTGTAGCATGGGGCACGGGTCACTTGCTGGAGGATTCTCTGCTCCTTGAAGTCTTTAAACCACGATTTGAGGACTTTGAAAGCTCAGACATAGGTGAGAGGTTTATCGCAGCAGTGGGTGGGTGAGGTTCTGTGGCCTGCGTTGTGCAGGAGGTCAGACTAGATGATCATAATAGTCCCTTCTGACCTTAATATCTATGAATCTATGATCCAAACAGTACACATGTTAATTTGACGGCAATGAGAGCAGGAAACTGCTTCTAGCTGCTTTCTGCACCAAAACTCAGTGCAAGATTGGGCACTTGACTGAGAGTCTAAATCCAACCATCAAGTTGCTGGGAATGCTTCTCTGAGACATTAAGTTCTCCTAATCACTAGCTTCCATCCCTGCTCCCTCCACTTAAGGTATGTCTGTACAGCAACTTCTTGTGCTAAAAATAGCAGTGTGGCTGTAGTGGCATGGATAGTGGCTCAGGCCAGCTATCCGAGTACAATCTCGTTTGTGTGACCCCTCCAGGTACATATTCAGGCAGCTAGCCTGACCCACCACCCATACTGTTGCAGCCACACTGCTATTTTAGTGTCCTAGCTGGAGCAGAGATACTGTCTACCTGTGCTGAACAACACCCTCTCAGCTACTGGGTACACTAGCATACCTTACTGTGTACACTCCCAGGTAGCCAGCAAGTTAGTACCTTCTGACTGCTATTTAGAATCATTCAGCTCACCAAATAAGCCTAGTATTGTTGCTACCTGGTAAATATATTAATCAGGTTGCCCATCCCTGAAGTGCATACATCACTACCATTAATTAGAACATGGATATTGATGCATCATTATTACATTCCTGAGTGATGTGCTGTATACTAATGGCCTTCCACAGTAATATACTAAATTAATCAGTCCTCCCGCTTGATTTCAATGGGGGCTGCTTTTCTGACAGTTGATGTTATATTATGTACACACAGGAGTATAATTGAAAAAGATATGTGTACATACTGCCGGAAGCCATTGGGCATAGATTCCAAAATGATCTTAGATGCTTTACAGATTTGCTGTCACTCAACTTGCTTCAAGGTAAGAAGGGGTTTCATTTCCTGCCATGAAATATAAATAAAAATATATCCTGAACAACATGAATTATATTACATATATCATAAAACAATGTGTAAGCCTTAGCACTTCTCCCTCCAGGAGCAGAACAGAGCCTTCACTGGGAGAGGGAAGTTTTTGCCTAGGCATCATGCACCTCTTTCCCCCTCTTCCGGTCCTATGGGTGGTGAGGGAACCAGGAGGGCTTCTTCAGATTTTCCCACCCACTAATCCTGCAAGAGAAGCCTTCAGTTGTATTGACTTACAGTCTTATCCCCTACATGTCATAGACCCCTCCTGCCACTCCTTTCTAAGAGGAGTTCAGGTGACATTAATTGTTAGGATGCTCTGGAAATCTTATGAAGGAGCTGTATTTTCCAGGGACTAGTAGGAGTTAGTGAGGCTGGGCAGCACAGCATAGGTAAAGTTACCCCTTTTGATGTGAACAGTTAGCCAAAATGTGGAATCTTGTGGGTTGTCTCTATTAGGAGAGAAATTGATGATGGAATCAGATATTTCTTTCACGTAATCATGTTTATTTAGAAATGTATGTAAAGTCCTGTTTCCTTGAACACAGTAAGAATCAAGCAAGAGACAATTTCACTGCTCACAGTTCCAAGCTCTTTTCTAGTTAACGCTTTTAGTTTTTCCTCAGTGGCAAACTATCAGTGCTTCTGTGTCTTGCTGCCTTTTTTGGTCTCCTTTTGTAGTGTTTCTGCATAAACCTTCACCCTCGCTCTTGCACTCAGAGTTCAGTTTCTATACCAGTCTTGCATGGCCTGTGTTTTGGGAAATGGATCCTGTTGTTTCAGCTATCTATTTCATAAAGGTCAAGATTGTTAAACAGCACACTTATTTGAACCACCCTAGTGGAAAAGGGAATTAAGAATATTGGGGAGGAAAATCTACAGTTTGCAAGGCAGAAGGTACTGAACCTTGGGCACCACATGAAAATAATAATTTGACTATGCCGATTAGGATTGCTATTCCTTGGGGAGATTGTGTTCAGTGACACTGAAATACTACTGGCCACAACTCTGTCCTTGGATGCTTACATGCTGGAACTTAAATAAATATTAGACAGATTTTTGGATGTGTTTTTTACATAAGACTGGTTTCAGAGTAGCAGCCGTGTTAGTCTGTATTCGCAAAAAGAAAAGGAGTACTTGTGGCACCTTAGAGACTAACAAATTTATTTGAGCATAAGCTTTCGTGAGCTACAGCTCACTTCATCAGATGCATTCAGTGGAAAATACAGTGGGGAGATTTATATACACAGAGAACATGAAACAAGGGTGTTACTATACACACTGTAAGGAGAGTGATCACTTAAGATGAGCTATTACCAGCAGGAGAGCGGGGAGGGGGAAGGAGGAAGAAAACCTTTTGTAGTGATAATCAAGGTGGGCCATTTCCAGCAGTTGACAAAAACGTCTGAGGAATGGAGGGGGCAATAACATGGGGAAATAGTTTTACTTTGTGTAATGACCCATCCACTCCCAGTCTTTATTCAAGCCTAAGTTAATTGTATCCAGTTTGCAAATTAATTCTAATTCAGCAGTTTCCCGTTGGAGTCTGTTTTTGAAGTTTTTTTGTTGAAGAATAGCCACTCTTAGGTCTGTAATCGAGTGTTATGTAGACTGGCTATGTAGACTCCCTCCTCAGGCCCTACGCTACCAGCACTCCCAGCTATCTTCAAGACACCACTGACTTCCTGAGGAAACTACAATCCATCGGTGAACTTCCTGAAAACACCATCCTGGCCATTATGGATGTAGAAGCCCTCTACACCAACATTCCACGCAAAGATGGACTACAAGCCGTCAGGAACAGTATCCCCAATAATGTCACAGCTAACCTGGTGGCTGAACTTTGTGACTTGTCCTCACCCATAACTATTTCACATTTGGGGACAATGTATACCTTCAAATAAGCACTGCGATGGGTACCCGCATGGCCCCACAGTATGCCAACCTTTTTATGGCTAACTTAGAACAATGCTTCCTCAGCTCTTGTCCCCTAATGCCCTACTCTACTTGCACTACATTGATGACATCTTCATCATCTGGACCTATGGAAAAGAAGCCCTTGAGGAATTCCACCATGATTTCAACAATTTCCATCCGACCATCAACCTCAGCCTGGACCAGTCCACACAAGAAATCCACTTCCTGGACACTACGGTGCTAATAAGCGATGGTCACATAAACACCACCCTAAACCGGAAATCTATGACCGCTATTCCTACCTACATGCCTCCGGCTTTCACCCAGATCACACCACACGATCCATTGTCTACAGCCAAGCTCTATGATACAACCACATTTGCTCCAACCCCTCAGACAGAAAAACACCTACAAGATCTCTATCAAACATTCTTACAACTACAATACCCACCTTCTGAATTGAAGAAACAGATTGATAAAGCCAGAAGAGTACCCAGAAGTCACCTACTACAGGACAGGCCCAACAAAGAAAATAACAGAACGCCACTAGCCATCACCTTCAGCCCCCCAACTAAAACCTCTCCGACGCATCATCAAGGATCTACAACCTATCCTGAAAGACGACCCATCACTCTCACAGATCTTGGGAGACAGGCCAGTCCTTGCTTACAGGGAGCCCCCCAACCTGAAGCAAATACTCACCAGCAACCACACACCACACAACAGAACCACTAACCCAGGAACCTATCCTTGCCACAAAGCCCGTTGCCAACTGTGTCCACATATCTATTCAGGGGACACCATCATAGGGCCTAATCAGATCAGCCACACTATCAGAGGCTCATTCACCTACGCATCTACCAATGTGATATATGCCATCATGTGCCAGCAATGCCCCTCTGCCATGGAATTGGTCAAACTTGACAGTCTCTACGTAAAAGAATAAATAGACACAATTCAGACGTCAAGAATTTTAACATTCAAAAACCAGTCGGAGAACACTGCAATCTCTCTGGTCACTCGATTACAGACCTAAGAGTAGCTATTCTTCAACAAAAAAACTTCAAAAACAGACTCCAACGGGAAACTGCTGAATTAGAATTAATTTGCAAACTGGATACAATTAACTTAGGCTTGAATAGAGACTGGGAGTGGATGGTCATTACACAAAGTAAAACTATTTCCCCATGTTATTTCCCCCCCACCCCCCACTGTTCGTCAGACGTTCTTGTCAACTGCTGGAAATGGCCCACTTTGATTATCACTACAAAAGGTTTTTTTCCTCCCCCCCAACTCCCCTCCCCGCTCTCCTGCTGGTAACAGCTCATCTTAAATGATCACTCTCCTTACAGTGTGTATGGTAATTCCCATTGTTTCATGTTCTCTGTGTATATAAATCTCCCCACTGTATTTTCCACTGAATGCATCCGATTAAGTGAGCTGTAGCTCATGAAAGCTTATGCTCAAATAAATTTGTTAGTCTCTAAGGTGCCACAAGTACTCCATTTCTTTTTACATAAGACTGTGCATATAATTATGTGTTAAAGTGTGAAGTGTGCAAAAGACCTCTAGAAGATCTGAAAGCAGGAGACAGCATTTGGATTTACAGAAATACTGTGCATTGTGAACCCTGCTATTTCAAAATTAAAGGTAAGTTGCAGGAACATTACACTGTAGCAGATTGGATTAAATGCTCTGTTTTCTCTCTCAAATTTCCAAAGTATCTTTCACAAAATGCAATACCATTTTTGTTTCAGTGACGGTTTCTGGTGATATCTGTCACACTGTCTAGAGTGGCTCACAGCTGTGAGTGCTAACATCAGGGCAGACTGTCAAGAAGCAGGGCAGAGACCCCAAACTAGTTGTATGTTCTATAATTAGATTGCACCAACCCAGTAACAAGCGTGAATTCGTAACACATTATAACAATCTTACCATGGAGTCACAGACAGTCCTGTTGGGCAGTCCAGTCTATCTTGCCACCCATGCAAGCTAGACTTAGTGATACAGTAACTCTCCACTTAACATCCTCTCACTTAATGTTGTTTTGATCTTACGTTACCCTAAAACTTGAGCTGGGACTGCTACCCATAGGAATGGTAAGCCTAGCCCAAAGTCCCTTACCCATAGAAACTCTAATGCTAGGGAGGAGATGCCTACCCATAAGAACTCTAATGCTGGGGTGGGGATGCCTACCCATAGGAAGCCCAACCTTAGCACAGGGATGCCTACCCATAGTATCTGACCACTAAGTATCTGGCCCCAATATCTCTTTACAACAATTTAATTGCCTTCATTTTTGTGTGTTTAGAAAGTGTTGATTGTCTATTTGCTGTGATGCTTCTACTCAGTCTTTTCTTTGTCTTGCAGAAAAATGGATCTACTAGTTTTGGCTTCCAGAAACTAGGATAAAGATACACCAGGATTTAGTTAAATACATTTTCCTAATACTTAAACCTATGTAAAATGTTTAATTTTTTTTGTTAAGACTGACATATTCTAAATATAATATTACTAAATAGTCTCTATAGGAACATAGTCTATGAGACTTAAAATGACTATAAATACTTCCAGAAAGCAACAGAATGTATGGTTCAGTATGTCCATCAGATGTGTGAAAGTTATTTCTACATGTGATTTAGCAAAAGTAGAAATGGATCATATGGAAGGACATATCTCTGCCTGTGAATTTTGAAGGAACTGTTTTCTGTTTATCCAAAATATGCCTGGTAACAAATAAAGAATTGTTATCTTTATATGCTATGTTTTTAACATTGATACATTTGTAAACAATGTGTTTTTTGAAAACCAGTGGTCTTATGGTTATCCAGTACAGTTATAAAATGTATACTCTACACGACATTACTTTCTTATATACAGTATACACTTTTGCAAGGTGGTTATGCAAACACTTTGTGACTGCTAATTATAAAGAACATAAAAAGCACTTTTCTTGGCATAGAAAATACATTAAATAAATGAAAAGAACTGTTCATTATTTGTCACAATACATCTGTTCACAAAGAGTCAGCAATATTCTGCATTATTCTCTGAGAGTCATAAAGTAGTTCAGTGATTTATTGAGCTAGAGTGACTGGTTTTGGCTCCTGCATTCTGTCTTGGGATCTTTGCTTGATCTTTTACATCATTAACATTATTTTACATTATTAACATTCATTTTTCTCCTTTGTATCTCAGCAAAAAATCGTTGATCAAGTGTGACTATGAAAGAATACTTTTTTTCAAAGGGGTAAAAAAAATAAAAATGCATGTGGAAATCAACTGATTCCCAGACAAAAACCTACTGGTGAAAGGAGTGTTTAGTTGAAAGAACTACCTATTTCTTATTCCTTCTCTGCTGTTACTTAGAAGACAACTAGGTAACGCAGATCAAACAATTTATTTGAAGAAATGTTAAACTTAACAGGCTAGATCTTGCAATGTGGTCAAGCAGCATGGAGTGCACGTCATGTATAGTCTGTGCAGGGGTGTGGCTTAAAGTTCACCTTTGCAGTCCTATGATCTTGCTACTATTCTGTGCAGTTCAGTCCCCCTGCAGTGTGAGGGCTGCTGCAATTTAAGCAAAGTTGCAATGGTCACATGGGACTAAAAACAGATGAAGATTAGCATAGTGCAGGGTGTTCTGTCCATACTTCCTTCCTCCAGACATGCCCGCCCGTCTTTCCTGTCAAATCTGTAGCAGTAGGGGTAATAGGCATGAAAGTCCCTCAGCTCTACCCTCTTCCAGGGCCTAGTTAAGGTGGCTTCACAGGCAGATTGTGTGGGGCAAGGCAGCCCTTACATAAAAGATGATTTGGCCTACTGGTTTTTATGAAACCTTCTTGTGAATTAATTAAAGCAACTTTAATAAACATAGGTTTCAGAGTAGCAGCCGTGTTAGTCTGTATTCGCAAAAGGAAAAGGAGTACTTGTGGCACCTTAGAGACTAACAAATTTATTAGAGCATAAGCTTTCGTGAGCTACAGCTCACTTCATCGGATGCTTATGCTCTAATAAATTTGTTAGTCTCTAAGGTGCCACAAGTACTCCTTTTCTTTTTAATAAACATGTTATTGTAAATATGAATCCTGGTTTGAGCAAACTGCTGACAAATACTTTAAAGAGTGCTGGGACGTCTCTGCTTCATAAGGGAACAATGTCCACAATGATGTGGAGAGAGTTGGTCCAAAATATTTAACACTAGAGGATACATATTCTGTCCTGGTGGAAGGCTACACCTGGACCAACTGAGATTGGCTGTGTGTGGTTACAGAAGAAGCTATGAATTAGAAACATAGCACTGGGATCTAGAGGCCAGGGTTGTCCACATCTGATATTTTGTTTCAGTCCATTGCAAAGGTTAGGGGCCAGCAGTAAATCTAAACAAATGTGGGGGCAGTTAGATCTGAGGATTTGATTCAGGTCCATCCATAATAAAAATGTTTAGTGGCTGGGAAATTTTTATTATTATAAAAATAATAATACATAATTCTGTGCTCATGAATTCATACTTGATAAGCAGCCATGGTAATTGTGCCATATGTTTTATTGTTGTTTTTATTATATGTACATATGTGCTGAAAAGTAATAACAGTTTTTTGGCACTTGAAGTTTAGCACATAAAAGGACTGGACAGCAGTATCTATTTAAAATATCATATTAACATCTCAATGCTCATGTAGCAAAATGAAATCTCTTTTTGCATATCATTAGCATATAATGTTTAATTTTTCTTTGCCTGGTGCTTCATGGAAACATCCAAAGGAACAGTTTTGCAGGCAGCTGTTTTAATGAATCCTTTATCTTCAATAATGCCTTAAATTAGACTGAAAAGCTGCATTGAGGGATGCTATAGTAAATTATGTGGGTTTTTGTGATTCATCAAGACCATTTTCTCGACATGTAATGGATACTTCTTTATTTTACAAAGCAGGGGCACACCTCCAAAGAAGGGGAGGAATCAAGCAATAAGGAAAAAATGATACAAGCATGGAGAGAGAAATAATGTTTATAGAATGGGAAAGTAGATATTAATAAGTTTCAAAGATGTAGTTTACTTGAGGATTACTCACTTATTGAATAACACAGGTGTGACAATCAGGGTCCAGACACCCCAAATAGAGAAAAGCGTGTCTGAAACCCCAAAGAACAAGCAACTGAATCAACAGCTTGTATATAATGTTATGTATAAACATGTCTCGTAAAGTCTCTGCTGAAAGCTTGTAATGTTCTGAACTTAAGAGTCATTAGGAGATATGTATGCAGGTTATGGTTATGAATGTATGCATGTATAGAATATAGAAAATGGCAATTGTATATGTGTATAGAAAATGGCAATTGTAATTGGGGGACCTTCCAGGCTAGTTGTTTACACAAAACTCCCAGCACCTAGCATTTTACAACCCAGGGAAAATCAGTGATGGACCATTAATGTTAATGGAAAGACATTGACACTGAAAAGGAAACACCAGTCTTAAGGCCTTGTCTACACTACACGATTAAGTCGACGTAACAGATGTACAGGCATTGCACTAATTACTTTGGTTTTTCATGTCCACACTACAGTTCCCCTGCCAGTGGTGCTAATCCTCACCACAAGCGCTTGCACCGACTTAAGTGTGGCAGTGTGAGGCACTGACAGCCCGGGCTGTAGACTCTGCGTGAATCCCTCAGCTGGGAGTTCCACTGTTGGATGCTGATAGCCCAGGCTGTTGGCTCTGTGCAGAGCCCCACTGCCTGATGCTGACAGATTGGGCTGTTGGCTCTGCGCAGAGCACCACTGACCAGTGCTGACAGCCTGCATGGAACTGACAGGCAATGTAAATAATGCAGGGTCTACACAGACGCTGCATTGTCCTAACTACATTGACCTAAGCACTACTCCTCTTGTGGAGGTAGAGTTATTAGGTCAGTGTAGTGGGGACTTATAGTTGCTGCGTTGTGCTGTAGTATAGACACTTACAGGGTTAGGTCGACATAAGGTTGAATTGTAGTATAGACCTGGCCTTAGAAAACTAAGGAGGAGGAAGTTTCCCCTGCTCTGTGTTACTATTGTTCGAAAGAAAGAGGAAAAAACCCTGCAAACCCTGTTACAAAGGAAGGGAGGATTTTGAAATGAAGTCTATCGAAACAGAGGGCCAACATCTAAGTGGGGCGCTGTTTGTGAAACACTGGATCCCCTTTCAGACAGAGGGCATGCTGGGAAACTGTTCAGAGGCAGTGGTTACTTTGTATTAGAAAAGGGAATTTAGCTAATATAGACGTACAATGCCTGATGATGTGTCTTTATGGTTATTTTCTGAGTAACTTGTATGTTTTTGCTTTTCTGTACTATTTCCATCTTTGAATCTGTGATTTTTCTGTTAAAATAAACTTTTTGTTTATTTTTACCCCAAGCAGGTCTCTAGTGTGCAGACTGTGTGTGTGCCAAAGTGAACTGATATTTGGGGCATTTCATGCCATTGGGGTGATGAACCAGAGGGGAAAAGCCCAAGTGTCTGGTAGTTAAGAACTCTGGGACACAGATTTGGGGAGACCTCGGACCAGAAGGTGTTGTTGAGGGCACTCTGCAAGGAGTAACTTGGCTGCAGAAAGCCAGGGTGAAACCTTATGCTTGTACTCAGACCTCTGAACCATAGCAAAATGTCATGGCCACTTTATTACACCTTTCATAGGCTGTGTAGTTCCCTTGTGCGCAGCCCATTTACTTGGACTGTATATAGATGTCTGGATCTGGTTCTTTAGTCTGCTCCCTCATCCTTGCTCTCCTGACACTTCTAACATAATCTGGTCACTTTTCCTGCTTCTTAGGCCTCTTTCCTCCCCAGTGATTTGTTCTTGGCTCCCTACGTTGTGTGCTTGGGTGGCAGGTATCATAGGCAAGGGTAGGCTGTACCTTCCCAAACAGCCTAGCATGGCCCTGTCCATGCTCTGCCCCCAGGCCAGGCCCCCTCCTGCGGTTTCCAAAGCGCACTGCTTGGCTGGCCCAGGCTGGCTGGAGCTGGCTGGCCTGCTTCCCGCAGGAAGTCAGGGCGGCTGGGTGCTGGGGCCGTGCCGCCTGGAGCATGGGGGCTGGCCATGCCTCCTGGAGCACGGGGGCCAGGAGCACTGCTGCCTGGCACACCAGGGCTGAGACCTCACCCTCTGGCTGACCAGCGCTGAGGCCGGGAGCCACGGTGGGGGTGATCTGGGCTCCTGCAGGTAGGGAGGGGGGCAGATGGGAAGGGGCAGGACTGGGCACAAGGAGAGGCACTGGAGGCTAACTTTTCTAACTCTCTAATATATATATCATTTTTCTACTTACTTATGAAATCTCTATATACCCCCCACCACAGGTCTGATTTTGCTCATACTTACCATGATGTAAAATCAGTATAAATCTATTGACATCAGTGGAGTGACTCCTGATTTATACAGGTGTGAGTGAGTGGAGAAGAAAGCAGATTCCCCAGTTCCCTGCACCTTGTGAAATCATTTATAGCGATTCAAAGCTGAATGCAAAGTGGGTATGGAACATACCAAATTGGAACGGTCGCATTTTACCCCAATCTGCATGGATGTCAATGACTACACGAGGTGCAGAGCCATGAATAATCATTCCTATATCAATATATGCAAAGCCTCCTATGTTACCTGTCTCACCACTCATCCCTAGCATGTGCCTTATGATATGTGCCTGAAGCAGAGTGGGTGGGATAGAGTGATACTCTGATACTGCTGCCTCAGGCACTGTCTGCAGGCAGCATCATTTAGAGAAATCTTAAAGCTGCTGTAAGTTACACCAGGGGTTGTTTTGGTGCAAGGTCAGGAGAATGGAAAGGTAGCACCATGTTGCCCACTCCTCAGCTGCACCAGACACAGGCTCCTCCTTCCTCATTCTCCTGGACATCTATGTGGTATCTGAGCCCTCTTTTCTGTGGACCTCCCCCAGGGTCAGTTCTTGGCCTGGTGGTTCTTTTCTGTGTAAATTCCCCCTCTCTCATTTTATCTCTACTGCTAAAAGGACAGTGACAAGTGGCTCGGGACTAAAATGGAGGTTTTTGTTAACTTTTTTGTAACAAAACTAAAAATTAATAGCAATGGCACCACATTGAGATCCCACTTCTCATTCTAACCTTTGAGACTCTTTACAATGCCTCTCCTTACTGGTCTGCTCTTATTTCTTGCCTCATCATCCTTGCTGCCTTCCTCCCTCTTGACAGCAGTGCCAGCCCTGCTAACCCAATCATCTGTTTCTCTGACAATCACCAGCATGCCTCTTTTAATGCTAACTCTTACGTGATTCGTAAGGCCACTATGTTGTTCTTAAGATCTCTCTTTAAGACCCACATCTGTTGTGGTGCTTTTAAGAACTCAGCCAGTGATGGTTTTCAGGGCACAGGCAGTTTAGTTAGCACTTTATTTCTAGATAATTCATCATTATTAATAATATAATAAATATTTACAACTATTGAAGTACAAATATATGTAACAATTTGACTGAATTTCTCTTTTCTCACCCTTAATATGCACTTGTCTTCCTAGACTGTGAGCTATTTAGGGCAGGGACTTTATCTTGTATATCTTGGTGCAGTGCCTAGCACAATGGGGCCCCAATTCTGATTGGGGCCTCGCTGCACTACTACCATATCAAAACATAATTCATAACTATGTGTATGGATCATGACAAAAGTAGAACATCTTCCTCAAACTAACTACCTTGTAGTTTTAATAACTGGCTAGGAGCTTCAGTGACTTATCGCAATTATACATTAACAGCTACATTCTCATTCTCTATGCCAAGACTTGCAATTACTTGGTTTTGTCCTATAAAAGTCAATATCAGAGTTTAAATCATGCAGACAACCCATGGGTCAGTCATGACACTATTATGCATTCAAAAGACACCTATTTTCAAAGTAATCAGCCAGTTAGTCAATTTAAAAAAAGGCATCCAGAACTTAAAATAAAAAAGTTAATGACAAGTAGAAGCAGAGCTTTTAAAAGTGGAGGATGAGTATTTGGAAAGCAATAATAAGCATACAATCTCAGGACATGTCCATTCATGGAGTGTTGGCATGTATTCTGTTGCCACTGAAGTTAATGGTAAAACTTCCAGTGATTTCAACAGAAGCAGGCTCCAACCTTTTGTGCTTAAAACTGGGGTCCTTGTAAACATTTGTTTTATCCTTGTGGGCAAAGTACAGCCCGGGGGCCGCATCTGGCTCTTCAGACGTTTTAATCTGGCCCTCAAGGTCCTGCCAGGGAGCGGGGTCAAGGGCTTGCTCTGCGCGGCTCCCAAAAGCAGTGGCACATCTCCCCTCCGGCTCCTACATGTAGGGGCAGCCAGGGGGCTCCGTATGCTGCCCCTGCCCCAAGCGCTTCCCCCGTAGCTCTCATTAGCCCGCAAAAGGAGCAAATGGGAAGTGCAGGGGTGGCGCCTGCAGACAGGGCAGTGCGCAGAACTGCCTGGCCACAACTCCATGTAGGAGCCAGAGGGGGGACATGCTGCTGCTTCCGGGAGCTGCTTGAGGTAAGCACCACCCAAAGCCTGCACCCCTGACTCCCTCCTTTGCCCCAGCCCTGATCCCCCTCCTGACCTCCGAACCCCTTGGTCCCACCCTCCTGCACCCCAAGCCGGAGCCCTCATCCCGCCACCCACACCCCAACCCACTGCCCCAGTCCGGAGCCCCCTCCTGCACCCTGAACTTCTCATTTCTGGACCCACCCCAGAGTCCGCACACCCAGCCAGAGCCTTCATCCCCTCCCACACCCCAACTCCCAATTTTGTGAGCATTCATGGCCTGCCATACAATTTCTATACCCAGATGTGGCCCTCAGGTCAAAAAGTTTGCCCACCCCGTTCTATACCATTGTCTCTGTAGGGAGCTGGCATCTATTGAATTTCAATGTATTCCCTTTCTGTACATGGCCCAAGTTTTGGAATGAGGATAGGAAACAACTAGCTGTACTGAAGTTCTATTATTATGATTTAAAATCATCAAATATTTTGAATTATAAAGTGTTTTGAAGGTGTACAAAGTAGCGTAATTGGTGTTTGCATTTTACTTTACTGCAGGGAGTTTGGAGATAAAGCTATTTACAAGTGAAGGTGGTGTGTATTCATACTCTTATGTTAGCAATGTGTATATTCCCATATTACATGGTGCTTACAGGTTCAAGCCCTATTCTGCATTGGCAAGTGTGTCTAGATTAGGGTTTTGTGCCCATGTGATTACATTGGTGTAGTTATAGCAGTTTACACTAGGACTGTCGATTAATCACAATTAAAAAAGTTAACTCGCGATTAACTTTAAAAAATTAATCACAATTAGTCACCATTTTAATTGCACTGTTAAACAATAGAAAACCAATTGAAATTTATTAAATATTTTGGCTGTTTTTCTACATTTTAAAATATATTGATTTCAATTACAACACAGTATACAAAGTGGACAGTGCTCACTTTATATTATTATTTTTTATTACACCATGCAAATATTCGCACTGTAAAAATGGCAAACAAAAGAAATAGTATTTTTCAATTCAGCTCATACAAGTGCTGTAGTGCAATCTCTTTATCGTGTAAGTGCAATGTAGATTTTTTTCTTACATATCTGCACTCAAAAACAAAACAATGTAAAACTTTAGAGCGTACAAGTCCACTCAGTCCTACTTCTTGTTCAGCCAATCACTAAGACAAACAAGTTTGTTTACATTTCCAGGAGATAATGCTGCTTGCTTATTTATAATGTCACTTGAAAGTGAGAACTTGCATTTCCATGGCACTTTTGTAGCCAGCATTGCAAGGTATTTATGTGCCAGATATGCTTGTATGTCCCTTCATGCTTTGGCCACCCTTCCAGAAGACATGCTTCCATGCTGATGATGCTTGTTAAAAAAATAATGCATAAATAAAATTGTGACTGAAGTCCTTGGGGGAGAATTGTATGTCTCCTACTTTATTTTACCCACATTCTGCCATATATTTCATGTTATAACAGTCTCAAATGATAACACATGTTGTTCATTCTAAGAACACTTTCACTGCAGATTTCACAAAAAAACAAAGAAGGTCCCAATGTGAGATTTCTAAAGATAGCTACATCACTCAACTCAAGGTTTAAGAATTCGCAGTGCCTTCCAAAATCTGAGGGGGATGAGGTGTGGAGCATGCTTTCAGAAGTCTTAAAAGAGCAACAATCTGATGCGGAAACTACAGAACCTGAAACACCAAAAAAGAAAATCAAGCTTCTGCTGGTGGCTTCTGACTCAGATAATGAAAATGAACTTGCTTCCATCTGCACTGCTTTGGATGGTTATTGAGCAGAAACCGTTATCAGCATGGATGCATGTCCCCTGGAATGGTGGTTGAAGCATTAAGGGACATATGAATTTTTAGTGTATCCGGCACATAAATATCTTGCGACAATGGCTACAACAGTGCCATGCGAATGCCTGTTCTCGCTTTCAGGTAATATTGTAAACAAGAAACGGGCAGCATTATCTCCTGCAAATGTAAACAAACTTGTTTGTCTGAGTGATTGGCTGAACAAGAAGTAGGACTGAATGGACTTGTAGGCTCTAAAGTTTTATGTTGTTTTATTTTTGAATGAAGTTATTTTTGTACATAATTCTACGTTTGTAAGTTCAACTTTCATGATAAAGAGATTGCACTACAGTACTTGTATTAGGTGAATTGAAGAATACTATTTCTTTTGTTTTTTTACAGAGCAAATACTGGTAATCAAAAATAATAATATAAAGTGAGCACTGTGTATTCTGTGTTGTATTTTGTATTCTGTGTTGCAGTTGAAATCAATATGTTTAAAAATATTTAAATAAATGGTATTCTATTATTGTTTAACAGTGTGATTAATCGTGATTAATTTTTTTTTATCACGATTACTTTTTTTAATCACTTGACAGCCTTAGTTTACACTTCTCATTAGTCAAGCCTCTTACCCCCACTGTGATAGTTTGGGGAACACGTCTGTGCCCAGTTATGGATTTCATTTGGTTTTATTAATGTTATTTGTATCATCACAACAGACTGGTGTCCCTTGAGAGAGCAGCATTGGAACGATGGTTGTGACACCCTATCTTTTTGAGTTTCCATAGACTGACCGTCACTTTTTTTTTTTTGGTAATTCAGTCTTTGATTATAATACATCTAGTGATGAGCAAAAAACTTTAAAGGTGAGATGCTTGGTTTACATAAGAATTCAAACTGTTGCATCCTTAGCTAAATCTCTGTTGAGAAAGTGGATGGGAATTCTCACAAAGATGGGTCATAAATGGTGCAGGAAGAGTTATTTGTGTAGTAGTTCCTGTTCTAATCCCATCTAGATTCAGGAAATGTAGTGGTTCATAAAAATACATTACACAAACATTTCTGGAAATTCAGAAAAGTTTTGTGCCTGGTCCAATTTGAATTTTGAAAGAAAGTTTAGGTGGTTTATTTTTTAACCATCGGTCCCTTTATATAGATTCATAGATTCGAAGGCCAGAAGAGACCATGGTGATCATCTAGTCTGATCTCCTGTATAACTCAGGCCATAGAACTTTCCCAAAATAATTCCTTTTAGAAAAACATACAATTTTGATTTAAAAATGGCCAGTGATGGAGAATCCACCACAACCTTTGGTCAATTGTTCCAGTGGTTAATTGCTTTCACTGTTAAAAATGTATATCTTATGGCCAGTCTGAATTTATATATTGGTTTATGTTTATTCCCATTTATTCCACCCATTGAATTATGTTATACCTTTCTCTGCTAGACTGAAAAGCCCATTATCAAATATTTGTTCCTCATATAGGTAGTCAAGTAGTCAAGTCACCTTGTAACCTCATTTTTGTTAAGGTAAATACATTGAGTTCCTTGAGTCTAATACTATAAGGCATGTTTCTTAATCCAATTCTTGTGGCTCTTATAGAATCATAGAATCATAGAATATCAGGGTTGGAAGGGACCCCAGAAGGTCATCTAGTCCAACCCCCTGCTCAAAGCAGGACCAAGTCCCAGTTAAATCATCCTAGCCAGGGCTTTGTCAAGCCTGACCTTAAAAACCTCTAAGGAAGGAGATTCTACCACCTCCCTAGGTAACGCATTCCAGTGTTTCACCACCCTCTTAGTGAAAAAGTTTTTCCTAATATCCAATCTAAACCTCCCCCATTGCAACTTGAGACCATTACTCCTCGTTCTGTCATCTGCTACCATTGAGAACAGTCTAGAGCCATCCTCTTTGAAACCCCCTTTCAGGTAGTTGAAAGCAGCTATCAAATCCCCCCTCATTCTTCTCTTCTGCAGACTAAACAATCCCAGCTCCCTCAGCCTCTCCTCGTAAGTCATGTGCTCTAGACCCCTAATCATTTTTGTTGCCCTTCGCTGTACTCTTTCCAATTTATCCACATCCTTCTTGTAGTGTGGGGCCCAAAACTGGACACAGTACTCCAGATGAGGCCTCACCAGTGTCGAATAGAGGGGAACGATCACGTCCCTCGATCTGCTCGCTATGCCCCTACTTATACATCCCAAAATGCCATTGGCCTTCTTGGCAACAAGGGCACACTGCTGACTCATATCCAGCTTCTCGTCCACTGTCACCCCTAGGTCCTTTTCCGCAGAACTGCTGCCGAGCCATTCGGTCCCTAGTCTGTAGCGGTGCATTGGATTCTTCCATCCTAAGTGCAGGACCCTGCACTTATCCTTATTGAACCTCATTAGATTTCTTTTGGCCCAATCTTCCAATTTGTCTAGGTCCTTCTGTATCCTATCCCTCCCCTCCAGCGTATCTACCACTCCTCCCAGTTTAGTATCATCCGCAAATTTGCTGAGAGTGCAATCCACACCATCCTCCAGATCATTTATGAAGATATTGAACAAAACGGGCCCCAGGACCGACCCCTGGGGCACTCCACTTGACACCGGCTGCCAACTAGACATGGAGCCATTGATCACTACCCGTTGAGCCCGACAATCTAGCCAGCTTTCTACCCACCTTACAGTGCATTCATCCAGCCCATACTTCCTTAACTTGCTGACAAGAATGCTGTGGGAGACCGTGTCAAAAGCTTTGCTAAAGTCAAGAAACTTGAATCCTCTTCAATTTATCAACATCCTTTCTAATTTTTGGACACCAGAACTGGATGCAATATTCCAGCAGCAGTCATACCGGTGCCAAAATAATGGAGATAAAATAACCTACTTGAGATTCTCGTTTATGCATCCCAGGATTGTGTCAGCCCTTTTTGGCCTCAACATTGGACTAGAAGCTCTTGTTTAGTGATAATTCACTACCACTCCCATATGTTTTTCAGAGTCACTTCTTCACAGGATAGAGTCCCCATCCTATAAGTATGGCCTACATTCTTTGTTCCTAGATGTATTCATTTAAATATAGCCATACTGAAACTCATATAATTTGCTTGTGTCCATCTTACCAAGTGATTCAGATCGCTCTGTATCATTGATTTATCCTTTACATTATTTATCACTCCCCCAATATTTGTGTTCTCTGCAAACTTTATCAGTGATGTTTTCTTCCATGTTATTGATAAATATGTTAAATAGCATAAGACTAAAGAACCTATCCCTGCCCGTTGCCACTGGAAATACACCTGCAGTTACCCGCACAAAATTCTATTTTACTCACACACTCTAGGGGCATCCACCCTTACCCCGTTCCTCGGGCTCAGGCATAACCTTAGGCTCTGCGAGTTTGCAGGGTCTTTTACCAGTGAAAGAGCCTTACACAGTAATATCCTACCTAACCTCTATTTATTAACAATTAGCAAAACAGAATGCACATGCTAAACATACAATGCTCACTGCTCCCAGTATGACAGATGAACTTTTCTTGATGGCCAATCAGGATCAGGTCATCTGGGGGACTCTAGCTTCATAGAATCATAGAATATCAGGGTTGGAAGGGACCTCAGGAGGTCATCTAGTCCAATCCCCTGCTCAAAGCAGGACCAATCCCCAACTAAATCATCCCAGCCAGGGCTGTGTCAAGCCTGACCTTAAAAACTTTTAAGGAAGGAGATTCTACCACCTCCCTAGGTAACACATTCCAGTGCTTCACCACCCTCCTAGTGAAAATTTTTTTCCTAATATCCAACCTAAACCTCCCCCACTGCAACTTGAGTCCATAACTCCTTGTTCTGTCATCTTCTACCACTGAGAACAGTCTAGATCCATCCTCTTTGGAACCCCCTTTCAGGTAGTTGAAAGCAGCTATCAAATCCCCCCTCATTCTTCTCTTCTGCAGACTAAACAATCCCAATTCCCTCAGCATCTCCTCATAAGTCATGTGTTCCAGTCCCCCAATCATTTTTGTTGCCCTCTGCTGGACGTTTTCCAATTTTTCCACATCCTCCTTGTAGTGTGGGGCCCAAAACTGGACACAGTACTCCAGATGAGGCCTCACCAATGTCGAATAGAGGGGAATGATCACGTCCCTCGATCTTCTGGCAATGCCCCTACTTATACATCCCAAAATGCCATTGGCCTTCTTGGCAACAAGGGCACACTGTTGATTCATATCCAGCTTCTCGTCCACTGTAACCCCTAGCTCCTTTTCTGCAGAACTGCTGCCTAGCCATTCGGTCCCTAGTCTGTAGCAGTGCATGGGATTCTTCCGTCCTAAGTGCAGGACTCTGCACTTGTCCTTGTTGAACCTCATCAGATTTCTTTTGGCCCAATTCTCTAATTTGTCTATGTCCCTCTGTATCCTATCCCTACTCTCCAGGTATCTACCTCTCCTCCCAGTTTAGAGTCATCTGCAAACTTGCTGAGGGTGCAATCCACACCATCCTTCAGATCATTAATGAAGATATTGAATAAAACCGGCCCGAGGATCGACCCTTGGGGCACTCCACTTGATACTGGCTGCCAACTAGACATGGAGCCATTGATCACTACCCGTTGAGCCTGACAATTTAGCCAGCTTTCTCTCCACCTTATAGTCCATTCATCCAGCCCATACTTCTTTATCTTGCTGGTAAGAATACTGTGGGAGACTGTGTGAAAAGCTTTGCTAAAGTCAAGGAACAACACGTCCACTGCATTCCCCTCATCCACAGAGCCAGTTATCTCATCATAGAAGGCAATTAGATTAGTCTGGCATGACTTGCCCTTGGTGAATCCTGACTGTTCCTGGTCACTTTCCTCTCCTCTAAGTACTTCAGAATTGATTCCTTGAGGACCTGCTTCATGATTTTTCCAGGGACGGAGGTGAGGCTGACTGGCCAGTAGTTCCCAGGATCCTCCTCCTTCCCTTTTTTAAAGATGGGCACTACATTAGCCTTTTTCCAGTTGTCCAGGACCTCCCCCAGTCGCCATGAGTTTTCAAAGATAATGGCCAATGGCTCTGCAATCACATCCGCCAACTCCTTTAGCACTCTTGGATGCAGCGCATCCGGCCCCATGGACTTGTGCTCATTCAGCTTTTCAAAATACTCCCGAACCATTTCTTTCTCCACAGAGGGCTGGTCACCTCCTCCCCATGCTGTGCTGTTCAGTGCAATAGTCTGGGAGCTGACCTTGTTCGTGAAGACAGAGGCAAAAAAAGCATTGAGTACATTAGCTTTTTCCACATCCTATGTCACTAGGTTGCCTCCCTCATTCAGTAAGGGGCCCACACTTTCCTTGACTTTCTTCTTGTTTCTTCTTCTTCTTGTTGAAGAAACCCTTCTTGTTACTCTTAATATCTCTTGCTAGCTGCAACTCCAAGTGTGATTTGGCCATCCTGATTTCACTCCTGCATGCCCGAGCAATATGTTTATACTCTTCCCTGGTCATTTGTCCAATCTTCCACTTCTTGTAAGCTTCTTTTTTGTGTTTAAGATCAGCAAGGATTTCACTATTAAGCCAAGCCGGTTGCCTGCCATATTTACTATTCTTTCTACACATCAGGATGGTTTGTCCCTGTAACCTCAATAAGGATTCTTTAAAATACAGCCAGCTCTCCTGGGCTCCTTTCCCCCTCATATTATTCTCCCAGGGGATCCTGCCCATTAGTTCCCTAAGAGAGTCAACGTCTGCTTTTCTGAAGTCCAGGGTCCATATTCTGCTGCTCTCCTTTCTTCCCTGTGTCAGGATCCTGAACTCGACCATCTCATGATCACTGCCTCCCAGGTTCCCATCCACTTTTGCTTCCCCTACTAATTCTTCCTGGCTTGTGATCAGCAGGTCAAGAAGAGCTCTGCCCCTTGGTTCCTCCAGCACTTGCACCAGGAAATTGTCCCCTCACTTTCCAAAACTTCCTGGATTGTCCGTGCACCGCTATATTGCTCTCCCAGCAGATATCAGGGTGATTGAAGTCTCCCATGAGAACCAGGCCCTGTGATCTAGTAACTTCTGTTAGTTGCCGGAAGAAAGCCTTGTCCACCTCATCCACCTGGTCCAGTGGTCTATAGCAGACTCCTACCACAACATCACCCTTGTTGCTCACACTTCTAAACTTAATCCGGAGATTCTCAGGTTTTTCTGCAGTTTCATACCGGAGCTCTGAGCAGTCATACTGCTCTCTCCCCCACCTTTTCTGCCCTGCCTGTCCTTCCTGACAGTTTAGTACTCCAGTCATGTGAGTTATCCCACCATGTCTCTGTTATTCCAATCACATCATAATTTCTTGACTGTGCCAGGACTTCCAGTTCTCCCTGCTTGTTTCCCAGGCTTCTTGCATTTGTGTATAGGCACTTGAGATAACTTGCTGATCATCCCGCTTTCCCAGTATGAGGCAGGAGCTGTCCCCTCTCGCACTCTCCTGCTCGTGCTTCCTCCTGGTATCCCACTTCCCCACTTACCTCAGGGCTTTGGTCTCCTTCCCCCGGTGAACCTAGTTTAAAGCCCTCCTCACTAGGTTAGCCAGCCTACTTGCGAAGATGCTCTTCCCTCTCTTCGTTAGGTGGAGCCCGACTCTGCATAGCACTCCTCCTTGTTGGAACACCATCCCATGGTCAAAGAATCCAAAGCCTTCTCTCCGACACCACCTGTGTAGCCATTCATTGACTTCCACGATTCGACGGTCTCTACCCAGGCCTTTTCCTTCCACGGGGAGAATGGACGAGAACACCACTTGCACCTCAAACTTCTTTATCCTTCTTCCAAGAGCCACATAGTCTGCAGTGATCCACTCAAGGTCATTCTTGGTAGTATCATTGGTGCCCACGTGGAGAAGCAGGAAGGGGTAGTGATCTGAGGGCTTGATGAGTCTCGGCAGTCTCTCCGTCACATCGTGTATCCTAGTTCTGGCAAGCAGCAGACTTCTCGGTTTTCCTGGTTGGGGCAGCAGATAGATGACTCAGTCCCCCTGAGGAGAGAGTCCATGATCAACACCACCCGCCTCCTTCTCTTGGGAGTGGTGGTCATGAAACCGCCATCCCTAGCACAGTGCATCTCATGCCTTCCAATCGGCGGAGTCTCCTTCTGTTCCCTTCCCTCAGATGTATCATCTAGTCCACTCTCCGCATTAGTACCTGCGGAGAGAACATGAAAACGGTTGCTTACCTGTATCTGCATTGCTGGTACATGGACGCTCCCCTTTCTTCTTCTGGAGGTCACATACTGCCAAATTTCTTTACCATCCTCCTTTCCCTGCTGGGCAGCCTGCTCTGAATCTTCAGAACATTGTGTCTGTAGAAGCATATCCTGACGTTTGTCCAGGAAATCTTCAGTTTCTCTTATGCAATGCAGGGTTGATACTCGTTTCTCCAGACCTTGAACCTTCTCTTCCAATATGGAGACCAGCTTGCACTTTGTACAGACAAAGTCGCTTCTGTCCTGTGGAAGAAAGACAAACATGGCACATCCAGTGCAGGTCACAGCAGCTGAACACTCCCCATCCATATTATCGTCCTTCTACGAACTTCCTCAGGAGTTGTAGTGACTACTCAGAGAAGCCGGCAAGATGTAAGCCTCAGTGGGCTCTCCCCAGGCGAACTCCCTCTGTTAGCCTCTCTGCTGTTCGCTGCTCAGCTGGTTCACAGTTGACTGGCTTTTTATAACAGTCAGGCCCACTCAAGGCTCACCTGGAATAAAGCACTCCCAATTCACACTTTTCAAACCACCAATCAAGCACACGGTCAAACTGTCCCCACAACAGACACTCAGATACTCACCAACACAGCCTCCCTAATGCAGCCCTTAGCGTACCTCCTCTCAGGCAGATCCCAGGCACTTCTTCAGGCACTGGTTGGTAGGGTGTTGAGATTTGGCAGCTCTGATCTTGAGGCTGTGTCCTGGAGTTGGTTCCCAAGCATTTCCTTTTGGACCCCAGTTTATATAGTGAAACTTAATTCTTGCTTAGCTGTACCTTAACCTATCATTTTACTAAAATATTACTAAACAATTTTCTAAGCAATTCTAACAGACTGTAAAACAGTCCTTTAACTAATTATACCCCACCACCTTTATTGATTTACACCAGCAAAATTAATTATGTAACAGACAGAAACAATCAAGAACCAGACAGAGACCATACAGATAAACAATAGAGAAGTGGAGACCATAAAGACAAAACAATAAAGAAATGAGGATTTCACAACCCAACTATTGATAAGTGATTTCTTGCCAGACAGAATGCTATCAAACTAAGTTTTCTTTAACTATCTTAAGATCTGTTTCTTTATCTGGTGATGATGGATGCTATTAGGACAGGATTGCCTTCTTAACAGCCTGATATTACATTGTTTTAATGTAATTTAAATGGAATGTGAGGTTGTGACTTTCTGCTTCTTGGCTAATGGCTGCTGCTCTCCTAATATGGCTGCAGACAAAGGCCTTAGGCCTTCTATGGTTGATTCCTTGTTTACAATTGTATTATGGGACCTATCAGGTAGCCAGTTTTTAAGCCATTTCATGTGTGCCATGTTAATTACATATCTGTGGTGTCAATTGAAATGCCATACTGAAGTCTACCTATATTTTAGCTACGCTATTGCTTTTATCAACCAAATTTATAATCTCATTAAAAAAATTAAATTAGTTTGACAGGTTCTATCTGCCATAAACCCATGTTGATTGGCATTCTATATTACTCTCCTTTAGTTCTTTATTAATCAAGTCCCATATCAGCCATTCCATTACCTTGTCCAGGCTCAATATAAGACTGACTATAATTACCTGGTTCATTCTTTTTACACTATTGGCACAAATTAACTTTCTTCCGGTCTCCTGGAACTTCCCCAGTGTTCCAAGACTTATTGACATTCAACATTAATGGTCCAGTGAACTCCTCAGCCATCTCTTTTAAAACTCTTGGATGCAAGTTAACTGGACCTGCTGATTTTAAAATGTCTAACTTTAGTAGCTTCTGATTAACATCCTCCAGAGATACTAGTGGAGTGGAAAGAGTGTTGTCACCATCATATGAATGACTACATCATCTGTTCTTTCAGAAATACAAAACAAATTTATTGAACTTTTCTGCACTATTATGGATAATTCCACCATTTCCATCTAGTAATGGACCAATACCATTGTTAGGATTCTTTTTGTTCCTAATATACTTGAAAATGCCTTCTTATTGCTCTTAACTGTGCTGGCCATAGAATTCTCCTTGTGCCCCTTTGCTTCTCTTATCTATTTTCTACCATTGCTAGATTCTGATTTATATTAATTACTGTTAACTTCTACTTTCTTCCACTTGTTATATATATATTTTTATAGCTACCTTCACTCCCCTTTTAAATCACGTCATTTTTAAACCAGTATGGCCTTCTTCCTTGACTATAGAATTGTGGCTTTTGGGGCACCTAGTAAAGTAGTCTTAAACAATTCCCAATAATATGCTTATACAGTTTTACAGCAAGAAAAGGACATCCAACCTAAGATACGATGTTCTTTGGGGGTTTTATTCAATCACAATATCCTGTTTTTTCGCCTTGTCCTTCAATCTTTTCCTTCTCAGGAAACAAATCTACTATAGGGACTGATGTGGTGGTGTGTGAATTATTTAGATGTTCCTTGTGTGACACTGCACCCCAAATTCTTCACAGTGATATCATGATATGATTATAACACAGTTATGATGTATTTTATGCAAGATAGGTCTTGTGAGATATCATTGAAAAGATTATGATTTACTGAATATGATATCCTATTTGTATGCATATATCATTTTTGTATCTGAAGTTAGGAATATTGACTCTGTATCTGTATTACAAATGTGTTTACACATGGGGAATGCCACCAAACGAGATGCTTTCATTCTGAAAATCTGGGTGGAGAAGGGCCATTAAAGAAAACAATAGGCCTTAGAAGAAGCTTATGTCACACCCGGGGGCCTTTCTGAGGAGGCTACAAACAGCCTCCGAGTAATGGCTGCTGTGACACTACAGAGACATGTGACAGGTCACCTGGTGCTGGACTCCATCTTGGGATATCAGTATTTTTCCACTGACTGGCATGGGAACCAAGCTTTGAAACAAAGGGTTTCCTGCCAAATGCAAAAGCTATATAAGGCAGGGAAGTGACATCATCTTGGTTCTTCACTGACTCCTCATCCAAAGAGACTCCTGGAAGCACCTATGGAACAAAGACAGAACTGGGGGAAATGCTAGACCCAGGCTAAAAGTATTTTGAGCCTGTGAATGGAACACCTGGGGATTCCAAGCTGTAAGCAAGTGCAGCTTACCCCTTAAGCATCTGCAGCCTGCTTGTATCATCACTTAGGGTAAGACTTTGCTATTCATATCTGATCTATATAGTATATTAAGCTTAGTCGCTGTGTTTTGTTTATTTGCTAGGTAATCTGCTTTTATCTGTTTGCTATTCCTTATAATCACTTAAAATCTATCTTTTGTAGTTAAGAAATTTGTTTTTGTTTTGTCTAAAACCAGTGTGTGGGAGTTATAACTTGGGATAAAAAGCTGTTGTATATTCCTCTTCACATTGAGGGAGGAGGCACATTTCATTACGCTGTGCAGTTCCCTGTGCAGCACAAGATGGTATAATTTTGGGTTTACATTCCAGAGAGGGTGTGTGCCTGAGTAGCTGGGAAGTTCTCTAGCTGGAGCCTTCCCATGCAGGGCTGATCACAGTGTCTGTATGTAACAGCAGCTGGGTGTATCCCTGCCTGTATGGGTGCTGGTAAAAATGCAGCCTGGAGCCTGGAGAGAATTTGTCACAGCAATAGAGTGTAAAGGGAGCCCAGCCTGGTGGGTTGGGGGGAGGCTCAGTGGTAACCCAGTTCCAGATGGCAGCCCAGAAGGAATCCATCACACCTTGATGCATCATGTGGCCAATGCTAAATAGAAGGTTCTTTTTCACAGTCTAAGTTTTAATTTCTAAATACATTAAGGTTAGTTAACATTCAATTCTATTACCCTAAATTCACAGGAAAACTGCAAATTATAAAACTAGGTATATTTATCTGAATGGAGGAGGTGCTGACATAGTTGCTATCAAAATTGTTCTCATCTTAATAACAAATATGTTGATTTTATTAAATCAACTTCCCTAACCAAACACAGACAAAGAAATAAAAAGGAAAGGACAGAAAAGGAGAAATCAGGGAAGAAAAACTATCACTGTGAGTTGTATGTAGTGATATTTTACATCATGATGAAGCAGGGAGCACATCTTTTGGTTAAGCAAAGGCTGTGGTGTAGGGTTAAGTCAGGCTGAAATCTGGTTTAAAGGCAAAATGCATGGGCTTTAAATCTCTCTCTTTAAGTTTCTGTTTCCAAAGGTAGGCTGTATGGGTTGGTTCATTGTCATGACAGATCATGAATAATCTTAAACATGGATACTCTAACAGTATCAGTTCATTAATGATAAGCTGTAACCCCATCTGTCCCCAAAAGGCACACCTGGAGGATTGTGTTCTTTACTTTTCATGCATCTGTGATACAGGCTCTGTGAGTCAAATTATGCCCTCATTTACAGGTGTACATTAAGCAGCTGCACAAGTGACCCTAAGAGCGTAATTTGGCTTGTGCAGTCTTTATTATTGGTGATGATGATGATGCATGAGAAGGAAACAACCCTCTGTGACTTTTAGAATTTTAGTTTTCAGTTGTAGCATTTAGAGGGCGCGTGGGAGGTTAAAGAAATTATTTTAAAATTTGATATGGAATTGATGAGACAAACTAGAACCCCCCATAATCCATTATTGCAATCACTTTTCACAGTGGAACTGTACTTTAAGAATATCAGCAGACCTTGGTCTTACCTTCTATGTTCTGTCTTTAATGCAACACATCCCTTTGTGTATTTAAGACTGGATTACTGCAGTGCCTTCTATCTTGGGTTGCCTAAGAAGCAGCTTCAGCCTGCAGCTATTACAGAAGAGAGCAACATGCTTATTATCAGGGATGGGCAGATGGGACTCAGTCCCCCTGCTGCTTTGTTCTTTGCAGTGGGTGTCTATTGGCATGTGTTTTGATTTAAAGATTTGTACAATACTACATGAAGACCTAAGTAGTTTAACTCTACCAATGTTTTGACACCCTTTGGGCTATCTTACTCTTTCAGGATTGAGAGTAGCAGACGGCAGGCATATGCTACAATATTATAAGTTTGAATCAGACAGATTGATCAATAAATAAAAAGGGAGGAAATATGAAATGACAAGGACTTCATTGTCGTATGTAACTAGCTGGTAACATTTTTTCTATTATCCACCCTTGTTGGCAAATATTGAGTTGCTGACCAAAGCTGTTGATCCCTGTTGAGACATTAGTCACGTGAACACTGAAAAAATGTGCCAGGGTAGAAAATGTGTTAACTGCACTGTTAAAGAACATGACAGTAAATATGATTTTGTCATGAGTGTAGAGAAGGACATGTGTAGACAAGCACTGAAGCCACCATAACCCCTGCTATAGCACATGCATTTATTTTTGTTTATAAAAATGTGCCCATTCACAGCTCTGAGTGCATGCACAATATTATTAAAAATACATGCACATTTAAAAGAATGGTCACTAAAGAGCAGAACCTCTTCCTTACTCAATGCACGCCTTTAAGGAATGCCTGGGGAAAATAAATAGGCTGGCTCTGTAATATTCCTTAATGGTCAACAAATTCAAGCTCCATCCAAGCAAGGGGAAAGGGTAGGACAATGAATTCCAAACTTGAGGACCCTTCCTGGAAAAGAACCTGCCACAACGCTCCTTCTGTTTAAACTTGGGGGCTTTTACCTCCAATGCCTCTCGCTGCGGTGTCACATGAGAAGGCATCTCCAAGGTTCTGTCTGCAATGGTGACAGCATTAGTACAGTCCAAGGGGGACAATTGGTGTCATGTCCATACTAGTACCTCTCCTTGTAGCTGAACTAGTGGTAAAAATGGTTGGAAAATTTAGAAAATGTCTAGTGCAGAAAAGAGCTAAGGTAGTCAGGTATTCAATAACCTATTCTCACTAATTGACTAAATTGTTTTGGTTGTCTGGTTCAAGGAGCAAAGTTCATTTTCTATTTCAGTATCTCTATCCACACACACACCTTCCTGTGTGTGCACTGCTGATGTTAACACTGACATTTAGTTTGCCATTGACTCACATACACTTCTTGTTGTCTTGTGATAAATCCTACTGAGTTAACACATGCATACTTCTGAATGTTAGTGCTTACTGCTTTTGTTAGTGGTTAAATACCTAATGGCAATTGGTGCGTTCCTTCGTCCTTGAATATATTTCCATTTCTGCTTCTCATAGAAGTGCATGCATAACTGAACAATTTTAATGTTACTTTTCGAGTTAGTGTAGAACAAAGAATAATAGCAAGTATTATAAACAAAGAGGTGCTTGCTTTGGTTCTCATACTAAAAATGGCTAGTTAACACTTTTAGAAAATTTATGAAAATGTGTTGATTATTTCTTAGTAATTTAGTAAATTACTTTGACATTCTTCAAGTCATTTGGCCTTAGTTATATTAACACCTGCTTTTCCAGATAGGATTGTGTATTCACTAATGTTGATTTTATGATTTGGACCCTAAATGCTGCAGGGATTTTATTAAAGCAATTCAGTCTTTGAAGAATTGGTTTAAACTCCCTACCTCTCCAACCTCAAGCTTTAAGATGATGAAATTTGTTAACTGTCAGACCAGTTTAAAAGTTTCTAAAAGTTAGGAGCAAATTTCATGACAGTATAAGTGGATGAGAAAGAAAGACCGTCATATGAGACATTTCAGAAAAAATAGAAACAATATACAATTTGCCTTTTAAAATTAGATAGCAACTGCGGGATAGATTACTTGAAGATAAATGAGAAAATCAACAATAAAATCTATTGCAGTATAATGAGAGATCAGTAATTTGCCTGGGGCTTGCATCTATGCATAGACAGATATGTAGGAGCTTCTTCTTCTTCAGCTAACTGGAATAATGATTGTACCTATCAGTAGCTGAGAAAACTGGCATGTATTATTCACTGTGAGTAAAGAAGGCAGAATTGGGGCCTCAGTAATTTTTTATTCTATTAATATTTTGAAATGTCCTTTATGTAATGGGTAGAGAGTACAGGGGAAAAAACCCCTTTTCATTTGCTTGTTTTAAAGGGGATCTTGGTACTGTCCCCTACATTGGGCACTGTATTAATCCTACAACGAGAAAACTTACAGTATCTGGAAGTCAAAAACGTTCAGAACCTGTCATATCTTCCCTTCCATCCAATTACAATTACTGTTGTTATTGTGATGCAAATAACAATTGTGCCTAGGAGTCCAAAACAAGATCTGAGGCCTATTGCGCTAGGCGCTGTACAAGCATAAATTAAGACAGTCTGGCTCCAAAGAATCTAAATAGACAAGACAAAATGGTGCTGGACTGAATGAATCCAATGTCTACTTGGATTCTGGACAGGGAAATTAGGGTTAATCTTCTCTTCAGGTCAAATCCTAGGTAGGGAGTTGGCACTGTGAACATGTAGATTAAAATAAAAATATCATAGTAGTGTATCTGGTGTAAACTGGTATATATACAGCATGGTTTGGACATATTTGGCTCTATAATTAACTTCTTAAGTGACCTTGGGCATATAACATCACTACTCTTGCTTTTTCATTCTATAAAATGGGGATAGTACTCCTAATTTACCTAAAAGGGATGTTATGCTGATTAGTTTAATGTTTATTCAGTGATTTTGAATAGGTCAAATGTCATTTAAGTGCAAAGTGTTATTCATTTAGCTACTGCTTAATTGGCTATGCACCAGTACTGTTATCTTCACTGTTAAGAGTGAATAACTTGGAGTTAGTTTACTATTGTATCTGTAAAAAGAAAAGGAGTACTTGTGGCACCTTAGAGACTAACAAATTTATTAGTGCATAAGCTTTCGTGAGCTACAGCTCACTTCATCGGATGCATCCGATGAAGTGAGCTGTAGCTCACGAAAGCTTATGCTCTAATAAATTTGTTAGTCTCTAAGGTGCCACAAGTATTCCTTTTCTTTTTTCTTTAAATTTCTGTTATTAGACTCACTACATGATCCCTACCTTCCATCTTGGAAGGGCAACACGCTACGTTTTCTGAACGCCAGCATTCAAGTAAAAACAACAAGGAGTCCGGTGGCACCTTAAAGACTAACAGATTTATTTGAGCATAAGCTTTCCTGGGTAAACCCCCACTTCTTCAGATGTAAACTCCCATGTGGAACAGACATAAGCTTTCAGTCTCACTGCCAGTCGGAAGTGAGTAAAGCAACAATAGTGTTGTTTAAACACTGAACAAATTCAGCTCTATAAAAATTATTAATCATTCCATTATTAAACCAAGACCCAAAATGTAGTACAAGATAATCGAAATGTTTTGAGCAAAGAAAGGAAATCTATCTCGTGGGGAGGGGAGTTAAAACCAGTGACTCTGAAATGTATAAACAGTTGTTTGATTATCTAGTATTTCACTCAGATTCTTTTAAATTTCTTTCCAGCTTCATCTATGGGTACTATATTTTCTCGACTACATATTTGCACATTCCTTGTTCCCCACTCAAAGATCCCAACTCACTACAGGTTTCAGAGTAGCAGCCGTGTTAGTCTGTATTCGCAAAAAGAAAAGGAGGACTTGTGGCACCTTAGAGACTAACACATTTATTTGAGCGTAAGCTTTCATGAGCTACAGCTCACTTCACTGGATGCATATGAAGTGAGCTGTAGCTCACGAAAGCTTATGCTCTAATAAATGTGTTAGTCTCTAAGGTGCCACAAGTCCTCCTTTTCTTTTTGCAACTCACTACAGGAGCACAAATCCCTATATTCTCCCACTCACCCACATACATATCCATGGCTATAGCGTGACAAGTGAACATCTGGTTAATGCATTTATTTCAGAATAAAGGCTTCTATGTGCGGTATTTTTTTTTTCATCCCAACCAAGCTAAATCTGCATAATTACAACCCCCCACGCTACCAGCCTCTAATTATATAGTTTATAAAAAAAGGAGATGCCAGCATAGGAGCCACCCTGTGTAACAGTACTGGTGCCTAGCCAATTAATTCAGCATCAGACTCGGGCAGTAGCTATCACCGCTGGGTAGACAGGCTATTTTTTTGGAAAGACTCGGGTTTTAATACTTCCCTAGGGCCGCGGGGATTAATTGTATTTTAAACTCCCAGGTAGTTTGGCCCGAGGGCAGGCTGCAGGCTCAGCGTGTTCACATAAATAATAATGTTTAAAAAAGCGCTGTCCTCCTTCGCAGGTCCACGGAAGGCGGGAGGTTCAGGGGCAAGGCGCGGGGGGGTGGCGGGTCAGAAGCTGGGTCCCAGACAGTCCCCTTCTCCTCACGATATTGTTTTGTGCCCAGGAGTCAATGTCAGTGTCTGGGGTGGGGCGGGTTGGGATACAGGAGCCCCCCTCCTGCAAGGCACCCACCTAGGCTTTAATGGGGTTGCAGCCAGTGCCCGGGGGGGGGGGGGGCGAGGCTGGCGCCGGGCGTGGCGGCCGCTCCCCCGCGCGGCGAGGTGGGGCGCGCCTCTCTCTAGCCCCGCTCCTCCTCAGGCGCTCGCTTTTTAACCCCCCCCCCGCCCGCGGCTCATGGCTGTGGAGCCGGGCCGCTCTTTGTTCCCGTCGTGCGGGTGCCTCTCCCGCGCCAGAGTGGGAGGGGAGCCCCCGGGCTGTGTGGTCGCGGCTGACAGGAGGCGCAGGAGCAGGCTGAGCGCGAGAGGCCAAAAGCCGCCGCTGCCAGGGAGCGGGGACCGGGACCGGGACCGGGGAAGGAGGCGAGCGAACGAGGGAGCCCGGCTGGCCGCGGCCCGGCAGCCTTGCGGCGGGCAGGTGCCGGCGGGGCGGGGCGGGGCGGATGGAGGCTGCCTGGCTGCAGGCGATGGCGGAGGGGCAGGCGGCCGGGCCCGGGGCGGGCTCGGGGGTGAGCGCCGAGCTGGAGGTGAAGAAGCTGCAGGAGCTGGTGAGGAAGCTGGAGAAGCAGAACGAGCAGCTGCGGAGCCGCGCGGCGGCGGCGGCCGCCCCCCCGGCCCCGGCCCCGGCCCCGGCCAGCCCACACCTGCTGTTGCTGCCGCCGCCGCCGCCGCCAGCCCCGGCCTTCGGCTCCCCCGCAGCGGCCGGGCTGGCCCCGAGCGGCAGCCCCGGGGCCCTGTGCATGCCCGGCCCGGCGCCCGCTCTCCTGTGCACCGCTAGCCTGGGCCCGCCGGAGCCCTTCGTCTATTTCAAGCCCGCCCTGGCTGGTCGGGCCGCGGCAGCAGGAGGCGGGCACGAGGCCGGGAGCATCCCCGCGGCGGGGGCAGCCACGGTGCTGGACGAGGTGGAGGTGCTGGACCTGGAGGACGGTGACTGCAGCCAGGACGAAGACACATGGTACGTAATCCCCGTATGGGCTGAGCGCCCCTGTGCCCCAGGGCAAATCCCCCTCGGCGGGAGCACCAGGGGCCTTGGGAGGGACGGGACGGCAACGGGATCCTCAACCCCCCCACCCCCGGTAGGCATGGAGAACCCGGCTGTGGTGATGCAGCCTGGCTAAGTGCCCCCCCCCCCATTCTTACACCGCTGGTCCCTTCAAGTCGCTGATTAGCATTAACCCTAAAATCCACTTGATCTTGTTTTGCTGAATCTTAAATCTGCTTTTTTTTTTTTTTTTTAAACGTGTCGTCTGGTTTGTGTGATTAACTCTCTCAATGAAAAAGGGCCGTTTCTGAGACCTCTGTTGTTTACTTCTCAAGTCTAGAGTTTATCTCCTAATCACCTCTTTATGCTCCATGTTCTCTGCATGCCTAATTTCAAGCCTTTCTATATCCCTTGGGAAGAGCAGGACTACAGGCTGTCTTTGCTACTGTAATCTACTCAGTAATGATCCAAAAAATAGGGAGCAATATTTTGCACTGAATAGTGTTGTTCCTACGAAGCACATTTATCTTCCTTGCTCATCTCTCACACTTGACTGAGCTTCTAAGATTTGGTGACGTCACTGGCCATTCATTCAGGACATTAAATTAACACTGTCATAAATGTGGCAATTATGAAGTGGTAGATGTCAGGAAAGGAGATGAAAAATCTGGTTTAGGTTAAAACCTAACTGGGTAAAGAATAATGAAAAGTTGTTGCTGAAAAGCAACATGACTGATAAGTATATTGGCTTTTAGTCTTGATACTGAGACTTTTGCTTCCTTTAGAATAGATTTACTACAGTCATTTTAGGAAGGACTAACAAAGAGATTACAGCCTTCTTTAAAAAAATAAGGAATGCTTTCAGTTCTCCTTGTACTGGCTATACTCTCCTTAAAATGCTATCCTCTCTCAAGTTGAATTTCAGTCCTCAGCAATATAGGAGGGCTTTGGACTTTTGGGCATTGTTGTGCAGTTATATTGTTCAAATACGTACATGGTTTCAGAGTAATGTATGAATATGTGTCAATAAACTGGAAGAAGCAGAAAATAAAATTGAACTAGGGGAATATTTGTGGCTGTTTCTTTATGCCCAGGAAAGGAAAATGATAAACAAAGATATGCAGTGGTGTTGTAACTGTGTTGGTCCCGGCATATTAGAGAGACAGTGTGGGTGAGATAATATCAAAGAAGAGCGCAGTGTAAGCTCCAAAGATGCTTTCTCTCTCTCACCCCAACATAAGTTGGTCTGGAAAAAGATATTACCTCACCCACTTTGTCAGACCAAACATACTCAGAATTGTCTAGTGTCTTGTAACTTGTATATCTCAGCAGTTTGTGTAATAATCCTCAAGTGTGCTAATAAATACTACGAAAAATGACCCGGAAGGCCTGATCTGTACTACAGAACTAACCACATTTAAACGTAGTTGTAGCTCAACTGTATTTAAAATACGTCAGTGAGAAAAAGAATGTTATAATTCTACTGAAGAGCCATATTTTAGCCTGGGTGTCTATCCAGGTGATGATGTTTCCTTAACATGTTCTAATATAGTTTTAAAATCCATGCTGATAAGAGCATATCATGATATAATGCAGTTGAGTCAGAATCATGTTTAAACATGGTTATTGTGGTAGTATAGGTATGGTCTTAAGACTCATCAAAATGTGATTATCTCTATAAAGACTTTTAGATAACGGGCCTAAGTTTTGAAGCTCTTCTCTTGGAAATCACTAACAATTGTAGATAGTTAGTTAGTTTTATTAGTGATTATCATACTTGACTTATCGGTACCAGGTGATTCTGCAGATGATTAGATTGTGCTGGACTGTTTTGGGAACATGACTAGGATGAATCAGTTTTATAATTTGAAACTTCCTTCATTGCTCATGACAGATAATGAGGTAAGGGTGTTTCTCTGGTCTCATTTAGTTGATTTGGGGTGACCACTTTGCTTGGTCAGTTGCATTTAATAATGTTTTGTACATGCTTACCTTTTAGGGCTGTATTGGATCAGTATTATTGCAAGTCTTGCAGTGCAAATGTCAAAATGTTGCAAAAATTGTGATTATTTATCAGGTTTGGTTTGCTCTTTGGAAAGAATCTTGCTATTTGGGGCAAATTCCACCTACGTATGGTATCACTGGGGACTGAACATTTGTATTGAGGTGCAGAATTTGGCCCTTGGTGTTCACCTGAAGGACAGTTACTTTCTTAAAATTATTAAAACTAAGGTGCATTACATATTTCCTTCAGGGATGGATCTCTAATGACCTGCATTGCTGGTCAGTGGTAGTTTGTCTGTTAGCTGCTGTGGGGTTATTGTTAATCTTATGATGCTTTTTGATGATTATTTAAAGAAAGGATTTAACAAATGCGTCAAATCTAGAAAGCCAAAGGCCAATGCAGTCCTAATGTTGACTTTTTAGTATTGGGGCCCTAACTGCTTTTGTAACAGCTTTTGTTCTAAAAAAAATTGCAGCTCAAAAAAGAAAAAAAAAAGTTACAAAAAAAGTAAAAACTTTCCCTTGGTTGTCATCTTTCTGCATAAACATCAAATTATTTAGAACTTGTCAGTCACATATTTTACTTTCAAAATACTGCTGAAAGTTAACCATGGATCTGAGACATTATTTTCAGTACATATGTGGCTCTTCATGGTTTTTAATTCTGAGCATTAATTGTGTAGCCAACCACTCTATTAAGTGAGGAGGTCAGCTCTATTGTCAGACAAATTCAGTCCTGGAACTCTGCTGGGATTGCAGACAAGGGTACCAGTTGTGATGAGGACACTTGTCCATTCGGCTCTGGAACGCAAGTACCAATTTATCTCCCAAACAATAGACTATTAAGCAGGCATTACATAGCAATAGCTCACTATTGAGCAGAGCAGGTTTTGCACAATAACCTAAATGTGAACAGCTCTGTCTCTAATTAGTAATCCATCTTAGTCCCTTTGTCTTGACTAGCCTTTTTGTATCTGCTATTCACATTCCGCTTCCTGGCCAGTGTGCCTTTTTGCCCAACTTCTGATATCCTACTTAAGAGTTTGTTTAACCACACTGTGCTTTAGAAACAAACAGGGTATGATGTTCAGTGAGGAAGCTGAGAACTAATGATAGGTTCACCTGGGAAAGCACACATCTTCCTGGATGAACTATGTGTACATGCATGTCAAAATCCGTGAGGACTCCAATAACAGTGGACACTGGCTTAGAGAATTTAGCTGTGAAAGCCATCAAGCCCCCTACCATGAGGTGGTTTAAACACCCGTAGAAACGTAAACTCTACCCCGGAGGCACAGGAGATGACCAGATACTCAAATATTCTTGTCTCTGTGGTTAGCTGCCTATTGTATTCCAAGCCCAGACAAAAATAGAATAGCTTCTCCTACACTTCTTTTTCTGCACGTTGGTTCATTTGGCTGGAACCAGGAGTGTAAAAATCATCATCATAATCATCCAGCAAACTTCTTGAATTTCCAAAATCTGTACATAATGTACAGTATAATATATAAAGTCTTTGTATCCATGTTGGAGAGATACTGCCTGTGAAAACTGTAATATTATATCAATTCTGACATGATTGGGTAAATCACAGAAAGTAAGAATGTAAAAGATGTTACTATTAGGTTCTTAAATACAAAGTTAAGCACTGCAATGATTTAATCTTCAGTGAGTAAATATTAACAGAAAATATTATAAAATCTGTCTCTGGGGTATGTGTACTGTCTATAAAAACTGTAGTATTAAATTACTTTAGTGTTAGAAACAAATTCTTAATATGCAGTCAATCAAGTGTCCAAAAACATAAAGCTTATGTACTGTGTACATGCTAATATTTCTGCATATTTTAATTGAGGTTGTATGTCTCGCCTACTAAGACCCTCACACTGCAAGAGAAATCTCTGAGTCCTCTGCAATGGTGTAGACATATTCTGGATCATCCAACTCCTGAGATAGAAGCTGCAAAACGTTCCCTCTGCTTTAGACTGGAACAAGGTAATCCTATGATCTTCTTTTTACTTGTTATATTTCTTTGAATTTCATAACTAATCAGTTAGCATCTGTGCTTGGCATTCAAGTTTGAAGTTCTATATGCTGATCGGTTTCAGCAGCTTTCTCTGTTTAGCAAATGGTAGATTCATAGTTTTGTAATAAAGTATATACAACTCCCTCTGTTATGAGTGGCAGTTATATTTTTAGGTTTTGCTTAGTGTGCGTTTTTAAGCAGTCTCCTTTTTGTTCTCCTCTTCTTTTTCTTCCACTCTCCAAACCCTAATTTTTAGCTATCTTATTAATTTTCTGATGTCCCCATTTCCTCTAAATAAGGGCCCATAGACTTTAATGGGAGAAATCTTGGGCCCTAACTTAGAGTATCAATCCTGCAATGAGATGTGCACAAAGCACCTCTGTACTTGCACAGAGCCTCATACATTGCAGTGGGACTCTACACAGGGGATGGGTTCTAACTGCATACATCTCCTCGTAGGTTCAGGGCTTTATTGTTTATAGGAAATACAACAAGAAATCTAACTTGATCACGGTTAATACTGTGTAGGACTTTCTATTGCTCGAATATTGGGGGGCCGAGTTCATTGCTGGCATAAAGTTGTTCAATTCCAATTACCTTTGTATGGAGTTATGTCTAATAGTGGTGAGTCTAGCTCCCTGGGTATATTGCAATGCTAAATAGAAATCAGCTACATTATTATTTAATTATTTTATTCATTTGTTGTATCACCCCCAGGTCCCAGTTAGGATTCCAGTGTGTTGGATGTTGTACAGTTGTGTGGTTCCTGCCCCAAAGAGTTGATGATCCAGTTTCAAGCAAGACTTGACATGGGAGTTCAGAAAACAATTGGGGGGGGGGGGGAAGCAGGGAGGAGAGGAGAAGTAAGACCAGGTTAATGTTAATATAGCCATATAGTTGTATAAACTAGCTATGGCCATGCACTTATAAAGCACTTAAGCACATGCTTAAGATTAAGCATGTACTTATGTGCTTTGCTGAACTGGAGTCTGTGAGTCTGATCCTGTACCACTGACGTCCATTGAGTTTTATTACTCACTTCAGTGGGAACAGGATAGGGGCTCATATTTACAACTTGGCGTTTTCCAATTTGTTTGAAAATATATACTTCATAAAATTAAATATTGGCTATTCCTGACTATCCTTCAATTTAGCCATACTTAGTTGCTGATTGAATGTGTGGGTGCACACACATGTGCGTACTAAAGCAGTAATATATCTTGGTGAAGTATTTGAAATAGGAGAGGGTAGTGTTCTAATGGATTAGTTCAGGAAGTTTGTACCCTGTCCAAGAGTTTACTTCTATTGATGATGCATGAGCTGGAAAGGAATCCAATTTAGACTCCAGTTTTGGAAAAAAGCATAACGGAGCAGATTTTAGTTAGTAATAGTTTTATTTTTTTGAAAAAATTAAAAATACAGATGCAATACAAACTGTCTTCTGCTGTCATTCTCAATTTTTAAATAATAATGCGCAACAGAGGCAGCGCTCAAAGGCAAGACTGCAAATTCATAAAAATGTCATTCACTAAATTGAGTGTTAAAACCTGTCAGAGATGGGTAATTTATTTATTTTTTCCTCCAAGGTATTGTTTACAGTTACTAGGAAAGCAATTTGCTTTCACATTTTCCTGTATATTTAAAATTTAAGTGAATTGCTATCTCTCTGGTTTTAGTTTGTACATTTTTTCAACATCTGAGAGATCATAGCAAATTTTAATGTATAATGTAATATTTTAGTCAAGGCTACCTGTGACAGAGTAATTTTTACTACATATTCTAATTATGGTTATTGCTCCATGAAGTTCCATTATTTTAAAAATAATTTGAAGATTTATATTCTCTTGAAAGGCCATCTGTAAATCTCATCTTGGGAGCTATGTGTTAAAGGAGAGAATTGTCTCAAATGTTTTTATTGCAACAGTTTTTATAATAGAATTGTTATGTTGTTACTAATTAACTATCTTTGCTCAGATGTGAATTTTTTTTAATTGGGCCATTCCCCTATAAGTAATAGTTAATCAACAAATGTCAGGTATTAAATATTAACATTCATTTCTAATTGTAGTAGGGTTGGATTAGGTTTTATAGGAGTCTTTCCCCCTGTTTTGGAGCAGGATGAGACAATTGGAACAATTTAAAGGAGTACTTGTGGCACCTTAGAGACTAACAAATTTATTAGAGCATAAGCTTTCGTGAGCTACAGCTCACTTCATCGGATGCACACGAAAGCTTATGCTCTAATAAATTTGTTAGTCTCTAAGGTGCCACAAGTACTCCTTTTCTTTTTGCGAATACAGACTAACACGGCTGCTACTCTGAAACCTTGGAACAATTTAGTAAATCTGTTTTATAAAGTAAAACTAACTTTCTGTAACGTGTCCTTTCTCATTTTATTTTGTATCCCCGTCTATTGATGATCCCTTTTATTTATATATTACAATTTGATTCTTCCTTAAAAAGTGACTATAAAAATGGCATTATGGATTTCCATAATAGTTGTATTTCAAGTGATAACATATACAGTTTACTCAGTTTAAAGGTAAAAAGTCTTTCCCCCTAGCTAACAGCCCTTCAAATTCACCATGGTATCAGAAAATCTAGTTGTGCTCTTTCTAGCTTGCGCGTCACCACCAGTAACCCTGATTCAGCTGATGAATATTATTGTGTACTTCATGTGCAGTAACAATGTACAAATCTGTATTCTGAGATAAAGTTTGCTGTTGGAGTTTACTTAATAATTTTGTTGATGATCCATGAGCTAGAAAGGAATCCAGTGGAGCCACTCCTAGCTATCTTAGCATTATAGTGGTAGCAAGAATGCAAAGCAGCAAAAACTTATTTTTGCCTTGGCTCAGTTGTTCCTTCTGCTCTTCATACAGGCCCCAGTACAGCAAGTTACTTAAGGACATGCCCAGTTTTAAGTGCATGAGTAGCTTCACTGAAGCAAAAACTACCCAGACTGGTGTACCTTGATGAATACAGTGCACAAGATCCAACTGCAGCTCCTGTCTTCTCTTCCTGAGTTTACATCTCACTCAGGCTTGGTAGCAGTTTCTCTTCTATTCTGGGTGCAATGGTTGCAGGTCCTCCTTATAACTTTATATTGAGAGGAAATAGTGCTCATGACGTTTTAGAGGCACTTGGGCTTGAATTCACAAAAGGAGTTAGGGCTGGTGATGCTGAGTGTCCTAATGTCTAACTATCAGGCACCTAGAATATCATTGTGATTCACAAAACCTGAGTTAGATGTCTAGGCTCCCATACAATGAATGGGGAGATTGTGATTCACAAAAGCCAGCATGCTAGGAAGGGAGCTGCCTACACTAGCCAATCGGATTTGCCAATGAAAGGGATGCATGCTAAACCCTCCTGCCCACAACAGGTGCCTAAGTCTGGGCTGCAGAAAGATGCTTATCTCTTCCTGGGATTCTCGGCTGCAAACCCTCTCTTGGCAGTAAGCACCTATGCTGTTAGTAAGAAGCTAGGGGAGAGGAAAGGAGAGGAGGAAGACTCTTAAGAAACCATTTGGGTGAGAGAGAGAGAGAGAGACTGATTCTATAATCTGGGGGTTAGAGTGCTCACTTGGGAGGTGGAAGACCAGATCCATTTTACCTTTGACAGTAACTCTCTAATTATTTATCCAGAATGCATCAGCTTCAACAGGGGAGATTGAGGGAGCAGCATATCAGAATAGCCCATAGCCCAGTGGTTAGAGCACTCTCTGGAGAGGTGGCAGATCCCTGTTCAAATCCCTTCTTCCCCTGAGGGGGACTTGAACCCATATTCCACGTGAATAACTTATAGCACAGTGGTTAGGGTAAGAGGAAAGTCCTCTTCCCCACGCCAACTATTTTGTGTGAACTCGCCTTCGGGGCCTACTCTGATTGATGCCCTCTGAGTATGCCTACTGGATTGGGCCCTAAAGGTGATTTAGATGGAAGAATGTCTATATTCCCCTGGTTTGTGAATTGCTCTGGGGCTTCTGAGAGGATAGGTGGTTGGGCGCCTACAGTGAGATAGCAGTTGGCATGCCCAGAGGCAAAAGTTAGGCAGCTAGGGAACTTTTACTGCAAAGATTAGGCTCTGAGTGAGTTTAGACAGCTCCAGAGATCAGTGGGAGTTTTGTGCATCACAGTGGTCCCAAAACTGATTCTTAGTGCCTAAAACAGAGGCTTAGGCACCTAACTCCTTTTGTGCTTCCAGGCCTTGCTACCTTTTTACATTTCATAAATTTGATTTGTCAGTCAGAAAATTGTACCACGTGGGTGGAGTGGGTCGAACAATACCTTTCCAGGTGAGATTTGCCACTGCGATGCTGTAGCCAAAGTACAACTAAAAAACAAATGCCCCAATTCTGTAGTGTGTAAGAGTGAGGGAGATGTACGGTTTGGAAGACACTAAGGCCAGTAGTGCAGTCATGACATAGGATCTATTCTAGAGTATTTGCTGATGTTTCATATCTTCCTTGATTGTGCAGTTTGAGGGTTTAAAAAAATCAATCTTTTGGAGGCCTAAACTTAAGAATTGGCAGTAGATCAAAGATAATTTTCAAGCTATGCAGATAAGACTGCTGAGCCTCACTCATGTCATCAAATGTTTATGCTCTATTTGTCTGAGATATGCTCAGCAAGAAGACTCAGGAAGACTTCCAACTGAAGACTGTTAGAGTTTGGGGCCAGATTTCTAGTGGAAGTTTACACGTGGAGCAGAATTATAAGAATCCTGTATTTTCCCATTGCTTTTTCTATTTTGTGTGTGTTTGTTTCCTAATTGGGAGAATCCTGAAGAATTCTTTCTAACCTAGATAGTAGCATACAACACATACAGTGCAGTGCACAGAAAGAGCAATAGCATGAAACAAATTAGGATTGAACAATTCTAGTGAATTGTATGGTGCTGGGGAAGCAGAGTTTGACTATCCATTTGCTGCAGTGGGTGGAAAGGATAGATGAGCAAGGAAGAGACATTCAGAGAAACTAGGAAGAAGTAGGATGAGTGTCATGTTTTCACAAGAAAACTATTTCTCTTTGATCCTTTGCTTGTCTGAGGGTTTCCTTTTGTCTGATCTGCAGCAATTTGTTATCTAAATTCATACCCCCATTTTTAACACTGCTCTCCACCTTTTTCATTCTGTCAAGTCAGCAGGACCACATATTAGCCTTAATAGTGTGGTGGAGTCTGTTTTACATTCTGTTAGTAATGATGGGAGGTTTGGGAAACTGCTGTTTAGTACCAAATCCTCTGAGGAGAGAGATTTGATGGGCAAGTTGCCCATTCCCTATGCTGATTTACACCAGCTGAGGATTTGGCATGTAGCTATACTGCAGTAGCATGCCATTGAAGAGCCAAGTAGATAAACTGAGGAACTAAGAGCCATAGCAAGGAGTCACTCTACAGGAGTTCAGTTAGTTTTTGTGCAGGGCTTGAAACTCGGCCTTCCAGACAGCAGAGCCCACAGGATCTGTGTCATGCCCCAGCTTTTAACAGTCCTTTGGTATAGTGATATGTTTGTGGAAGATTATATTTGGGAGATACTACTGTCCCTTATGAGGGAGCATGAATATAGAAGTTTAGAGATGTGCCCTGGAAGCTGGGGTTGAGAACACAGTGTAGCTGTGCACAGCAATTCACCACAGAAGTGCTCTTAGTTTGTTTTTATTAAAATGTTATTCCTTTCTCCTTCACTGGTTTATTGATTAACCCCAAGATCTTTACACTTGGAGGAACCCCTTCAATGTGCCAGACCTCCAAGGGGGTCTCACTCTTCCTTAAGGGTAGGCCAGACAGCCTCAGTGCCTCTGAAACTCAGCCTCTAGACTCCAGCACACCTGTTTTACAACATGCGCTCTGCCCAGTGAGTCCAGCTGACAAAGTCTCTGACCAGGAGTCTTGTATACTTCAGGGACCAATGCACCTCTGCAGTTATTTGTAGTGACATCAGGAGGCTTTTCAAAATAGAGTAGGTTTTATTAGTGAACTGGAACACAGAATCAGGAAGTCCTTAGGTTAGAATAGAGAAATAAAGGTTTGGGCCACCTGGCATTGGACACTGTTGCAAGACAGGATACTGGGCTAGATGGACCTTTGGTCTGACCCAGTATGGCCGTTCTTATGTTTCTTAAAGCTTAAGACATAGTCCGTTGTGGCCAAGCCAGCATTCCACCCGGCCAAGCTGCTGTGGAATCCGTTTTTGGCCCTCTTTGTCAGTCCTATGTGAAAGCTTGTGTCTTTCCAAAAGCTAGCTGTATTCCAGACAACTGACGCCTTTCAGTCCATTGTCCAACTCCTGTAGGTCCATACAGAGTTCATATGTTCTGCCTGCTGATGTTTCCTTGTTATTAGGTATTAATTGTTCAATCTTTGGGGTTCTCATTGTCTTTGCCATTTGGATCCTCCATTGATATGGGTCAGTTTCAGCCAGTCCTTTAATGACCCATTCATTCCATTCTAGAGAGTTGTGGCACAACACCTCCTGTCTCCTTCTGTGCTCTAAGCGCAGCTTTTTAACCCACTGCACCCAAAGGGGAACAGTGCAAAGTACAGAGGGAAACTGAGGCACACATAGACGTAATAAAATTACAGAGAATTCCCACTCTGTCAAAATATAAAATACTGTTTAAAGTACACAGTTCATCCTAGATTTGTTCTCTTTTTAAGAAATGTTGTTTCAGCTGTTCAAAAATAATAGGGTCCAATCTTGGTTCTACTGAAGTCCGTTGTGGAAGTTTTGCCATTGCCCACAGTCTTCTTTTATAGTCTCTGGTTTTTTGTTTTTCTTTTTTTAAATGATAGAAACAGTACTTAGTGTATTATAATGAATAATGTGCCTCCAAACTAAAAAATACTGCCTGTATGTGATCTTTTGAAGAGAAGGCATATTATGACACTGAAACAACTATTCAGGAGCTTGTTTCCAATGGCTTAAGATCTTGCCAGAACCTCTCAATTAAATTATAGACTTTATGTGCATAAATATAGTTAAACACTATGTTGTGTATCAATTGAGGTTGGCCTGAACATAACATATCTAGCACAAAGCTTTTCATTTCTTTGCTTTTGAAGTCAAGCCATCTAAGAATATGTAACGTCTACTCCTCCATCCAGCGACAAATATACATCTGACCAGACAATGTACCATGACTAGCACAACCACAATGTACCACAACCATAATTTAGTTGGGATGCCAACTTTTCATCAAACTTCCTAACACCACAGAAACAGATTCTGCCCCTCCTCTCACCATTATCCCTTCTTTACAGTTTTGGGAAACCACACTCAGGTAATCACCCTGCACTTCATATAATTTTGACTCTTTTTAAAAAACAAGGCAATATTTGTGAGCTATTAAACCAGTGGTTCCCAAACTAGGGATGCCACTTGTTCAGGGAAAGCCCCTGGTGGGCCAGGCTGGTTTATTTACCTGCTGCATCCGCAGGTTCGGCTGATCGTGGCTCCCACTGGCCACGGTTTGCTGCTCCAGGCCAATGGGGGCTGCGGGAAGGGCGGCCAGCACGTCTCTCGGCCCGCGCAGCTTCTCGCAGCCCCCATTGGTCGAGAACGGTGAACTGCAGCCAGTGGGAATCGCGATCGGCTAAACCTGTGGACACGGCAGATAAACAAACCGGTCCGGCCCGCCAGGGGTTTCCCTGAACAAGCGGCGCCCCTAGTTTGGGAACCACTGTATTAAACAGTTTAATGATATAGTTGCTCTTTGACAGCAGAATAGAGCAGAAAATATTGGAAGGGAGCGAGAGTTGTTTTACGTGCTTGAACTGAAGCAATGGTGTTTTGATTTTCATATAGATTTAACTGATGTTTTGAGACATCAGGGGTGTAAAATTTTATGGAATTCAGGAATTGATTTAGATTTAATGCCATTTTATCATACATATTTTTCATATGAGATGGGGACTGGAATCCTGCGTAAAATGTTTTCAGATTATGAAGAGTAGTGTGCTGAAGCATGCAGTTGTCAAGATGGTTGTTTCCATCATAAAGAATACAAAGAATATAATCTGTAAAGCTCTAGAAGCAATTGAAGAAGCTGTAAGACTGATGCAGTTACTTTATTTCTATGGATCTGATACTGAGTGTCCTGAACTCCTATCGGTATCAGAACCGGTGCTCAGCATCTTGCAGAGGCACTCCACGTCTTCCAGAACTGGGCCTGTAGTAGTCTCTTGTGTAAATGCAAGGTCTTGTTCTCCAGGCACACAGTATATTTTCAAACATCTGAGTTCTCTGTTTAGACTTCATTAATTTGGGAGACCCATTTACTGCGTGTGCATAATTGGAGTTTTCACAAATGCTATATTACTGGATTTTTAAAAGCAACTATTGAAGCTGTTTTGCTTATTTTATTTATATGAAAAAACTCTATCCTTTGATTTCTACTTAGAGACGTGTGGTTTTTTCCAGTGTTTAAAATAGAAATTTTTTCTCCAGCAGTAAAACATTTTTACTTTGCAAACATGCTGCAAGATAGAAACATTCTATTGCAAAACCTTACAGCAGTGAATGTGTATAAAATGAGAGATACTGACCTTAAATCTTTCTTCTAGGGCTGTGAAATGATTTAAAAAATTGCAATGAATCACAAGATTAAAAAAAGTCATTAATCACACAGTAAAATAACATAAATTGACTATAAATATTTTGGATGTTTCTCCCTTTTCAAATATATTGATTTCAGTTACAACACAGAATACAAAGTGTACATTGCTCACTTCATATTATTACAAATACTTGCACTATAAAAAATAAAAATTAGTATTTTTCAATTCACCTCATACAGGTAGTATAGTGCAATCTCTTTATTATGAAAGTGAAGCTTACAAATGTACAATTATTTTTTTCCGTAATGGCACTCAAACAAAACCAATTTAAAGCTTTAGAGCCTACAAGTTGAAGCATGAAGGGGCATACAATTTTTTTTTTTTAAGCGTATCTGGCATGTAGATACCTTGCATCACCAGCTACATCATGCGATGCACGCTCCTGTTCTCATTTCCAAGAGATGTTGTAAATAAAAAGCAGGCAGCATTATCTCACGTAAATGTAAACAAACTTGTTTATCTTAGTAATTGGCTGAACAAGAAGTAGGACTTGGTGGATGTGTATGAGGCGAATTGAAAAATACTGTTTCTTTTGTTTCTTACTGTGCAAATATTTGTAATCAAAAGTAATATAAAGTGAGCACTGTACACTTTGTATTCTGTGTTGTAATTGAAATCAATATATTTGAAAATGTAGAAAAACATACACAAATATTTATAATAAATTTAAATTGGTATTTTGTTTAACCAGTGAGATTAAAACTGCTATCAATCATGACAGTTTTTTAATCTAGTTAATTTGTTTTGCATTAATCACATGCATTAACTGCAATTAATTGACAGTCCTACTTTATTCGCAGATACCTTTTCTTCTGATCTTACAATCGTTCTTGCATATCACACCTACTTTTTCATGAAATTATAATAAATACAATACACAAACGAATTCTTTTTTTGGAGATGATAGGTAGGTAATTTTGTATGAAAATGTTTTCTTAACCCTACATTTTTTTCCAACTGAATTTGTGTTTAAAAAAGGTGCTGGATTTGCAGACTAATGTCTTATATTTACTGGGTGTTATACAAGCAGCATTATAAATTACCTCACACCATGCCCATCCAATCCTTGAGTGAAGGTGTTTATATAGTGTCCACTACCAACTGAGCTGAGACTACCATCTTACCATGAGTAGGTCATAGGACAGCCAGAAATTGAAAAGATCTTTGGTATTATCATTGGGTTATGCAGTCCCTGTTCTGCTCACCTCATTTGGTTTGAGGACTGTTGCATGCTTTCTTTGAAATAAGAATGTACGCATGCTGTGTATTTTCAAAATCTATAATACAGCAGACAATGGAAAGCAATGGTAACAGGATCAAGCCTATCAATCATCCTGTCTAGGAGAATAGGTAAGATATTATATTACAGTATAGCACAAACTAAGATTTTGGAAACAAAAGTCAATCAATAGCTTTTATGGAGGGGGGGGGGAAATCCAAATAAAATGGATTTGTATTGGGAGACAGGTGCTTTTGGTGGCTCATCCCTTTGCAAGAGAAACATTCAGCTGGTATGGTTCCTTCCAAAACTGAGCTTCATACACTGGGAGCTCATGTTCAGTTAGTTGTCCACTGTGACCCCTAATTCTTTCTTTTTCAGAGTCATTGCTTTCCAGGATATGGTTCACCATCTTGTGTGACTTGCATTTGTTGCTAGATGTATGACATTGATTCAAGATGGCCAAATTCAATGTTGTTTGCTTGCATCCAATTTACCAAGGGATCGAGATCCGGAACATCTGTCATTTTCCTGCTGCTAGAGGGCATGGAAACATTAGTTTCCATAAGGAATTTGGGTTAACCTTGGCATCTGTACTGATATTGTTAAATTGAGCCCTAAAAGCAATGTGATTCTTTCTTTCACAGTTATAGCAACTTCTTTAAATGTTGTTTTGTGTGAAAGCTTACTGTGCCTGATATTCCAAATGAAACTACTTTTTTAATACAATGTTAAGTTTATTTATTTGTCTGATCAGTAACTTCTCATCCTGAATATTTTTTGATGAGAGTATATTGAGACTGGCTTGCATAGCAAGCAAAATAAGTAGGGTGAATGAGTGCAGCTAAGTAAGATGTAGGAAATTATTAAAATCAAGCTTCTTGTTGTGTTCCCCTTCCACCCCCCAGCAGCTCATTTGTTTTTCATGCATCTCTCAAATGTAATTTTCTTAATTTTACTTTAGAATGAAAAGCAGTTATAAATATTTCAATTTATAAAACACATTTTACAAAGCAAGTATTTACTTTAAACTTTTTCTTCATTGATGACTTTGATGTCTGTTGAAAATGTAGCTCTCTAACATCATAACTGAATGCCTGAATTAAAAACTTGACACTTTTGAGATGACTGAGGGGGAGGAGTTAATGTAAATACACCTGTGATACAAAAATTGCTTTTTAGAAGAGAAACCCACATGATTCCTGGTATGAAAGACAGTTGGAGGCAATTTTAAGGATTAAATTGATATTTAAAATAAACATCCATAAGAAATAGGGTTGCCAACTTTCAGAAAACTAAATATGCTTGCTTCGCTCCTGCCCTTCCTCAAGGCCCTGCTCCCACCCATTCTATCCCCCCATCCTCACTCACTCGCTCATTTTCACCGGGTTGGGGCAGGAAGTTGGGGTGTGAAGGTTCCAGTTGAAGATGAGGGGTTTGGAGTGTGGGAGGGGGCTCCGGGCTGGGGCAAGAGGTTGTGGGCTTCAGAGAGGGGCCACAAATGAGGGGTTTGGGGTGCAGGAGGGGACTCGGGGCTGGGCAGGGGGGTCGGGGCAGGCTCTGGGAGCGAGTTTGGGTGTGGGAGGGGCTCAGGGCTGGGGCAAGGGCACAGGAGAGAGTGCGGGCTCCCAGAGGGAGTAGGGTGCAGGAGGGGGTCAAGGATGGGGCAGGGGGCTCAGGAAAGGGGGGGGATTGGTGTGTAGGCTCTAGACGGCTCACCTCAGGTGGCTCCTGGAAGCAGTGATGTGTCCCTCCGCCTGCTAGGCTGATGCGCGGCCAGGTGGCTCTGCGCACTGCCCCTGCCTGCAGGTGCTGCCCCCACAGCTCCCGTTGGTCGCAGCTCTTGGCCAATGGGAGCTGCAGAGCCAGTACTCAGGTAGGGGCAGTGCGTGGAGCACCTGTGGCTGCCCCTTTGCCTAGAGCCAGAGAGAGATGCCAGCAGCTTCCGAGGAGCCACGCGGAGCTGGGCAGGTACCCTGCCTGCTCTGCTGCGGGCGACCAACAAGACTTTTTTAATGGCCCAGTCAGCGGTGCTCATTGGAGCCACCAGGGTCCCTTGTTGACCAGATGTTCCAGTCAAAAACCGGCACCTAGCAATCCTAATAAGAAATCAAAAGTTCAAGTTTAAAAACCTTCTTGGAATCTCTATTTGGGCATTTTGCTGAGGGAGGCTGTAGAAATCTAATATGACTGTCTTACATTGATACAAAGCTGATAGTTTAGATCTTATTTTATTTTGTGTTTCCATGATGAAAGGTTGTGCAAAGCCATATCAATCAAGACAATGGGTTAGATTTACTGGTACACTCTGGCCACCTTGACCTCTCCAGGAAAGTAAAGCACCTGTAAACCTAGTTTATCTGGCTGGTTAAGATGTATCTGCCTCGCAACACCAGTTTAGTTCAAAGCAGGCAGAGTACACTGGTGAATCTGATCCATTAATTCTAGTTCTTGTGATAGCAGGGGGTTTTAATCACCTTTTGTAGTTGCAGAAGATTCCACCTTCCTTACCTTGTATAACTAGCTCTGCTTTTGTCTGAAGTTATGTTCTCCTCTGTACAGCCATGGAAGTAGGGTGTTGGGTTGATGATTTAACTATTTGTCGTCTTTCTCACTATCTTTTTCTGCTACTGGTTTCTTCCTAATCCACTTCTCTTTGCCTTTCAGCTAGGCCTTCATTAGTACTCCACACGTTTCTCCAATCCTTGATAGAACCTTAGTATTTTGTAGTGGGGTGCTAAATAGTGCTACCTTGGGACTATGATTGAATTATTAGAGTACTATAGAACTTTTAGAAAGTGTTAACTATAATACTATAGCATAACTCTATGCAGAACAGAGATGCTATTGCAGTTTGGAAACTGTATTTGAAATCACTTGAGATAAAGAAATAAAAATATATTTAAAGGCCTTGCTATAAAAAGCAAGTATTTCTAGGCAGATTTAGAAGTTGATTGATGGCTGTTTTATCATTCATTTAAAAAAAAGTCATGGTATATAGTTGGCAAAAAGGACATGTATTGTGATAAGTGAAGAGACTTCAACATAGTAGTTAGCTTTCATAAATGCAATCTAACTCAGGATGAATGAGAGATTTTACCATCTCTAGAGGAATTAGTTTTCCTAGGATTCATTGGACCAGTCCTTTGTGTATTGGCAGTGTTGCTTTCCTGCTTTATATTGGTCTTGCATGCAACCTAGGATTTAACTTGTCAGTACTCTAAGTTCTGACGTGATGTATTTCGGCAGTGATCATTCATCCCATGATGTGAAAAAATTCTAAAATATCAAGTGATGGATTTTAAAAAAAACAAATCAGAATTCACGATTCTCTTGACAGACTATGCAATCTCTAAGCCAAAGGGGAGAGACTTAAAGTTTATTTTGGATTTGATAAAAATAGAATCTCCACACGGGAATTTTGTCTTAGGTCCTTTTGGACTATGTTGAGTTCTTAAAGAGCCACAGGAGAAGAGAAACCAAGGCAGGGAGTGCCTGCAGCACCACACTAGGTCAGGAGAAGGTGCCAAAGGGCACCACACTCTACGACACTAAGCATTTTAAATGTCATATTGGGTTTGACCACTAGAAAATTCTGTTGAGATTTTTGTACTAATTGACTTCTTCACCTTGCCACAAGATAGCCTGTGTCACATGAATGATCTAAATAATGTGAAATGACTTTTTTGTTTGTTTTCACCACAAAGTTTAGTAGTAGTAGCAATTGGACATCTAACATAGTGAATGCCAATGAAAATGAGGTAGGATCAGAGGCTAAAATAAGGAAAGAACAAGTTAAAAATCACTTAGACAAATTAGATATCGTCAAGTCACCAGGGCCTGATCAAATACATCCTAGAATACTCAAGGAGCTGACTGAGGAGATATCTGAGCCATTAGCGCTTATCTTCGAAAAGTCATGGAAGACAGGAGATATTCCAGAGGGCAATTTGAAAAGGGCATATAAAGTGCCCACCTATAAAAAGGGAATGACGACAACCCAGTCAGCTTAACTTCAATACCTAGAAAGATAATGGAGCAAATAATTAAGCAATCAGTTTGCAAACACCTAGAAGATAATAAGGTGATAAGTAAGTTAGCAGGGGTTTCTTAAGAACAAATCATGTCAAACCAGCTCAATAGCTTTCTTTGATAGAGGAACAAGCTAATGGTGGTGGTGGGGGAAGTGGTAGATGTGGTATATCTTGACTTTAGTAAGGCTTTTGTTGCTGTGTTGCATCATGCATGACCTTCTTGTAAACAAACTAGGGAAATATAACCTAGATGGAGCTACTGTAAGGTGGGTGGGGAGTAGTTACCAGTGGTTCACAGTCAAATTGGAAGGACTTATAACATGGGATCCCACAGGAATTGGTTCTGGGTCCAGTTCTGTTCAATATCTTCCTCAGTGATTTAGATAATGCCACAGAGAGTACACTTATAAAGTTTGCGGATGATACCCAGCTCGGAGGGGTTGCAAGTCCTTTGGAGGATAGGATTAAATTCAACATGATCTGGAGAAATGGTCTAAAGTAAATGGGAGGAAAATCAATAAGGACAAATACCAAGTATTTTACTTGGGAAGGAACAATCAGTTGCACACATACAAAATGGGAAATGACTGGCTAAGAAGGAGTACTGCGGAAAGGGATCTCGGGGGCATAGTGGATCACAAGCTAAACGTGAGTCAACAGTGCAACACTGTTGCAAAGAACACTCTGATTAGGTGCGACTCTCCATTCCAGCACCTCCTGCTGGCTGTCCTGGAGATTAGCTCTGTATGCCAGTGCGCCCTCCTCTGGTGGCATCTTACTGCTGTCACTTCTGCTCCAGGAACCGACTCACTCCCAAGATTGCAGTTTCCTCTTAGTGACACAGACCTCGGGCAGTGCCACATTCTGTGCTTTCCCCCTCAGTCCATTTGCAGTCCCTCAGTGATGAGTGGGGGTGGGGACCCAGGCCTGCCCACACTCCAGTTCCCAGCCCAGGGACCCTGTTGATGGCTGCCCCTTGCTGCGTCCCTTCCGACTCCTCTGTAGACCTCCCTGGGCCAATTCCCTGCGGCCCCCCAGCACCCTCTTTGCCCTGGCCTCAGGGGCCTTAGCCTTCAGATTCCTGAAGTCTGCCAGGAGCAGCCTTTAGCTCCCTGGGTCTTTGCCTGCAGCACTGCTATGTCCAGGGTGCTTGCTACCCTCCAACTGCAAGGCAGCCAGTCCTCCTCCTCCCTCCTCAAGTTCCAGGAAGTGACTGAAGGTACTCTGCTCCCCAGCCCTTCTTATATGGGCAAGTCCAGCCCTGACTGGCTGTTCCTTGCAGCCCCTCTCTAATTTGCTGCCTCCTGCACAAGCTCCCTAGGGCTCTATTAACTCCTTATGGGCCAGTGTGGGACAGATGCCCCATCACAAACAGGAATAACATTCAGGGATGTATTAGCAGAAGTGTTGTAAGTAAGACACAAGAAGTAATTCTTCCACTCTACTCCAGTCTGATTATGCCTAAACTGGAGTATTGTTTCCAGTTCCATGTCAGCAGGGGAATAGTCCTGCTCTTGTGGGGAACTTTCCTGGCTTCTGCACTACCCCGGTGAAGTGGGCTAGCGAATGGATCGGAGTCCTCGCTCCCACTTCCTTTAACCAGTGGCCTCCCTGCCCTTGAGGACTCCCCTTCCACTCTCCTGTCTGGCAGAGTCCTCGTAACCCCAACAAGGTTGGGCCCAGGATTCCTGGGGGGCTCGACTCCCAACCCTGCTGTGGTCATCTAGGACAGGGGCTAGGGTGTCCCCACTCCGGGGTACTCTCTCTGCACTTCTCTGACCCACTGACCATTACATACAAGTTAGAGCAAATGCAAGTTATTTAATCAACAATTAATTTTAAAAAGAATAAGGGAAAATGAGAGAGGTTAAAGGAAACACATCAACCCGCTCTGTGGCAGGGAACATCACAAACAGTGTCTCTGGAATGTCAGGGCAGTTCACAGTCTGGTCCTTGTAAGTCCCAGGCCTTCTTCTCAAGCCCTGGCTGTGCTGCAGGGATGCTGTGGGTTGGACACTTGCTCTGGTGGTGGTCTCAGGCTCTAAGTGGTAGGACCCTTCTTCCCAGTGTCGCCCCCGCCCTGTCGGGGTTATGATCCAAGCCTGGCCTGCAGAGCCTCTTAGCTGAGGCATCTCCCTGTGCTGGGCCCGCTGCCCAGGGTCCCCCTCTCTCTCTCTCTCTCTCTCCCCCAGCTGCTCACCACACCCAGCTCCGGACTGCTCCAACCCCAGCTCCACCACTTTGTCTCAGTGCTGCTGCTGCTGCTCCACCTCCAGCTCCCTGGGCTGCTTCTTTGGTCCCTCTGCCTCTGGTTGCTGCAGCTCTGCTCCCAGGACAGGTCTGCTCTGCAGGCTGCTTCTGTGACTCTGCTCCCAGCACTGACCTGCTTCGTGGGCTGCTTTTCTGGCCCCTCTGGCTCTGGTTGCTGCAGCTCTGCTCCTAGGGCAAGTCTGCTCTCTCTGGGCTGCTTTTCTGGTCCCTCTGGATCTGGCACAGCTCTGCTCCCTAGCTTAGCTTGGGCCTTTCTGTCTGACCCAAGCAAATCCAGCTCGCACGGAGGACAGGACCTCCCTGGCCTCCTGACTCTCTGATTAGCCTGCCCACCCTGTCATTCAGGCTGACCTGGAGCATTGGCCTCTCCCCATTGTTCCTGGGGCCTGTCAGTCTCGGGGTCCTGATTCCCCATCGACCCTTCCCCCTTTTTAGTACTGGGAGCTAGCAACTAAAGCACCCTCACTGAATGTTAGTAAGGGGGCAACAGTCCCCATATATCTGGATGCTACGTTTCAGTAAAGACGTGGACAAATTGGAGCAAGTCCAGAGAAGAGCAACAAAAACAATTAAAGGTCTAGAAAACATGACCTATGTTGGGAGATAGGAAAAAATTGGATGTTTAGTTTGGAGAAGAGAAGACTGAGAGAGGATTTTTTTTGGTTCTATGCTGTAACTTCTCTTGAATGGTGTGTTTTATGGCTGTTGGCAATAAGTGGTAAGGCTGGGTGAGCTATGGCACCCAAATCTAAATGTCCATTTATCAGAACCAAATAGTGCTGTTGAGCAGTTTACTCCATGTCTGGCTGGAAGCTCCTTGTCCTTGGATGTCATGTGTGTGTTTATGCAAATTCACGGGAGTCTGTATGTGTGTGTTATTGCATGCTATAGGGTGCCTTCACTTGAGGGAGTTAGTATATTGATAGAGAAACCTGCTGTAATTTCTCTGACTGGAAAATAATTTTCTTGTCCCTGTGAAAAGCATGAAAAATGTGTGTATTTAATTTTTTAATAAGCATTTGAATTTACAATCAAATGTTGAATGAATGTCTCTGGAATTTAATTGCACTTACACTGCATGTAGCTGTTGAATGCCTCTTCTATTTGTGTGAGTTTAAGGGGAAGCATTTTAAGAGTTTTTTGAAGGGAAAGTTGTAATTTTTTCTAATTATTCAGTCCTTGATTTAGTTAAAAGCTCTTAAATTATTAGTACATTGGCACATGGTTGTCAAGATTTTTGTGTACCAGAATTTGACATATGGCTATGTGTGTATGTGTTTTTGTTTTTTTAAAAAGTCTACATAAAGGGAAGATCTTGGTTGCTTACTTAAAACTTTATTATATTATTATTATTTGTCATAATAGGACCTTAGTTTTGTTGACCTGTAGGTTGCTATTACAATATAAATGTTATATGTGCCTGAAATAATATAAAACTTCTAAGCAAATCTTTGGTGCATGATTGCAACATGAGCTATTATTTAATTTTTAGAAGTAGTTGGAATTTGTGTACGTATGTGCATATTTGTGACTTTGACCTAAGATTTGCTACATTTCCATCAGCCAACTCAGCCTTTTGTGGAAATACTAGTAAATCCTCTCTGCACACACCTATTCTTCACCCCCTTAAATCCACTTCCCAGCAAAAAGATAGTTTTTCCTAGCTGGAAGTGGACTTACACTTCTTTTATCATAGTGGAAAATTGAAAGCGCAGCTATTTTCTGTGAAGCAAAAATGTATTGCTATAAAGCACTAGGGGGTCAGATTCTGAATCCTCCCAAAAGATGCTAAGCATCTCAGTTCCCAAGACAAGGCAAAATAAAGTGAGGAAAGTACAACAAAATTTTTTTTTCATTTCAGAATGCTTCAAACTTTTTGTATACAGTATTCGCAAAAAGAAAAGGAGTACTTGTGGCACTTTAGAGACTAAATTAAGCTTTCGTGAGCTACAGCTCGCTTCATCGGATGCATTTGGTGGTTTCCAATGAAGTGAGCTGTAGCTCACGAAAGCTTATGCTCTAATAAATTTGTTAGTCTCTAAGGTGCCACAAGTACTCCTTTTCTTTTTGCGAATACAGACTAACACGGCTGCTACTCTGAAACCTGTATACAGTATTGTAAAACTTCATGATTTTTATCATGAGTCTTGTGATGATACTTGGCTTTTATCCTAAATTGTCCTGCATACAGTTGATTACCTGAGAATCTCACTTTTTAATGAAAGCTAAGTTCTAGCCCTCATAGTTGGAGAGAGAAGCTTGAAATTGTGACCTGACAACACATGAAAGGCAAATAAAACGAGTCCCAAATAAATTATTTTAGAAACTTTGGCTTAAAAAAAAAATCTAGTGACTCTTGTGTTGGGGTGGGGCTGGGGGGCTAACATATGACTTTTGAATGCTTGGGATTGGCAGTACTCCTTTATATAGTCTCCCAAAAGAACTGCAATTACTTTGAATTAAGCTTGCTGGATTCTGTTTCCCACCAACAGGGTCAAAAGCAAGGAAATAAAGGATTACTGTTACTGATTACTGTTACTGAGGATCCTCTCATCTCCACTCATTGGTTCCCAGCCTCGGCTATCTCCTTTCTCCTCATTCTCAGCCTCGGCTATCTCCTTTCCACCACCCTCAACCCACATCTCCAACCTCCTTCTCAATAGCTAACACGCATCCCTGATTTCAACCTTAGTTTAGTTGTATATGTTCATGTATTTTGGTGATTAATGCAGGGTTAGCGCGGCTTTCAGAAATTATAGTGCACATGATTCTTACATGGATTTATACTGAGGTGTGTAAGTATATGAGGTGTAATGTTGAAAATAGCAGTGGTGAGATGGTTTTCTGTACTATTTAGGAAGTTCTGTGAATGGATGATCTGTGGTGTTAACGATCTAAATTGGGTATTAATTTTTATGCAGCAATTGTACATACGTATGTTTTGTTATAGCCAGCATTGTTTTACATGTGTGTGTTAGCCAGATATATATTGATTTGTCCAGGGATGGGGGTTAAGGTTTGTGGGTGCTGGATGTCATAAAAGAGGTAGCAGCAGGCTCTACGTGTAAACTCCAGGGGGGAAAAACCCTCTCCTGCTTCACTTAAAAAAAAAAAAAAAAAAAAAAAAAAAAAAAAAGAGGATTGAGAAATATAAATATTAGTTATTATTAAGCACATAAGATAAAAGGACATGACAAGAGTAAAGAAGAGAATCTTTTTGAGAATCTGCTTTGACCTGTTTCTTGACGGCTTGTGTTGTCTCATTTGTCATTTCAGCCCTAGGCTGTTCTAGAGTTTAGCACATCTAACATTAAATCGAGTTACATAGTTGTTTGGTTTTTTTTATTTCTTTTTCAGCAATGGGCATGATGTACTTAAATTAAATATATATTTTGAAGACCTGGTTTTCTGTTTGTAATTGGATAAACATATCTCCACTGTGCTGGATTTAGTTAAGAGTTTTTTATTTAAGACCTGTTTCAGAGTAGCAGCCGTGTTAGTTGGTATACACAAAAAGAACAGGAGTACTTGTGGCACCTTATAAATTTGTTCTTGTCTTAGAGCATAAGCTTTCATGGGCTACCGTCCACTTCATCGAATGCATAGAATGGAACATATAGTAAGAACACACACACACACACACACACACACGGTGGAAGTTGCCATAGAAACTGTAAGAGGCTAATTAATTAAAATGAGCTATATCAGCAGGAGGAAAAAAACGTTTGTAGTGATAATCAAAATGGCCCCTTTAGACAGTTCACAAGAAGCTGTGATGATACTTAACATGGGGAAATAGATTAAATTTGTGTAATGACCCAGCCACTTCCAGTCTCTATTCAAAGCCAAGTTAATGGTATCTAGTTTGCATATTAATTTAAGCTCAGCACTTTCTCGTTAGTCTGTTTCTGAAGCTTTTCTGTTGCAAGATTGCCACCCTTAAAATCTTTTACTGAGTGGCCAGAGAGGTTGAAGTGTTCTCCTACCGGTTTTGATTCCTGTTATGATTATGATCGTGTTATCATGTTATGATTCCTGATGTCAGATTTGTGTCCATTTATTCTTTTGCATAGAGACTGTCCGGTTTGGCCAATGTACATGGCAGAGGGGCATTGCTGGCATGTGATGGCATATATCACATTGATAGGCGTGCAGGTGAACGAGCCCCTGATGGCGTGGTTAATGTGATTAGGTCCTGTGGTGGCGTCACTTGAATAAATATGTGGACAGAGCTGGCATTGGACTCTGTTGCAAGGATAGGTTCCTGTTTTTGTTGTGTGGTTGCTGGTGAGTATTTGCTTCAGGTTGGGGGGCTGTCTGTAAGCGAGGACTGGTCTGTCTCCCAAGATCTGTGAGAGTGAGGGATCATTTTTCAGGATAGGTTGTAGATCTTTGATGATGCGCTGGAGAGGTTTTAGCTGGAGGCTGAAGGTGACAGCTAGTGGCATTCTGTTATTTTCTTTGTTGGGCCTGTTCTGTAGTATGTGACTTCTGGGTACTCTTCTGGCTCTGTCAATCTGTTTTTTCACTTCAGCAGGTGGGTATTGTAGTTTTAAGAATACTTGATAGAGATCTTTTAGGTGTTTGTCTCTGTCTAAGGGATTGGAGCAAATGTGGTTGTATTTTAGAGCTTGGCTGTAGACAATGGATCGTGTGGTGTGTCCTGGATGGAAGCTGGAGGCATGTAGGTAAGTATAGCGGTCAGTAGGTTTCCAGTATAGGGTGGTGGTTATGTGACCATCGCTTATTAGCACAGTAGTTCCAATGAGAAACTGTTGAGCTTGAATTAATTATGCAAACTAGATACCATTAGCTTGGCTTTGAATAGAGACTGGGAGTGGCTAAGTCCATTACACATATTGTAATGTGGGATGAAGTGATGATGAAGTAGTGAGCTGTAGTCCACGAAAGCTTATGCTCAAATAAATTTGTTAGGTGCCACAAGTACTGCTTTTATTTAAGACCTGTGTGAGTGCGGAAGTTAGATGGTTGTGTGATTAAATGTAAATATTGCTCGATACTTCTGAGATTTTTTTGTAGAGATGAGTTTGAACAAACATTCCATAATGATATAAAAAGAACATGGATATTAAATGGATTAAAAGATGACTTATTTGGTAGGTCCCAAAATGTAATTGTAAGTGGGGAATCCTCCTCCTCAAGGGGGTGTTTTTCTAGTGGTGTCCCACAGTGACCTTTTCTTGGCCCTATGCTATTTAACATTTTTATCAATGACCTGGAAGAAAATATAAAATCATCACTGATAAAGATTACATATGACCCCAAATTTGGGGGAGTGATTAATAATGAAGTAGACAGATCACTGATATAGAACAATCAGGCTTGCTTGATGGCCTGGATGCAAGCAAACAATGCGTGTCTTAACACTGCTAAATGCAAATATATACATCTAGGAACAAATAATTGTAGGCCATACTTACAGGATGGGGGAATGTGATGGAGTGTCCGCCCCACACTGGCAAGAGCCCTGGTGGGGCTGCACAGAAAGAAGCTAGTAGGAGAGAGGCTGTGAGGAACAGCCCATCAGGGCCCAGTTGTCCATATAAGAAGAGCCACAGGACAGAGCAGAGTCAGTATTAGCCTGGAGATCGAGGAGGAACAACTGTCTGGGGTAAGCTGCAACCCTGTAGCACTTTGGACAGAGCAGTGCAGGAGAAAACCCAGGGAGAAGAGAAGGAGCTCCAGACAGGCTGCTGAGACTGAGGAAGGTGCTGTGGGGAAATGGCTCAAGGAAATGCAGTGATAGTAGAGGCAGGGGCTCAGCAGGAGGTTGCAATCCATAGGGTCCCTGGGCTGGAACCCAGAATCGTGGGCAGGCTTGGGTCCTCCCCACTCGCCACTGGGGAAGTGGCGGGACAATTGACTACATTTGCCACTGGGGAAGTGGCTGAATAAACTCCCCCAGAAGCGGGGGGAATGGATAGGGACACTGACGGAGGGCTGAGTCATGAAGCGGATGCTGTGGTTTCTGTGGGTGCGAGAGAGGCCACAGGCAGACTGCAGAGATGGAGTGACAGTGCGCAGACTGTGGATGGGGAACATCAGCCTTGAGCTGATTCCCAAGACGGCCAACAGGAGGCACCAGCCCAGCAGTGGGTGATGTACACTGTGACCTGGACTCTATCCTGGGAAGCAATGAATGGAAACAGATTTTGGAATCGAGATGAATAATCAGCTGAATATAAGCTCTCAGTGTGATGCTGTGGTTTTAGCTCTTTTGGTGATCCTTGGATGCAAAACAGGGGAATTTCAAGTAGGAGTAGAAGTTATTTTCCCTCTATATTTGGCACTGGTGTGACCCCCTGTTCTAGTCTCCACAATTCAGGAAGGATGTTGATAAATTGGAGAGAGTTCAGAGGAGAGGCACAAAAATGGTAAAAGGATTAGAAAAGCTTAACAAAGAGAAGGTTAAGGGGTGACTTAAGTGTATAAGTATTTACCTGGGGAACACACATTTGATAATGGGCTCTTAAGTCTTGCAGAAAAAGGTGTAACAAGATCCAGTCAGTAGAAGTTGAAGATAGATAAATTTAGGCTGGAAATAAGGTGTAAATTTTTAACTGTGAGAGTAATTAACTATTGCTGTGGTCTTCAATCTGTGGTTGGTAGACCTCTGGTGGTCTGCAGACTATACCTTAGATTTCTATAAGGGTCCACATCTCTATTAAGATTTTTTTGAGAGATCCGCAAATGAAAAAAGATAGAAAACTACTGAATTATTGGAACAACTTACCAAGGCTCATAGTGAATTCTCCATCATTGGCAACTTTTAAATCAAGATTGGATGTTTTTGTAAAAGATCTGTGCCAGGAATTATTTCTGGTGAATTTCTATGGCCTGTGTTATACAGGGGTTAGACTAGATGATCACAATGGTTCCTTCTGGCCTTGGAATCTGTGAATCTATAAAGTTTTTAGCTCAGGCCCATCTCTAGTAATATTGGAAATGTCTAGAAAGACGGTGGCGGTGGTGGTGGTGGTAACTTTTAAAAGTTACCTTGAAATAAACTGCAGGGTGGCTTTTATCTTGGCAAATGTCACTGGAGTAAGAGGATTTAGCAGCAGTGCATTAACTATATTGATATACTTCAGGAGTTGGACAGCAGAAACAGTAATATGCAAATGTAACTTTATCAAATGCGTACAAAAGAGTTGACAATGTTTAGTAGCTAGTGTGCTGTTACCACTGCTTATTGTGATGCTCTAATGGTCTGGTGATTATGCTGTGCTCCCCAGCTATTTGTTCTATCCACCTCTCGGCTGTCCTATGATTAGACTGCATGCTTTTTGGGGTGGGGACTGTGTCTTTGTTATGTTTTATGCAGTGCTTAGTATGATGGGCATTTTGGGCATTGCTACAATACAAATCATGATAATGCCATATCTCATCTCTCGGATCTACTGTTGTCTCTTTCCATAAATGCCAACAGATCCATACTCAAGACTTGAAAATGGTGCCTTTAGGAGACGGACGTGTGTGTGTGTGTGTGTGTGTGTGTGAGAGAGAGAGAGAGAGACCTGAATGTACCCACTGGGTATTTCAAATACATTCTCACTAACTTTAGTAGTCATTTTAGCCATCAAGGCTTTTCTTTATCCTAGACTTTCATGATTTTCTACTGTTTGATGTTTAGAAGTATGAAAATCAGATTTTACAGACTTTTTTATTTCTGACATTTTTAGCGTGGATGTGCATTTTATGCACGCTGCCCAGTTTGATTCTTATGAGAAAGTGTTGAGATTTTTTTTTAAGTGCTTCATTGGGACACCAGTTATATTTAGCCTATGAGCCCTGAGGGGCACTCCTGGATTTGAGTTTAACTTCTAAATTTTGCACTTTGGTTCAGCAGAGACATCAAGTGTTGTGTAGAAAAACAAATTATGTGAGAAATAGGGTGGCAGACTCGAAAACCCTGCATAGAGTATTCAGGACTCTCTTGCTGTCAGGGACTTGAATCCTGCACAAAGATGCTGGGTAATTCCTGTTAAGCCATAAGGGCAGCTGGATCTTGTGGTTGGAGTGTGTCTCTTGGAGGTGGAGGGATCTTGGGACTGACCTGGACAGAAGTTCTAGGAACAGCTATGCTTAGGGAGAAAGCTTATGCTGAGATTTGATACTTTATTATTGGAATTACCAAGAAAGCTAAACCCCAGCGAAGGGGTGAGTTTGGATTAGGTGCAGTATGTGAAAATATTAAGAGAAGGATGGGAATTCCACCTGCTTACAGTATTATATTGGGGTTCATTCTATAATGCAAGAATTTTACCTTGGGCTCCAGATTCTGTAGTGTGTCTCATCTCGCTCCTGTGTTTTTGGGGCAAGCAGATCTGGTTGCCCATAGCAATACTAACGGTAACAACGCTATTAAAATTAGCAGAAGAAATAATTCTATTAGCACTGCTAAAGCTATTAGTGCTAATGTTCTTGTAGTGCTAATAGAGATGAGAAGAGCCACCTCTTGGCTGAGATATGCACATGATCACATGTATATCTTCACTGTCGCCCTTCCTTGTGGCACAGTTCTCTCTGGATGTGCAGGGGAAGGGGTGAGGCTGAGGGTTTGTCTTCACTATGGGGAGATCGATGCTGCTGCAATCGATGCAGCTGGTGTCGATTTTAGCAGGTCTAGTGAAGACCCACTAAATCAAGGGCAGAGCGCTCTCTGGTGGACCCTGATACTCCAGCTCCCTGACCAGAGTAAGGTAAGTCGACCGGAAAGCATCTCCCGTCAACACAGCGCAGTGAAGACACCGGGGTAAGTCAACTTAAGCTATGTCGACTCCAGCTACATTATTCACTTTTAACTTCGGTCTGAGTTGTTAGTAGCCTTAGCCCTGCCTACCTGAAAAACTTCTCCCAGTTCAGATCTTGGGCCTCTTCTCTTTCCTGTCTCTGGGTGGAATCATGCAATTCTTTTGCTCTTAGACTGGGACTTGGGTATAGCACCTGGTGTATACCAGCCTGTTATCACCCTCCAAGTCCAACTGGATTTCAGGGACCTGTGTTTCTTCCCTTCAGTAGCCTATGACTAGTGATATAGTGAACAACAGCCTTCTTAAAACAAATTTTTTATTTAGCAGTTGAACAAAGGATTTTAAAACAGACACACACATTTAGTCTCATCTAAACTTATGCTTCACTACAAGCTAAGTTAGATGGGCTGCCCTCTTAAGTTACAAGAAGCGCAGAACAGAACCAACTTTTATTTGCAGTGTTGTAGCTGTATTGGTCCCAGGATATGAGAGAGACGAGATGGGTGAGGTAATGCCTTTTATTGGACCAACATCTGTTGGTGGAAGGTACAAGCCTTCGAGCTTCGCAGAACCAAGTTGGTCCAATAAAAAATATTACCTCCCCTACCTTGTATCTTGCATTATCTTACATTCCTTTATGAAGCCAAGGAGCTCTTCAGAGCCAGCATGGTCTCAGTTTAACTCCCAGATACTCTATTCCCAGTCTGTTTCCTCTAGGTCCTCACCCTCACCCCATGTATGTCTGGATGCAATTACCATATATCACCCAATAGATATCATTATAAGGCCCAGGTGTGATGTCTTCCTTTTGTATCAGACTGGTTTTTCCTAATCAGACAGGCAGGCCATCTGGGACCTTGCCCCTGTGAGACAGTTACTCATTCAGCCTTAATGGCTTGTGATCAGTGGCCTTGTGACAGTATTTACATGTGGGGGAGTGTGTTGAAATAGTGTTTGGTCTTTGAGAGTGGAACAGACAGTCTCAGAAGTTAGATACATGAACCATATTGAGGTACAGATCAGTGTTAATTATCAAGCACTCCCACATTCATCACAGTGAGATTTTTGATGTGCATGTTCCCAGATCATCGGCAGGACACATTTTATAATCCTAAAATCAATATAATAACCTAATTTTGCCAAAAAAGGGGGGGAGTGGGGGGAGAGAGAGAAACATAGAATTAATTCACATGGTTTTAAACCAAACAAAATCTAGGTGGGGTGTTCCGGGGCGGGAAGGGATGGTGTGTACTGAAAATAAAATCCCCGGGCTTTTGCCAATTACAAAATCAAAGAGATTAAAAAAGAGAAGCTTAATTTTCTTGGGGGGGGGGGGGGGAAACAGTGCCAAAATTCCTGGGCAAAGGTATTAGAAAAGGGCCATAATACACCTTTCATTTACAATGTAAAATGTGGGCTGTTTCTGTCCTATGGAATATGTGAAAATTGTTTGCCTGGAAAAGAGGCTACAGTAGACTAATGCTTTCTGTAGTATACCCAACACTGTTCTCTGGTCTATGTAATCTTGTTATACAACAGACAGTCATAACTTTTTGAATCTGAACAAGTCTCCTTACAAACATTCTTTCTGACAAAGGTTTTTGGGAAAAAAGATAACCTGCAGCTTGTATGGGGACTGATTTTTTTTCCATGGCTTAAATGGTGGTTAGAACTTAAGTACTAGAAATTCACTGGGTACTTAGGGTTGCCAGGTATCTAGGTTTTTGACTGGAAAGTTCAGTCAAAAGGGGACCTGTCATAAATATAAAGGGAAGGGTAAACACCTTTAAAATCCCTCCTGGCCAGAGGAAAAACCCTTTAATCTGTAAAGGGTTAAGAAGCTAGGATAACCTTGCTGGCACCTGACCAAAATGACCAATGAGGAGACAAGATACTTTCAAAAGCTGGGAGGGGGGAAGAACAAAGGGTTCTCTCTGTCTGTGTGCTGTTTTGCCTGGAACAGAAAAGGAATGGAGTCTTAGAACGTAGTAAGTAATCTAGTTAGATGTGCGTTAGATTCTGTTTTGTTTAAATGGCTGATAAAATAAGCTGTGCTGAATGGAATGTATATTCCTGTTTTTGTGTCTTTTTGTAACTTAAGGTTTTGCCTAGAGGGATTCTCTGTTTTGAATCTGATTACTCTGTAAGGTATTTACCATCCTGATTTTACAGAGGTGATTCTTTTACTTCAATTAAAATTCTTCTTTTAAGAACCTGATTGCTTTTTCATTGTTCTTAAGATCCAAGGGTTTGGGTCTGTGTTCAACTATGCAAATTGGTGAGGATTTTTGTCAAGCCTTCCCAGAAAAGGGGGTGTAGGGTTTGGGAGGGTTTTGGGGGGAAAGACTTTTCCAAGCTCCAGGCTCTTTCCCTGTTATATAATTGTTAGATGCTTGGTGGTGGCAGCAATGAAGTCCAAGGGCAAAAGATAAAATAGTTTGTACCTAGGGGAAGTTTTAACCTAAATTGGGTTAAAAATAATCTTATGGAATTTTTCATGCAGGTCCCCACATCTGTACCTTAGAGTTCAGAGTGGGGAAAGAACCTTGACAGGACCTGTGCAGTGTATGGTCAGCACAGTAACTGCAATTGGCCTCTGCTGCCGGGAGGGTGGGAAGAGCGGCTGCTGCTGAAGGAGGAGGGTCCTGACAGTACATGGCATTTGAGGAGCAGGGCTGGCAGCTGGGTTCACTGCCCGTGACAGCTTGTCCCGCCTTCTCAGCCTCCCGGAACCCCGGCTCTCTCCAGCCCCTTGCTCCAGAGACCTGACCCCTGCTCTCCCCATCACTCCTCTGAGCCCAGCTTTGCAGGCAGCACGCGAGTCCCAGAAGAGCAAATGACTTTGAGGGGTGTGAGCGACGTGAATGGGTGGAAGCGAGTGATGGGGGGCCATGTAGTGTCCGGTTTTGAAAAACTGGAAAGTCAGCAACCCTACTAGTACTTCCAGTAACAGACATGTTGAGACTGCTAGTTATGCTACTCCTGACTTCTCCTTCTCTCTTTCAATGCCCATGATTAAAGCTGCTGCAAAAAGGACTTCCCCAAATCAATGGTATTGTGACTGCTCATGTTGCATTACAATGCAAAAGGAATAATATGTACTATATAGAAAATTAATGGGAAAATAAGTACTGGTGGCACTGATAACTCTAGAACTAGCACTCTGGGAAAAAATATCAATACTCTGGGGATCATGAAGGAACAGTTTCTCAGGGGATGATAAATAATGTTGCCAAAACTATGGAAAAGGCCATTCAGACAAAGTGCTATCATTGTAGGTCTAAAAACTGTTTCTTTGGCAGACTAAACTAAACCCATCCAATAAACAGATACAAGAGATTAATGAGACTTCTGTCTGGAAAAAGAACAAAACCCCCTAGTATAGATAAGGAAGAGAGGCTACATACTTCTCAAACTATGGCTAATGAAATGTGGGACACTTCTTTCTTAGATATAGAGAGCAAACTGACGACAAGATGAAGACCTCTCCTAGCTTGAAGACAAAAGCACATAAATAGGAATGCAGAGAACAATCCCTTCATGCTTGCTTGGTTGACCCACAGGTTATGAGAGCAGCTTAGTGCCCTCAAGTTGAACAGAAGTTGGAGGGTATCCTGCACTTTGCATAACTGGGCCTCATGTAGCTAAAATTCAAATTGGGTGTCAGACCCTTTTGTTGCCCTTACTAGACCCTGGGCTGGAGCCCAGTGGAATGGAAGGATCCTGGCTCCCATACCACAAACACCTCTGCAGGTCAAAGGGCCTATGCCCCCCATGAGCAAAGACTATCACAATTTGGTGGAGAATGTGGGCAACTTTCCCACTCCTGGAGAGAGGGTGGACTGACGGATCCAAACGGTCAGATAATCCCAGATCAGAAGACCTGGGTTTGGGAGGTTAGTTGAAATGGCCTAGAGTGTCTATTTAAGTGGATGACTGAGAACCAGCAGCAAGAACAGGTAGCCCAGCAGCAGCAACAGCTCCTGCAGTAAATGGCTGCCCAGCAGCAACAGCTGGTCTGAGATTTAGGGGCACGACAGCAGGAACAGCAGCAACGATTGCACAACAAGTCATGGCCTTAAAGCAGCCCCAAGGTCCTGCCGGTCCCCAGGAGCTATAAGCCAGAGCCAGGGGACCCCCTCCCGTATCCATGAAACTCACAAAGATGGGCCCTAAGACCCAGAGAGCTTCTTAGTAACAGTTGAATGGGTGGCAATGGCAGCCCAAAGGACACCTAGCCAGCTTGGCCATGTGTTGGCACTGTACCTGATGGGACCAGTCTGCTTGCAGCATCTGTCCCTGGGTGAAAGCAGCTATATTGGACTACCTCAACATCATGGAGGAGACTACCTGAAAGAAGTTCTGGGGGAGAAATACCCCAGAGGAGCCCGACCCCGCATGGTTGCCTAGAAACTGAGGGAACCTGTGCTGGTGATGGTTGAAGCGAGAGATGCAGACTGGACTCAAGGTGGCCAAGCTCATTCTGGTGAAGCAGTTCACCTGTCTGCGGGTAGGGGCTGGGTGCTTAAACACCAGCCAGAGTTCCTAGCCAACATGGTATGACTAATAGAGAATTATTTATCAGCAGAGACAGCCCTAACTGCCTTGCCCAAGCAGCTGCTGGAGGCCATGGGATTCCCTTGACTCAAAGGAGTGTCCAACCTTGGGAACTGGTGAGCAGACAGGGTGGTGTCTGAAGCCTCTTAAGGAGCCCAGCTGGCTACCAAGCCTGCCATCCATAGGAAACCCCAGCCTGTCTGACCCAAGCCCGGACAAAGGACCTTGGGACCATGTGGACTCCCCTGCCTGAAGGCCAGGAGGGAGAGCTAGACAAGGCAGCTACGGAAGGGTGCCCCCAGATATCAGGCCCCTGTCCAGTGGCTCCTCAGCCAACTGCAGGGGTATGCTTTTCACATGGGTGCCTGGGTCACCAGTATCATGAATGCTTGTATAGGGAGTGTGACTGACAGGTGTGGATGGCAGAAAGCCATGCCCATAAGCCCACCCTAGCAAAAGTAACTGTCTCTGTGCAGATAAATGGATCTGAGATTATGGGACTTGTGGATTCTAGATGTGGGCATGCCCTAGTCTGTGACAACTTAGTCTTCCAGGGGCCTTCAGGGTCTGGAACCATCTTCCTGCAATGTATTCATGAGGACGTTAAATCCTATCCCAGTGCATGAGTGCTGTTGACTATTGGGAAGAACACTAAGTCCCTTATAGTGAGGCTGGCCTCAACACTAGCCTACGCCATTATCTTGGGTCAGGATTGGGAGTATTTCTCTGAAGCATTGACCATCTCCTAAGACCCCAGAGGAAGTAGCCGAGGAGACCTGGGGAGATTGGCTGGCGTAGGTGAGAGCTGGACTCTGAAGAAGGGGGATCCAGCCACAAGGAAACTCCACCAGAAGGACATCTTAATTCTGAGGCCCTGTTAACCCTCCTAGAGGAGCGGGACATTCTGACCAGAGAGACCGATGTCAAAGGATCAGAGGGAGGACAAAACCTTAAGCTGGGCATGTAACTGACTGCTGGTAGTTAATTGGAAAGTGATAGACTGGATCTCATTAGGTTTGAATTTTGTAATAACTGAACGGTTCCAGAAACACCACTGAATGTATTGCTATGCAGTGCCAAATAAAAGTGCACAAATATAACAATTCAGACAGACCTTCTGATTATGCCTTTCCAGGAATGCTATATTATGCATATTGGGTCAGATCCTCAGCAGGTATATCCAGGGACTTAAATGGAGGTACACCAGCTGAGACTCAAAGTTAATTTTGAGGCCTTGTACAACAATTTTATAAAGAAGTTGACTGGTGTGTAATAACGTATGAAATAAACTTCTTCAGGTACTCCCATCTCTTATATGCTCTAGGACAGGCAGTTTTGTTTTGTGCATGCGTGTTTTGTTTTTGTTTTTTTCCAAAAAAATCTTTGTAGAGTTAGAACTGAACTGTTCTTTTAAAAACTTTTTCTCAGGTATCTTCTAACAAATATTCTTTAGCTAAACTAAAGTTGAAAAGTCATTTAATCAAACACGTTCTACTGTATTTGAAGTTGTATTTGACTGTTCTTGATTATATTAAACTAATGTGGGAAAAGGATTTAACTCCCCCTCCCCTCCTCCTCCCTCAGCAACCTTTAACTTTACTTTGATAGAAACTACCCTGGGTACTTAGAATTTTGGAGGTAAATTATGTTGTTGAAAATGAGAGAAACAAATACAGGGAGTATTCTATGGTTCCTCAGTAATCAGATGGTCTGAGAGCCTGTGAAGTCACATTACTTGGGTACCACAGGGATCGGTGCAATATAAAAGTTGGAGAGAGTTTATTCTTAATAGTTTCATTTTTAACTGCTTTCAGTTTGGGGTTTAGGCTACAATAATATTATTTTCATCTGAATATAGAAAAAGTGCTTTGGGAATACAACTATTGATGATTACTGCCAAGAATTTTGATATTTGAGAAAATGTTCTGTAACACTTTGCTTGCCATTATGTCATTATGACCATTGATAATGTATTTGTGTATTCAACTGCAGTACACTTCTGGGAAAAAAAACACAACAAAAGCAGGCTTTAAATGTAGGCGTACTTAACCTGTTGTGGGTAACAAACTTTTGACTGGGCAACTATTTTAGACCAGGCCTTTTAATATAGAAAGTACTCTTCGGTGTAAGTTGCACTGACTAAAGGTTGTGGCAGTTAAATCTAATGGGAATTACACTGTTTAAAATAAAATGCAAATGTGTCAAATATTTTCTCACTGTGTTTTACAGGCCGTTTCTTTGACAATGTTTATGGTCACGGATTATTTTATAGGTGGTATACAATTGCTAGTTGGTTCTCTCTAAAAATAAATAAATAAATAAAAAATTAAGGCATAGAAGAGGAAGGATGGTCCAGTAATTAGAACACTATCCAGGGCAATACAGACATTTTTGGGGGCCTGGGACAAAGTATGAAACTGCCCCCCCACCCCCAATATTGAAGGGAGGTGAGGGGAGTGGGTGGATTGGAGAGTGAGCTCAACCCACACTGACCTGGCAGTGGCAGCTTGGCTTCTGTCTTACAGGGCTGGACCAGGCTCCACACTCTGGGTGTTGTGACCTGGTGTGCAGCGTCTCAATGCCACTCAGGTTTGCCCTGGCTGCTCCTCCATCATGAACTCCACTCTGCCCAGGGGTCCCGGAGACCAGAAGATGCCCGCCGCCACCTTTAACAACCCCATGAATTTTTGAAATGCCTTTTCCTGATTGCCTGGCTTGGCAAGCAAACCTAGAAGCTCTCCATTGTTGTGTGCAGCTGCCCAATCGACCATGCCAGCTACACAGTCCAGATGTGATCATGCCTGGAGTAGACAAGAGGTATTGGATTTCCTGGGCTCGTGGAGAGAAGATGCTGTGCAGGTGCTGTTACAAAGCAGTGGTAGAAACATGGACATCTATGAGCAGATTGCCTAGGAGTTGCAGGCAAAGACATACAACAGGGATCAGCAGCAGTGCTGTGTGAAAGCGAAGGAACTGTGGCAGGCATACCAAAATCCAGTGCCAAGATGCAGACCTGGTGCTTTTACAATGAGTTGCATGCTTTACTTGGTGGAGTCTCTTCCAGCACCCATCAGAGCACTCTGGGTACATCAGAGGAACCCGAGACACAACGCGCCGCCCCCCACTGCCAGGAATAGCCAGGTGGAGGAGGATGGGGATACATGCCACTGAAAGGGTCCAGCTATGGCGCAAGCCAGGACCTGTTTGGGACCTCAGTCTTGGCAGTTTAACACGGGCAAGCCTGATGCAGGGGAAGGAACCTTGGGTAAGTATGTGTATGCATTTCCCATTACAATGTTTAAATGTAATGATGGGGCAGATAGCATAACATATGTTTTTTTTCTTCATTAATTTAATTTACTTGTACTAGAAGATGTAGTGGTACAACAAAGAAAAGTAGAGCTATTATCTGCTTTTCATTCCCCTGTAGAGTTAGGGAGGGAGGGAGATACAGGGAAGGTTGTTTATGTATACCAGAATGTCCGTTGAATCATCCTGAGGGAACTTGATGAAACTTTCATGGAGGTACTCTGCAGTCCTTTCCTGAAGGTTTCTGGGGATGGAAGTCTTTCTTCTTCCTCCGTGGTAGGACACTTTTTTTCCACAACACAACATGATAACTTCGGCAGGCACCACTGCAGTAAACAGGCTAGTGGCATACGGTCTCAAGTGGCTTCAGGACACCAGCAGCAGCTGTGCTCTCTGTGCCTTTGTCACCCTCCAGAGTGAGAGATCTGCTAAAATCATCACTGCCTATGGAAAACCGTGCCAGTATTCAGAACCATTGCACTATACTTGTATTGTTTCATGCAACTGAAGAATTCCCTCCTCATTTTTCCTCCAACTCCTTCCCTCTGGCGGGCCATACTTATGGCTGGTACTGTGAGTTGTGTGGTATGCAAGCGCTCCATAGCTGAACTATCAATAAACACAGGGCCATCCTTACCCATACACAAACTATGCAGCTGCGTAGGGCACCAGGACATTTGGGGCACCAAATTTCCTGTTGCCCTACTGCTTCTCCAGCGGCCAGCCCAATGCCCCCAGCCAGCTGAGCCATCCAGGAAAGCTGCTTCTGCCCCACTCCAGCCCTTACCCTGAGCTGCATCCCAGGGACTGCAGCAGGGGTTGGGCGCGGCGGGAAGTGGAGAGACCTGGCCCCAAACAGCTCCGCCGGCTTGTGCTGGGGGCAGTTTCCCCCTGCACCCCAAGCCTACTCCTGCCTCCCCTCCCCCGCAGAGGCCTGGGGCTGCCCCTCTGCAGAGGCCTGGGGCCAGCATAGGGCACCACAATGTCTAGGGATGGCCCTGAATAAGCATGTCTTGCTTAAAACTTACGGGATCAAGGGAACAGAATTCTGCAATGTTAACTTTCACTTTGTTATGACTGTACTTAAAATGATACCTCTGTTTGTTTGTTTTGTCTATAGCTGATGTTGTTGTGACCTTGAGTGATTTTCTTTCCCCCCCCCCCCCCACCATACTCGTGGAATACCTATGCTAGATTAGGAGGAGAAAGAAGCGGACTCAGGATGAGGTGTTTAGTGAGATACTGAACACCACTGATGAATAGAAGGCCTAGAGGGTGAATATTTCAGACACAGGAAAAAGAGGGAGATGCCCCAGGATGTAATGGGACTTCTTCAGCAGTAAACAGATGCTGTAGACTCTTGTGCATCTATGGGTTCAACAAGCACAGGTTTAACTCCATTTTAGCACCTCCTTCCACTCCACCCAATCCCCATCATTTGATGTGGCATCAGGGATCATATCTCTACCTCTACTACTCTACACCAGCGGCCAGAAAGGATAATCACAGTTTCACATAACCTGACCACTGAGCGTGAAGATTGATATATGTATAGCCAAAATGGATTGAAGTGGACATGAATATTCTTTTGTCTTGTTTAGTTCTGTTCCTTTAATTTATTTCTGAAGTTTTGATTGTATTTGTTTTTTTAATCACACAGTTTCTATGCACTGGTTTTGGTACGCAATTAAATCTATTTTTGGGAATATAATTTTTTTATTTCACAACATATGATACAGAATGCCTAGCGCTACTGAAATAACCCACTACTTGGTATTGTACAGTTCAACAGAACTCATGGGATTAGTGACAAACACAGACTAATAATTCTAAAGGTACAGGAAGTACTGCAAAATTAATAGGTAGATGGCCCTTATATAAATCCATGGTATGCCCCTGTCTTGAATACTGCGTACAGATGTGGTCCCTTCATCTCAAAAAAGATATACTGGTATTAGAAAAGGTTCAGAAAAGGGCAATTAAAATGATTGGGGGTTTGGAATGGGTCCCATATGAGGGCAGATTAAAGAGGCTAGGACTTTTCAGCTTGAAAAAGGAGTCTAAAGGGGGATATGATAGTTATATAAAATCATGAGTGGTGTGGAGAAAGTGAATAAGGAAAAGTTATTTACTTGTTCCCATAATATAAGAACTAGGGGCCACCAAATGAAATTAATGGACAGCAACTTTAAAACAAATAAAAGGAAGTTCTTCACTCAGCACACAGTCAACCTGTGGAACTCTTTGCCCTGAGGAGGTTGTGAAGGCTAGGACTATAACAGGGTTTAGAAGAGAACTAGATATATTCATGGAGGTTAAGTCCGTTAATGGCTATTAGCTAGAATGGGTAAGGAATGGTGTCCGTAGCCTCTGTTTGTCAGAGGGTGGAGATGGATGGCAGGAGAGAGATCGCTTGATCATTACCAGTTAGGTTCATTCCTTCTGGGGCACCTGGCATTGGCTACTGTCAGACAGGGTACTGGGCTGGATGGACCTTTGATCTGACCCAGGGTGGCCATTCTTATGTTCTTAACAAACAGTGTTATAATCATAAAGGTACAACACAGTTCCTAAGAGCCCCCCAAACTTAAGGGTCAGGTGGAGCAGTCTACCACACCGTATTACTGTCGCTGACTGTTAAAATGCTCTTTCAAGACTTCCCTCAGCCCCATAGCTCCACATTGAGCTCTTCTAATAGCCCTTAGTGTCTGGTTTTTCAGACTCATCTAACAGCCACTCCACCTCTGTTCTCCACCCCAATGGCAACTTTTTCCCCTTTGCCTCTCAGATATTATGTAGGACACAACAAGCAGCTATAACCATTGGGATATTTTTCTGAGATTCAATCTCATGAGTAAATACCGCCAGTGTCCCTTCAATCTACCAAACACGCATTCAGCTGTCATTCTGCATCTGCTGAGCTGGTCGTTGAATCTTTCCTTGGTGCTGTTGACATGGCTAGTGTACAGCTTCATGAGCCAGGGTAGCAAGGAATAGGCTGGATCTGCTAGGATCACTATTAGCATTGCAACATCTCTGAAAGAAATCTACCGCTTGAGGAAAAAATGTCCCTGGTTGCAGCTTTCTGAACAGTCCTGTGTTCTTAAGGATATGAGCATCATGCACCTTTCCTGAACAGCGAAAGCTTTTGTCAGTGAAGCATCCCTGGTGATCAACTGATGTTTGCATAACCACAGAAAGGTAGCCCTTTCTGTTGATGTAGTCTGTGGCAAGGTGGGTTGGTACCAGACTAAAAATGGTAATCTGCTGTCAAATCCCAGACAGACTGAAGAGCTACAAAATGATTTCTCAAAACTGGATGACTGGGCAATAAAATTGCAGATGAAATTCAATGTTAATAAATTCAAAGTAATGTATATTAGAAAACATAATCCCAACTATACATATAAAATGATGGGGTCTAAATTAGCTGTTACCACTCAAGAAAGAAATCTTGGAGTCATTGTGGATAGTTCTCCAATGTGCAGCAGCAGTCAAAAAAGCAAAAAGAGAGTTGTGAATCTTTAAGAAAGGGATAGATAAGACAGAAAAAATCATATTGCCTCTATATAAATCCATGGTACAGCCACATCTTGAATACTGCGTGCAGATATGGTTGCCCCTTCTTGAAAAAGATGTATTGGAATTGAAAAAGGTTCAGAAAAGGGCAACAAAAATTTTTAGGGGTGTGGAACGGCTGCCACATGAGGAGAGAGTAATAAGACTGGGACTTTTCAGCTTGGAAAAGAGACAACTAAGGGGGGGGATATGATGGTCTATAAAATCATGACTGGTGTGGAAAAAGTAAATAAGGAAGTGTTATCTACTCCTCATAATACAAGAACTAGGGGTCACCAAATGAAATGAATAGGCAGCAGGTTCAAAACAAACAAAAGGAAGTATTTTTTCACACAATGCATAGTCAACCTGTGGAACTCCTTGCCAGAGGATGTTGTGAAGGCCAACAAAGGGTTCAAAAAAAAAGCCATAGATGGACCTATTAGCCAGGATGGGCAGGGATGGTGTCCCTAGCCTCTGTTTGCCAGAAGCTGGGAATGGGTGACAGGGAATGGATCACTTGATGATTACACAGTTCTGTTCATTCTCTCTGAGGTACCTGGCATTGGCCACTGTTGGAAGACAGAATACTGGGCTAGATGGACCTTTGGTCTGACCCAGTATGATTGTTCTGGAACCCTGTTGCTGCTAATCCATCGACTATGTCCTGCACATGGCTGAGAGTCAATATCCTGCATCACAGGACATCCTGGACATTTGCATGACAATGGCCCTTGCTGTGGATTTTCCAACTCCAAAATTATTTCCCTCTAACTAGTAGCAATTTGATGTTTGCCTCTCATTCTGGTGTCCCTGCGCTGGAGGTCTTGGGCGAGCTTGGCCCGTAGATCCAGGAATGTGGCCTTTCACATCCAAAAGTTCTGCAGCTGCTGCTTGTTGTCCCAAACCTTCATTACTATGCAATCCTACCAGTCAGTGCTCATTTCTCAGGCCCAGAAGTGGCACTCCACTGTCTGCAGCTGCTCCATTAATGCCACCAACAACCTGGAAGTGGTTTTTGCTGTATCCCACAGTGCTCTCTCCTCTGTGAAATTGTCATGTTCCTCCCTGCTGTGGCGGTTCTTGTGGCTCTGCAAATACTGAAGGATCATGCGTCCTTTGTTTGAAACACTCATGAAAAGATGCAGAGCTTTGTGTGATCCATGCTTCTGTCCAGTATAGCAGACAGCAACAAGTGCTTTGTGGGTTTGTGAGATTTTACAAAGAGCAAAAATTATGGGATTGGGATGGCATTATGAGATGGAGATGGTGGCATGATGCAAGTTTGACTTCTCCTTCCTAGTCACCCCTGCACACTTGTTTCTGCCCCACTATGCATTGCCTGTATTTCCCAAAAGACTGTGTGCTGGATTATGGCGAGTTGCACACTGGGATACCAACCCATGGTGCACTCCACTGTGCATTGACACCAGCACTCCTAGCAAGCAGGTGTAATGCTTGTGCAAAGAGGCAAGTATGTACCTGCATGAGTGATCTACTGACTGTGGTGGCTTTACGCTGATGTAACTTGCATTGACTGAAGCTTGTAATATAGACATGGCCGCAGATATAGGTGGTACTGAGATCCCCAAAACTCACTGCTTGGCTGTTGCTTAAACTCATGTGGCACCTCAGTTTGCTGTAAAAGTTCCTGCCTCAGGGGAAATGCACTGCTGCCTCAGGTACGGACATGGATGCCTGTCTCACAGGTAAAGCCCTGTGTGATCATTAAACTGGATAAAGATACACATTTCTGTGCCTAGCTCTCTGGCAGAGCCTGATTCAGAAGGTGTGCTCAGAGGCCACCTAACTCCACACAACATGGATGAAGGAAACCATCTACCTTTAGCCCAGTGGTTAGGGCACTCACCTGGGATGTGGGAGACCCCAGTTCTCTCCTCCGCTGCCTGATGAGGAGAAGGGATTTGAACAGGCAGTTCTCACTTCTTAAGTGAGTGCCCTAATCACTGGGCTATAAAGTCATTCTTTGTCTCTGCTGACCCAATTAATATTCAGTTATTTAATAGAGAGCAGAACAGCTTCACCAAGAGGGATGGGGGGAGACCCACATCAGACTATCAGAGCAGCTGAGATTTATGCTGGGGTTATTTGTGTTAGCTTTGCACTCAGGAAAAAGGCACTTTGCATCTTCTGAACAAAAAAGCAAAAAGGAACATCAAGGAAGCCGCAAGAGGTTTGTGTGGGGTGGAGAGAGAGTTGGAGACGATAGATTCAAAGTGACTACAAATGTTCATGAAGCAGTAGAAATGTGGCTCTCTGCTGATGGCAAAGTTCCTACCGCTAACTAGATGGCTGAAGAAATTGTTGCTATCGTTCTAAAAGTACTGAATAAACTTCTAAAACAAAGCATAGAGGCTACCTCATCTGATGATAGTTGAGATTATTAACCTGGAATCACCACCACAGCTAGAAAGTCAAGATACTGACTGTGTAAACATATTGCACCTGATGAATTTAGTATATGTAAGTGCCTCTGCCTAACTTCCAATTTTGCAGGTACAATTTGGTGTCTGCAAACATCAACTCTAGTAATTTTTAGCATGAATTTCACAATTTTTTTTCTTTAAAGCCCCAGCCCATGGAGGCATTTAATTAGTGAGAATCTAAACTCACATTTAAAAAAAGTTTCTAGCACTCATGATTGCAGAGAAAAAGCTCAAAAATATGGCCTGAGTATACCCCAAAATTTAAAAAACAAACAAAAAAACCCCACAAGGTGTTACAGTCCTGGCTGTCCCCCTTGTGGACAGTGAACAGATTGCTATATTGGATCCAACCTTTGAATTCCTTGTGATTTCACACTCCCTGGGTCTTACTCCTAGGCACTCTGGCAGTACAAATAAATAATAATAATAATAATAATAATTATGATTACTGCTCCTAGCCCTACATCTCTCAGGTGTGCTTCCCAGGTGCAGACCCCATGTCTTGACACCTCTCTTGGTTGCAAAACAACATAGCTCAGTTGCCTTGACCCTGGAACTAGTGCTCAGCCCTCCCAAGCTCTCCTCCCCCACCAATAGTTTTATGCACATTTTCCCAGAGTTCCAGCCTCCATGACCTCTGGTGTGTAGGTTAGCTCTTTGGAGATAAAGTGGCAGAGATACCGTAAGGAACACATGCTTTGCAGACAAACTTCTTAAACATATTGTGACAAAGTTCCTGCTCTACCTTGGTGGGTTTTGCGCTTAATGGCGGATTTGCTCTCCTTGGAACTTCACAGCAGCCCTCAGCTTGGCCATTTTTCTGAATTCACTGTCCAAGTCAACTCCTCCTGTGTCTGACCAGGAGTTGGGAGGATTTGGGGGGAACCCAGGCCTGCCCTCTACTCCGGGTTCCATCCCAGGGCCCTGTGGAATGCAGCTGTCTAGAGTGCCTCCTGGAACAGCTGTGCAACAGTTACAACTCCCTGGGCTACTTCCCCATGGCCTCCTCCCAACACCTTCTTTATCCTCACCATAGGACCTTCCTGCTGGGTCTGATAATGCTTGTATACCTCAGTCCTCCAACAGTCCACGTTCTCACTCTCAGCTCCTCACACCACAAACTGAAGTGAGCTCCTTTTTAAAACCCAGGTGCCCTGATTAGCCTGCCTTAATTGATTCTAGCAGCTTCTTGATTGGCTGCAGGTGTTCTAATCAGCCTTTCTTAATTGTCTCCAGAAGGTTCCTGATTGTTCTAGAACCTTCCCTGTTACCTTACCCAGGGAAAAGGGACGTACTTAGCCTGGGGCTTCTATATCTGCCTTTTATTACTCTCCTATAGCCATCTGGCCCGACCCTGTCACAATATATACACTTTAGTCAGACAGCACAACATATTTCTAGATCTATGAAAAAACAATCACCTGAATACAACCCTTCCTCTGGACTTCTAACCACTCCCTGAAGTCTTGGGAGATTTGGTTGGTGTCCTTCAGCAGGGCCCAGTCCCCCTTGCCTAGAGCTGACTGAAATTCAGAATTTCCTGGGCTGCATGGCTCTCATGGCAGCTGGCTCATCAGGCTGTGGGAGTCAAGTAGGCCAGGAAAGTAGCTGCCCTGGGAATCTGGAAGCGCTGAGGACTCTGGCCCTGGGGCAGTTAGGATGGCTGGGCTGCTCAGAGCCACAGACCTTGGAAGCCTGGCGTCCCTAGCAGAGCACCGGACAATCTGACCAAAACCAGACGGTTCTGATGGAATCCTGCTTGTGGTTTGTCATAAGGTCATAGAACATGGTATGTTTCCACAAAACTTTTTGGGTTTGATGAATTGGAATTTTCTGATGAAACTCCTGCCTGTTCTGCTTCTCTTGCTAGAGAGCCTGTCTCTTTTTAAAACTAGTCTTAGACACGTTTTCTTTTTCTGTCCTTCTGCTGGGGTTTTTCCATCCCCAACCCCTCTCCACTGTGGGCTCCTGGCATAGAGGGTGGTTAACCATCAATGGCTCTGCCCCCATTGTCCCACCAGGACAAGGCTAGCCAGTTGTTGATAGCCCTTGGATGACTCTCTCATTCAGGGTAGGTGACAGCAAGACACCAGCCTCCGCCACCCCCCAACAGAAGAGAGATGATGCAATCCAAGAGGATGGTTACACAGTGTACAGTGAAGGACGAATCAAAGTTATATCCAAAATGGAGCCTGAAATACAACTTAGTTTTCACAGAATCAAATTGGGAACACGGACATAGCCCCAAACTATCATAGAAGGCAAATATTTGTTTATTTTATTATTATTTATTTATTATTTAATTTTTAAATCTCATGATTTAAGGTAAACTTATGATTTTGGGGGGGCTTGACTCATGACATTTGAATTCTTGGGGCTGCCAATACTGTAAATGTACCTTCAATTGTTGGCTCAAATGACATTGCAAATAAGATGTGGGCAGCGGTTCGCTGTTCCAGGCCAATGGGGGCTGCGGGAAGTGGTGCGGGCTGAGGGATATGCTGGCCGCCGCTTCCTGCAGCCCCCATTGGCCTGGAACGGTGAACCGCGGCCAGTGGGAGCTGCGATTGGCCAAACCTACGGATGCTGCAGATAAACAAACCGGCCCGACTCGCCAGCGGATTTCCCTGACGGGTCGTGTGCCAAAAGTTGTCCATTTACTAAATATAGCCCAAGACTAAATCCTCAAATCCAAAGAATTTGTAAATTCCAATTTGATTTGAACTTTGTTGTTTGAGGCCATCTGAGATTATTATCAAGTTACAGTACTTTAATTCCTTTTTCTGTGTGCCATGCAAACAGCTTAATCTGTCAGCACATCTTCTGAACCTATATAGAGTATACTCAGGTCATTTTTTTCAAGTTTTTCTCCATAGCTATGAGGGCTAGAAACTTGATTTTATTTTTTAAAATGGAAGCTGCGCTTCTCACATAATTTACTTTACTCTGGGAGCTGGGGCTTTAAGAAAAATACCAATCAGGCATAAGCATTCTTTGTTTCCTTATTTTGCATTTTATCTTATATTCTGTGGTGGAAGACTGCCTATCGGCAACAGTCAATGATGTGCAAATCCTTGCATGCTGTAGTAGCTTTTTATTATGTTAATCGGTGCAGCCTCAGAATCAGTCTAGGGTAAAATCATTACCTATTCCAGATTTTTGGTGAGTTTATAAATTTTTACATTAATTTCATATTTTCTCACACATACATACCCTCTTCCTCCAACCCATCTGTTTATGACTTCAACTTGGTATGTGAGTTCTCTGAACCTTGCTCTGTTGTCTTTGTGAGTACTGTGGAAATATTTATTTTGTGTGCTTTTGTTTTGATTTGTTTTTAAATTCAAGTGTAATGAAAACTTTTTGTAAATTTGATTCTAAACAATGGTGCTTACTAAATAAAATAACCCTAGGGAAGTTTAAAGGCTATAAAATGATTTTTTAGCATATGGTGCTTAAAGCTTCCAAAACAAGCAACATTAGTTTTTGACCCGTTTCCATCTAAAATATATTTGTTCCCCCGTCCAGCTTTTCCTGAGATCACATACTGAAAGAGTAATGTGGAATCATCTTGTTTGCCATAAATACTAATTGTGTTCTTAATGTGAGTTCTACCCTCAGAGTTGCAATAACTGTAGCTTTGTCCTTGGTGGGCCTGTTAACAGTAGTTATTGTACAAAGTAACGAATGCTGTTTGTTTGTGCTGTATTGTTTGACCGCATCTGTGGGTGAGAACATGCAGGCAGCAAATTGGCCTGGCAAATGATCAAACTCTTGCCTAACAAAAGATACTGTTTGTAAGAGAATAGAATCACAAGAATTGTTACTATAGTCCTTTGCTATTGAATGATGACTTTTTTTAACTAAAGGTACTAAATGTTAGAGTTAAAAAATTACACGTACAGCTGCCTTGTGCCTTTTAGTTTTAACTCCTTTTGAAATTGGTGGGTTTCAGTAACTAATGCTAAGGACTGATAGCACTAACCTATCTAGAGCTAGGAATGATGTTGCTAGGCATTTTTCAGTGGTCTGTGTACGACACTGCCAGTGCACCTATGACCTCAGAACTTTTTTCTTTTTTTTTTCTTTTTGAGGAGTGGAGGAAGTGTATAATCTTGCAAAATGGAGAGAGTAGCAATAATTTCTAGGGGAGAGGGGGGCAGGATTTCACTTTGTATTATTATGTCCTGATCATTCTCCAGTCTAGCTTTCGCTCACTGAGAGAGGGACTCTTGGGCATTGCAAATCCTTCACCTCCATGCCTGACTGCTTTGTTCCTCATCTGATAATAATGAGCTGTTTCTTTTTTCTCTGTAGCAGTGCTGCCTCTGTTTTGTGCAATAGCAGCCCTAGAGGGAACGGTTCAGTACTGGCCCCAGTGGGTGGTGCAAAAGGACCAAAATTCCCTACCTGGCCCAAGAATACCCTTTGATGGGAGATGGGAAACCGGGGTTGAGGAGGAAGAGGGAGGGGAATCCTTTTGGACAGCCGACAAGCCACTTGAACCTGTAGAGTTGAGCAGGGAGACTTGGTACACTTCCTTCCCACCCCATGAACCATCAACAATGGTTATGCTGAGAAGTGGGACATGGTGTTTCATCATACTACTTATCTACCCTGCAAAATAGTTTCCAGCTGCATGGAACTATCAAGGATAATGGGTGGATGGGCTGAATAGTGTGTAAAGATATTACACAATATAGAGCATAGATCTGTCTCAACCGTCTGAGTGTCAAAAGGCTTTTTCTCAGTGGGTCTGGTAGTCACAATAGGCAGAGGCCTGTGAAAACTTAAAAGGCATATATATGATCATGGTAGTGTCTCCCCTATCCCTGCCAGGGCAGAAAACTGCAGAGAGGAGCCAGCCAGAGAATCCAGCTGGTAGGAGCAGAAACAGCCAAGGCAGGGACTTCTGGCCATTCAGAAACTTTTCTGCAGTTTTGACTGGATTTTCTCTGCCCTGGGCTGATTGGCTGTTTGCTCCAGCCCTCTCCTTTCCCCACCGCTCCTTCACAGTCTCTTCACCTCAGCTTCACTCCAGACCTGCCCCTTGTACTCTTTTCCTTTTCTCAGTCCCACTGAGCCGCTGTTCGGTTTCCAACTAGCCTCTCCCCTCCTAAGTAAACAAACAAACAAAATATTGTAGCACTAATATGCTGTTTGCTGCCATCATCTTGTTTAATCTGCTTGTGTGTTAGACCGCTTCCCTCATTCTGTGCCTATCCTGTTTATTTAAAATAGATTGATAGCTCTTTGGGCGGGGACTATCTCTACTAGTCTGTCTGTACAGTGTCTAGTACAATAGGACCCCATTCTTAGTTGGCCCTTAGGCATTAGTGTAATAAACATGAGTAATAAGTAAATTAGTTAATTTAAAGTCCTGGACCTGCAGGTCCAATTTGGTTACATCTATCATCCCAAACTCTACAGCATATTTGTGATGTCAGCTAACATTTATGATAGGTATATTACATGATGCTTGCAAAAACTTCACTTTAGAACATTCACTTTTTACTTGCAACTTAAGCCAGTGTCGAAAGCCGGTCTCCAAAGGTGTAGACTAGTGCGTGAAGACTCAGCCTAGCAAAGCACTTAGTTTTAAGCATTAAGCAGTCCTGATGACCTCAAAGTTAACCACATGGTTAAGTGCTTTGCTGGAGCAGGACCTAGCTCCCTGATTTGTTTTTGCCGTAAACACTATAATGTTTCTCGGAACAAAGCAAACTCTAGTATTTTTTTTTTAAGTCAAAAGTACAAAAAAAGTTAGTATTTTTCAGTTTGTGCCACCCTTCTGCTCTTCTCGGTTCTAAATGTTTGATTGCAATTTACATATTTTTCTTTAAAAAAAATACACTTTTTGTGTCTATAATATAACATAAGTGGTTGCAGGATTTACTTTCTTAAGGTTATATAGATAGTTTTTATTTTTGTGTTACATACATACCACAAAAAACAGCCCTGCCCCCAAACCAATTTAATTCAATTTTCCTAATTACGTTTTTTTTTTTTTTTTTTAAAGTGTACTGAATAAGCCTTTTTTGCCTTTGCTTATTGTGGGCTCCCTCTTTTGTTGCTGAGCAGACCAGATACAGTACCTTGCCATCTTTGTTAAGAAATCTGTCGAAAAATAGGTGGCCTGTTTTATAATTTGCTTGATCCTCAAAAAAAAAGAAAAAAAAGGTCATGCTTATGTAACCAGGAATTTAATACAGAAAACGGAAGAAAAATGTATGACAAGAAGCTTAAAAGCTTGGAAAGGGATTACAGTTGTTTTTAACACTTGATGGGTAAGTGTGGTTTAGTATTCTGTATCTGAACTCTCATAGCTAATAGCTTAGTTGCATGACAATTATCAGAAGCAATCTCTTGCAGAAACTCCACAGTAAATTTCAGTTGCTTTATTAATTGCAGTGGATTTGATTTTCTCATGCTGTTAGTGTGTTGATATACAGTAGGCTAAATATCTACTAAAAAATTAGAAAATTTTAATTTGTGGTACATTTGTTAAAAAACTCTTCAGAAGCCACAATGCCATTATTAGATGTTGAAGGCTTTTGCTAATTCTCTGTTTTGCTACTGAGCTTCAGACAATTTTTTCCTCGTACCCTAAACCAAGAAAAGAGAGTGAACAGATTATGGTTTGACAATTTTCTCTCCCTAAAACAATATTTTATTTATAACCTAAAATTGTTCTTTTCTACATTTGTAACAGCTAGCCGATGGCGGAGCCTCTTCTCTACACCTGTTTCCTTGGCCTTTCCCTATAGTCCTGTTGCAAGACTCACTCCATATAGCAATGGCTTTAATACTCCCAGCTTCTCTAAAACCTCCAATAAAGCAATACTAACACCTGAAAGACCAGGTAATCCTTAACTTTTTAGTGATGTATGATGCTTACAAAATTGCTTTACTAAATCTAATCTTGCTGTACTTTAACTGCAATACATTGTACCTGCTAAAGGATGTATAAACTATTAGCTTACTGGTGAGATTTCAAGAATTTTAGGCCTAACGCTTAATTTAATTATAAAATGATCATGTAGTGGAGTTCATCCTCTGTGTTATACAATGAGGTAGCTTTCCACATCATAAGCAGAGTTTCACTATAACTAGCGAAGATTTACCTGACCAAAAAATTTGTCCCTGCTTGTCGCCCCCTTGAAAGGGGCATGGATAATTGTGGGTGGCTGGGGAAGAGGAGCTTGGGAAGGACATAATTGCATTTCCAAGGAGCAAGTGGCAAAATGATAGTGTTGTTCCTTTTACGGTGCAGGGATCAGGAGTACTTCCTCTGCAAAACTGCAGTGGGGGTGGAGGAGATAATCCCCTTGGAATGAGAAATTTCACATGTTTCTGGTAGGTGGTGATAGCTGCAGTCCAAGGGGATTAGCACCAGAGGGGTATGTTGATCTGCGCTGGCTCCTCTTCCCTAAATCAGGATCCAGCTAGTGCAGAGAGCCAAACTTAGTCATTGTCACAAGGGGACTGGGGATGGGGAGCAGTAGTTCTTTACACTGAATGGAAACACGATGCATTCCAGAGAGTGACCTCGTACTCTTGCTCTTCATGACTGGGCGCTGGAGAACCATGAGTGGGTCCTAGAAAGATAACTGACACCTTTGGTTACACAGGGATAGACAGTAGCCCATCCTGTTGCTGTGCAGTTGTAGGCAGATGTCCTGTGGGTGGCTAAAGCACCCGTTCAAGCAGAGAGAAATGATTCAGGCACCTCCTTTGCTGCTTCAGCTGTAGTAGGCTCCCCTCTGGCCTGTTTTTTTTTTTTTCCTCCTCTGACCTTCATAGTCCATGTAATAGTTTCCTCTGAGGAAGTTAGTCAAGAAAATGTGTAAGTTCAAATTCTAATTTTGGGAAGCTGGAACAAGAGAAGCTAGTTTGAGGCTGAGAACACAGTGGTGAAGGTTGACTATTGTTGTTACACAGTGGCAAATACACTAGATTTTCCCCACAAAGTTCATTATGATGTGTAAGCTGTGACTACAAAGAGATTAATAGGACCCCCTCACAAACTCCAGCCAGACTGCACATAGAAGCATTGAGTATACTCCAGCCACCCCACAGAATCCAGAAGAAATAGAATCCAGCTTCCTCTCCCGTTGTGCAGTGTTTGTGGAAGGGAGTGTTGTCCTATGTGTTTGTACAGTGCACTATGGGTTCTCAGTTCTTATTGTCTTTTGGTGCTACTCTAATTATAAATAATTTAAAAAACAATAAAATTTAAGTACATGAATATGACTTGGAATCCATACAAGGAGTCAATCTGTTGAAATTGGTGATGTATTTACACGGTTATGTTTCAGGGTAGAACTACACTTTCAATAAGAAGAGCTCAAACGTTCAAAATGTTTGGGGATGAAAGCTAGCCCTGTCAATCAAACTGTGCTGGGTTAATTGTTTGTTGTCTTTGCTGTACCTAATTTGGGAACAAACGGGGATTTGCACTCCAGGATTGTATCTTCACCTTTTCAAGAGCACTAAATTAACTAGCAAAATGTTAGTAAAAAGTTTTTTGTAGTAAATTTGCAAAAGGTTTCAATCTGTACAAAAATATTTGGAATGCAGACCCTTTGTGACATAGCTAATGTACATATTTACTGACTAAAGAATCTATTTTATTGCATAGGTTACATTTCCAGAAGTTCTCCTCTCAGCCCCCAGTCATCAATAGACAGTGAACTGAGCACCTCCGAAATGGAGGATGATTCCATCTCCATGGGATATAAACTACAGGACCTCACTGATGTTCAGATCATGGCTCGACTGCAGGAAGAGAGTATGTGGCTTTTTTTCTTAAATTATTTTTTTAAAATTTCAGTTACATAACTTTCTCAAGAGAACTTATCATTTGCGTTGAAACTTTTCATGCTTGGTCTAAGAACATAAGAATGGCCATACTAGGTCAGACCAAAGGTCCATCCAGCCCAGTATCCTGTCTACTGACAGTGGCCAATGCCAGGTGCCCCAGAGGGAGTGAACCTAACAGGTAATGATCAAGTGATCTCTTTCCTGCCATCCATCTCCACCCTCTGACAAACAGAGGCTACAGACACCATTCCTTAACATCCTGGCTAATAGCCATTAATGGACTTAACCTCCATGAATGTATCTAGTTCTCTTCTAAACCCTGTTATAGACCTAGCCTTCACAACCTACTCAGGCAAGGAGCTCCACAGGTTGACTTTGCGCTGTGTGAAGAAGAACTTCCTTTTATTTGTTTTAAAGCTGCTGTCCATTAATTTCATTTGGTGGCCCCTAGTTCTTATATTATGGGAACAAATAAATAACTTTTCCTTATTCACTTTCTCCACACCACTCATGATTTTATATACCTCTATTACAGTGGTTCCAAACTTGTTCTGCTGCTTGTGCAGGGAAAGGCCCTGGCGGGCTGGCTAGTTTGTTTACTGCCACGTCCGCAGTTTCGGCCGATCGTGGCTCCCAGCAGCTGCTGTTCACTTCTCCAGGCCAGTGGGAGCTGCTGGAAGTGGCGGCCAGTATGTCCCTCGGCCCGCGCCACTTCCAGCAGCTCCCATTGGCCTGGAGCCGCGATTGGCTGAACCTGCGGATGCGGCAGGTAAACAAACCGGCTGGCCCACCAGGGGCTTTCCCTGCACAAGCGGCAGAACAAGTTTGGGAACCACTGCTCTATCATATCTCCCTTTAGTCTCCTCTTTTCCAAGCTGAAAAGACATAGTCTCTTTAATCTCTCCTGACATGGGACCTGTTCCAAACCCCTAATCATTTTAGTTGTCCTTCTCTGAACGTTTTCTAATGCCAGTATATCTTTTTTGAGATGAGAGCACATCTGTACGCAGTATTCAAGATGTGGGTGTACCATGGATTTATATAAGGGCAATAAGATATTCTTCATCTTATTCTCTATCCCTTTTTTAATGATTCCTAACATCCTGTTCGCTGTTTTGACTGCCACTGCACATTGCGTGGACATCTTCAGAGAATTATCCATGATGACTCCAAGATCTTTCTCCAGATTAGTTGTAGCTAAATTAGCCCCATCATATTCTATGTATAGTTGGGGTTATTTTTTCCAATGTGCATTACTTTACATTTATCCACATTAAATTTCATTTGCCATTTTGTTGCCCTATCACTGAGTTTTGTGAAATCTTTTTGAAGTTCTTCAAAGTCTGCTTTGTTCTTAACTATCTTGAGCAGTTTAGTATCATCTGCAAACTTTGCCATTTCACTGTTTATCCCTTTCTCCAGATCATTTACGAATAAGTTGGACAGGATTGGTTCTAGGACTTACTCTTGGGGAACACCAGTAGTTACCCCTCTCCATTCTGAAAATTTACCATTTATTCCTACCCTTTGTCCCCTGTCTTTTAACCAGTTCTCAGTCCATGAAAGGATCTTCCCTCTTATCCCATGACAACTTAATTTACATAAGAGCCTTTGCTGAGGGACCTTGTCAAAGGCTTTCTGGAAATCTAAGTACACTATGTCCACTGGATCCCCCTTGTCCACATGTTTGCTGACTCCTTCAAAGAACTCAAATAGATTAGTAAGACATGATTTCCCTTTACAGAAACCATGTTGACTTTTGCCCAACAATTTATGTTCTTCTATGTGTCTGACAATTTTATTCTTTACTATTGTTTCAACTAATTTGCCCGGTACTGAAGTTAGACTTACCGGTCTGTAATTGCCGGGATCACCTCTAGAGTCTTTCTTAAATATTGGCGTTACATTAGCTATCTTCCAGTCATTGGGTACAGTAGCTGATTTAAAGGACGGGTTTCAAACCATAGTTCCGCAATTTCACATTTGAGTTCTTTCAGAACTCTTGGGTGAATGCCATCTGGTCCTGGTGACTTGTTACTGTTAAGTTTCTCAATTAATTCCAAAACCTCCTCTAGTGACACTTCAATCTGTGACAATTTCTCAGATTTGTCATCTGTAAAGGATGGCTCAGATTTGGGAAGCTCCCTAACATCCTCAGCCATGAAGACTGAAGCAAATAATTCATTTAGTTTCTCCACAATGACTTTGTCATCTTTAAGTGCTCCTTTTGTATCTCAATCCTCCAGGGGCCCCACTGGTTGTTTAGCAGGCTTCCTGCTTCTGATGTACTTAAAAAACATCAAAGTGTAAATTTAATAAAAATGTCTTATTGAATGGCAGGAGGAGAAGTGTTTTTCACCAGTGAGGAAATGGTTTGAATTTGTTATTGTGCTTGGATACTGGAAATGAATCTTTTAGAACTTCAAATTGGATCTGTATGTGTTGAATGGAGGCTGGCACCTCTGTCTCATTGGAAGAAACTTGAATGTAGGTGTTATACCTTCTCTTTCTGTTTAATGCAGCTCAGTGTTGGGGTTTTTATGATGAGGGGAGTTGAGGGAGGACTAAATCATCCCTCTCATGCACAAAATCTGTGGAAAGGGGGAAAATACACTTCACGGATTTTTGGTTACCTTGTGAGCTTCTGAAATAGATTCTCCCCTGACCCTAATGTTTGAGGTATTCAGAGCTGAAGTTTTGGGTTGACTGCACTGGTGATTTATGCATAAGCCCCAGAAAACAGCATGGTAGTTTTAGGCCACGGGTTGAATTACTAGCAGTTTGGAAAATATGTATATTTTTAGTCACAAATCATAAATTTTACATCAAAATCATTGAGAGAGAATTAAACATAGCCTTGCAACACCCCCTTTTTTGTGTCAGTCAAGCTGGGTAGATGAGAGAAAGGGAGATAGAAACAGTAAAAGGTAATGAGAGGAAAAAAAAGGAGACCGTAATATAGGGAAGAGGTGTGATGAAAACCAGATGGGAGTAAAGAATGGCTAAATGAGAACACTCATGTAATGCAGATGACAACACTCAATTAAATCTGGCTAGAGCAATGAGCTTAAACAGGCAAGAATAATCAGAGTGGTGAAAATAGGAGAACGCATTCACACCTCCAAAATCAGGCCATAGGTAAACATACTGGAAAAGGGGAGAATATATTTTCCCTCTACTTCAATTATAATTATCTTAAGTGTTATTTGTAACAATAGTAGGTATAAAATTTTCAGACAAAGATTATTTTTATATTGATGGCTGTTCCTTTAATCCTTTGGAGACGGGAGATGTTATGTGCATGCACAAAAACACACACTCAAGTTGTTGGGATATCAAAGTCAGATGTCAAATCTGAGAGCTCTTCATAAATCTAGGAAAAAGTACTTTTCAGTTCCTAATAATCTAAGGAACATTTACATCCAGCCATTCTCAGAATTTCTTGACTTCCAAAATTGTGTTATGATATGTTCTCCACAGCTGGGGTTCTCAACCTGACACTTGCAAAAAAGTGTCAAGGGCTCACAACCACTTTGTCCTACCCATAATGTGTAGAGCTTCCTGACATGAGTCATGGTATGGAAAAGTTCAAGAACCACTCCTCCAGAGTACTCATTTGGTTACAGATTTAGGAAATATTATTGTTCTGCTTGTTAACAATGTTAACTATCTTAACAGCTCAATGATAACCATTTAAAACATTAAGGACCAGCTCTTCAGCTGGTGGAAAGTGGTAGCCCCATTAACTGGAATGAAGCGGTGCCAGTTTACACTAGCTGAGGCTCTGGTACTAAGTATAGTTCAGTTAAAAAAAACAAATATCATTTTCTTAAAATTTACAGGTCTCAGACAAGATTATGCTTCTACTTCAGCATCTGTATCAAGACACAGCTCAAGTATATCTCTACATTCAGGAAAGAAAGGAACATGCAGTGATCAGGAATATGATCGCTATAGTCTTGAGGATGAAGAAGAGTTTGATCACCTGCCACCTCCACAGCCCCGACTTACTCGTTGTTCACCATTCCAAAGAGGAATTCCACACTCTCAAACTTTTTCCAGTATTCGGGAGTGCAGGAGAAGCCCCACTTCACAATATTTCCCTCCAAATAATTATCAGCAGCAGTATTACTCTCCTCAAGCCCAAACTCCAGAGCAGCAACCAAACAGGATTAATGGAGGTAGGTTACATGCTTTTCTGACTAGTGTTTTTTTCTTTGTCCCTCTGTACTTTACACAATTGTCAATACTTTTTTTAAAGGTCAGATTAAATAAACCAGTGAAATGTGTCCGAATTGCAGCAGTGATATCTGTCAGTGAATTATTGTGATATGATATTTGATCTCTGGACAGAAATTTAAATCTTTTAAAATCACTGTGACTTTGAATCATTTCAGGTAGATTATTGTTAAATAACTTGATGTAGAGTCTAATTCCTGAACAGGTTGTGAAAGTGGTTGTTGTCTAAAACAGTTTTAAAATGTTGGACTATAGGCACAAGGGAAGAGTCTGGGAGAGATTTTTATGTTCCCCCTTGATTTGATTTCTTCCTCTAGTTCTATTACTCACTTTCCTTACCTCCTGACTCTGCCTAAAATGAGGAACACTATTATTGCTGTCATTCAGAATTGCGTAGTGTTTTCATAAGACCCCTCTGTTCAGCCCTCTGCTCTTCACTCTGAGTTTCAGGCATGCCGGGGAGCACTGATAAAATGGGTAGGTAAGTGCTATTCATTACTCCCAAATTGCCAGCAGCCATCACTGTTTTTGTACCATGCCTAAGGCTGATGTCCTCCAGAATCTCTGAAAGAGACTTTTCTGGTGCTACTGCGGTATTAAGTTTTGAAACTCCCTGTTGTTCATTCTCCCCTTTCTCTCCATCATTATCATGGTGCTGTTGTGTCCCCTTCACCCTGCTTCAAGATAATCAGTGTCCAGTTTCTAGTCAGGATCTTATTTGTAACATCCCAGATTATTTCCCTCCCTTGGGTAAGAAAACAGACATTGTATCCAAAACAGTTATTTATAGAGTGCCACAGGTACACACATTACTTTACTGACAAATAATACATGACCGGTCTCTGCCAAAAGCACTTTACGTTTAAGTTGGACATGGCAAAGGAAGGATTGCGGCAGGTCAGTGAAGTTGCCTTCCCTCCCCTTGACATTCAGCAAGAGAACTGTGGGGTGACTGATGGCATTTAGCCTCCAATCCAGTGTTTCACCAGGAGTTGGCTGGATCTTCAGCGTGATTGATGGTGGTGACAAGCAGAGATGATGCTACCCTACCTGAAGATTGGATTTTAGTATCCAGTCTGAAATACCTGGTCTAACTTTAGATCTTTACTTTTGCAAAAATCAATGAATTAGTGTTGGAATTTTTGCCAACAGCACAAAAAGAAACACAGGAACCTCCACCTTCCCTGCCTCCTGCCCTCTTTGCTTGCACAAACATGAGGATGCTCTGTGTGCAAACACAAATCTTCTACTTTATGGAAGGATTGTACTTCTGGAAAATTGAATTAGAATTCTGCTTAATGTGAGAACCCATCCTCAAGTGTGGCCTTGGTATATATGATCCTATGGAGTAGGTTCAGACAGCTGGGGAGCTAGAGGATCTGTTGTGACTTCTGGAACAAACTTTCAGAGCAAACCCATATAGTTTTTGGGGGGAAATGCTTCCATTTGTGACACAAATTTCTACCTGGGAATGTTTTATCATGAAACTAAACTAGTTTCTTTCAAATCAGTTGAGTTTAATGTAGCTTTCTTGAGACATTTTTGTTTTTCAGTGGAACTACCCCTTCTTCTTTATAATTAGTACATTTTGATTTGCTAATATATCATTTAAAGACCTAGGAATTGGGAGACATGGAGGAGTAAAGGAATACTTCTCAGTGTCTATTTTAATTACTGCAGGCATTGCTGCTAAGCAGATATCTACTGTGTGCCTGGCAGATTTGAATCATTCTGACATATGAAAGAGCACCATCTAAAGTTAATAAGGAAAATATTTTCCAAATATTTTCACATGAATGAAAGGTTCAAGAAGCAGTGGGTATAATAAGAAATGAGACATGAATGAATATAATGTAACAAAGGTTTTCACATGTAGGCAGGGAGTAGACAGAATTTGTGTGTAATCTCCTTGATTTGCAAGTGAACAGCCATTTATTCTGAGTACCTGCTCTAAATCTACATTTCATGAAGCCTTTTTAAACTGAGCAATGAAAACTGTTTGTGAATAAGTTTATGATTAACAACTTCAAGAGTTACTCATTAATGACAAGTGTTGTAAATTTGGTTGATCTTATGTACTGTAATAAGGACTTGAATCATCATGCTTTTAAAGGAATAAACTGGTGTCCATTTCACATTGTCCAATATGCAGAAATCACTTTGTTGTGACACAAAGGTGGTCTGATTCTCTCCTGTGTGTGTGTGTGTGTGTGTGTGTGTGTGTGTGTGTGTTTGTGTGTGTTGGGCTGGTGTATTCTTTTTGGAGTATTTTAATTTTCGTGCCCTTCATTACATCTTGTTTTCTTCTGAAACTGGAAACGACAGCATGTTAGTACTGCGAAAAAGATTTATTTCCATGGTGTCTCTAGGGAGACAGAACCCAAGAAGTGCAGGAGATTGATCTGAGATTCTGGTCCAGTTTCTAGACCAGGGATCCGCAACCTCTGGCACACGGCCCCCCAGAGTAAACCCCCTGGTGGGCCAGGCCGGTTTGTTTACCTGCTGCATCCGCAGGTTCGGCCAATTGCAGCTCCCACTGGCTGCGGTTTGCTGCTCCAGGCCAGTGGGGGCTGTGGGAAGCAGTGTGGGCCAAGGGATGTGCTGGCTGTTGCTTCCTGCAGCCCCCATTGGCCTGGAGCGGTGAACCGCGGCCAGTGGGAGCTGCAATCTGCTAAACCTGCGGACGTAGCAGGTAAACTGGCCCGGCCCGCCGGGGGCTTACCCTGGTGGGCCGTGTGCCAAAGGTTGCCAATCCCTGTTCTAGATCAAAGCTTTAGATAAAGTTACAATCAAACATCTGAAATGCATTAATTTATTTTAGAAGAAGTTTTAAGATGATAATCACCATAATACCTGGATATTTAAATAAATAAATTAAATTTCCCTTTGAAAAAAAATTTCCAACCCAGGAAATAATTTGTTATAGAAAGATAAGAGAAAATAGTAATAAAGTGCATCCTTCATCCAATAGGAGCTAGCGCATTATTTTAATACCTATTTTCCCCTTGTTTTTTTAGATGCTTCTAAACCTCACTTAGTTGCGACCTTCATAAGCATGCCATACATATTCTAGGTTCCTTTTAAAAGCTGTATTTTCCTTTTGGAAAAAATAAATCAGGAGCAGCTTTAATGTTCTCTTTAAAAATTTGGTGAGGGCATGGCAGCTGCCTTGAGTTATTAGAAATTATTCATTTTTCTTTGAATTATGACTCCTGGCTGTATACACTCAACATCGTATTGCGTAAATTTGGTCTCCCTCCAGACATCAGTTCAGTATAAAGAGAGTAGGGAAAGCATAAAATTATTCTAGATTCTATGAAAGAGAAGAAAAGGAAATGTATCCCAGTTGCCTCTAAAATGCTGTTAAGAATGGTGGCTCATGGGGAGAGGGCATGGAAGGGTGTGCCCATAAGAACCTGTCAGTGCCAACTGGTAAAGAGGGTTACAAGAATATTTTGATCCTAGTATGGACATGCTGGTCCATCAGAGTACCATGTAAGATCTTAAATGAAAGCCAGGATCATTGTGAAATGCATGTATAGATACTGTGTAAAAAAAAAAAAAAAAAAAAAAAAAGTGTATGTGTATATATTTAAAAATATACCGGAAGCATGTTCTTATAGTTTGAATCAAGGTGTTAGTTACCAGCAGAGGTGAAAAACTGGTTTCTTGCCAGACCAGAGATATTCATCCGTCTGTCTGTTGAAATGCAAATTGGGTATTGTCTCCTTTACAATCTCCAGTCTGAGTCAAATGCAGATGAAGGATTATGAAATTTAACAAGAAGAGAAGAAGAGCTGGGGGAAAAGAGCCTTGTCTGGGGGTGCACTTCAAAGGCTTATTGGACTATAACAAGGGAATAAGGAAAGCACCCTGTTATCCTGCACCTAGGAAGTACTCGGGCCCTGTGGCTACCTTCTTGAAAACACTGCAAAGAGCATTTGGGGTAAAATGAATTTATTGAGATTGCAGGTTAGCCTGTTAAGTTTAGTCTCTAGAATGCTCAGGTAACCTGCTGTTTCTATTATCCTTACTCTTCGTCTCTCAAATCATGATCTTTATCATCAAACTTATTGCTGTGGTGTTAACAAGGAGCTGATCCTGAGTTGAATCATACAAGCTGGTGTATGCACTGTTCCCTTGGGGACAGCAGAGCTGTTATTTCTGTGAGTGGAGAAGGGTCTGGACCCTACAGGGGAATACTTTGAAGGTACTTGGGGCCTGGAGTACACCTATTGTTAACTTGCAAGGCAAAGTAAGGGCTGGCATAGCCCAGAGGAGATTGTTTGGGCAGCTGACAGACTGGAGGTGTCAGGAAGCTGACACCCAGTTAAGCACAAAGAAATCTCTCTCTTGCTGGAGGCCAGGGTGTACTGGTGTGACTCATAGTCATGGACACCCCGAGAACCATCACAAGGGGTAATGGAAGATTCTTTTGTGTGTGCAACTATTCTGCTTTAACTAACAGTGGAGGCAGTTTTCAGCTTATAATTCAAGGGTGATATGAAATCATACTTTTAAATAAAATGAGGTATTTTAAAAAAAAATTAAACAGAATGCAAGTGTAGACATTAAAAAAATGACAAATGCATCTTAAAGGTGAACTGAAAATTATTTCTACCTGTTAGGATGTGAGTTGAGAATCTTGTACTTTTTGTCTCTCTCTTGTATCAGTTGATGATACCACAGACCCATAAACCATACCCTGAGATATTAAGGATGTCATAACTGTACATAGGACAGTGAGGAAATCTGAACACAGGTCTTGGCAGATAAATAAAAGGAACTAATTTTCAACTCATCTTTGCACAGCATTAGTAAATCTATATTTGAGATAAATACTGATGGATTGAGTGAGTGTAAAAACTTAAGTTATGTCTTCCCTGTAGAGTTAACCCAGGCTCTTACTTGGGTGTTGTTCCTAACACAGTTCCCATCCATACAAAATACCTCTGACTTGAGTTTGGTACTGCTCTGTCAGCCCAGGCTAGCTGGCCTGTCTGGGGCTATAGTCTGAGTGCTGCTTACAGTCAGTCTGGTAAGCTGCCTTCTTTGCCATGTGGATTCAGGATAATCAGCTTGGGCATTGCCAGTTCTCCAATGCCTTCCAACAGTTATCCCAGGGTTGTAGTATTGTGCCATGTACCTACTCCCTTCTTCTGCACTGGAAGTCAGATACCAGCTTGTATATCCCCTTTGACATTGAAACAGTTATATACCACCTTCTGTGCTCACAAATTTTCTACTGCACTCCCACAGCACTTGAACAAGGGATGGCATTCAGGAAATCATCCTCCCAGTGTACTGCCATCTGGCCAGAGGCTGACAAGGTTGTGGTGGGCTTGTGCTATGAGATCAGGAAGAGCCATAATTTGGTGAGCTGTACCTGAAACATACAGTTCTATGAGGCCATCTCCAAGAAGCTGGAAAAGTAGGGACCATTCAGGACCTCAGGGTAGGGAGAAAATAAAGTCCTTCAAGAGTGGGTACTGGAAGACTGAAGATCAGAACCCACAGTCTGGCAACTCACCAAGACCGTGCCTAGGAGGTCACGGATGGTCAGAACCTCTGGGGGATAAGCAAACAGACCAGGGATGACCTGCTGAAGGTGATGCAGCAGGATCGACCAGCTCTTGCAAGTCTAAAGGGAAATGCTGGAGTGAGGTCAGCAGAACCTGGCTGCAGCATAGGCCATACTGGAGATGGAGCAAAAGATGGCATTGAATTTCATTGAACGTGATAGGGCGATAAGGGAGCAGGACCACTAGCCGCAGAGGAAACTGTTTGACTGGCTGCTGGGTGTGATGGCCTGCAGACACCAGAACGTACCTGCTTAGACCTTGCCCTGGTCCCAGTCCAGCCTGCTGTAATGGCCTCCCTCCTCACTATTGTATGGTACAACCACTGGACAATTCTGGGTGGGGAATGAGCCAATTATTGCAGTCCATGAATGGAAGTGCACATGGGCAGATGTACCCAAAGCACTCCATCCTTGCATATCCACTGGCGACAAAGAACAAGTACACTGACTATATGCAATTCAGTTACATGGAACATTGCACTACTTAGCTTTATTTTTATATTCATTGCACTTTGGGTTTGTTTTCACTTTCTTTGGTTTATGGCAGCTGTATTGTTGACTTTGAATAAACTGTTTTGCTGTACAGTCCCTCAGTATGAGAGTACTTGCAGAAACAATTATGAAGTCTCAGAGCAGTAGTACATAAAATTGATGATCTCATGAGTAAATTGATACAGCACACTGATTTTGTGCTCACATTTCTCCTTTCCTCATTTTCGCCCTCCAAACCCAAGCTCTGGGCATACAAGGCATATCTTATTTCCATTGTTCTCATGGACCCAGCCCCCTTACCAGAGGTGCCCTTTCTGGCTGCCTGTATTGTGCCTGCGAACCCATGCAGATATCAAACCTGCCTCACTGTATCCTCACATATATTGTGCAGTGAATAGCATGGCCCAGTAACATGAATAGTATAATACCCACTGGCCTCAATGATTTTGTAGGCAGCACCATCTTGCCTTCAGTCAGCTAAATGCAGCTAATTCCACCACTATCCTGCAGTCTCTCAGTCTGCAAGTTAAACCTTCCTCTGCCAAGTGCTCTCACATCTGGGTAGGGCTTAACAAGCCTGGACAGCAGAGGATAAGCTGGGTCTCCCAGAATAACAGTGGGCACAGACTGATCCACATTGATATCCATATTACCGGGCACAGATTGATCCATGGTGGTATTCATTTTAATATGCAGGAATAAAAGTTAGTTTGAAAATGCCAGATTCCTGGCATCATGTTGATACATTCCATGTTGGTGTCCATGGACCTCCCTCTGTGGTTGACCAGGCCTGCATAATGAGCAAGTAGTACCATTTCTGGTTTACATATTCATGTGCACCATTTGGGGGTAGGGGATGGACTATGGGCACGTGTGCCATAGATGGTCCTAGAATGGTTTGGGAAGCCCATATGCTCAAGCCCTGCTCTTATTTTGGGACTGTTAACTGTCTTCACCAGCCGTGGATGAATCAGAGCAATAATTGCCTTGAAAACATCACCATAGCACCGACAGTTACCTTGCCAATGCCAGTCTGGTTAGCCACCGACGTGTAGCAAACTGTGGTAGCCAGCATCTAGATAGGTGATCAACTGGATTAACTCTGCAATGAAAACATACCCTGTAAATTTCAGAGCAGCAGCCATGTTAGTCTGTATTCACAAAAAGGAAAGGAGTACTTGTAGCACCTTAGAGACTAACAAATTTATTTGAGCATAAGTTTTTGTGAGCTACAGCTCACTTCATACCCTGTAAGGTAGTTCTTCTAAATCAGGACTGAGATCCACTGGCAAGGGATTGTGGAAAAACTTTACTATACCTTTAATATGGCTAAATAGTGGTCTTCAGGGCTCTCAAACAGCACCTTCAATTGCATTAAATTAAAAAGAAAAGGAGTACTTGTGGCACCTTAGAGACTAACAAATTTATTAGAGCATAAGCTTTCGTGAGCTACAGCTCACTTCATCGGATGCATCCGATGAAGTGAGCTGTAGCTCACGAAAGCTTATGCTCTAATAAATTTGTTAGTCTCTAAGGTGCCACAAGTACTCCTTTTCTTTTTGCGAATACAGACTAACACGGCTGCTACTCTGAAACCTGTGATTAAATTAAATCCAGCCTCTTATTTAAGTTTTGATTTCTAAATGATAGCATTATACTTCAGTAAGATTACTTAATTCATAGTGATAGTTAACGTTAAGCTATTGCCTAGACAGACATTGCTTTTCTGTGTGAAGTAAGATGTGTGGAGACTTCAGAACAACTTTGATAACTTGAGTAGCCTATTTTGGTGGGGAAATGTTTCAGTGGTGTCCTCATCTTATCCTTTCAAGGTGGGAAAGGACAGCAAGGGGGCAATAGATAGCAGTGGGGCCAAGAGATACATTAAACAAATTGAGCCTTTGAAAGCACAGGGTTTGATGTGACTCCACCCAGGGCCCTGTTTTTGAAGTTATAATTGGTAAATGAATAGTTGATACTATAGCACCTGTTATAGGTCTATGTACTGTAGTTATAAAGGCAATAATATTAGTTACTGTTAGTGACTATTAATAAAGTAGTTAGACAGAACTCCATTGTCACTGTTTGTCTCCAGTTAGCAGCTTCAAGGATTAGTAGTGCTCATGCTTGAGCTAAATTGGATCTGTGTTTAAGTGAAGTGATCAGTGGAGACTGAACTATGACAAAGAAACTCAATTCACTGTGACTGTGACCTGGGCTCGACTGTAAATCCTAAAATTCTTTATCTGTGAATCTCTCTAAGCTGATTTGGCATGATATGTGAATGGCTTGCTATGTTAATATATTACTCAGAAGGGTTCAAGCAGTAAACAAATATTTAATTTTTATTTTCTCTCATGGAGACACTTATTATTGAAATAATTTTGCTAATTTTAATGATCTGCAGAAGTCAGATGTTTGTGATGAAAATCTTGACATGACTATGTAAATGGTTTGCTTTTGCTTCAGATAAACTCAGAAGAAGCATGCCTAACCTAGCTCGGATGCCAAGTACTCCTACCATTAATAACAATGCTAGCTCACCAGTCTCTGTGAGGAACAGTCAAAGCTTTGATTCCAGTTTACATGGAGCTGGTAATGGGATTTCAAGAATACAATCTTGTAGTAAGTATACATCTTTTACTGCTCATTGTTGTACTGAAACTCACTGCCTTATGCAATTGTGAAATATTTTACCCAATGCTGTGTGGGTAGTGCTTTGATGTTACACCCTCAGGCTTCAGAGGGTGAGCTGCAGATTCAAAGATTTTATTAAAGCTAATGTTAAATTATAGTACACAGGTTAAGAAAAGAGTGCATGTACATATGGTATAGTGCTTAGATTATCCACAAACAAAGTTTGTTTTAAAAGTAATAAGATGCATATAATACATAATCAGCAACAACCCAAATTTAACAATACAGTTTAGATATTAGCATGCAAGTATTCAGGTACATCTCTTATGAAAAGTTACAGAGAGTTGGTTGTGGAAAGCAGATATACCAATGAGTGAAGATTGTCCCTCAGTAATTGAGAATTTAGGGTAGGTTGTCTGTTAGAAAATTTTTGGTGCCCTAGAAGGAGCCCTGTTAGCATGAGTTTGTTGACCCAGGCTGGGAGGTCTGTACCCATATGAAGTATAGACATACCTTAGATCAGTGGCTCTCAATCTTTCCAGACTACTGTACTCCATTCAGGAATCTGATGCGTCTTGCATACGCCAAGTTTCACCCCACTTAAACTTCTTGTTTGCAAAATGACATAAAAATACAAAAAAGTGTCATAGCACTGTTACTGACAAATTGCTTTTTCTTATTTTTACCTTATAATTATAAAATAAATCAATTGGAATATAAATATTATACTTACATTTCAGTGTATAATATAGAGCAGCATAAACAAGTCATTGAATATAATTATAGTTTGGACTGACTTCGAGTGTTTATGTAGCCTGTTGTAAAACTAGGCAAATATCTAGATGAGTTGATGTACCCCCTAGAAGACCTCTTCGGACCCCCAAGGGTATGCATATCCCCAGTTGAGAACTACTGCCTTAGATGTTTTAAATACATGAGGCCCTTTGGGTGTTTAGTTTCTATCTTAAAAAGAAAAAGGAGTACTTGTGGCACCTTAGATTAACAAATTTATTTGAGCATAAGCTTTCGTGAGCTACAGCTCACTTGATCGGATGTGGATCATAAAATGCATGCAGTTAATGCACACCAGAGGGCAGAGTAGTGTAGAGAATCTCTCTATAAAGCTTTTGGATGTTCCAGCACTAATATGAAATGATAGTTTGTGTAACATTGTATGTGGAATGGATTGTTATACTCAGGAGACTTTAGAGCTTTTGGCTGTTTTTATACATAAAGCATAGACCCGTATGATTTTTTTTTTTTGTAATGCCAAAATAATTGTCTTACTACGGAAAAAGTATCGTGGTTTATAATGACTGACTTGTGATCTGGGAAAAAGAATAAATTACAATTTCAACAAGTCTGTCATGTTAAAGCTATAATTACATTAGAGGAATTTGGCTTATAGTTGCCTAGAATAAATATTAAATCATTGCAGAGCAAAAGAGGAGTGAGAAGTAGGGTTGGGATTTTTGTCTGATCTTTGTTTGGTAGTGATTTAAAATTTTTACTTAAACTGGACTAACAGATGCAGTCTGTATTTGTACTGGATCTAAATATTTAACCTGTTTTACAGCTGGTTTGATTGAAACAAAAGGTCACCTCCTCTAATGAGAAGTGCATTCAGCACTGTTCAGACTTGTTTAGAAATAAGTGCTGATACCTGGTACTATGTGTTGTGCACTGATGTTGTATACTTCCTTTGTTACCATCCTTTTACAGTTCCATCTCCAGGACAACTTCAGCACAGAGTTCATAGTGTGGGACATTTTCCTGTGTCTGTCAGACAGCCTCTCAAAGCTACAGCGTATGTAAGCCCAACTGTACAAGGCAGTAATAGTATTCCCTTATCCAGCACCTTACAATTATATTCTAACAGTGGAATCCCTATGCCAAACAAGACTGCAAATCCTGGCACTGTAGGACGTAGTGCTCTTCCAAGACCATCGTTGGCCCTAAGTGGGAGTAGTATACCCAGGAGTAAAATTGCACAGCCAGTTCGAAGGTAAGAGAATGTTCTTATTAATGAAAAGAGTTAAATGCACCTCCTTTACATATAGATAGCGTTGTTTGAGAACTCTTCTTTCTTTTTTAAAAGAGTCTGAATTAAGGCTTTTAAACAGAAACACTTTTACAGGCTACTGATGCTGGGCTGAATTCTGTCCTCTCTATACATGTCTTTCTCTCTAAGAAATGAGAACTGCCCATTCATAAACCCCAGTGAACCTTAACAATTAATGATAACCACCCAGCAATGTTAAATAATCACATACAGGTAACAATGTAATTCAGTGAGCCAACAGTAAATTAAAACTACTCCCATTTTACCTCCCCTCCCCAAGAACAATCTCAACCTTCCTCACAAACCCTGACAAATACTAGTTTGTGCAATGTGCCCCAAAGGTAATCCAGTTCGTTATTTTGGATAAATGGTGTAGCAAATTCAAATGTCCCAGAGTCCATGCAGAGAATGGCTTGCTGAGAGCCTCCTCCTTTTTAAAAAAAAAAAAAAAAATTGCATCTTTGACTACAGCTGTGGCAGAATAGCCCAGTGAGAAAGGAAATGTCAGGTAGGCAGCTCCCACACCATGTAGGACTGTGTAGGTCATGACCAATACCTTTTAAATTCCATCTGGAGACCAATAATCAACTAGTGCAGATTCAGAGCCCTAATGTCATCTATTCCCAGAGAAATGTCCTGTTTAGCAAGTGAGCTGCTACAGTCTGTGCTAACTTTAGTTTCCAAATGGTTTAAAGGTATAGCCCATGTAGAGCAAGCTTGAGGTGATAAAGACTGTGATGTGATGATCTATAACAGCAGCTGGGGGGTCTAAAATAACCATCACTTACAAACTCTTATGACTGATGGGGGATGGATTCCCTCAAAAATACTTTCAGCTGCTTCCTCCAACTCACTGTATTATCACCTTGGTCTTGTCTGGGTTGAGCTTTGGCTACCTAACTGATCCAGGCCTGAATCTCAAACTAGATATTGGCTAGATCCAGAAAAACTTTTGATTCACAGTTTTGCTTCAGTGGAGTTACTCTGGTTTTACACCAGTGTAAATTAAAACAGTTTGGCCCAGTGTGTTGGTACAAAGGGGACTTCAAAAAACAACTGCCCGTTTCCTCTTTCATGAAGTGTGTACCCTTTGATTTCCAATATAACTTTTTTTTTGTTTTGTTTTTTGTTCCCCAATGGAACTCTTGCTCTTCTGTTTATTGTAGAGGTCTGTCACAGGGCAAGTATACCCTATCACCCTGGGGGGGTTGGGCAAGGGCATCATAGCCCCATGGTTAAATCAATATGGCTGCCCTCAGTGTTGTGTGGCCCAGTGGCTGGAGTCACTAGGACTACCTCTTGGCTGCAGGGAAGTGCAGCCTCATGGCCAGAGTCAATAGGAGGAGGTCTGGTGGGCTGCTCCCCAAAGGGGGTGACTGGGGTAGGGGGACCAAGGTCCACTGGGTCCCAGCCCAGGGCCCTGGTAATGGCAAATGGGTTCACCACTAAGTCAGCAGGGAATCTGCACATAACACACCACCTGCTGCAGGGACATTAGCCCGCTCTGGGCTAATTCCTACCATGACTTCTACAGTTGAAGTTGGGATGTCTTCAGAGTCTCTGAGCTTGTCAGTTAGCAACTGCTATCTCCCTGGGGCTTTGCAGATGCCTAAGCACTTGTCCGGACCTTGGTATCTCCTGCTCTCACAGTCCTGGATCCTGGCTGCTCCTCAACTGGAGCTAGCAAGGTGCATCCTTCCTCCTCAGTGGTCAGCACAAACTGAGCTAGGCTGCTCCCTTTTATACTGCAGCAGGAGTTGGAGCGTGCCCATTAGGGATGAGGAGGTGTGGCTTCTGCCATCAAGAGGTGCTGTGTTAACCCTTTTGTCCCCGGTCTGGGGCAAGTACAACCCGTCCCAAGGTCTCTGTCTCCTTTCTAGAATAGTTAGTCATACTTTCCTTCCATGTCTCTTGATAAATATCTCTTGATATTCAAACAACTTATTATAGAGAAAAGTAAGAGAAGCCACATGTCAAGCTGTCTGGAGTAGCTCACGTGCATGAGTGCCTACCTCAGGCCAGACTGTCAAGAAGGAGGGCACAAACCCCAAATTAGTTGAGAGTTCTATACTTTAGATTTCACCAAGCAAGTAACAAGTGTGAATATTTCAAGCACTATAGCAGCCTATCCATGGAGTCACAGTCTTCTTGGGTGCTCTGATCTAACTTGCCACCCAGACAAACTTGTCTTCGTAATAGATGGTCCCTTACACCAAAAAATCACAATAATATTCAGGTTATTCTCAGTCCCAAAGGACCAATTGCACCTTAGACCTCACACCAAAGACAACGCTTTAGCCAATCTGATAATAAACTAACTAAAGATTTATTAACTAAGAAAAAGAAATGATTTATTTACAAGGTTAAAGCATGTAAACATATGCAAATGAGTTAATCTTAGATTCCAAAAATAATAGAAACTGCTGCAATATGCAAGCTTTCTATGTCTCTAGAGCTAACCCAATCCAAGCAGCTTTGGGATCCCTTACTTATGCTAAGAAATATTGCCCTCTCCAAATTCCAAGTAGCATAGTGATATAGTTCCTTCTAGTCACAAGTTGTTATGCCCTTTGCCCTGAATTGAAATGGATGGGAAAAGTGCCCTGTGGTCTTCATGGGCAGGTGTGGGGGGGGAGCCAATCAACAAAGTTTTTGTCCTTTGATATTTTACAATGGCTCGTTTGGTTTCAGTGGGCCTTCTTGTGTGCAGGACCTACGCTTTACATTAATTAATGCTTCTTTCCTATTTGGTGAATTACACAGTTACAGAGGTTTACGGTGCAAACACTCAATATACCTTTTAGGCCCTGGGGTACAGATGTTATAAGCGAGATCAATACATGCAGCAGTTTTGAGAAAATGAAAGCAGTTCTTTTCTGCTTACAAAAAATGAAAATGTTTTGAGAACTGCTAGTAGGCTGTTAATTATGGCAGTAATTTTTTCTTTGAGAGAATTCTGATTATGTGATTAGTTTCATTACACAAAGTGCCATTTAATAGTTCTGCATCCTTTCTAATAGTGCTGATAGGTTAAGTAATGTGGTGTTGCTAAACTGTACATGTCAGTAGTTAAAGGTTGAGTCCCACCAAATTATTTCTCTCTTCTACCTAACCCCAATGGTTAATTAAAAAAGAATAGTTCACATAATTCACTCTAAATTCCATCCCCTGCCTTGTTGCAACATGGACTGGAAATTATGGTGCTGGAAATGCTTAAGCTGCCAGGAAGAGTCATGGGTGACATTGCTTGTGTGTCAGTGACGAATCTTCTGTCTGGTGCCCGAAGGCTCTAGCATGGGAACAAGGAGGGAGCATGGAATCCTAGGGGGTTGGACACTGAGAAGGAGAAGAGTGTGTGAGGGGAGCCAACCGGGTTATGAAAGAAAAGGAAACTGATGGAAGTCCAGTTCCACCTCCTAGTAATGGTATAGGGAGAGCTCTTGCTGCTGTTTCAATCTACTTTTAACCACTAGAGCCACTGATGGCAGAGAAATGCAAGAATCAGCACTGGTGGCTGCTGTTTACTTACTGGTTCCATCTTCCTTGCAGCAGGCTGCCCCCCTCCTCCAGCCCAGGATTCCTGATGGGAGAGGAGCAAGCAGAATCAGCAGTAGTTGTGGCTAGAGGGGGAGCAGGGAAGGGACAGAGCTAGGACCTGAGAGGATGAAACCTGGCTTTACAAGAAGCAGTAGCGGGGAACTGGAGCTGGCTATGGCTCCACCAGTGCCTGTTGATGGCTGCTGGTGGCTCTCTTCGCAGATTTCATATGACCATATCCACTAGCATTTCCAGCCTGACTCCGACCCCCCATTTTATTTAAGCAAAATGATGTAATAAAAATATGGTGGCTGTAAAATGTATGTAGCCCTCCTGAAATTGTTAAAGAAGCAGATGGAACAGAGTTGGATACTGTGTCAAACTAATTGTCCGAGGCAGGTTTTCTTTAAATCTCATTTGAAACAGCTTCCTCAGTAGTGTTTAGAGGTTTGGGGGATAATTAATTGCTAAGGAATTTATAATAAAAATTAAACTGGCTGTTATATTATGGTGCTAATGTTTCCCAGTTTGTTTTTAAAACATGGAATAGGCCAATTTCAGGAAGGCTTTCTCTCTCCTGGACAATACTAATGCTGCCATTGGCAGGAAAAAAAACAAGGTGCTATTTTTAGAATGCACTGATTTATTTTTTTCAAATGCATGTTGGGTGCAACAGTTTATGTGCGGGAATGTCCTCTCCCCCCTTTTAAGATGGAATTCTTTTCTGCAGCCTATTTGTATTGGGATATAGCTACTGTTTTTAGTGACAGAAATGTATTTGCACTGCTTTTTAATCCCATTAGTCCTGCAGAGCCAAAACAGTTAAGGGAGAGGGAGAGAGGTTCTGTTTGATCTTGTGCATCGTCAACAGAATTGTTATTAAATCCCTCGCCTGTGCCATCTGTGTGAACCTATTGAAAGAGGTGAGATTTCACAGGTCTCACCGAGGGCCTCCTTTGCAGAACTTCTATTATTGCTGTTATGTGAGGAGGAAATAGTTTTTGTAGGCTGGGGGCAGAACAGTGGGGAGAGGGGAAAAACAAGAAATGAGGTTTTTTTCTTTGTATGGAGAAGAATGGGATGAGCAGGGCAAAACATTGGAGTGAAGAGAAGAGTTGGTGGGGGTAAGAAGGAAAAGAAGGATTGGCAGTTTTACATTTTGTGCCAGGCCACATTGTTCCTGCATCAGATCAGAACCACATCCTACAGTTTAGGATTGAAATCCTGGTCCCATTGAAGTCAATAGCAAAACTCTCATTGACTTCAGTATGGTCAGGATTTCACCCCAGGTCCTTAATTATTTATAATTTATTATATATTTATATATATATATAATTTATAATATATTAGCGTAGAGCTGTAAATATGCCATGGAAGAGTGTACATGCATGTGTATATGGGAACACCTAAAAGACCAGCTTCATTACATATGTGACTGATGCATGTCTTATTGTTCTCTTACCTGAAATGTCTTATTTTTTAAAACAGTTTTCTTCAGCCTCCAAAGCCTCTTTCTTCTCTTAGTACTCTACGAGATGGAAATTGGAGAGACGGCTGCTATTGATGTCGGATGCCCCTGAACAACGGAAAGGAAATAATGTGGTTTCTATTACCCAGCTGGCTGGGTAACTATGTTACAGGAAGGGAAGGTTCCACAAAACTATTTTCATTGAGTTTTAATATGTAAGAATATCCGTTATACCCTGTCATTTAAAAAAAAGAAAAAAGAAAAAAAAGAACATTGTTCATTTGCACTTAGTCATTTGCCTGGAAAACTGCAGTGTTATCAAACTAACAGTTGCGGTACTGTCATTTAGAACTTAAGAAATTTTTATATATGTGAAAAATATCGGACATACTTCCTTCGAGAGAGCTAAGAAATGCCACTATTTCAAGCAGCTTTGCCATATAGTAGGATAATTTATTCAGTGTACTCTGTAAAGATATTATGCATTTTGTTGCAAATTTGAGGCCTATGTTATATGCTTGGAATTTTTTTTTTAGTGTTTCCAAGAATTTTATTTTTTTCACTTAATTTCGTTCACACTTGCTTAAACCACAGAGAGAAGATTAAATTTTTGTGTGTGCCATAAATAATATTTCTGTGGTAATGTATTATTTTTTAGCACTAGGAACATATCCTTCAAAAACAAACCATGGGCAATATGAAAGCAGTAATTTTTATGTTCCAAAGCACAAAAGAGTAGCATTCACTGGAAACTGCCATACAACTGGGTCAACATAATTTTGTTATTTGTTCAAATGTTAATTTATTATCATAGTGTTTTGTATTTATAATGGCAGCATAAACCACATTTCACTAAAAGGTGCAATGGTCACTAAACTACAGTTAGTTTTTCAATACTTTATTACAAAAAATAAAATTGTAATGTTTTAATAATGGTTGCTTATGGGAAATGAATGAGTTTTAATGCAAATACATCTTTTTGATAGATCTTTTACAAAATCCAATTGCACTAATCAATGCTTTCTTATAATGGCATATGATTTAATATTTGATTATAACTGTGTATACTGCTGTTTTGGATGTTTCAGAAATAAAGAATCTATTTCAGCAATATCATGCTGTTCTTTAGTGTGCAATGTAAACATTGTGTTTGTATCTGTTTTTTTCCCCCCTCTCCATGGCATAACTTTTTATTACAACACTTAGCTACTGAAGATTTTACTATTCAGCCTTTAGAACTCTTTGAATTTTTTGCAAGAATATGCAAATCTCCAAGAACAATAAAAAAAGGAATCTCTTTTAGCCAAATGTTGCTTAGAAGACGTACACATTTCTTATTGCCTTAAAATTACTTTTGGAAAATATAAAATCTCTTGAGTCAAAGCAAGGTCTGCAAGTACACTATTATAAGAGTCAGAGTCCTATGTGTATGATCTGGAGGATGGTGTGGATTGCACCCTCAGCAAGTTTGCAGATGACACTAAACTGGGAGGAGAGGTAGATACGCTGGAGGGTAGGGATAGGATACAGATGGACCTAGACAAATTAGAGGATTGGGCCAAAAGAAATCTGATGAGGTTCAACAAGGACAAGTGCAGAGTCCTGCACTTAGGACGGAAGAATCCCATGCACCTCTACAGACTAGGGACCAAATGGCTAGGTAGCAGTTCTGCAGAAAAGGAGCTGGGGTTACAGTGGATGAGAAGCTGGATATGAGTCAACAGTGTGCCCTTGTTGCCAAGAAGGTCAATGGCATTTTGGGCTGTATAAGCAGGGGCATTGCCAGCAGATCGAGGGACGTGATTGTTACCCTCTATTCGACATTGGTGAGGCCTCACCTGGAGTACTGTGTCCAGTTTTGGGCCCCACACTACAAGAAGGATGTGGAAAAAATTGGAAAGCGTCCAGCAGAGGGCAACAAAAATGATTAAGGGACTGGAACACGACTTATGAGGAGAGACTGAGGGAACTGGGATTGTTTAGTTTGTGGAAAAGAAGAATGAGGGGGGATTTGATAGCTGCTTTCAACTACCTGAAAGGGGGTTCCAAAGAGGATGGATCTGGATTGTTCTCAGTGGTAGCAGATGACAGAACGAGGAGTAATGGTCTCAAGTTGCAGTGGGGGAGGATTAGGTTGGATATTAGGAAAAACTTTTTCACTAGGAGGGTGGTAAAGCACTGGAATGTGTTACCTAGGGAGGTGGTGGAATCTCCTTCCTTTGAAGTTTTTAAGATCAGACTTGACAAATCCCTGGCTGGGATGATTTAGTTGGGGATTGGTCCTGCTTTGAGCAGGGGGTTGGACTAGATGACCTCCTGAGGTCCCTTCCAACCCTGATATTCTATGATTCTATGCAGTGTGATTCTGGTACTATGGAATTTATCTCAGAAACGTCTGGCTTCCTTAATTTGCTTTTAAAAGGTAGAAATTTTATACTTGTGAGTAAAATATACCAAATGTGAAATGAGTGTATAAAGCTGATGGAGTCATGTTTTCACACAGCCAAATACAATAGCTCAGACATGCAAAATGCATTTTAACTATTACAACTCCCAAATGGATGAGCTTAGAATTTTTACTCACTCACTCATTGAGTTCCACTCAATTTTTTTTAAAGTCATCCTACAGAAGATAAGATGGAGCATGGAAAATTTGGGCTTCAAAGGTACATGTTTTGGAAAACTGAATATTTGGAAAACTGGAAACCATTTTGTAAGACATGTGTGAGTTTATTTTAAAGTAGTGGATGACAAAATATCTGGGGGTTTTTTTGGTTTTTTTTTTAAGTGTAGTAGAAATTGCCTTACAAATGGTAATACATCTGTTGTACACAAGAGGACAGTATGCACTCTGAAAATACTTTCCTTTTATTAGGTAAACCTTGTGTGTTCCCCAGACTCTTGGTTTAAACTTTATGCATTTTTTCCAGTGATTGTTGTATATGATGTTATCAAATTACCCAGCTGATTATGATTTGGATTTAAAAAATCACAGAGTATGTATAGAGAACTGAAGAAACAAGCCTCACCACTATTATGAAACTTAAAAAATGGAATAGGGCACTGTTTTTCAATTATTTCTTGAACTGCTCAAGGTTTATTTAACACCCACAGTTTAGCAATGCATCCCTTGCTCATTTAAGGGTTCTCTAACCGTATAAAACTATTGCCTCCTAGTCATAGTTAGTCCTTCAAAGTCTTTTCTGATACTGCCAAATAATACTCACCATGAAATCCAGGTTACAAAGAGTTGGATCGGTTCTAATCTTCACCCCGTTCCAGTCCACAGAAACCAGCATTACTTTTCTCCCCCTGTAGCTGGCATCTCCTGTGGAACTAGTAATGACTAACCAGATATTGAAGAGGTTTCAGAGTAGCAGCCGTGTTAGTCTGTATTCGCAAAAAGAAAAGGAGTACTTGTGGCACCTTAGGAACTAACAAATTTATTTGAGCATAAGCTTTCGTGAGCTACAGCTCACTTCATCGGATGCATGAAGTGAGCTGTAGCTCATGAAAGCTTATGCTCAAATAAATTTGTTAGTCGCTAAGGTGCCACAAGTACTTATTTTCTTTTTTCAGGTATTTGAAGAGTGCACAAGTGTGACAGATACTTCACCCTGGAAGCTAAATGCATGAGATCTCCAACACAAAACCACCTCTGTCACTCTTAATTTTGCATGAGTCAGAATCTTCCCCAGGCAATGCAGAATGCTAACAGCTTGACCGTACAGTGCTTGCTATCTTAAAAAGTCAACATTTACCAAGATACCACAGTTATTGCCTATTCCAGGTAAGGGAAAATAGTTTGGCATCTTTGTATGGTAAATATTGATGTATGTTATATTTTAATATGAATAGATGTGTATGTACAATTATGTGGTATATGTGTTAATTGCCCATTTCATTTCAAGTGGTTTCTTGCAACATATGTTAACCCCTTATGCTTAACAATCTGTCCCATCTTCTATTTAGCTGTCACAGTCTGGTTAAATTTCCCAGACCTGAAGAAGAGCTCTGTGAAGCTCTAAAGCTTGTCTCTCTCACTGACTGACATTGGTCCAATAATAGATATCACCTCCCCCACTTGCCTCTATGTACAATTAGGCAATTTAGGGTAGTGCACACACTCTCTTCTTTTTCTAAAAAAATAATATTTGTTATGTTTAATTGCAGGGCAGGAAATATATCTGTATTAGTGGGAAATTCTTGGTAAGAAAGGAGAGCCCTTCAGTGCCACAGCCAATGGGACTTAATGCAGCTCCCTCAAAAATTAAGCAGTTAGAGCTGTACTGAATTAATCTGTAAAGAACTAAAGTTAAAAGTGAACTTGAAAACATTTTTACATACTATGATCTCTGTTCAGAGGTGATAACATCATCTGGAACACACTTGTTCTGTGATATAACCAGACTGGCAATTGCTTCTGGGTGCAATTCAAGGTATTGGGTTTCACCTATCAAGCCCTAAATGTGTCTCTTGGCTACCTGAGAGATTGTTCTCTCCTTGTGTGCTACAGCAGCCTTGACAGAGCAGCCCAAAGAAGGAACAAAGCCAGTGGCTGGATATGTTCACTCTTTGGTCTGAAAAAACCTGAGTCAACTGGCCTTTGTGGCAGGCTGCCCAGCTGCATTGTTCTCCCAGGCTTGGAAGAAGGAGCTGGGCTAGGGAGGGTGGTGAATGTGAATCCTGTCAGATTGAATAGGTGAAAAGAACAAAATCTGCTACTGATTTATTTTTTCTAAGATTTGTAAATAGAAGTAGCATAAAATGTGAACTTAGATCTTAACAGGTAAATAAAAGAACCAACTAGTTTTCAGTTTATTTTGTTTTATGTATAAGTAACTTTCTTAGTTTACACAGTACCTGGATTAGAGTATAAAATGAAAGTTAAGGCCAGTTTGGAGGAGTTGGCATCTTAGGCTATGTCTACATTTCAAACTGGAGTGGAGAAGAGTGTAACTCCCAGCTTGAGTCGATGTACTCGCACTAGCGCTCATCGACCTAAAGTGCTTAAAATAAAATACTGCAGTTGCAGGATAGGCAAGCCTCCCACACTACAAGCCGATCTGAGATTCTGGGCATGCACTCAGAATGGCTAGCTTGTCCTGCCACTCACTCTGCCATGGCTACTCTCTGGTGGGCTGTGTGCCAAAGGTTGCCGATCCCTGCCCTAAAGTAACATTAGCAGCATTATATTAAGGAAAATTCGTTGGTTTAATATTTTTGAGATTGGAGTACCTCAATCTTAAAATCAATAAAGCCTTATATAGAGATTAGTATTCACAAATGATTTTCCTAAAACGGAATTCCAATAATTTTTGTTAGCCCAGAAATATGAAAGTTCAAGTAGGAATAAGTACATCTCAGGAATAAACTGCCAAATGTATTTGAAAACAAGTCATTATAACATCCACTAAGCAGGGCTAGACAAAACAGCGGAGAAAACACCAGGGCGCACTGTCTATACTACAACCTCAACTACTACAGAAAAACGCTTCCAAACATTCCTATGGTGCAGACATCACAGCACGGATCCGGGTTCAGATTGGTCTTTGCCACTTGAATCTCTTCTCTACGTCACGGGCTGAATAATGCTAATGCTTTGCTATTTTGGGAAATTCACTGGGTGTCCAGACCTCAGACCCCCAAGCTTGGAAATATTTGTGGAGCCTCTAACTGAAGTTTGGAGGTGGATCCAGAGTTCCACTCTGGGATTTTTCTTCAGGCCCATCTCTAAAACAAATCCAAAGGTGCAGGTTATGAGGTGAAACAATATCACTTTATTTACATATGCCAACGAGAAAAGCTAATGATGAAGTGGGTGGGGAAAGTAAAAAAACAGGAACATTATTAAAAAAAAAATTAAAAATCAAGACCATATGCGCAGGAGAAAAAAACCCCTTTAAATATGTAAACATGGAGAGAGATCTCTATGAAGTGGAAAGAACAAGTGATTGACATTGCAGGATGTTATCCTTTGGCTATGACCATGGAAGAAAAACAATATGCTTGAGTTATCTTTATTTAGAAACTTGTTCACTCTGGCCCTGTAATTAACCCTTTCCTAATTTTCACTTCAGTTTTTACAACATTATTGAGTCTGCTCCTGCAATTGGATCCACTAGAGAGACACTGCACTAGTGTGGAGCTTAACTCTCTTCAGTGGAACTCTCCACAGAACAGGGTCTGAGCTAGTGTATCCAAGTAACTGCTGGATCAGGATCATTATCATCACTTAGATGGTGCTAAGACCCAAAATACATCAAGTACTCGCCAAAGGCAGAGGAAGACACAGTATTGACTCTGAAGAACTTACACTTTAAAAAGACAAAAACACCTCAAGGATGTGGGAAAGGAATATAGCATAAAAGCAAAAGATTGTAAGGGTACATCTACATATTAAAATAAACCAACCTTGCAACATCAAGTCTCAGGGCCTGGGGCTACCTACTGGGGCTCGCACTGCAGGGCTAAAAATAGCAGTGTAGATATTTGTACTCAGGCTGGAGCCCAGGTTTCCAGAGCTGGGTCTCAGAACCCGGGCTCCAGCCCAAGCCTGAACATCTACATTGCTATTTTTTGTCCCACAGCATGAGCCCTGCAAGCCCAGTGCCGTGACTTGGGTCTGATACTCACTGCTGCAGGGTTGGGTAGTTTTTTTGGCGCTTTGTAGATGTACCCAGAATGTATACACATATTGTTTGTTCCATGGATTTTTTTTAAATTAAGGTTTTTTGGGTATTTGTTTCAAGTTGGCTTTGTAGAGACACAAGCTACTTTCAATCCTTAAAACTGCTGGATGGGTTATCATCAGCAGGGATGGACGTCTCATATCCTCCACATCTTAAGGGCATTTTACATTATGACACCATTTTCCGTCATTCACTTCCCAACCAGCTTGCAATCGTCTATGCAGCCCAGCCTCCTCCTGACAAAAAGAGTCATTTTTTAAAGACCTGCATCTGCTTCTACTCCCACTTGGGCCAGTTTGTTTACCGGCCACGTCCACAGGTTCAGCCGATCATAGCTCCCACTGGCTGCAGTTTACCGCTCCAGGCCAATGGGGGTTGCGGGAAGCGGCGCGGGCTGAGGGATGTGCTGGCTGCCCTTCCTGCAGCCCCCATTGGCCTGGAGCAGTGAACCGTGGCCAGTAAGAGCTGCGATCGGCCAAACCTGCAGACGTAGCAGGTAAACAAACCAGCCCAGCCCGCCAGGGGGCTTACCTGGCGGGCTACATGCCAAAGGCTACATGCCTATCTCTGTGTTAGGGGAAACTCAAGTTTCTTTGAAATGTAAAATAATTAGAATTGTAAGACAGTTGTATCAGTATGAAAATTTTAGTTTGGGAGAAAGGTATTTTTCCAAGCAAAAAGGACAATATATATTTTAAATAAATCCATAAAACTCTCTGCAGTCATTTATATTGCATTATACAAATTGACATTACAAATAATACATTATATGTATTCATATTATTTGTGAGGATGTGTGTGTGTATGGCCTGTCAAGCGATTAAAAAAATTAATTGCGATTAATCGCACTGTTAATAATAGAATACCATTTATTTAAATATTTTTGGGTGTTTTCTATATTTTCAAATACATTGATTTCAATTACAACAAAGAATACAAAGTTTATAGTGCTCACTTTATTTCTGATTACAAATATTTGTGCTGTAAAAAACAAAAGAAATAGTGTTTTTCAAGTATTGTAGTGCAATCTCTTTTTCATGAAAGTTGAACTTACAAATGTAGAATTATATACCAAAAAAACTGCATTCAAAAATAATACAATGTAAAACTTTAGAGCCTACAAGTCTAGAATATCAGGGTTGGAAGGGACCTCAAGAGGTCATCTAGTCCAAGCCCCTGCTCAAAGTAGGACCAATTCCCCCAATTTTTGCCCCAGATTCCTAAATGGCCTCCTCAAGGATTAAACTCGCAACCCTGGTAGGCCAATGCTCAAAGCACTGAGCTATCCCTCCCCCCACTCAGTCCTATTTCTTGTTCAGCTAATCGCTGACAAACAAGTTTGTTTACATTTGCAGGAGATAATGCTGCCCACTTCTTGTTCACAATGTCACCTGAAAGTGAGAACAGGTATTTGCATGGCACTGTTATAGCTGTTGTCACAAGATATTTACATGCCAGATGCACTAAAGATTCATATGTGCCTTGATGCTTCAGCCACCATTCCAGAGGACATGCATCCATGCTGCTGACAGGTTGCAGTGACGCCAACCCCATGTGGGAAGGGTGTCTCAGACTAGCGGCTCAGGCCAGCCCCATGTGGGTGGGGAGGGGTGGAAGGGGAGAAGAGGGGAAAGGGTTCGGGCTAATCCCACGTGGTGTCTCATTTTCCCTTTTGGGAAATACGGTCACCCTAGCCATATATAGGGTATAGGAGATAATTGTCCGGCTCTGTTCGGCAATGGTGAGGTCTCAACTGGAGTATTGTGTCCAGTTTTGGGTGCCACATATTAAGAAAGAGATGGACAAATTGAAAAGAGTCCAGAGGAGAGCAACAGCACTAATAAAAAGTTTATAAAACATATGAGGAAAGGTTAAAAAAGTAGTATGTTTAGTCTTGAGAAAAGAAGATTGAAGAGGAATCTGATAAGTCCTCAACTACATTAAGAGCTGTTAGCAGGAGACTGATGATCAATTATTCTCCATGTCCACTCAGGCAGGATAAGAAGTAATTGACTTTACCTGCGGCCAGAGAGATTTAGTTTAGATATTAACTATAAGGTTGTTAATAGAATAGACTTCTAAAGGAGAATATGGAATCTCTGTCACTAGAGGTTTTTAAGAACAGGTTGGACAAACAAGTATCAGTGATGAGGTCCTGCCTCAGCATAGGGGGCTAAACTAGATGACCTCTTGAGATTTACTTTCTTCAAATATAGATCCAAAATTCATCTAATCTGTTCATTGTTCCGACCATCATGGGCCTTTTAGATTACAAACCCTTTGGGTCAGGAATCTGTCCTTGATTTTGCCCATCTTATCTATCAAATTATGCCATGTGCATATCAGCTAGCTGCCAGGAGAGGTGCTGTAATAATGTAGATGCAGAGAAGGAGGGAAATTGTACTTACATTAATTGGAAGAAAATATGAAAAAAGGAGATTTTTGTTTGCTATGGACAAGAAAAAAGTGTGTTATCAATATATTTAAAGCTATAATGGCTTGGAGGCTGAGGTGCACCTGAATGAGCAATGCTTGGCACACCTTGGTGTGGGGTATAGCTGGCTTTCCTCCTCCTTTCCCTCCCTCAGCCCTAGGAGGAGGCTTGGTGCCTGACATGAATTAGAGCAGCCCTAGGACTGCTCTAACTTGTTTCAGCTAGAGCGGCTCCCATGTGGCTTTCTGCCAGTCCAGGATTGCCAGAGCACAGCATGCTTTGGCCACACAGCCCCACCACATCCTCTTAGTTGCCCTGGCGCATCCTGGAATATCTACTAAACTGAAGGATGGGGGTGGGGGCAGAAGTGGGTTGTATAGAGCCACTTATGCTGTCTTTAAATCACTCAGGGCTACCTGTGTTTAAGATAGCTTCCCGGCAGTCTAAAGGGGTGGGAGCAAGGCTGAGGCTCTGTCTCATAGTCTTGATTTTATTGTTCTATTAAGTTTTGAAATTACAAATAAAATAAAACAAATGAATTATTGCTGCCTCTTCCCAAGCCCCTGCTTCTGGGGTATGTAATTAACAGGTTTGTGCCTCCCTATAGAGGCTCGCACTGCTCAGAGGGCCTAGAGAGGGCAAATGGTGACTTTTCCTCTGTCACATATGGAGCTGTTCAAAACTTGGCAGCTAGGAACAAAGTTGCTGTGGACTTCAGAAAACCATCTCTCCCACTTCTCCTCAGTGACACGCAAGGTATTGCTTTTAGGCTCTTAATCCACAGCAATAAAGGCATAGGTAGTGGTGTGGGGAAAGTGTGGCTTCAAACAGTTTCCTGTGAGAGGATTTTAAACCAGCAGGGAGAACCAAAATTGCTGAAAGAAATGACAGATCAGTACCTGCTGTACAAACTTCTGTTCAGTGTCTAATGAGTACCATTCCATTAATGTTTCTCATACTCTTCCATTCCTGCTGCCCCCACCTTCCTCTTCTGTTTGGCTTATTTTATTCCATGACACAGATATTAGTTTACCCAGTGTATTAGTCTACTAGAAAAAGAATAAAACTTGTGAAGTTCTATGTATTTCCTTATGGATACCTCACAAAGATTTTTTCCCCCTGCATAGTCATAGACCATTGTGACTTAAGAGGTTTTGTTTTAAGGACAATAATCATTATAGGAGCCCATCCTACCTTCCTTTCATACAAGAAAGTTCCTTAGAATTGTATTTAATTACTTAATGACACTTCAATGATTACATCTAGCTGCAAGCATAGAAAAATGATTATTTGTATGACAGTAGTACCATGATCATAGCCCCATACTGGTAGGTGCTCTACAAACACATGGTAAGCTCTTCAGAGCAAGAACTATTTAAATGAACAAGACAGATGGGAAAAAAAAGTGAAGTGACCAGATCAGTTGTTGAGTGAAGAATAGAACCCAGGACTTCTGAGTCCCAGTCTAGTGCCCTGACTCTAGTGGACTCTATTCACCCAGGAGGCAGGATCTCTTTGGAGTTCAGTGTCAGTTGGAACAGCTATTGGCATGATAAGGTACACTCATTTGGCCAAAGTTGAGTAACCTTTAATTTAGGTAACGTACTCTCCTATATTGTAAGCTCTTTGGGGACAGGGACTGTTGTGATATGTTTGTACAGCATCTAGCACTATAGGATTCAACTTGGTTGTAATATAAGCATTAACTAATATTGTACAAGTGGGTGTATTTAAGGTGGGGGTTCACTGTGCTAGTGGGGTTCTATACAATGCATTCATTTTTATTACTTTCTGTTTGTGAGTCCATGACGCTGGTATGCCTCGTGAAGCTGTTTCTAGGGCCTTTTTTCCTCTCACAGTTAATGAAAAATTGTTACTTCACAGCAAACAGACCTTCTTTGTGGAATGCAGTGTAGTTGTAGCTGTGTTAGTCCCAGGATATTCAAGAGACTAGGTGGATGAGATAATATCTTTTATTGGACCAACTCTGCTAGACATGAAAAGCCAGGGATTGAACAGAGTTACTGGATTTATCATTTATTACAACAATCTTTAATCCACTAATCCTCTCTTTTTGTCTTCACCTTGAATGGTCCCTTACGATCTGTGCTAACTACTTATGCTAAAGGTTTCAGAGTAGCAGCCGTGTTAGTCTGTATTCGCAAAAAGAAAAGGAGTACTTGTGGCACCTTAGAGACTATCTGTTCCATTTTGCTGTGACATGGGAGTACTTTTCCTGTGTGGCTTAAAAGCTTGTCTCTCTCACCAAAATAAGTTGGTCCAATAAAATTTATTACCTCATCCCCTTGTCTTTTCACTGTGGAAATGATGAGACGTTTCAAAATTCAGGCTGAAATTTGCCCTGTTTATTGCTTCAGAAAGGATTAAAGGGGATATAGATGAGATATGCTATGCATATCTCCTTGAAGGAGTTGGTCTGTTTTTACATAAATAACCTTTTAACTTGCTATGCATTGCTTGCAGTGAGGATATACAGTAGACAGGATATCAACTGATGCTATATACTGAAGCAGAAGGAAATGAAACCTTTTTCAGCATAACATCTTATTTGTTTTTAAACACTGTTGAAACTATTCTGCTTTTCCACATTTTAATGTGTATTTTGGAAGTGTACTGGTGCTTATATAAACCTGACAAACTATTATTTATATTTTGAATCCTGCCTTGAGCAAAATTCTTGTGCAAAATGTTGGTTCAGTGTGTAAGCTTACTCTAAGGAACACTGCTTAGACATAGTGTGACTGAGTCCTTGTTTATCACCAGTGGCAATGTCTCTGGGGTGTAATATTAGCTGTATTGTGTTATATAGTTAACAGGGACTTTTATGAATATTTGCACTGACACTCAATTTTGTTCTGACCAGTAGAGTGTTGGAGGAACCTGTCATACTAGCTGTCTTGAAATAGCTTGTCAAAAAGTCAAGTATTCGTCTTAACATTAATGGAAAAGATGTCACTGAAAATATAAGCCAAATGTGAAAGGATAACTACATTGGAATATTTACTACACTATATTTTGAATTCCAGAAAAAGTCTGGTTCAGGAGAGAATATCCTTATCCATATGGTGAATTCTGTTTCTAATAATTTCACTCAAAGCCCTTGTCATGGAGTCACCAGGCGATGCTCTGGAACTACTCCTTACGAAGCCAGTCAGGACTCTGGGGGAGCCTCCTCTGTGCGAGCAGACTGTCTCCAGGGCAAGCAGCTCACACAGCTTCCACCTGCCCGGGTCTGATCTCGGAGCATTCAGCATCCCCTTCCACACCATGCGCTTCCCACAGTAAGTCTACGCAAGCGGGGCTCCTGGGGAAGCCAGAGGATCTTGCACCCCAATTCTGCAGTCAGACGTAACTCTCAGCCAGACAATAAAACAAGAGGTTTATTACATGACAGGAACATGGTCTAAAACAGAGCTTGTAGGTACAGAGAACAGGACCAGGACCTTCCAGCCAGCTCCATTTTGGGGGGCAGTGAGCCAGACCACCACATCTGCACTTCACTCCATGGCCCCAGCCAGTCCAAAACTGACTCACACTCCGGCCCCTCCTCCTCTGGGCTTTGTCCCTTTCCCAGGCCTGGAGGTCACCTGATTCCTTTGTTCTCCAACACCTTTAGCTATCACCTTGCAGGGGGGAAGGGCCCAGGCCATCAGTTGCCAGGAGACGGAGTGTTGGCCATTTATGTACACTGGCCCTTTGCTCTGCAACAATTACACCCCCTTATCGCACCACCTAGAGAGACTTAAGAAATGCATAGGGGAAACTGAGGCACCCCTACAGTATTCAGAGGAAACATTAAGAACAGTCCCACTTCTTCAGAGCCCTGACAGAACATTATGCTGTGAAATACATGTTTCATGTGTCATGTTATGATTTTTGTGTGTTTGATTAAATTGTGCCTGAGGCAAGGGCCAGCAATGGACTTGGGTGTAGCTATTGAAGGAGTCCTCGGGTATGTCTACATATAGCAATTTAAACCTAGATCTGAGCTTGGGCTGAGGGCATCACCCCCTTTCATCCACACTGCAATTGTACTCACCTAGAGCTCGGACCCAGAGTGCGATGGATGGTGCAAGCCCATGTTAAGTCGACACCTAGGGTCCGAGTCCTATTGGTTTCCTGTGTACACATGGCCCCAGATTGACTTTGGCCCTGGAAGTCCTCCAAGCAAATCCCACAATTCCTGGCGGCAGAGTAGCAGTGCTACAGGCAGCCAGCGCAGTAGCTGGAAGTGCCACTACTGCCTGGCTGAACGTACTCTCCCTTCCAGCTCCTCCTGGGGCAATGGCAGCAGCTCTGGCTCCTCCTCGCTGCTGCACGGAGCTTGCAAAGTTGCAAAACAGAAGGCAACTCCTGGCTGCTGGGGCATCATCTCTCCATGGGCAAGGCTGAGCTAAGAGCTCTGCTGCTCCCACTTCCTACCGGGCAGTGCTTGGTCCCTGCTCCCAGCTCTGGCCCTTACTCCCAAGCTTCCCCTGCCCTCCCTGGGTCTGCATGTGCATGCACTGTCAGGGCAGCGAGTGGGAGTCAGCCCCAAAACTTCCCCCACAGCCTCCTGGGGTGCAGCAGAGGCAGGACTAAGGGATCCCTGATGGGTGCTGGAGCACCCTGTACCCAAAGCCCTGAGGATGCACTCCACTACTCTGCAGTCAGCAGCAGCCAGGTAGGATGTGTGTGTTTTTTTCCCCTCTGGTACCTTCATTTTATGTCTAACTTCAAAACGAACAGATAAAGCCAAAGACCTTCATTGAACAGCCCATTTGAAAAATTAAGAATGGCAGGTTTCATTTTAGTAGTTTGACAGCCCTGGAGACAGATGTCCTAAGTATTCTCAGGACAGGTGCACAGAGGCATTTTCCTGCCCATGTGACTCAGCTTCAAGGTGGAGAGCCCAACTCTCAGATTAGATGGTAGTGCAGAATAAAGCCATCTCAAAGTGCATTCATTCCACTGAGAGAGCCACAAAAGGAGCTAACTATGCAGTTTGTGTACTCATGTGCTCCTTCTGGCACCGAGTCCCATCAAGAGCACCGCTACAGTTAGGAAACAGGGTGGGCCATAGAGTTTGCCCATAGTACACCACATTCCTAGGACTAGAGGGTCGACATTTGGGGTCGGGGGGCAGGGTTACTTTGGCTCAGGTCTGTGCACTGCAGCATGAATGCTAGAGTCCTAGGTTTGAGCCCGGGTCAGAAAATCCCTAACCTAGGGTTAAAATGCAGTGTATACACTCAAGCCCAGGGTTCCCAGACATGGGTCAGCTGACTCAAGTCCCACTAGCCCTAGGCTTACATTGCTGTTTAGCCATAGCCCAAGCAGGGGCAGCAAGTTACATGGGCCCATGGTGCCCGGGCTCCAGCAATATTCAGGGCCGGAGGCCCAGCTCCACCAGTGTTTGGAGCCAGGTCTCTCCCCTGGCCCCGCCTGCGCACTTCCCCCCACCCTGGAGCATCCCTGCCTGATTGAAAGCGGGCGGCTGCCCTGCCGCTCCGTGCTGCTCTCCTTTGCCTGCGCTACCGCCTATGGCGGGGCTACAGCACGAGAGCAGCCTGAGGCAGTGGGCTGCTGCTGCTGCACCGGAGGAGGTGCACGTATGATTGGCAGCCCTCTCCTCCCCCGGCGCCCACCAGGAGGAGACACCGGAAGACACCTCTGGACCTCACTCTCCGGAGCAGCTGCTGGGGCTTCCTTGAGCGTCTGATCCTGTAATCCTGCCCCCCTGAGCCCACAGCCATGGGGCAGCCCCTCCCTGTGAGGCTATGGTGTGGGGCAGCAGGCTGCAGCAGGGGAGGAAGCCCCATGTGATGGCAGCCCCCCCTCCTCCAGCACCCACCCACCCACCACAGGGGAGGTGAGGGGGCTTCCTAGACCTGAGCAGCTGGGGCTTGGGTGAGTGTAGTGACCCCCTGCACCCCTGCCCTCAGTCACTGCTTCTGCCCTATGCTGGGCAAGGGGAAGCCCCATCCTCCACCCCCAGTGAGGGGCAGCAGTGGGGGAGAGGGTTGGGGAGAGTCCTCCTCTCTGGCCGTAGCCCTGGGGCAGCCTGTCTGCATCCCTGCCCCATCCACAGCCTATGCCCCCAGCCAGAGCCCTCACCCTCTGCACCTCAGCCCTGAGCCCCCTCCTGCAACCCTGTCCCAGCCCAGACCCCTCACCCAAACTCCATCCCAGAGCCCTGTCCCAGCCTACACCCAGGGCCCGACACCTCCCCCTTCCCACACCCAAACTTCCTCCTAGACCATGGGGGGGGGGGGATGACTTAGACCCATTCTGGGCACCACCAAAAATTACACAAACCTGCTATCCCTGAGCCCAAGGTACCATTTGACCCTATTCTCTGTTTAAGGACAGAGCTGATTGGACTCAGTTGAGAATTCCTGTTCAGTGATTACTAAAGCTGAAGTCACTCATGAGCAGGTGTAGTGGGCTAAGCCTTGGAGCTGGTGTGGAGACAGTAGTGCAGTGAAAAACAACAAAGAGGGGCAGTAGCCCAGAGATGCCCTTCAACCTAGTGAAATTGCTGAAAGCTGAATCACTAAGCACTGGGCAGAATACAGCATTGCAGAAGGGGCAGTGAGTGGCAAGCAGTAGCAGAGCTAATGGTGGCAGTGAGCAGCAAATGTAACAGTGGAAGTAAAAAGCAAACAGCAGCCACAGAAATAACAATGACAGGTTTCAGAGTAGCAGCCGTGTTAGTCTGTATTCGCAAAAAGAAAAGGAGTACTTGTGGCACCTTAGAGACTAACAAATTTATTAGAGCATAAGCTTTCGTGAGCTACAGCTCACTTCCGATGAAGTGAGCTGTAGCTCACGAAAGCTTATGCTCTAATAAATTTGTTAGTCTCTAAGGTGCCACAAGTACTCCTTTTCTTTTTGAGAAATAACAATGGCTGCAGCGCTGAGCCAGTTGCAAAGGTGATCACAGCAGTGGAGGCATTGCTAAATACCCCCCAGCTTTCTGGGGGAGGAGGTGGACCTATGGGAATGCACCTCTGAACCCTGGGTCTTTACTGATTAAGGACAACCAACTGTGAGTGGGGTGCATCGGAGGAAAAAGGGAGGGGTATGTTAAAGGGATATCCGTTCATTGGACTAAACACTGGAAGATGGGAAACTGAGGCAAAGGACACTGCCCAATGTACTGTGGTGTGGATGTTTGTTTATGGCTAGATGCTTTTGATTCATGGTTGTGATATTTTCCCAAATTAAGGCTGGGTTCCCTTTCCCTTTTAATAAAAGGTTTTTTTTTTCTTTTGTGATACACAGACTCAGTGCTTCCAGGAGTGGAAGCATTGCCTCTTAGAGGCTCCCAGGGAAGATGTTTAATTTTTTCCAGATTTCTAGGTGGGGGTGTGAGCTGTTTTTTGTTTTTGTTTTTTATATTGTTAAGAGGAGCCCCTAGATCAGAGGTGGGCAAACTATAGCCCAGGGGCCACATCCAGCCCTCCAGATGTTTTAATCCGGCCCTCGAGCTCCTGCTGGGAAGTGGGGTCAGGGTCTTGTCCCACTCCGCATGGCTCCCGGAAGCAGTGGCACGTCCCCACTCCAGCACCTATGTGTAGGGGCAGCCAGGGGGCTCCACTGCTTCCCCTAACCCAAGTACCGCCCCCGCAGCTCCCATTGGCTGGGAACCGCAGCCTGCTCACAGGGCAGTGTGCAGAGTCGCCTGGCCATGCCTCCGCATAGGAGCTGGAGAAGGGACATGCCGCTGTTTCTGGGAGCTGCTTGAGGTAAGCACCACCAGGAGCCTCCTCCCCTGCCCCTCTTCTGTGCCCCTACCCCAGCCCCGATCCCCTTCCACCCTCTGAACCCTTCGGTCCCAGCCTGGAGCACCTTTCTGCGCGCCCAACTCCTTATTGCCAGCCCCTTCCCAGAGTTCACATCCCCAGCCAGAGCCCTCCTGCACCCCAACCCCCAATTTCCTGAGCATGCATGGACCGCCATACAATTTCCATACCCAGATGTGGCCCTCGGGCCAAAATGTTTGCCCACCCTTTCCCTAGATATTGACCCCAGCCCTTGTTGCTGCTACCTCCACCTGACAGAAAGGTTACAGAGATGTTACTAACTAGCACCAGGAGACAGACTCTGTGGCTTCTGTCCAGTCTCTTGTCCTGAACATGGCTTATCCTTTTACAGGAATGGTAATTATTCTTCCAACATGTGATTGAGGAGAGGATTGAAAGGGCTTAAAAGGAAAAATTAGCAGTCTTAAACAACAGCATTAATGGTCTGATTTTGCTATGTTTAAATCTGCATGCCAAATGACTGTATTGCTTTCTACTGTATAATAAACAATTGAAATGCTATAGAAAACTGCAAACACAATCATCTGCAAACCTTGCCTTTTCAAAAAAAGTACTTGTGCTCAATCATGAGCTGCATCCAGTATTCACAGGGCACAGCTCAGGATAGGAGCTGCAAAGAAGCCATCTTCAGCTTCCTGATTCTGGGGTGAGTAAGGGGCAATTAACCATCTGGTTAAACTATGGTCTGATAGCCTGGGATTGCTAGAACATAGCAGTACTCCAGTCACAACCCTTCTCTTGGAGTCCCCTTTACAAGCTCCTGAAAACATGGGGTGATCTAGTTGCCAGTTCTATGAAGCCAGCCGGGGACTCCCTCATGTCTGGGGAATCCCAGCTGGGGAGATCCACTATCTCTAGTCATTGCACGACAATGGAACATTCATTATTGTTTGCAGAGTTGTTGTAGCTGTGTTGGTCACAGGATATTAGAGGGACAAGGTGGGTGAGGTAATATCTTTTACTGGACCAACTTCTGAAAGAGAGGAGCTTTTGAGCTCTTTCTCAGCTCTGTGGAGCTCAAAAACTTGTCTCTTTCCCCAACAGAAGTTGGTCCAGTAAAAGATATTACCTCACCCACCTTTTCTCTCTCAATGGAACTTCGTCTATTCTAAATAGTCAAAAGAAAAGGAGTACTTGTGGCACCTTAGAAACTAACAAATTTATTTGAGCATAAGCTTTCGTGAGCTTGAATCGGATGAAGTGAGCTGTAGCTCACGAAAGCTTATGCTCAAATAAATTTGTTAGTCTCTAAGGTGCCACAAGTACTCCTTTTCTTTTTGCGAATACAGACTAACACAGCTGCTACTCTGAAACCTCTACATAGTCAACATCCTTTGTTTAGGTTTCTCTTTAGCTTTCATGATCCAATCTCACTTGTCACATTCTCATATTTTACTAATCTCCTCCCCTTTTCTGAAATCTCTGCCACCAGCTATTCTTATTTTCTCCTTTTATGGCTCTTTCTTCTACTTTTCTCTTCCTTCTAAGACACTAATGCCTTCTATCCTCAGCAGTGTGCCCTGTCTACATATCACTACCACTTCTCAATGGGCCTTAAAAAATAGCACAAAGGAGTCCTGACAACTGCTGTCTTCAGACTTCAGCACTAATTATGGTGGGGACAAATGTTCTCAGTTGAAAACTCACAGTGACTGTTATGGTACTGAACTGCAATTTAGATGAGTAAATTGTCAGTTAATATTTGGCTAAATCAAATAGGCAACTGTCAACTGATATGCTAAATTCTGATTTTCAGCTCACAGCAAGAATTAATGGTGGCTGCTGTAATATAATAAGTCCTAATCTAATTGTCCTGTCTCTGAGCCAGAGGCAATGCGTGGGAGGTCATGTGTCTTCCTCCTCTCCCCCACCACCCCACTTTGCTGCGTGGCTTGTACTGAGCATGCTCTCGTGGACGGAAGTCAGAACCTGCTGAAACTGGCTGCCCTCACTTTGCCCTCCCACTATTGGCAGGCATGGGTCGTCTCTGAGCATTCAGAGCTCACTTAGCATAACCCAAATTCTCATTTTCTTTGCTACATCTGTGTCTCTGCCCATATTTTGATGTTTCAACTTCCTGAACCTTAACTGAACTCCACAAAGTCATCTATCAAAATCTGTTTCTACTGCTCCATGGGAATGAATTTTTGAGACTTAAAATATTGTTTATGCTTCTTCATTCCTGATTTTGGTGAATTCAACTCAGTATTTACAGAGCATTTACCCACATTGGTAACAATCCTGAGAGCCACTACCATCTGATGGCTGTTCTATGGACTCTGTGAACTGATGTAATGGGCTCAGTCTAATTCTCCATGGGCAGGTGTCCAAATTACAAAAAATAACAGCACAACTGGCGCTATTATTATTGAGAAGGTTGTGGCAAAGCAACTCTGGCAATAAGTGGAGTCCTCAATTTTCTTGACACCTTTCAATCTGCTTTTAGGCCTACTTATGGCACAGATGATATTACACTAGTTTTGTTGGGTGAAATTTGGACACTGTACTGATGCTAATTGTTTTAGACCATTCTTATTATCATTATTGTTTTTTTAAATTATTTTCTCTGGAGACTGGACTGTGACTGTACCTTGACCAAGAAATTTGGACCTTGACAAAAAATAGACTACCCCTGGCCTAGATAATATTTAGTCCTGCTTCAGTGCAGGGGACTGGATTAGGTGACCTATTGAGGTCCCTTCTAGTTCTACATTTCTATGATACTTGATTGGTGAGGTTTTTCTATCACGAAGAAAGAACAACTACCAATGCCATTAGAGGACCTCACAATGCTTTACAAGCATTAATGAATTAAGGTGTACAACTGTCATTTGAGTGACAGAGGTGGGTATTATTACCATTTTATGATAGGGGACAGAGGTGGTTTGTCCAGCATCATACTGTGAATCAGTGACAGGGAGGAACAGAATGTTGGTCTCATGACTCCCAGCTCTGTGCTGATCACTCTGCATCCTGCAAAAGCTGTATTCACACCATATGTTGTGATCAAATGCATGCATAATATCTACCTGTATCCTGTTCATGAATCAAAGCCAGGTTCTCAGGAAATGTTAACGTGTCTCCAGCACAAATATGGTATTGACGTAGCCAAATAGTTTCTTCTCCTCTGAGAAAAGTTGTAGTAAAGCTATTAAAAAAGTTGCCTCAAATCTTCTTTCAGGAGTAGTTTGCTGATGAAAGTGTTGGCTTAATTTTGATCTGATAAGAGAATAAATGTTTGAGTTGAATTGTAGCACAAATGTCCAATTTTTTTTACTACAATGAAGGAAAAGATGCTTTGGATAACTCTTTTTTTTTTAACTTGTGTGTGTATGAGTCTGCTACGTACTAGTTAATTAGATATCGTTGATGAGATTGGTAAACTGAATGCCTAAAATGCACTCATAATTACTGCTATTATACATGAAATAACCAGAATTGGCCATATGCGCAATTGTCTCCCTACACTGTTTGAAAATCTGCTCCCTAAGAAATTGACGATAAACTTTAAAACCAAGAGTCTTGAAGTAGAAATATAAGCCTGTCTCCTTTGTTTGAACATATGATGCATTATAGAAACTATGGCTTTTGAAAATTTCCACACACAACAGATGATGGAATAAAATAGACAGAAAAGCAACCAAGTTATTCATGTGCATGTAACTCAATCAAATGGCTCCATGTTTGTATGAACCATCCAGAATAACATTGCCCATTGTCATGGGACACTTTCTTTAAAAGAACCTCATTGCTCCTTGGTGAACTCTGCACCAAAAAATTTAAAATTCTGCACACAATATTTTAAAATTCTGCCTATTTTATTTGGCAAAATAACACTATATAATCATGCCAGTTTCAATTATTTTGATAGTTGCTGACAGGTATTTTGAAATAAATTATGTCTGTAACAATACGGACACACACAAAATTTCCCCCAAGAGTAGAGAGTTAAAAAACCCCTACGAGAACCCAGTTCCTGTTTCTCTGCCCCTTCCCTGACAGAGCCTAGCTAGCGGAGGAGGGCAGACAACTGCACCTTCTCCCTCCCCCCCATCCCCGCCAAGCCCGGCTGCAGGGGCACCCCAGCCTAAACACTCACACCCTCTACCTCCAGAGCCCAGCTGCGCCCCCCCCCCCCCGGCCAGACACTTGCACCCCTCATCCCCAGAGCCCAGGGATCTAGAGGGAGAAAGAGCCTGATGATGGGTCCCAGGCTTGTGTGGAGTTTTCTGAACACCACCAGCTCCTTCCTCCAGGATGTGCCAGGAACTGCAGCTGCCAAGAATTCTCCAGCTCCCTCCCCACAGACAGTGTCTTCTACAGCAGTGCTATTCAAAGTGGTGGTACTTAAAAAATCGTACACAACTTTTTTATTGGTATAAATATATTTTTTTAAAAAACATCAGAGTCAGGGTATTTAGTAAGTTACCACCAATGATTTAAAGTGCATTTTGAGAGAGAACAAAACTGCAAGTTATCTTTTCACAGGGCAAGGGGAACCTCCCTTCCTTTCACACCAGTTACTCTTGATGGCTAAATTGTCTTTCTGCTTCCTCCCTTTTAGATTTCATTTTTAAAGCTGCTGAAAGTTAAGATAAACAGGAGTTGTCACACTAAAATACGACCCATTGATATTGCAGTGCTTCTTTTTCTACTTTTGGGCCTATTTGTGCTGCTAAGGTTTGTTGTTATGGTCTTAAAATATAAACAGCTGGGTATTGCTTCTTAATTAGAATTGACTTGCTCTAAACAGAGTTGCTTCCCAGGCTTACACTTGAACTATGGTTGTCTTTTTACACCACCAGAGAACTTACGCAGGACTTCCAAATCTCTTCATCCTCATTATGCGTTTTACATTCATATAGTGACTTTCATCCTGAAGGATCCCAAAGCTGATGTATACAATGCTGCAGAGCAGTAAGGGAAGGGTTTTACCAAGCCAAGTTTAAAAGAACAAAGCTCTACTTTTTTGAAATGTGTCACAGGATCTTTACAGTCCACTTGGAATAGACAGGACCTTGTTTTTAATGTCTCATGCACAAGACACTTCGCACACTCTCTCAAACATACCATAAACTACATAGAACTTTCAATGTATCTATCTCAGAAAGATGAAGGGCCAAGTTAGCAGTGTCAGGATCTTAACCTATAGTTCCAACAAGCCAGCATATTTCAAACTTGATGTTTAAATATAAATCCCCTCCCCTTTTTGTTTTAGTGAAACTCATAATGTCAAATAAAAGTTCTTTTCTAGACATAAAGGATATGGTGTCATTCCATTAACTTTAATGGGCATGCAGCAGGGTTATATTTGACCCAATGTGAGCTGCATGCTTTCATATCCGCTTATTGAAATCAATCACATTTTCTTAAAGGAGGTGAATCTTTTCAGACAAATCCTTTTTCAAACCCTGTTCTGTCTGAGTTTGGGGCTTGGATTAGGGTAAAATGGCTGAAAATCAATCTAGATAATAAGTCTGGGGTTATGCTTGTTGGCTGGGGAAAACAACCTGATGAAACATTGAAGGTTATATCCATTGCTTTTGCTTAGGAGATTTGATACCCTTTTGCTTTACTTGGATCTGTAGCGTAAGAGTTTTACTGGATCTCAACTGCTTCTGGAGGACTGCAAAGCAGTGCTAGCCAAAAGTGCTTTTTGTCTTTTCTTTGCCTATGGCATGATTTAAAGCCTACTGAAATCAACGGAAAGATTTCCATTGACTTTGGTAAATCTTGTGACCTGAAGCTGTCCTAGATAGTAGCGATTTCTGCTCACTACTGACACCTGTTGGTGAAATGGGAGACATGTGACCCAGAGTTTCTTGAGCATTCCAGTTGGGCAGGGGTCCTATAGTAGAAAGGGCTGGTGAGCAATGGGAAATGACTGAATGGGCCAGGCTTCATTGGCATTTCAGTTATGTGACAATTTGGGTATTTTGGTTGAATTTACAGTTAAGTTGTGAGTCTGGGTGCAATAAAATGCTGCTGTTCCTATTGGGAAATGAAAGGACAAGAAACCTGCACAGATGAGGTTAACTCTTATTGTTGAAAGTTCCATTGTGCCAGAGGAGGGGAGTTGTGGATCACAGTCTTCATCCTGTAGTTTTAGACTGTCCTTTTAGGTATCCTGACCTGGGCCCAGGCCATAGAGTGCTTTGAAGATAAGGACTGAGCTCTTGAACTTGATTTGAAATTCTATGGGAAGCCAGTGTAGAGAGCAGCTAAATAAATAAATAGCATTAATGATAAGAGACAAGAGAAGGGGAATAGGTAGGGGCAGAGCTGAGAGGTTTTGAAGGTGGGGAGAAGCTTGTGCTTGATACTGTGAAAAATAGAACCGAGTGGATTAATCAATGGGGGCTTGGGACAAACTCAGAGTGACAGGCCAGGAATATGGTCTTAGTAGTTGCATGATACTTATCTGAAAAACATTGATTCCTGATTTCAAGAGATTAATTTCAACCTTGAATGACCATCAGTCCATGTTGCTGGAGTTCCCACATCAATCCAGCTCTAACAGAAGCTGGGAGTTTACTGTCAGATCCTAACTGAATAACAAAGGGTTAATTTATCTACTTAAATCAAAGAATTTTTCATTTTACGTTCAACTCTTTCAACTACTGTCTTTTGGAATTACTCCCAATAATATTAACAGCATTCCCTCAGCTCATTCATCATTTAAACATATAAACCAATTACACATTAATTTTGCCTAGATTTTGAACTGCATTTCTCTGTATCTTTGTATGTAGTCAGGCAAATAAATAGTTGAAAGTCAACAAATACATCTTTTATGTTAATATATGCAGTGTTTAATATATCCAAACACTGAGAGAAATGAAATATTGCAACCATTTCCCCACTAGATTGGGAACAATGTAATTTGCAAATGTAATTTGAGGTTTAATTAGCCATTTCATTTCAGGATGCGGGAATGATACAAAGAAGACACTCATTTTTGTATTGTTCCCCAAAGTAACTTTGTCAAATTAACTGACATGAAAATAAAATGAGCTCATGTGAGAAATGTAAACTACAATGAAAAGATGGAATCCTGCTATCTTTAAGCCTTTAAAGTATCCATTGCTGTAGTATCTAGATTAGTTTTTTCCTTGATTCTTTTCTGCATGCTGTGATAGAATTGCATCTTGTGAAAAAACTCTTCCAGACAGAGAACTGGCTGTGAGGGACATTGTGGACAATAACATCTTGTGTTTACATGTGCCCTCTTATAGTGAACACCACGCTTTGAGGAAAGGGAGAGAAATTTCCCCCCCCCCCGAATATGGGGCAGGGTTTGTGTGTGATCCTTGCTTTCTTTCTGAAATGCTACTGACGGAGTTATCCCACAATTTTCCTTGCCTTTAATATGAGACTAGAAATTACAGATGTCTGAAAGTCTCCTGAAATGTCTTTGCTAAATAAACCATATGTTTACAAATATATTTCCACACTGTGTTTTTCTGTAGCATCATATGGTTCATATTCTCTCTTCTCACACATTTGTTGCAATTTAGAAAAAAAGCAGCGATTTGACGTGTGTATGGCTGACACAGCTGAACTGCACTCTTGGGCTGCTCCTGGACACCAATGAGGGGGTAAACATCTTTTATGTCAATCTGTTTAACTGTCATGGAGCTGTCCTATTACAGACAGCTGGGCTACCTATGTATCTGCTTTTACCTATGTATCTACTTAGCAACCAGGTTTAGATATAATCCTTTTCGGATAACATGTGTCTTTGCCAATATATGACTGACTTTCTACCTTCCTTGCTCTTTTAGGTTGTTTTCTAAATGCACAAACTGTTAACACTTCACCACGTTTCCTGTCTAAATGGAAACTTAAAGTAAGGCGCATCCACTAAATTTGTTCAAGCAAGATTAGATTAGATCTCTCGCTATGTAGTATCTGAGGTGTGCCATATAATCAGCAATGATAAATGCAGGGAAAAATCTGCGTGGAGGTGGTACTCATCAGACTGGATTGCACTGCAAGAAGCTCACTTGGGAAATAGATGCTGGGAAACACAATGATGAAACATAAAAGAGTAATAATAAAACACTATAATGAGAGTTAAATGAGGAAGACAGGTCCGTCTGGAAACTTCTGGACACATGAGCCAGTTCAACAATATACAAGTCACCATTTTGAGAAACCACAAAGGGTTGTCTATTCTCATTAACGGTAATATTTTGCATGTATGTAGCACCTACCCTCACAGGATCTCAAAGTGATCACAATATTAATGAACTAAGCTCACAACATCTCTGCAATGCAGGAGATTGCTATCCTTATGTTAAAGATGGAGAAACTGAGACATAGCGCACTTAAACGATTTGTCCATTATTATACAGGAAGTCTGTGGTAGAGCCAGGAATAGAACCTACAGAACATTTCCCACTTCCCAGCCCCATGCCGTGACCACAACCATCCTTGAAATGTGCGAACTCTTAAACAGTATGGGCCAGATCCTCAGCGGTTGTAGACTGGCATAGCTCTATTAACTTCAATTAAGCTATGTTGATTTACGTTAGCTGAGGATCTGGCCCTATTTTTCCATATGATGTACTGCATTCCGCCATGTGGATGACCCCTCTCTCTCTCTCACTCCAACATTTGTCTAATGCAACACTACAAACAATTCACTATCTTTTGTTTTACTGAGTAAATAAATAATATAAAATGAAATCATTATTTGTAGAAGGAATTGGATTTAGGGAAATAGTGACGGCACATAGTGGCTTTCACCTCTAGGTTTCTGGTTAAGCTTGGCCCAGCCTGGTAAGAAATCAAAAAGCATTTTGGTAGACATCTGGTAGACTTTCAGTGACCTATGTGACATGAGATGGTGATTGGTGCTTGATCAACAATGGCATTAAAATGCATCCTTCTAAAACAGAATCTGTGTAGATTGGACATACGTTGAATGGACACGGGAATAAGCTAACCACCAATCCAGCACCCAAAGGTCCTTCCACCTCAGAAATGAGACCTATTAGTGGCATGGGGGACATTGCACCAAAATAGGTAACCAATGGAATGTTTGGTAGCATGTGCAGTAGAGATAAGTGTCTAGAAGGTTCTGTACACTGTAAAAGGCAGACAGTCAGTGGGCAGCCAATAGAGTTAGGAGGGCAGGCGTTGAGAGGTAGCTGGGGGCGAGGGGGAACCAAGGAGGAGCTGGAGAAAGATTGGGAGAGAAGCAGAGCTGACAATGAGAAGTTGGAGTCCGGGTCAGAAAGCTGACAGACGCTGATGGAGGAGAAGCAGCAGCAATAGACTAGAACTGCAGCAGAGGGTCTCCTGTTATAGACGAGAAGTCAGAGTGATAGAGTAAGCCTGCCAGTCATAATTTTAATTCTAGCATAGTATGGTATAGCGTAGTGTAGTATTTGTATGTGTGCGTTAATAAAGATGTATGAGTGTGTGTGTTAAAAGGGAAATCATGTAAAATACATGTAAAATTTAAAGTATACTTAAGAATTGCTGTCAGAGATCTAGAAGAGACTGGCCATCTGTGACAGAGTGCAGCTTAGAATCATTTGAGCTGTATGTTGTTATGGTTTAAAATGCTCTTTAACTTGTAATAAGGGATTTGTGTTTCTAGATTATTATTGTAATACGGGTTATTATTTGCACCAATAAAATGCTGTCTTGTTTGGAAAGAGTACTGCCTGTGTCAATTATTTATTGGAAGTCTGTATCTATGTCTTCCAGGTATTTCCATACTCACCTTGGAGACCCATACCAAAGGTAAAACAGATTAAAGGGGCAATAGGTGGGTTATTCCAGGAGTAACACTAAACCTGTTTTTTCGGGTAACAATTACTACAAAAAGAAGGGGCAGATACCCCAACGGATCTCTTTCTCTCTCTTTCTGCCCATCGATTCACTGTACTTGAAGGGACAAAGGAAGCAGTGGGTTGGGGGAGAGGTCCTGACCTAAGAATTTTTGTCAGTAAGACTGCTAAAAGCATGTGGTGAGAAAACTTTGCTTTTAATTTAACCTTGTTTTTTAAGTTAGGCATCAGTAGTGTGTTATCTTTCTTTTTCTTGTAACCATTTCTGACTTTTATGCCTCATTACTTGTACTCACTTAAAATCTCTCTCTTTGTAGGTAATAAACTTGTTGTATTGTTTTATCTAATCCAGTGTATCTAAATGTAACTGACTGGGAAACTTCATTTGCAGTGACCAGTTGTGTGCATTTTGTTTCTTTTAAAGAAATAATGGGACTAATATAACTTGTATTGTCTGGGAGAGGGCTGTGCAGTACAGGACATACATTTCTGGGGGGAAATCTAAAACTCGGGGTGTGTTGGGGTCACCCTGAAGTATAAGTGAAGCTGGAGAGAGTCTGAGTCTAACATGTCTATGTCTGGCAGGCTGCAGTTGCGCGCACACACTCAGGGTGTGGCTTGCATGCTGGAAGGTTGTTTGTGAGCAACCCAAGTGGAAGCTACTTCAGCAAGGCATTGTAAGACACCCAAGGTTGCAGGGTAGGGGTGACACAGCTGCTCGTTAGTCTGAATAATACCCTGGTATGTCACACTGTGTCCCATTCATTATCATCATTCCACCAAGTTTCCGTGATGCTAATTTCATCAATATCCTCTTTTAATATCAGGCACTCATGTTCACCCATCTTGGTATTTAGACGTCTTGCATTTGTATATAAGCTCTCATAACACTTGTGAATATTTACTTGTCTGCCTTTATGTGATATAACTGAATAGGTTTCAGAGTAGCAGCCGTGTTAGTCTGTATTCGCAAAAAGAAAAGGAGTACTTGTGGCACCTTAGAGACTAACAAATTTATTAGAGCATAAGCTTTCGTGAGCTACAGCTCAGTTCATCGGATGCATCCTAGGACTCTTTTTCATTTGACTGATTCTCTTCAGTTCCTACCTATACTCTATCAACTTATATTGTCTCCTTTTTAGTAGGATATAGAGTATTCCCTTTAATAGAGGGGATATGTTATCCAAATCATGTGCTCCTCTACACCTGTCAGCTTTCCCCAGGTTCTTAGTTTTAAAACTCCTCTATGACCTTTTAAATGTTACATACCAGCAATCTGGTTCTATTTTGGTTTAGGTGGAGCCCATCCTTCCTCTATAGGCTCCTCCTTTCCCAGAAGGTTCTCCAGTTCTTAGTAAACATAAATCCCTACTCCAAACACCATAGTCTCGTCCACTCATTTAGACACTGTCTAACTGGCTCTGCATGTGGAACTGGAAGCATTTCAGAGAATGTTGCCATGGAGATCCTGGACTTTATTCTCTTTTTTTAGCAGCCTAAATTTGGCTTCCAGGACTTCTCTCCCACCTATCCGTATGCCATTGATACTTACATGTACCATGACCACCAGCTCTTCCCCAGGATTGCTCATAAGTCTATCTCAATGTCTCTACAGGTCTACAACCTTCACACCTGGCAGGCAATTCACTATGTGATGTTTCCTTGTCATCATAACCCAACTATTTATTTTCCTAACAATTGAATCCCCCATTACTGTTACCTGACTTTTCCTGATAACTGGGGTTTGGGGTCTGTTTTGAAGGTGTATCCTCAGTTTGAGAGGAAGCCATGACATCATCTGGAAGGAAGATCTCAACTATGGGATCATTTCTGTCTGCTTCAGCTTGATGTTCTCCTTCCCCAAGACTTTCCTCCTCCTCAACAGCACAGAGGCTGTCAGACTGTGGGTGGGATCCCTCTACTGTGTCCCAGAAAGTCTTGCCTATGTTCCCGTCTCTGTCTCCTGTAGCTTCTCCAGTTTAGTCACTCTGGTTTTAAGAGTGCTACTTGGTCTCTGAAGACCATGAGTTGTAAGCACCGAATGCACATGCATGCCACCTGCCCACAAAGGAGGTAAACATACCTATGCTGCATTTAATGCAATAAACTGGATAGCCCCCACTCTACTGCTGGACTTCTGCTTGCATTATGTTTACTCTTGCAGGGGTAGTAATAAAATAAATAAATATACATACATTTAATGTAAATAGTGTATACAAACTTTTATGTAAGCTGTTCAAGAAGGGCTACTAAGCAAAGAGCAGAAAAGTGGAAACTGTGTAATTCTTAATGTAGGGGGAAAAACCCAGAATTATTGTCCAGATGCAGAAATGGTACTCAATATTTACTGAATAACTCATATTTAAGAACTCCTCTTATTACATATATGTGTGCTCTAGATATTCTACAGGTTTTGTACATTCGGTGCCTGGTATGCAGATCTGTTTTTATTTTTCAGTGTACTGTCTTATAATAAACACTGCATGTGTTTGCACAGTTTTGTTTTTGTTTTTCACTGTGGGAATGAGTCTCTTCCCCCCCCCACCCCCCATATGCATATTGAATAGTACCTTACTCAGGGAGTATCCCCTCAACTTCAGTGAGACTCCATGTGGAGTAAGGTATTGCTCAGCATGAGTCAAGGTGGCAAAATTGGACCCTATATGTTTAGTTCATATAAGAAGGCAATTGTATAAAAAATGTTATTTCTTCTGTATTTAAAGTGATTATTATGACTAGCCAATGTATTTTACTGCTCTCGCTGTATTTGTAATGATGTATTTAGTGGTTGATAGAAATAAATGGGAACAGAGGTTAGCATACAAGATGACCAGTTATTTTCATTTTTAAAAAAGTAACTCATTTTAGTTAGAGGAAAATAATATAACTTTTTTGTTTCTGAAAAAAATAAATCTCTTATATCCTCTGCAACTTGTGTCCCCATCTAACAAATTGTCAGTGCTGAGTTCAATGGGAATGACTACAGTGCAGCTGAGAGTGAGTCTCCCGACCTGGGTAGCCGGACTCACACTAGCAAGGTGTTAGCTAGCACACTAACAATAGCAGCGTGGATGTTATGGTTCAGGAAGCAGCTTGGGCTCTCAAGTTCACACATCGCTCTGCGCCAGAGCTCAGGCAGCTAATCCGAGTCTCTTTAGAAGTCACAACATCAATTGCATGTTAACTGTAACCATTTGGTAACAATAAAATATTGTTACTAGCTGACTCTACAACATTTTCCAAGATTATTGAAAATTACATTTTATTTTATTCAATATAAAGATGTAATTTGACCTGTGTGTACTTTCCAGCTTAGAAAGTATTGCTGATACAGAGCAACTTTCTGAACATAAATAATCTGCTTGTTATAAGACTTGCACTTTGGTCAGCTATTCAAGAAAACACATTTGTGGATTTTCCAGAAACGGAGTTGTACTGCTGAGATGCTAGCATTGTGCTGTGGAAAAGTTATTGGACTGGAGATATGTGAGAAAGGGAATCACAGGCCTTATCTACACAGAAGCCTTTAGCCATGGTATAGCCAAGTTAGAGCATAGTTGCAGACAAACATAATTTGAATTTGTGACATCATGGTTCCGCTATGGTTACACTCCATGCATTAAAATAATATTTTAACTCTGATCTGTACAATAGTTTTTGTGCTACTATTGTACTCTATTACTTCTATGTACATGGGAATGCAACACCATTTCTGTGTAAAAGGGCTAGATGGTCTTTCTAATTGCCTTCTCTTTCTGGGAGAGGTCATCCCATAGCACTGTGAAATGCTTCTTATGGAGAGTGCTTGATTAAACAAGTCCTCTTCCAGCACTCCATCCCCTGTGTCAGCCATGCCACAGGGAATTCTGCCTGTATAAACAAATAGGACTTTGCCAATTTGTATTTCCTATTCCTTGTTGCAGGTAGAGCTAGCTGCTATAGGTATGCATATCCTGCATGCTAAGCCCTGGCTCTGACTGAGATTTGAGCCCAAGCCTCCCTTCTCTCCACACACAAATCAGTCTGACTTGGATCAGCAAGCACTCAGGACCTAGGTCCTAGGACCCCACTAAGGGGGTGGTTGGTGCTCGAGTCCTGATGTGTCTCGGGTCTAAGCCCTGTTGTTTTACAATGTAGATGTAGCTCAAGCTGCAAACCCGAGTCAGAATGTCTGTGCAGTGCAGTATGGATGCATTAATGTGGCTGAGACACCAGGTCCAGCAAATGTAAGCCCAGGTTTACAAGGCAATGTGGAAGCTCAAGCATGGGCTTTGAAATGCGTAGTCCACAAGCCTGGGTCCCACCTGGGGTTAGAATGCAGTGTAGACATACCTATTATGTGCTTCACTGCCAACAGCCACTTCTGCCTGAACTGTTGTGGTAGTAAGAGTTGTTCTCACCCATGAAACATTCTGTGAACATGTCTATGATCGAGTCCATGCTGGTGTGAGGCTTCTCATTGGGTATGGGGTGAAAAGATCTTTCAGGCTAATAAAATGTTTCTACAAGGACTATATCTGCAAGGAGAGAAATTCACTGATGGACAATGACCAAAACCCTGGTAATTTAATGAACCATCTGTTCATTTTATAATGAACTGGATGCTACTATTGGCACTGCTGATCCAGCCGATCCTTTGTATTAAAAAACTGTGTACTTTCCACTTTTTGGTCCTGTCTAAACTAGGACAAATGTGAGTTAGCTACCATTTTTTAATTAAGTACTGTTTAAAAATGTGTTAGCACCTAATGTAAGAGAGGATTTATCACTTTTGCAAACTTGTTAGCTGGTCACGGTTATTCCTAGGATTGTTAACTTACAAAGCAATTAAACAATATGTTCAAGAAGTCTCTGGGAAGTTTTGCACAGTAGCATGATTGCTACATTGGCTTCCATGTTGAAATTTCCTTCCAGGGTTATCATCACTTGACAGATTCTGCGATGAGCATTGATTTTCCCAGAATTTTAAGTGACACACACAAAACATCCACAATCCCCTGCCCCAAATACGAACAACAGAGACACTGCTCAATTGCTACCCAGAATTCCTATATATATAATATATATGGGACACAGGTGGCACACTGTTATACCAGAAATAGCGTTGGTGAGACAGATCCTCAGTTAGTGTAAATCAGCCTCACTGATACAGAATTAACATTAAATTAAAATTAAAATCAACAATTGTAAAGCACTGTTACAGTTAGGTTTAAGTGGCTGAGTAGATGGGGCCAAGGATAGAGATGAAGAAATACTCTGAAACCTGTCAGTAGGAAGAATATCACTGCTCAGACTTGCAGTGGGGGAAAAACAGTGATTACATGAAACCTTTTCATCAATTGGCAAAAATAATAACTATCAACCTATCAGGATAAAAATGTATGATGGGGAGTATCTCTGGGGCTTGTTTTTAGTCATTTAACAGCACTTTGGTTTATCAAAATGTTGTTCAATGGATATCCACAATAGGTTTACTGTAGTAGAGATGTATTGGTTCTGAGTGCATTATCTATTTCATAGGGAAGCAATATTTGCATCTTGATTAATCCATCTTCTGGTAGGACATGATAAAGATCTGAATTAACTGACAAAAGACAAATTGCAGTAGGCATGTGACGGCCACTCCTATCTCTATTAAACCTTTGTTAACGTGTGAAAGAGTAACAACAAAGAGCTACTGTGCTCATTTTAAAGCACCCTTAAGGGCAGATGCAACTTGTAAGAAACCATTCTTTTGCTAATGGAGGCTGAATTACTGAGAAAGCCCAGTGTTTATAGTCTACTACAAGGATCTAGTGACTTTCTAATGACTGTCAAAGGTTTGCAGCCATCGAACAAATGGAAGCTTTGTAATGACAAGACACAACACTGTGGTTATATCTGCCAGGAGCATAACTGTGATGAGCCATAAGCACTCCAATGACTTCATAAACAAATTAGAAATTTGACTCATGATTCAGAGTCACTTCACCCTTACTACGTGACTTTTTCTTTTTTGGGATAACTTGAGTGTTATTAAGACAACATCTTGTATCAGTCTAAATATTTTTTTCCAGTAAAATTGTCTAAGCTTTTCAAAGTCCTCAGCATTCTCTATCACACTAAATCTTTTTGCATCTGAGTTAATACATATTACCATCAACTTATCACCTACAAAACATAATGGCTTTAATCTTCATCACACTTAGCCATACATTTGCTATGTGACTCTAAGGTTTATGTTTGGTCTTTACAGTATCTGAGAGGTGCAACCATGCATGGTTACCCAAAGAGGAATTTAGTCCAAGATACATGTTTCATTATACTTTTCAAAATAATACATTGGGTAGCATTCATTTTCACCACCTAATGAAAAGGCAGTCCTGTCTCTATGCTATTTTAACATATTGTTCTCCTCAAATATGGAACAGTTGCAAGAAAAACACTGTAATACTTTCTCAGTGTGTCATTTTACAATATATGAGTCACATCATCACTTAATCCCTGTCTGACCTCAGTTAGCTACAAGTCATATAACTATCTCGCTTGCACATCAGGAGTTCCCTCCTGCAGCTCCTATTTGGGCAAAACTTGTTGAAAGGAGTTTGGGCTACTCAAAGAATTCAGGATCAGGATCTCAGTTTATAATGTTCCTTCCCAGAGCTGAATATTCAGCATCATCCTTTTCTAGATGATATAATATTTCCAAATAATATATATATAAAATATGGTTATAGCAAAATCAGTGGGTAATTATGCCTAAGGAAAGATCTTAAGACCATGCCCAAAATTACACTAATGCATATAAACACAGATAGCATGCCAAAATAAAATAATAATAATACAAAAACCTCAAGATATAAATTGGAGAATTTGCAAATACTTCTAAATGTCCAAAATTTTGTCAAAAGGTTTGTCAGAATGGTTCCAAAAGACTAATTGCAATGTAGATCTTATGTTTCAACATGCGTTGAAGCAACAGTGATATAGACAACTTTAACTGATTTTTGGGGTGGGCGGGAGGAGGACTAGATTTAAAAAAAATAATAAAAGAGCTGTTGAATATAGTTTTTACACTATCTAACATGCCTCTGATAACTCAGTTTATTCTCTTCACCCCAGGAGGGGTACAGTCATCTGATGGTATTGACAGCTTTAAGACCATCTCTTTTTCCCATTTTCCCTGGGATCTTGGTTGCCAGGACTGGGTTGAAGTTTTATCCTGCAGCAGGCTCTGGTTCCTTTCTTCCCTGGGTAGGAAATGGCCCAGCAAGCAAAGTCTCCTCTCCTCCATGGGTGTTGGATATTAAAGGCCAGGGGAGGCTAAGCCTCTCCTAACCCTGGCCGTGGCTCCGCCCATGTTCCCCAAGAGGCCCCCCTGTCCTGCCACTCTACCCTGAAGCGGGGGGTGGGGGACTTAGCTCCAGCTAGCAGCCAGGAGGTCGGGCTCACCAGTGGCCTGGGGCAGTGCTTGGGCCAGCTGGTGGGGGGAGGAGTCCCGGGGCTGGTGGCTTGGGCCGGCACTTGGACCGGACTGGCGCTTGCAGGGGGTGGCAGCTCGGTGCTTGGGAGTCTTTCTGCTGATTTTAGTAGAATTTGAATCATGCCGTTACTACTTGGTTTCTGTGTTGACTTGAGTGCAAATTATAATAGTGGCTTTGTGATGTAGATATCACTGTACTAGGAACTGAATGGGGACAGTCAATTTAATTTACTTTATAGACCACCGTACAAGATGCATTTCTGTAATGTCTTTTAAATCATAACAGTTTGTATCCTTCAAGAAAAGGAAAGTGAAAATTTTCAGGCATTTACTCTACTACTTTGCGACATATAGACCATACTGGCATTTCTGAAAACTGAAAGAGGTGATTTTAGTTTGAAGACAAAGTTGCTGTTCATAATTAATAAAGTTTAAAACCAGAAGTGACCAAAATGATAATCTAATCTGCTCTCCCATGACACAAGATATACCTTTTGGTTCAACCAGAGCATATCTTCAAGTGATGGAGAATTCATCGCATTCCTTGGTAAATTGTTCCAGTTGTTAATTATCCTCACTGTTAAGTGAGGGTGTACTTTCACCTGCGTCAGTGAAAGTCTGTATCTGGCAAGATAACATATACGACCTAATACTTATCATAAGGATCTTCTTGTTTTCATCTTTATTCTGAAATTACTGAAAATTTAGCATGTTATCAACAATCTTTGGGTCTTTTAAAAGATGTCAGCTGTCTCGTAGTGATACAAAGAAGTGTGCTACCTCTCAAAATTGTTTTGAGCTCTTTTCCATTGAGAGGTTTAGAGTAGCAGCTGTGTTAGTCTGTATCTGCAAAAAGAACAGGAGTACTTGTAGCACCTTAGAGACTAACAAATTTATTAGAGCATAAGCTTTCGTGGGCTATAGCCCACTTCATCGGATGCATAGAAGGGAACATATAGTAGGAAGATATATATACACATACAGAGAAGGTGGAAGTTGCCATACAAACTGTAAGAGGCTAATTAATTAAGACGAGCTATTATCAGCAGGAGAAAAAAACTTTTGTAGTGATAATCAAGATGGCCCATTTAGACAGTTGACAAGAAGGTGTGAGGATACTTAACTGTCCGGTTTGGCCAATGTACATGGCAGAGGGGCATTGCTGGCACATGACGGCATATATAACATTGGTAGATGTGCAGGTGAATGAGCCCCTGATAGCGTAGCTAATGTGATTAGGACCTATGATGGTTTCACTTGAATAAATACATGGACACCTGCACAGTCTCTACTCAAAAGACTAAATGGACACAAATCTGACATCAGGAATCATAACATTGAACAATCGGTAGGAGAACACTTCAACCTCTCTGGCCAGTGAGTAAAAGATTTAAGGGTGGCTATCTTGCAACAGAAAAGCTTCAAAAACAGACTCCAAGGAGAAACTGCTGAGCTTGAATTAATATGCAAACTATTAACTTGGCTTTGAATAGAGACTGGGAGTGGCTGGGTCATTACACATATTGAATCTATTTCCCTATGTTAAGCATCCTCATGCTTTCTTGTCAGCTGTCTAAATGGGCCATCTCGATTATTACTAAAAAAGTTTTTTGAGCAATCAAATGCTCAGTCTTGCTCTAAATGTCAAGACCAATGGTACATAATGATTTGTGAAGGAAGATGTTTTGATGGACTGGAGGTCATGTTCACATATACTGTGTTTTCTTCCCCATTATTACCCTGGAGATATAAAAAATACTTCTTAACATTATATGAAATGGGGCCTGATCCAATTCCCAGTGGAGTTATGCCACTGATAACTATGGAATTGGGTCCATAGTTACCAGAAGTGATCATATCACATTTAACGGTTCTCCCCTACAACAGAGTTTCCGATAGACAAAGTCCAAAATATTAAATTGAAATATTTTTCATCCGTCATTTACCTCACCATGGTGTGCAGTGATGCATAAATAATGTGTGTGTGCAGCACTTGTAGTGATTTTTGCTAAAGCTGATATTTAAAACTGTGTGTGTTATGATGATATTTGCATTACCTATTTTCCCTCACTTTGATGGTTGTTCAGGATGGCATGTTCCCTTTAGCAAAAAAAAAGAAAAAACAGGGACAACCAGGGGGAAAACTTTTGTCAAACATTTTGACAAAACCAACTTTTTTCACAAAAGTTGCATCGATTTTGGTGAAATTTTGTGTAGAAAAAAATTGGAAAACAAGTTTCAAAAATGTTGCAGTGTCTCATTTTGACATTTTTGAAACAAATGGTTTTGATTAGGACTGTCAAACAATTAAAAATATAATTGCAATTAATTGCGAGAGTAAAAAAAGAAGTTATTAATAGCAGTTTTAATCGCACTGTTTATACAAAAATAGAATACCAATTTAAATTTATTATAAATATTTATGAATGTTTTGCTACCTTTTCAATATATTGATTTCAATTATAACACAGAATACAAAGTGTAAAGTGCTCACTTTATATTATTATATTTATTACAAATATTTGCACTCTAAAAAGGATAAATAAAAGAAATAGTATTTTTCAATTCACATCATACAATACTGTAATGCAATCTCTTTATCCTGGAAGTGCAACTAACAAATGTAGAATTAGTATTTTTTTTTACCTAATTGCACTCAAAAGCAAAACAATGTAAAACTTTAGAGCCTACAAGTCATAGCATGAAAGGGCATAAGAATGTTTAGCATATCTGACAAGTAAATCCCTTACTATGCCAGTTACAACAGTGCCATGAGAACACTGTTTTCAGTTTCAGGTGACGTAAATAAGAAGTGGACAGCATTATCTCCCATAAATGTAGACAAACTTATTTGTCCTAGTGATTGGCTGAACAAGAAATAGGACTGAGTGGACTTGTGTGAGGTGAATTGAAATATACTATTTCTTTTGTTTATCTTTTTACAGTGCAAATATAAAAAATAATAATATGAAGTGAGCACTGTGCACTTTGTATTCTGTGTTGTAATTCAAATCACTATATTTGAAAGTGTAGAAAAACATAAAAATATTTTTAATAAATTAAAAAAGTTGCCCTGGTAACCATGACTCACATGACCAGTTCTGAATCAGGTAGGTAAAATTATCCCCATCCTTAAATGTTTGCAGGATTGAGTTTTTTGTCCCTGCTCCTGCATACCTTTTCTCACATTAATAATCCCAATGATTTAAAAGAGAGCATATTTCAAGTGGACTATTCATGTGATTAAAGTTGCACATGTGCTTAAGTGTTTGGAAAGCTTGAGTAGCTCCTCTTTTGATTTTTCTTTTAAATATACTAGATCCTGGCTGACAATAAAACCAGTAATCCAGATGCACTGACATCAAAGGGAACAGAACAGAAGTCTTTTTGTGACAGGAGGGGTGGGAGAGGCAGAGGGGAAGGAAGAGGAGAACTTTCAAGATGGGATGATAACTCTCGTATGTTTAGATTAAGCAAATAGGTGTGTCTCTTTCTGTATCCTGCTGGTCTGCACATGAGGATATTTGAAGAGAGGGTAAAATAAAAGGTAGTTTCCAGTAACAGGGAAGAGAATTAACAATGTTAAAGTCATCATGTGAAAAGAAACAATAGAAGGGACATTAACATTTTTAACAAGGCTATGATGTAAAAAAGAAAGCATGTATATTTAGAATTGAGAAAGAAATGTAACTGTTTTTCAAAGCATTGCTGGTTATAATTTATTTGTGGTTGAGTTACATGGAAATCTCTAACAAATATAATGCAAATATATTCAGCTGTTGTTAACAGGTCACATTCTGCTGGCCTTACTCAGGCAACACTCCCATTGAAGAATGCAGTGGCACAGGAATCAGCAAAAAGAGCTGAAAAAAGGGAGTTTGAGTGGCAATCAGCTGGAGAAGGGAGGTTCCTCTGTTCCTTCAGGGCAATGAGTTCGTGGGTATGTGTGTGTGTTGCTTACTGGTTTGTTTTCCGTTTGCAAAGTCTGACAGGGAGCAGTGTGCTGTTTGAGAGGCAGAGCCTTTGATTACAGCTGAACCTTGATAGGGGGTGAAGCTAATCAGCAGGTCTATAAAGGCAGCCACTTGGCCAGCCAGCAGCACAGGAGACGGGCAAATAGAATTGAAAACAGGGGAGTTTGAGTGGAGATTTGTAAGGGCATGGCTACACCTACAGATGTAGAGCGCTTTGAGTTAAACCTGCCTTCGTACAACACGGTAGGGAAAGCGCTGCAGTCTGTCCATACTGATAGCTGCAAGCGCACTGGCATGTTCGCATTTGCGGCACTTGCAGCGGCATTGGGAGCAGTGCATTGTGGGCAGCTATCCCACAGAGCACCTCTTCCCATTCTGGCGCTGTGGCTTGTGGGAAGGAGGTGGGGGGTGAGAGGCATTCTAGGTCCCGTCCCAACGCCCGAGATGCATTGGTTCGCATCCCAGCAATCCCTCTGCTTCCGTCCACTATTGGCGCCATCTTTCAACGTTTTTTGTACTGCACGCGCTGTCTTTCATTTCGGTCTGCGGGAATGGAGCCTAAACTGCTGAGGAGCATGCTGTCGAGTCTCACCAGCATGTCATGTTTGGCAGTCAAGTTACTCCTTAAGATCCAAAGTGACAGTGAGGACTCCGACGATGATATCGACACGAGTAATACATACGACACAAGATTGCTTGTGGCATTCACGGACATGCTCACCACTGTGGAATGGCGCTTTTGGGCTTGGGAAAGAAGCACTGAGTGGTAGGATCACATCGTCATGCAAGTCTGGGATGACAAGCAGTGGCTGCAGAATTTTCGGATGAGAAAAGCCACTTTCATGGGACTGTCAGGAGCTCATCCCCACCCTGCGGTGCAAGGACACGAGAGCTGCCCTGACAGTGGAGAAGCAGGTGGCTATTGCAATCTGGAAGCTGGCAACTCCAGACAGCTACCGATCAGTTGCTAACCAGTTTGGAGTGGGGAAGTCGACCATTGAAATCGTCTTGATGCAAGTTTGCAGGGTCATTAATCGCATCCTGCTCAGAAGAACCGTGACTCCGGGTAACGGGCATGACATTGTGGCTGGCTTTGCACAAATGGGTTTCCCTTACTGCGGAGGGGTGATAGATGGGATGCATATTCCAATTCTGGCACCAGCCCACCTAGCCTCCGAGTACATTAATCGGAATGGATATTTCTTTATGGTTCTCCAGGTGCTTGTGGATCACTGTGGGTGTTTCATTGACATTAACGCAGGCTGGCCCGGAAAGGTGCATGATGCACGCATCTTTCAGAACACTGGCCTGTTCAGGAAGCTGCAAGCGGGACTTTTTCCCAGACCAGAAGATCACCATAGGGGAACTGGCTCATGAAACCCTACACAGGGAGCCTTGATAGCAGCAAGGAGAAGTTCAACAACAGGCTGAGCTGGTGCAGAATGACTCTGGAGTGTGCTTTTGGTCGTTTAAAGGGCTGCTGATGCTCTCTGTATGGGAAGCTGGACCTGGCCGACGACAGCATCCCTGCGGTTATATCTGCGTCCTGTACCCTCCATAACATTTGTGAAGGGAAGGGTGAAAGATTCACTGAGGCATGGACCTCAGAGGTTCAACCCCTGGAAGCTGAATTTGAACAGCCAGAGAGCAGGGCTATTAGAGGGGCTCAGCGTGGGGCTGCAAGGATTAGGGATGCCTTGAGGGAACAATTTGAGGCTGAAAGCCAACAGTAATGTCTGGTGCCCTGCACGGGAGTGAAGTGCAGTGGTTCCAGCGTTAGTAGGAATCTGTGTTTGCTACGTGTGATACACTGATTTGCAGTGCCTGCTGCTTTCCTGGGCTAAGATATCTTTTATGTTATTCAATAATAAAGAATGTTTTCAAAGCAAAAAAAATCCATTTAATGAGAAGAAAATGCATTTATTGAAAAGAAACACAACTGCTTGGTAAACACAAAGGGCAAGTGGGTGGGCTGGGGAACGGTACAATCACAGGTTTGCGTATATCCTGTTATCATACTCAGCCTTCCTGTTTGGAGTGATGTACAATGAGTGCTGTACTTCAGGATGGCTATACAGCATGTTGATGGGGGTTAAGTGCAGTGGGTAAGGGTTGTAGTTTTCAGGGCTGGGTGATGAAGCTACAGGTGTTGGAGGCAGCTGGTGGTGATAAAAACCCGGATGTTGGGGAAAGTGGGTTGGAGGTGACATGGGGGCACAAGGAAAAGAATTTTTGGGACAAGGGATGCAGGTGGGGTAGTGCTCCGCCTGCATGGCTACAAGCGCCTGTATCAAGTCTGCTTGTGTGCTCCATGATGCTTATCAGCCGCTCTGTGCTTTGATGCTGGTGATCCGCATTCTGTTGGCAGATCCTCCTTTCACTCTCCCGCCACTCGTGCACTTTTTGATTTTCGTTAACGGAGTGCTGCATGACTTCATGCAGCATGTCTTCTTTGCTTCTTCATGGCCTCTTCCTGATTCTTTGCAGCTTCTTGGCCAGTGATAACACAGATGGCTGAAATCTTAAGGTTACATCTGTAAAGGCAAAATGCAACACTTAACAGAGGCAGCATTGTTCACACCAGACAGAGCAATGATTCCTCTATACTTAAGGAGGGCAAGCACAGTCTACACAATCGCATAATTTACCTCTCCCAAAGCAAGCGCACATAACTCACGGGATCCCCAAAATGGTGAGTAAGCACAGGGTGAAGGGAGACTGATTCTTTCATGGCTGTACTGTCCTCTGGGTTTCTGTACTTTGGGGAGACCCAACAGCTGCAGGGGACCCCTATGCTGAACACTGTCCCCACATTTTCCACAGGGGTTTGTCCTGGAAGATATCTCGCTGCTGAGGGTGACTGGGAAGCAAGGGAGGGTCTTCTACTACAATGCGGCTTCCGCACTGGTCCATATGCAGTTTCCCTGTGTGCAGCAATGGTCTCCCCACCCCTCACAGCACAGTGGCGCGGACATGTTAGTCTGACTGGGACAAGAACCACAGTGGCTCCCCCACGAAACCTGTGCAAGCGCATTGCCCAAGTTCTGGATGAGACCTTTGAAGAGATCACTGAGGCCGATTACCACGATGTGAGAAAGCACATCAATGCCCTATTCCGCATCTAGGCATGCATGCAGCCCTAACTCTCCTTGCCCCAAAAGCCCGCACCGAATAACTTCCTTCCCAAAATAAAAGCCACTTACTGGGAACCTCCTCTGGTGTTTGTCCTTCCCCAAGCACCAGCACCACAACTGGCTACCTTCCTCCTGGCTTGAGAATAGCTCCTGGCTGCATGCATCTAGGGATGCTGGGGTGTCTTCCTCCACCTCAGCACCCTCGCTCCCGCTTTGCTCCTCCTCCTCCTCCTCCCTCCTTGTTGGACTGGGCTCTGAAGTGTCCAAGGTGGTACTTGGAGAGGAGGTGGGGTTGCCCCCAAGTATTGTGTCCAGCTCTTTGTAAAAACGGCAGGTTGCGGGGGCAGCACCGGAGCGGCGGTTTGCCTCACGGCCTTTGCGGTAGGCATTCCACAGCTTCTTCACTTTAACCCTGCTCTGCAGAGCGTCCTGGTCATGGCTGCTTTCCATCATATCCCTTGATATCTGCCCAAAGGTATCGTAATTCCTACGGCTGGAGCACGGTTGGGACTGGACAGCTTCTTTCCCCCAAACACTGATGATGTCCAGCACCTCGCCATTGCTCCATACCAGGGATCGCCTGGCACGTGGAGGCATGGTCACCTGAAAAAATTAGTTGAGAGCCCTCCATGCCTGGCTGAGCAAACAGGAAGGGGATTTTCAAAATTCCCAGAGAATTTAAAGGGCAGGTCTGATGGTTGGTCACCTGAGGACAGGGTAGTAGAGTTTGAAGTGATGACCAGAGTGGCTAGAACAGGCATTGTGGGACGCTTCTGGAGGCCAATCAGAGTGCATTCATAGACCAGGGCATCCACACCGGCACTGCGGGTCTCCAGCGGGGGCGCACAAAATGTTATTCCACTCGCCAAGGTGGAGTACCTGGAGCACTCTAGCCGCAGAGTCAGAGTGCTCTACGTGCCTTGCCAGTGTTGATGCATCATGAGTTAGAGTGCACTGGGCTGTTTTAATGCGCTCTAACTCGCAAGTGTAGCCATGCCCTAAGAAGAGTTTGGGGTGTGTGTTTAGTTTTTTTCTTTTCATTCTCGACAAGACCTTAGAAGGCATGGCTGTGACAGCTACAGTGATAGTGACCCAAAGAATGGGAGAGACAATGAAGATGATTGGAGGTAGAAGCTCTGGGATGTACATTATTCCAAAGAGGGTACCTGAAAGGTGTTTCATGTGTATACAGTGCTGCCTGTATGATCTGATGGAAGAGGAGATCTGAAAATTGGAGATGCAGCTAGAAGGGGATGTTTGAAGGGGATTTGAGCAAATGATGGAGGGAAGGAGAGAGGAGGGTGAAGAGAAACCTCAAGACTTGTATATGCATGCCGGACCAGAGAACGGTGAGGGTAGACTGCTCGGGAGAGGAAAGAGGCCAGTGGAAATATGTGATTATGAGAACAAGGCAGAGGAAAAGAGCAGCTAGTGAAGAAGAAATAGAGCTTTGGAATACCTTCACTGAGTTCAAAACTGAAGGGGAGAAGCAGGCTGTAACAGACAATGGGAGATGAAGGAAGAAGAGAAGAGTGGCTAGTCCTACAAGAAGAGGGGAAGAGACAATGGAAATACCCAGAGTTCAGAGCCCAATAAGAGGATGAATCGCAGAAGATTGCAAGTAAGAACAGAAGACAAGAAGACTTGCCATCAGAAAGAAAATAAGGGGAAGGCCAGAGAATCTCACTAATACCAGGAAAGGGCAGGTCTACATGTTTGGGGACTTCCTATTAAGAAGAACAGACAGGCCTTTAACCAGAGCCTATCTGAAAAACAGGAGGACATGCTATCTGCTGGGAGCTGAGATATGGGTTGTGGACCTGAGACTGAAGAGGATCATAATGGGAGCAGGAAAGAATTCACTGTTTGATCTTCATGTGGGAACAAATGATACTGATAGATTCTTGCTGGGATGCATCAAAGAATATTACAACAGTCTAGGGGAGATGCTTCAATAAATGGAGGCTCAGGTGATCTCCAATGGTGCTTTGGGGTCTTTGGGATGTACTAATGGGGTAGACTACACCTGAGTAGGAAGGGAAATAGACTTCTGGGATGTAGGTTGACATTCCTAAATTAAACTAGGAATTTAGAGGAGATGGTTGGGAGATGCTACTGTAATCTTTACACTTAATTCTAATACTGAGCAGAAGGAAAATCAAGTAAAAAAGGATACAAGAATGGAGAAAGGATCAACAAAAAGTAGGAGAATGGAAAACAAGAGGAAAGATAGTGCTAATGCCACTGACAGTAACAGTCAGGTAGGCAATACAAGCAGTAAAATGACTGTAACTAATCAGGCAAGGAATCTGGGTGAAGCCAAGCAGAAACAACTAATATGGCTGTATATCAATGCAAGGAGCTGGGTAACAAAATGGAGTAACTAGAACTACTGGTGCAGGAAGTGAAACTAGATATTCTAGATATTAGGGGGCCCTGGGGAAGAGCCGGCGCAGGGGCTGGAGCAGCATGCAGCTGCGTGGGGCACCAGGACACTAGAAACTAGTGAAACTAGAAGTGAAACTAGATACTGGGGCAGGAAGTGAAACTAGATAGGATGACAGAAACATGGTGAAATGATAGTCATGACTGGAATAAGGTATTGAAGAGTATGTGCTGTTCAGGAAAGACCAAAATAAAGGTTAAAGGTAGTAGAGTAGCATAGTATATTAATGATGAAGTAGACTCAGGGCTGTCTCTAGCAATTCTGGGGCCCTATGCAGCTCCCCTGTGGGAGCGGAGGGCAGGTCTCTGGGGGGTTGGGGGAGCAGGTGGACTGGCTCCCGGCCTCTGCCGGGGGTGGGGGGAACAGGACTCAGAACTCTGTGGGGGTGTGGGGAGCGGGTGCCAGGCCCCAGGCCTCCTCGGGGCGGGAGATAGAGTGGGCCCCAGGTTTCCATGGGGAGGGGGTGTCTTGGTGGAGAAGGAGTGCAGGGCTGGGGTGAAGCAGGGGCGGGGCTGGGGTGGGTAAGGGGTGGGGTGGAGCAGTGGCAGGGGCCCTGGGGAAGAGCTGGAGCAGGGGCTGGAGCAGCATGCAGCTGTGCAGGGCACTAGGGAATGTGGTGCCCCAAATTTCGTGGTACCCTATGCAGTTGCGTACTTTGCATATGGGTAAGGATGGCCCTGAGTAAACTGTAAAGAAATTGACAGGTTTCAGAGTAGCAGCCGTGTTAGTCTGTATTCGCAAAAAGAAAAGGAGTACTTGTGGCACCTTAGAGACTAACAAATTTATTAGAGCATAAGGCATCCGATGAAGTGAGCTGTAGCTCACGAAAGCTTATGCTCTAATAAATTTGTTAGTCTCTAAGGTGCCACAAGTACTCCTTTTCTTTTTGTAAAGAAATTAGAAGTGATGGAATGGATAAAACAGAATCTGGATCAAAATCAGTTTGTGTGCCTCTATTGAGTGACACTTGCTTTAAGTATTTGTAATAACAGCAATAAAAACAAATTATATGTGCACATAAAACTGTATATAACCCTCTCTCCTCACTTGTCATTTATCTTTTTAGGTCATAATCTGCAAAGATTTATAACTGTTAGTATCTTTAAAGATGTAAGTAGTCCCCCTGAGCAAAATGGGACTACTCACATGCATAAGTATTTTCAGGGTCAGGCTTTTAGATTATAAAATCTTTGGGCATGTTTTTCTGCATGTTTTTACAGTGCATAGCATACTGGGGCCCAGATTGGGACCTCTAGGTTACTGCACTATAAATAAAAAGAAAAGGAGTACCCGTGGCACCTTAGAGACTAACAAATTTATTAGAGCATAAGCTTTCGTGAGCTACAGCTCACTTCATCGGATGCATTTGGTGGAAAAAGCAGAGGAGAGATTTATATACACACACACACAGAGAACATGAAACAATGGGTTTATCATACACACTGTAAAGGAGAGTGATCACTTAAGATAAGCCATCACCAGCAGCAGGGGGGGGAAAAGGAGGAAAACCTTTCATGGTGACAAACAAGGTAGGCTAATTCCAGCAGTTAACAAGAATATCAGAGGAACAGTGGGGGGTGGGGTGGGAGGGAGAAATACCATGGGGAAATAGTTTTACTTTGTGTAATGACTCATCCATTCCCAGTCTCTATTCAAGCCTAAGTTAATTGTATCCAGTTTGCAAATTAATTCCAATTCAGCAGTCTCTCGTTGGAGTCTGTTTTTGAAGCTTTTTTGTTGAAGTATAGCCACTCTTAGGTCTGTGATCGAGTGACCAGAGAGATTGAAGTGTTCTCCAACTGGTTTTTGAATGTTATAATTCTTGACGTCTGATTTGTGTCCATTCATTCTTTTACGTAGAGACTGTCCAGTTTGGCCAATGTACATGGCAGAGGGGCATTGCTGGCACATGATGGCATATATCACATTGGTAGATGCGCAGGTGAACGAGCCTCTGATAGTGTGGCTGGGAATGGATGAGTCATTACACAAAGTAAAACTATTTCCCCATGGTATTTCTCCCTCCCACCCCACCCCCCACTGTTCCTCTGATATTCTTGTTAACTGCTGGAATTAGCCTACCTTGCTTGTCACCATGAAAGGTTCCCCCCCCCCCCCCCGCTGCTGGTGATGGCTTATCTTAAGTGATCACTCTCCTTACAGTGTGTATGATAAACCCATTGTTTCATGTTCTCTTCTCTTTGTGTGTGTATATAAATCTCTCCTCTGCTTTTTCCACCAAATGCATCCGATGAAGTGAGCTGTAGCTCACGAAAGCTTATGCTCTAATAAATTTGTTAGTCTCTAAGGTGCCACGGGTACTCCTTTTCTTTTTGCGAATACAGACTAACACGGCTGCTACTCTGAAACCTGCACTATAAATATGAATTAATAATACATATAATTTCTCTATATAAGAATATTGCCCTAATTATTGCAGCCATACTTTTGTATACTGCTATAGTGTATTTGAAAGAAACACACAGAGAACATATGAGATAATTATCAGAAATTTTGATCTTATAAAGGATGACACAGTACTGAGCCTGTCATTTTCCCAGAATAACATTTTTTCATCTGGCGTTTCTCCAAGGTTTAAAAAAAATGGAAAAAGTTAAAGAAATACAAATGAATCATACTTTTAAGTTAGAGCCAAGCAATGGTTAACCACAGTCTGTATTAAGAAATTATTAATTTATTTTCCTATAAGAAATAGTGGCTCCCCATGTTATCTTTGGTGCATGACCCCTGAATACCTACCAGCCATTAAATACTCCTGCTAGCACTTTATAAAGTCCAGACCTGATCTACAGACTGCAGAAAGGTAATAAAAGGATTCTAATCATTTAGAAGTGTCTGTACAGTAGAAATACTTCCCACAGAGAAATATTTCTCCTGATCTCACTGTTTGCATTTGACACAGGAGATGACAGTATCCAGTTAAACAGGCATGAAACTTGATGTTTGAATGATTTAAATCTCTACATTGAACTGGAATGATGTCCCTTTATATATCTTTGTACATAATGCAGGGTTTTTTTGTATTTGTTTTTTTCTAGTGGTGAAAGTGGTGGGGTGAGAGAATGCTGGGAATTCAGAGATTTTGAGATTTTTTTTAAAAAAAATAAGAGAGCATACCAGGCCATTGATTTTTTTTTTTTTAAAGGAAGAAGTAATATTTTGTGTTAAGCAGAAAAAAAATATAATTGAACCTGATAAAACTATGACTTTAAAAAGATGGTACAATATGGCTCCAAATTAAGAAACAAAAAAAAGACTTTGTTTAGGTAGCAAATATAGTATGAAATACTGCAGGACTTCTTTATCTTAAAAGAAAACAAGCTGATCTCCAAATTCATGGCCATGATAATACATGCAGAACTAGAGAATCCACAGGCTGCAGGTGATGAGGGAGAAGAGAAGAAGGTATGGGTGCAAAGGAGCTAGACGGAGCTCCTGATTTTGAGAGGGCTGGTTCTACATTATCTCTGGTCCTGGCATTGCCTAACGGTGACTCTAAACTACTATGACTGGTTGTAGTCATAAAGGGACCATATTGGGAGCCGTTGGCAGTGATATGGTCTTATGGGTAAAGATCGGCAAAAGAGCTGCATTTTTGATCTTTTTAAAATAAGTTTCAAAGGATTGTGGGATGTGGAGAAAAATATTATGAGCTTCAAGACCACGAGTGAAACAAGGTTGGGAACTTTGTGCTATCAATAGATAGACTACAGGCTTTACAAACATAAGTAACAAGTTCCTGGCCCTAAGGAACTTGCAACTTAACTCTTATGGTGTACTATACAACAGATAATGGCTCAAGAACAATGACATGCAAATGTTATTGAAGAGGTCAGCATAAGAAGGCATTGTAAAAGAAGTATACTTGGATGCAATGGTGACTAGTGCATTATAGGAACCTGGGAAGAACAGAATTAAGAAGGGATTTGAAAAAGGAAAGCGAGTCGACCTGACACACAAGAAGTGGAAGACAGTTCTAAGTATGGAAGAAGCATGATGACAAGATTGAGTGAAGAACACTAGAATGGAAGCTTAGCAGGGTCACGGAACAAGGGGAGTAGGGAACAATTAAAGCAGAGATGTAAGCGGGGAAAGAGTTGTGTAGAGTCTTTAATGTGGGGACCAGGAACTGAAATTTGGTATGTGATAAGAGGAAATCAGTGACAGGAATTATAGAGTGGGAAGTGATGTTTGTGGGGAGTGTTAGAAGTCAGTTCACAACATATTATAGATGTATGTTCAAGATCTCTGAGTATACGTTAAAGGTACTATAGATAAAGCAGTTAGTAGGACTGATAGAAAAAACTGATGGAGGTTGAAGGAAGTTTTTCCATAGACATCTTGCTCCCATATAAAACACTATTTGTGTGTTTCAGCTGTATCTGGGGGCAGTTTAAAGGGTTAGTCTTAGGAAGGCAAATTTTCTCTTCAAGACAAAGTTTAAAAATAACAGGCAATGCATTCCTTTCTTATTAAAAATATGCCACTTCTGATTTTTGTATATTCGTTTACAAAAGGAAATCTGGAGACTTTAAGCCCTGCTAAGTCCCCAGTCACCTGTATCAATAACATTCATCCCTTTTTGAAAGAGGGGAAAAATATTTCAAAGAACACACAATTCGTCTCTTTATCAAGTCCACAATGAGAGATTCCAGCACTGACTGATTTCATTCTCTAAACTTTCTCAGACACGTATTACATGAAATCCTTCTGTATTGAATACAATTGTCACAATACCCTGCAGAGTCAGTTTGAAAATAGGCAGGTGTGTGTTGTCAGGTCCAATGAGCTCCCAATTCAGCAGATAAACAGAACCCTTAGTAGAACAAAGACCCATTGTAGGAGGATAAAAGTGCAAATTTATGTAGTCTGTTCATAGAGATACAAGGAAGACAGAAGAAGTGGAAATTATGGATGACTTGTAAAAGCTGTGCACAATATATATATATATATATATATATACAATAAAAGTAGTATGCCAGCAATGAAACAATGATACTAACCGTCCTCCCTGGCTTAATGGAGGAATGTTCATGACAAGCTCTGAAGGTCTCTGACAACAGAAGGGAGGTGTTACAGAAGTGCCCCATTGCAGTGGCTATTAGCCAGGACACAACGCAGTTGTCAGTCAGTTGGATACATGAGACGTTCAGAGGAGGGACCCAAACTAGATCTCAGGACAGAAACCCAAGGCTGTCACTGCTTTAAATTAGTGCCATGACTGTTCCTGCTGAGATCCATGGTGGTTTCAGTTGCAGGGAGAAGATAATCTTATGGTGAAGGCACTGGCCTGAGACCCCTCCTCTCCTCTCCAGGTTTCCTGAGCTTCCTGCAATTGAACTGTTTGGAGGCGAACAAACTTTTATATTAATTTGACTCTTACCCCTCTTTCTCATCAGCTAATTGCCCATTTACCTTAATAGTAGCACTTATTTCTAAAGGTACTGTATTCTAAGATTTGAGAAGTATATATATATGTGCTCATCTCTTTCTCAAAAATAAAACTTTTAGACTTAGAATAAATTGCAGCTGCTGAAGCTCTAACCTTTGAACAAAGCACAACTGTAGTCCTCACTGAGAGATGAAAATCCAGCCACAATTTAAGAAAATCAATTTTGTATTTTACCATTATGAAATCATGGGTTAGCATCAGATCTCATTTACACCAGTGTAAATCAGGAGTAAAACTATTTAAATAAATGGGGTTATTCTAGATTGATGGTGATGTTACGGATGTCAGATTCTGGCCCTATGTGTCTGCTCATTCACAACAGAAGATTTATTATTAATTTCTTTTAGGCTGCAACATTTTATGGCCACCACAATATAGTTAAGAGTCCTTCGGTGCAAAAGGGTTTCCTATTTTGTTCTTCTTCTCTTACAAATTCCTTCATAGCTAGTTAGGAAAATGGAGTAAAAAAATTTTTAATCAAACATCAGATCTGAGAAACTAAGCACCCCAAGCCAAAGTTTCTTACAGCGATGATTACTCATCCATGCTGCACAAATGATATATTATTGAACAATATATTAAGGTATCCCATATACCTTTATTTAACAGGTACAAAATTAATCTACATAGGTGTTACATCGTTTAGTTAATGGTGATATAGAAATTTAACTCTTGAATGCCAGGGTTTTTGTGGGCTTAATTTCTCATTGTTAGCAGTGCATTCACATAAGTTTTTGGCTGTTTAGAGCAGTGTTTCTCAAATGCAGCCACCGTGATAAAGCAGCGGCCCCTCCCTGCAGCATCCAGCTGTTGCTCCTGGGTGTGCTGCCTTGATGTTTGCTGGCATCATCAGCAGGGGATTGGCACCATGCAGCCTACTGTGGGCTCCAGGTAGCACATCTGCAGACATGTGAGGCCAGGGTGTGTGCTCAGTGAGGGAGGAACCCTCAGCACTGCAGGCAGCAGGTGAGTTCATGACCCACCTTCCAGAGGGCGGAGGGGCTTCTGGATTGGGCTTCTGGCTTCAGAGCCCCTTCCTCTCCAGTTTCAGCCCTGGGGCTCTGGGCTTCATCTTCCTCCCACCCTGGCTCCAGCTCCGGGCTTCAGCCCAGGGCAGTGGGACTCCAGGTTGGAAAAACTGTTAGAGTAGCCCCCAGCAAGAATTGGTGGTCGCACTCTGAGGCCACGAAAAAATTTGTTATGGGAGCCCCAGTTTAGAGCATGTGCGATACGTTGCTTAGTGACAATGATGTTTCTTTTCATTGCTTTCACTTTCTATGCAGAGTAACAGTGGATGGGATATTTTCAGTTTCTCAGCCCCCATTGGGCTGAGCAAAAGCACATTCATCTTCAGAATCATGAAACTGGCAGAATGTCTGATGCATCTGGGAGTCATGGCCCTTGAAATGTAGCCTGGCTTTCTCTGTTTTATCACACTGCAGTTTATCATTGATTGTCAAATGTACAATTCACTGTAGATCATGTGTAGGTGCCTTTTGCTTGTTCTAAAATAAATTGGATACTCCACAAAGTGCTTGATTCTTCTAAGGAAAGGAGAATCTCATCCTTGGTGAGATGCTATATTTTCCTTGCTGTATTTTGACTTTTAGCATTTTGAAGTGATTTATGTATCTGATGCTTTGTGAAGGCTTAAACAGTAGAGTATATATTGTTCCCTTCGTACATCAGCTACACTTTTGATTATATTATCTCTAGTTTTCTTAGATGAATATTGCACTTGGGCTTTGATAAATGTGATATTCCTACTTCCAGGAAGTATTAGTTTGGGAGAAATACTTGAAGAGAGATTGCAGCTGATGGAGCCACATCACTTGTATTCTAGAGGAAATAACTGTCATGTAAATGGCCAACTCTTTTGTGAGTAACAGTTTAAAAAAACAAAATCCTATGCACATTTGTTGTCTGTAGCAAACATCTGTAGATAAGAGAGTGCACCAGGATATTTCTCTCATTCCCTTTCAGCAGCTGATTGTGTCCACTTCACAGTTGGATAACATAAAAGGAATTGTTTACAGGATGGGATCTCATCCTGCTAAGTATCTTTGGTTTCCTTGGAATTTTCCAGCTCTAATGCTCTGGTTTCATCTTACTTTATTCTGCCTGCCCCAACCAGGGTGTCTAGATGTTATAGTCACATGGATCACATAAAAAGTCAGTATATAAAAATAAAATGAAAACTCATAATTAAAATTACAGATAATCATTGCCTGGGTATTACAGAACTCAGCTTTGAGAATTCCTGGGTTACACTGTGTTCAAATAATGTATTGACTGTTAGGCACTCTGTATAGACAGACAGATGACAACCACCACAGAATAATTCATGTGCTTCTTTTAAAGGATCTTGAACTGCCATTGGAACTGCCAATCTACACACACAGAGTTCTGGTGTTGTTTCCTATGTGGCTTATGTGTAGGGACACGGTTAAGAAGTTCTGCTACAATGAAGGGGAAGGAATTGATATCACTTGTCAGGTAGGGAGGCTTTCAGGTGGAAGTCCTTAATTAAAATGGACAACTTTTTTCCTCCACCTGTATAACGGATGGTAAAGAATGTGTTTCTTTATCGCCATTAATTGTTTTTGACATCTGTAGGTATAACCATGTGTCTGAGCTGCCGTCCTGCTTTTCATGAAATACGGTAAAATCAAAGGATTACAAACACTAGAATTACTATTTGAAGGTCCCTATAAATGCATGCATCTCTTTATTAGATGAGGGTGTACATTGCTTCCAAATGTATTATTTTGCTAGTTTTCTCCGTTATGAGTATATATATCTTCTCTGCTCATGTTTTTAAGTGAAATTACAGAAAAAATGCTTTGATAAATGAAATCTTATTAAATTATCTCTCTATACCACGGATTGGCAACCTTTGGCATGTGGCCCGTCAGGGAAATCCGCTGGCGGGCCGGGATGGTTTATTTACCTGTACTGTCCGCAGGTTCAGCCAATTGCAGCCCCCATTGGCCTGGAATGGTGACCTGTGATCGGCTGAACCAACGGACGCTGCAGGTAAACAAACCATCCTGGCCCGTCAGCGGATGTCCCTGATGTGCCGTGTGCCAAAGGTTGCCGATCCCTGCTCTATACTTATCTGTGTACTAACATCATCAGCGGGTAATAAGCATAAATCCAGGGGGATTTTCTTACGGGTGGTAGGATAGATCAGAAGCAACAGATAAAGCTCCCCGGGAAAAGAAGATGATGGCTTTGTCTATTTATTTATTTAAACATTTTAAAAAGTCTACTCAAGGTTTTGAGATGTCATTAAAAGCAGTATCTGTAGCAAAATGAATTTGCAGCACAATAGCCAACAGACACACAAAAGACAGTCAGCAAAAATATAAATAAACTTTCCCAGTTCCACCTCATCTCTCACAAAATCCTCAAGTCTCCCACAGCTCAACTTCCCTAGTGACCTGCACAAAAGTACAAACATGAAGGATCTTTACAAAAAAACCCCTTGTCAGTGACTTCTTCTCCTGCACACCAAAAGGACTCTTCAAGTCCCTCCACTGATTTTAGCTGTACTAGAGTGTCACACAGGAGCAAGTTAGTCTTTTATGTAGGAAAGATCCTAAGTGATATAGAGCCACATTTTCCAACATGGGCACTGATTTTGGTTGCCTCAATTTTGGGGTAGCAACTTCAGACACTTTAGCTCTAATTTTCATTTCCCACTGACTTCTGTTGGGAGTTGTAGATGCTCAGCATTTAGGGCTTTAAAAATGTCTAACCCAACACCACAAACTCCACCTGGAAACAACATGCAGCCAGTGCAGATATGAGGATGCAGGAAACATATGCTCATGCTGATCTGATAGTTTAGAAAGTTAAATATAGTTTAGACATAGTTTAGCTATAGATAAAATAATTGAGTATCTTAAAATCCTGTTACACATAACCATCCTTCCAGACTCTGTCAAACAACTAAAGCTGATAGTACAAGCCCATCATCGAAATCCTTAACGCCATACTAGAATTGTTTGGAAACCAGAATTTCCTTTCCACAGGAAATTCCAAAATTTTGAAAAAAAAATTATTCTGAATTGGAACAAATAAGCCAAAATTTTCCTATGGAACACAAATTCTGATTTTTTTTTTATTCAGAACCATTGACATTTTGTTTGGATAATTTCAATTAATTTTGTTTTGACTTTTACATTAAAGTTTTAAAGATTATATTTATCATTAAATATGAAATAAACCTAAAATCAATATTTTAAAATACTATCAAAGTTAAAACAAAATCAATGATAAAATCAGGACAGCTTCGATGTTATCAAAACAAAACATTTCAACATGAATGAAATTAAACTAGAAAGTAAAAAAAGAATCGTTTAAACTTTTCCCATCTAAAGTTTTGTTAAAATTGACACTTTCCCGTGAAACATTTAGACTTTGACAAAACTGAACTTTCTGACAGAAAACTACTTGGCCAAATTTTTTTTTTTGACCAGTTCTACCAATTACAGAACATTACCAGGACAGAGGAGTGATCCTGCGAAATGCTGAGCATTTCCTGTGAGATGATGAACAAGATCAGTATTTCTAATGTCTTGAGCATCTCAGCCTTATTTTAGGGATGCCAGTGTACAGCTCTCGAGAAGTCAGTCATCAAGAAAAATGAAATTGAAGCTTTACATCCTCCCATTAATGCCTGGCCAAATTCTCAGTTTGTGGAACTCAATAAACACAGTGCGCTTCATTGATTTACAATACTTGACAACCCTGTCTCCATGTCTTCATGTGACAGCTCTTATTGGGGGGAAAACTTTGGGGCAACAGCCTCAATGAGCTCCAAATGCACTGAGAACATACTGAAGAGAGGAAAATAAAGAAGCTATCAGTGTAGAAAATGGATGAACAAATGGCCTGTTTGGCGTGGCACTATGTCCCCCTCTAGTGGCACCTATACCGGCTAGCGATTGATGAGCCTGATTCAGCCTGGGCTAAGTGATGTGTGTTTTCTCCTGCCGTAGAAGCTCATGCATTAAGCTCCAGAAGTCCCAGGTTTGATCCCGGCCGACGACAACCAGGGTCTGTCGGCGTTACATGAACACTGCTGAAAAGGATCTGAATAAAGATGAGATTCTATACTGTGACACTAAAAGGTGCAGCATAGAACCCACAGCCAGAGTAGTCTATGATTAACCCATCTTTGCAGCCACCAGCTCCTGGACTGCTCTGAGAGTTAGGTAGGCCCCTGGCATAATTTAGACAGCCATTACCACGGACATCTTAAAATGCTGTATGAGCTGCAGTGCTGCCCAGAATCTCCACAGTGCTGCTTGCTTTGGCTCTGCCCTGATGTGCCCTGTTATACCAGGGCTTGTGAAGTTGTCCTCAGAGGGCAGCTTTATGGATGTCTTCTACCTGTAGTGGAGGAATCCTCACCCAGCTAGCTTTGGAGATTTTAGGTCCCCTTTTACACTACTCTGCCCCTCTTATCAGTGTAAAGGGACCAGAGCCAGGGTGAGGATCTTGCCTCAAGACCAAAGGAAAGAAAAATCAGGGAAGCTGATAGAAATAGTCATGACTTAATCTGGTTGCCAGAGGAGTATTGTTCTGTATAGTTTTAGTCTATTATCAGTAATGCTACAATTTAGCCATGGGTATTTTTAGTAAAAGTCATGGACTGGTCACGGGCAACAAACAAAAAGTCACAGCCCGAGACCTATCCATAATGTATACTATAAATACCCCTGACTAAATCTTGGGGGTGGGGGGGTGCTGCTGCAGGGCAAGGCACCCCAGGGGGCTGCTGCTGGGGGGGGCTCCGGGGATCAGCAGCAACAGCTGCAGGGGCCACCGAGCCATGGCTGCTTTGGCTGCCCCCGGGGACTACTGCTTGGGTGGTCCTCTAGGGCCAGCTGCCCGGGGCTGCCCCAGCAGCGGCTGGCTCTGAGGCCTCTCCAGCAGTGGCCGGTGTGGCTGGCTGTGGGGCTGCCCAAGTGTCTGGCTGTGGGGCCGCTCCAGCAGGGCTGGTGTGGCTATCCCCGGAGCAGCCTGAGCAGCTGGCCCTGGAGCCAACTGCTTGGGTGTCCCTGGGGTCAGCCATACTGGCTGCTGCAGAAGTCACAGCGGTCATGGAAAGTCAAGAAATCCGTGACGGAGCCCTAATTATCAGTTGTAGTTGTGGATCAATCCACAACCTTTACAGCAGCTGTAATTGTGCTGAAGTTGGGCCTAAAGCTATAATATACCAAATTATGTTAAATAAATCCAATTAAGGATTTAATTATTCTTTAAGTAATAATTTTGTGATTTTTTTTTTGGCATAAGCTGAAAGATTTGGAATACAATTATACTTGTTTGCATCTGTTGCATCAGGATGAACATACTATTTTTCAAGTCTTTCATTTGCAATTAAAGTCAAGTTGAAATCCAAACATATCAACTGATAGTTTTGGCAAAGTAAGATCCAGGAGATTCTATTCTGACAATTGTTATATCTATTTTTCTTTCGCAGTATCTTTCTACAATATCTACAATATTTTCTTGATCATTAATAACCCAGAGCACATTTTTGTTTTTGATTAGTTTAACTTTTCAATATAGAGGCTGACATATCAGTTAGATTTTCATTTATGAATATAAAAATACTCAACTTTTTTGTAAACTATTTATATTCCATTATTTGTGATAAAATGTTTAATTATTCACACTTTGTGGGAATGGGAAAAAACTTAAAATACCATCTGATATTTTTACAGTCTTTTGTTATAATTTGACATTGTGGGTTAGTATTTTAGTCATTAAATCAATAAAATATTCAGGTGTAGCCTCTGAGTAGAAGGTACATTCAATTTAAATAGTTTAAAGGCTATCCAAACTCTTTAGTTTTATTTGATGTCTTTTAGGTCATAACAAATCTTTCAGGCTCTACAAATCAAAGATACACACAAAATGAAAATGAAAGTCTTCTTAAAGAACATATTTATAAAACTATTTAACAGAGCCAGGAATTCAGATCTAGAGCGAGAAGGTGGTGAGGTAATGTTTTATTGGACCAATAAACTACATTGTATAATTCAGAACTAGACAACATTTGTGTTGACATATATTGAAAAAAAGGGTGAGGATAAAATCGCACTAATGATCTTACATTTAATTTGCCTTTGCCACACATGACATTAAAACACTGTGATTTAATTATTAACCAATCAGGATGCTTTCTCTATGTTATTAACCAGCTGTAATTGATATAATAATACTTAAAATTAGTCATTTTGCTGTGAGAATAATATAAACTAAGTATTTCCCCTGTCATACTGTTTAAATATGAATACATAGTACTACAGTAAATGAAACAACAAATTCATACGACTATGGCTCTTTTGGGTAATGTTGATCTCTAATTTGGCTCCTGAACCACTGCCATCTGATGATTACTGCCATGGACAGTTTAAGTTCAAGGGGTCTCTAAGATAGCCTCTGGAAGTGCTCTCTGTTCCATGCATAGGGGAAATGAAAGTCCTGGGAACATGGAGAAGGGAGGACCTACATTAATGGAATAGGCAGCCCTTTAAACACAGGGGAACCAAATTGTTTGCATAAAAATAAAAAAAGAATAGATTTGGGGAGTATAGGAGTTGTGAGCATAGGAATTTATAAACATAAGTAAACCCGTGGAACATCTAAAACTATGAAAAATAGTACACTACCATCATATAAATGCATGCTATATTTCCACTTTGAATGCTGCACCATCAAGGATAATGAAGTAAAACTTTCCTTCTTTTATAATTTCAACCTAACACAGGACAAGTTTATTACTATTTATGGGTATGTAGGAAGAGATTGCAATTGACATTTTTGAGCAAAAATCACCTGCTACCTCCAAAGCCTGGGGTCCTCTGGCTGCCATTAGTGAATTTTTTCTGGTGAACCCCCTGTAATAGGGGTTCATGAACCCCAGTTTGGGAATCACTGATTTAGTGGAATAACCTCACCCTTCCTTAGAGATCACTGATTTTTAACTCTGAAATGCTTGATTCTTTTGACATCAATTTCATTGTAAACCAGCTTGATAAATGAGTGTTTGTAGAGAAAGAAAGGTCAAAGAACATCAGTGAAGCAATTAAAATATTTTTATTGGTAATTCAGTTTTTTTACACTGTAGCAACCACAAAAGTTGCTATTTTTGTGACCATAAAAAACAAAATATATAATTATTTTACATGGTTAAACACGGCAATAAAGAAAAAAATGATTTTACATTTTCATGCAGGTACACACAACATTCCATTGCTAACCATCTATGTCTTGGTATAGCCAGTACATGTCTATTAAAAGCTGTTTGGGATAGTGAAATACCAACAACATACAATGGAGATTATGTACTAACACTGTATTTGCATTTGATTTTTCCTAAATGCAGTACCAGTGTATCAGTGCATTGACCCAGCATGAAACCCACTTCACTCGCATAAGGCACTATGTGGATGGAGTGCAGAGAAGATGAGGAGGTGAAATCCAACTGCTAACTCATGGCCAAAGCACAAAGCTCCTGCGTAGTTCCCATGGGTGGTTGGTATCAAAGGCCAGGGCAGGCTAAGCTTTCCCATCCCCAGGCCATGGCCCTACCCATGTTCCGCCATGAGGCCCCGCCTTTCTCCCCCTCTCCTCTGAAGCTGGCGGTGGCTCAGCTCTAGCTGGCAGCCTGGAGCTTGGGCTTGCCAGTGGCTGGTGCTCAGGCCAGTGGCTTGGCCCAGCGCTGAGGCTGGCCAGTGGCCTGGGGCTCGGGGTGGCTGGGGTAGGGCTCCTCCAGCCACTGGGGGTGGGAGGGCTTCGGGTCTCTTGCTAGGGAGGGGGTGCCGTGGGCAGAAGGGGTAGGGCTGGTGGCTTAGCCTCCCCGCAGCGGGGTTCACCTGCCACCCATGGTAGCTCCCTCTGAGGCTGTTAATCTAGCCTAGGGATTGAAATAGAGTTTGAAGTCTCTCTGTGGATGTTGCACAGATACCAGTGCTGAGGGATCTGGGATCCTTTCTCTGGCTCTCCGTCATGTTGGCCTGCTATGCCAGGCTGTGCCGGGATAGTGCACAGACCTTTTCCATGGTACCTAATGGTGTACAGGTGCCCCATATGGCTGATAGAGGATACACAAGACTTCTGCTAGCCTAGATCTTTACACCAGAGCTAATTTCACTCCCTTTCACCTCATCGTTAATATAGATAACTCTTCATGCTTGAAAACAAAAATTTGCATTTACTATTTATTCAAGGATGATAGGAAAGGTAGCAAATTGCAGATGGATACTTTAAAAGCTCCAAGTGGTGGCCTAATTGCTCTTACCAAAGCCAATAGATAAACTTTCATTGACTTGCCAACACTGAGCACTCTTGAAAATCCCATCCTTCATATCTTGGTTTCTAGCTAGAACACAGATTCTCTTGTGTTTTCCCTTGTATTTTTTTTAACCCATGTAAGCAGCAGGTTTTGTTATTACAGGGAAAATACAGATGCTGGAAAAAATTACTGCTTTGTAAATACTGGAAGTTACAAAAAGTTTTCTATTAAGTATATATTATTTTCTGAAAAGTAGGCAGTGCACATGCCCTTTGTCTAATACCTAAATGTCTGGGCCTATCAGGGTTCAATTTAACTAGTCCAGGAAAAACAAAAAAACATGTTACACAGTTGTAGAATACAACAGCTACATTTCACACACAAATAAAAATAATATAAATGTACAATATTGTAATGATATAACTTTATGAAAATAACACTGACCAGTATCAAATTTAGGATTTAGTTGGTTACCCATTTTTAATATATGAAATGCATTTCACAGAAATAATTGTTTTTCATTTGCATTGATTCACGTCTCAATGTGAAAACTGATAAAATAAACAGTGTGTTGAACATTCATAATATGTACATGGTATACTAGTCAAATTATTGACTTCTTGTGCACAAGAAAAGGAATTATTTTTACTTTAAAAAAACCTATTTTTCTACTTTAGGAATTGGCAGAACACATCTTGAATGACTTCTTTCTTTGTGTTTCTGTTTAAAGAAACAACCCCCCATGTAGTGCATTCCATTAAATTTATGGTAGTTGGGTTTATGGGCAAAGGGTGATGAAAACAGCTACCTAATGATGGACCCACTCACCCCCCAGATCCTCAGCTGGTGTAAATAGGCATAACTCCAGTAGTTTCCAGTGGAGCAACACCAATTTATACAGGTTGAAGATCTGATCCAAACTGTTTTGATCTTGAGAAGATTTAAGGCACTTTGTGGACAAGGTGCACAAGGAATTCTTATACTTGAAGGTAGGAAAATTCCTGAGTTTGACAAATACTGTATTATAATAAAGTATGGTGTGTGCTGAAAACATTTCTCACTTTCAAAATGCTTTCTGTTGATATTTGTAGGAAGAGCTCATGATTTGCTGCTTGAAATGCGTTAATAAGTTTTTTTGGGGAATCTGTGATAAATCAATTGGAGATGCAAAGCCAAAGAGTAATGCTTTTACTAACCCTAGTATTGGTAACTAGTACTAGCAAAAGATTTAACGCATGAGTTGCTTGGATTAAAATATTTAAAAAGACAAGCATTAGTCTGCTATGCATACACAAAATGTGAACTGCTCCTGGCAATACACATCATGTTTACCACCGACATCATTATCTCTATATTCTTATAGGGTCCTGCCCATATTTTAATATTTTACATTTAATTATACTTCACTAAAATATTTACAGAAGTAGAAACTAATCACACATGTTATTAACACATGGAAAGAAAAATCATTTATAACCATGTCAAGAATTACTGTATGACATAGTACTAGCCTTTTAAGTACAGTTTGTGAATATTTTCTTAAAGACCTAGCAGAACTAAATACAATTAGAACCCAAAATGCTCTGTCTACCTCTGTAACATTTTGTACTATCTGCTATATTAAGGGTTCTTTTCCCCAACCATCATTTAGATTGCTTCTGATTTTTCCCACGAGAAATCAATTTCATTTGTAATCTTTAGAAAAGTAAACTTGGCTAAACTACAGTCAATTACTTAAAGGCCCATTATTTAAAAGGGATGTTGTAAACTTGAGATCTAATCAATTTAAAAAAATCATTAATTTCAGCTACTATGCAGAATTTTTATGGTTCTGCAATCTTATTTTCCTCCATTTAAAAATGTTTTTCTCCTCTATTATGTGAAACACTATATCAAATAACTGGGTAAACAGTGAAATGGACTATTAAAAGTGCTGCCACAAATTCAAGATATAAGCAAACTGTTAAGGGAGAACAATATTTGTCGTAACCTTAAATGTTACTTGTAACAGTAGTAGGTAAAAATATTTAGACAGAACTGTGATTTTTAACTTGACTGTATCCCATTAGTATTGTTCTCAGCTAGTAGTGTAACATTCCTGATAAAAGCACTTTTTTTTTTGTTTAAACTGTGCTATGAAGTAGTTTGGATTTGATTTTTTAAAAAAACAATTTAGACACTCAATCTGCTTTACAAATATAATACGTTGAGTTATATACAATATTGGCTTTGATCCAACAAAAGATATGGTTTGCTATTTAGTAAGAATTGTGACTCCAGTTCCTAAGAAGTTTATAATGAATACAAATGACTGATATACTGGAAGTGAGGACGGTCTGGAATTGCTGACTCCAAAGAAGTTAAGTGCTTTAAGAATTAGTTGTTGTTTCTGCTGCTGTTCTTCGTGTTTTGCAAGTGGCTAATGATACCATGCATAATTATGAATGTTATGTAACTGTGGGGAATCAATTTTTTATTTACTTTTTGTGCAAACAGAAAACTAGATTTTTCAAAAGTTCTACTATCTTAATCTATAACAGCAATTGTCACTCAGACTCAAATAAAGGCACTGAAATTAATTTCACAGGATACACTTTTTTATGATGAACTGTACTTATTACTGGAGCGGAAATGATCATATCCATGATCATCAGCTTTGAACTTAAAGCAGGATTGTTTTTCCTCCAGGGACAGCATGTCTTTGGATTGGCACCAGCAACACAAACATGACTGTTTTAAATAAAAAGAATCATCATTTTATATCTTTCTGTTATGCACATTTTTGCACAATGCATTGAAATATTACCCAGCTCGACTGAGAATTTAGGGGTCATTATAACTGTTGTACAGTAGGAAGAACAATATGCAGCCCCCTGTAAGCCTGGGTTGAATGTGGCCTGCAATTTTTAATGTATCTGGAAATGGAATGAGAGATTTTGTATTTTCATTCTTCCTGTAATCCTTCTTTTAGTTTTATACCTACGGGTGTTATAAGACCTGAGTGCATCTCTCACGCTTGATTGTGATTTTTACCAAAAATTGTGTGATTTCCCCCTTTCTATTTCAATCTAAAGCTAGGAAAGAGAAATTATTCCATTATTCAATCCTTCTGCCAATGCAGGATTGGTCTGTGGGAGTTGGGGACAACTCGTAAACCGTGAAGAATTCGCTGCCTCATGGAATTTTTCTCTCCCACTATCCAGCAGTTTCCAAACCTAGGGCCTGATCCTACAAGTCTGTTCTGATGCTGCATGCTCTTAATTTCAATGGGTGGTCCATTTGTGGGGAGAGCTTTCAGAACTGGGCCATCATTATAGATAGGAACACAAGAAATTTGGAGTCTGACACTAAAATCTCATTAAGACGTAATGACAGTTAATCATAGAATATCAGGGTTGGAAGGGACTTCAGGAGGTCATCTAGTCCAATCCCCTGCTCAAAGCAGGACCAAATCTCCAATTTTTGCCCCAGATCCCTAAATGGCCCCCTCAAGGATTGAACTCACAACGCTGGATTTAGCAGGCCAATGCTCAAACCACTGAGTATCTGACATTATATTCTCTTGAATCAAAGGAGGGAAATGAGACGAGTGAGTTGTAATTTGTTTGACCAAATTAAATTTCATCAAACTAAAATGTTATGAACAAGGTTTTTTGGTCTGAGGGGGCAAGGAGAAGAAAGCAGGGAAAGAACTAGAGACCATGTAAGAAGAGCCAGGTGATGAGGGCACTCACATGGGATGTGGGAAATCCAGTAGCTTGGTAATTAGAGTGCTGACTTGCAGAACAGGGACTGAACCTAGGTCGCCCACATTCCAGGTGAGATGCCCTAACCATGTGGCTATTCTGAGGTGGGTTGCTCTCTTTCACACAAAGTTTTTGAAAGGCTCTGTTTTGTTCCCCATATGACTAAAAACCTTGACGTTTTTCGAAAACTTGAAACTTTTCATGAAACAGAATTGTTTTCTGACCAGCCCTAATAATTTGTCTTTGGACTCATGAAGTTTTAAGGCTCATTCTGTATGACAGGAATAAAGAAAAAAAAGTACACTCCTGAACTGCCCTAAGAAAATTATTTATCATGCATGAAACCCACATCAAACTATTGAGTGAGTTCTTGATCCAGCTCAAAAAGGGCAAATAGACAATAATTTATAGTTCACAAAGGGTGAAATGCAGCACATAAACAAGATGCATCTTGCAGGATCAGGTCCTATGTAGAACGCCTGTACTAGGCCTATGTATTTTTTAAAGTTCCATTTGAATCTGAAGGGGTAAGTCCTTGCTTAAGTGGCACATGTCCCTCTGCATGGAATGAATTTCATGCAAAGAGAATGTGTTTTTCTATGGGGTGAAAAGCAGCCTTAGATGGCCTCTTACCTTAAAGCAGTTTTTGAATCTTTTGCTCACCAAATACAGGGCTATTGGGTTAATGCAGGAATTCAGCGAAGCCATGTTAATACCAATGTAGTCCAATACAAGAAAAAAGCTGTGTGAAAATTAAAGTAAATGTGATTCATACACTACTTCCTAATAATGCTTATTGAAGGGTCACAGTTATAAACATCAGGCTCAACCCTGGCATGATTTACTACTAAGTATGGTAACAGTAATGCTGGCTAACTATGTGAATGGGTTATTCAGAGGAAAATATTGCGCCTCATAGCACATTTTTGGATAGGAGGACTCAGTCTTTGTTATGGTGATTACAAAGGGCCTGATCACCTCAACCAGTCAAAGGGAGATGTGGAGGAGAAAATCTCATGAGGTTTTCTTCATGGAGATTTATTGCCAGTTGTTCTAATGGGAAGAAAAGGGGAGGCAGGGTTTTTGCCTTGCAGAATCAGTAATAAGGCCCACAAATCCTACAGTATAGATTCCACTGGTTAGGGCCATCTGTGTAGAGGCCCTGTGTCCTTGGTGTACCTCTCCACAACCTTAATACACAACTTAATGAAGGTTTCAGAGTAGCAGCCGTGTTAGTCTGTATTCGCAAAAAGAAAAGGAGTACTTGTGGCACCTTAGAGACTAACAAATTTATTAGAGCATAAGCTTTCGTGAGCTACAGCTCACTTCATCGGATGCATCCGATGTAGCTCACGAAAGCTTATGCTCTAATAAATTTGTTAGTCTCTAAGGTGCCACAAGTACTCCTTTTCTTTTAACTTAATGAAGCTGTCCTGTGGGAACTTCTGCAAAAAGTGGACTCCTCTTTGAGGATTCCCCATAAAGGGGGAATTGCACTACTTTCTGCCTTGGACTGCACTAGTTCACCCTCCAGTAGCTCAGGGCAGCAATGAGGGGATGATATGCATCTCCCTGATCCCAAACCCAGCCTACCCTGTCCCTCTGCATGGATCTCTGGACTGACAGAATGCCCTTTGCAGGTTCCTGGGGAAGCAGGTGGGGGAGTGCTGCCACTGAGGCAGACAGACCCCTTCACATATAGATCCTGAGAATGACAGGGTCAGTCTCTAACTATGAAGTAAAGGATTATATTTATCATCAGATCACTGGAGCATTTCTTCTCCTCCCTCCCCTAGAGCCTTCCCGTCTAATGCCGCTGGCCTGGCTGCTTAGTAACAGTGCACTGCACAGTCACGGACAGTGTTCCCTCTAATTTTGCAGAATAATTTTGTTATGTGCACCAATATGAAGGTGATGTGTCACACATCATCTCCATATTGGTGCACATAATAAAATTAATGTGGCAGGGTGGGGCTGATGGGTTTGGAGTGTGGGAGCGTGAGGTCTCCGGCTGGGGGTGTGGGCTCAGGGGTGGGGCCGGGGATGAGGGGCTCAAGCCTGGGGCAGAAGATTGAGGTGCAGGGGGAAGGGGTGAAGGCTCCAGCTGGGGATGTGGGCTCTGGGGTGGGGCTGGGGATGTGGGGCTTGGGGTGCAGGCTGCCCCAGGGCTACAGAGGGGAGAGTCTTCCCCCCAGCTCTCATCTCTTCAGTAGCACTTGGGCTTGGGGGGAGAGGCACCTCTCCCCTGGCTGCAGCAGCTCTTCCCGCCGTGGCAGCTCCAGGGTTGGGGCCACAGGAGAGGTGCCTCCCCCTTAGCAGGTCTGAGCCAGGGCTGGTTTAGGGATGCATGAGAGGCGCCTCTCCCCTGCCTACAGCAGGTCTGGGGCTAGACTGGGGCTGGCTGGGCGTGGCAGGTCCGGCCCAGGTTGGGTTGGGGCTGGGGAAGGTGCCTCGTCTCCGGCTGCGGCAGGTCCAGGGCTGGGCTGGGGCCAGTGGGGAGAGATGCCTCTCCCGCTGCAGCAGGTCTGGGGCTGGGGGAGATGCATCTCTCCCCGCCACTGCCCTGAGCACCTGCATAGCGCTTAATAGGCTGCTCCGCGGCCACACAGCTTAGAGGGAACTTAGGTCATGGGAAAGACCTAGGCTATGTCTACACAAGCACTTTTGCTGGTAAAACTTTTGTTGGTCAGGGATGTGAAAAAAACACGGCTCTGACTGACATAAGTTACACCAAGAGAAGCATTGGTGTGGACAGCGCTATGTCAGTGGGAGATGCTCTCCTGCCAACATAGCTACTGCCATTTGTTGGGGTGGTTTAATTATGCCGGCAGGAGAGCTGTCTCCCATCACCATAGAGCAGCTGTAGGGGAGATCTTGCAGCTGCAGCAGTACAACTGTGCTGCTGTAAGGTCTCTAGTGTAGCCATAGCCCTAGGTTCAAATCCTGGGCCTAGTCTTTTGTTACCCTGAGGGAGGAGGGATTGCTTCATGTTGCTCATGAGTGGCTCCTCTGGCTTTATTCGAGAAATGAGTAAGGCCTCTCAAGGAAGCTCACTGTTGACAACAACTCATGATTTTATTGTGTGTTTCATGATATTTGGCTCTTCTCTTAGAACCCTGGCTCCAGGACTCATGTGAATATATAAGAATCTTGGCTTTCATTTTTTTTTTAAAGGGAAGTTTCTAGTCTTCAGGGTTGTGGAAAAAAACTTGAATATGTGACTCAAGCGTGCCTCAAAGGTTCAAAAACCAGAACACAAATCAACAGAACTGGAAATGTCATGTGTTTATAAAATCCCCTTATTTCTAAGACAGTCATGACTTTGAAGGGACTGGCTCATGATATTTGAAGCCTTGGGGTCAGCAATACTAGAGCTCTCTCCAGTCTTTATAAGCCAGGAAAAAATAGTAATGGCAAAATGTCCAGCGCTTAGGGGTAAAGCAGAGGGATCTTTAGCCACTGAGAGAAAATCCTTTCATCAGGAAAACCAAATACAAAAGCATGCTTAGGGAGAATACATAAAGTTAATACTAGGTGAGTATTTTCCTTACAAGCCTGTTATCTTATTCAGCCATAACAGTCTTACCTCAAAAGTTCACATCTATTGGGGTCTCTTTGATCATATATAGTGAGCTTCAAAATCCTACTTAGGTGAAGAGGGAGCCAACACAGGGCAAAGACAACCACCAGACAGAACACATTTTTGGCCACCTCACGTCTCTGGAAACAAAATTGAAAGGAACTGGGTTAAAGTGTCTCTCTTGATCTTTTATTATTTGCTTCTAAAACCAAAATATATGATACCATAGAAGTGCAAAAATAAATATCAATGTGGTACATAGGTGAAGTTCAGTGTTCCCTCTAATTTTGTACATCCATATGCGGAATGAATTTTGGTATGTGCACCAATATGGAGGTGATGTGTGACACATCACCTCCATATTGGTGCACATAACAAAATTCATGTGGTGGGGTGGGGCCAAGCGCTTCGGAGTGTGGGAGGGGGCTCAGGGCTGGGACAGAGGGTTGGAGTGTGGAGGGATAAGGGCTCTGGGTGCAGGCTCTGGTGTGAGACTGGGGATGAGGAGTTTGGGGTGTAGGATGGGGCTCAGGACTAGGGCAGAGGGTTGAAGTGCAGGGGGGTGTGGACTCTGGGGTGGGGCCAAGGATGAGGGATTTGGGGTGCAGGCTGCTCCGGGGTTGCGGTGTGGAGAGAGGACCCCCTTCCCCCCATCCTCTCTCACCACAGGAGCTCAAGGCTGGGGGAGAGGAGCAGCAGCTCTGGTGAGCCTGGGCCGGGCGAGGGGCTCCTCTCCTCCGGCCGTGGCAAGTCTGGGGCAGGTCCGCACTGGGGCAGGTGGAGTGGGGCACCTCTCCCTGCTGCTGCAGGTCTGCGCTGGGGCAGGTGGGGAGGGGAGCCTCTCCGTGTTGCTGCAGGTACGTCCTGGGGGAGACACACCCCTCCCCACTGGGGTAGGTCCGTGCTGGGGAAGAGGCACCTCTCCCCACCACAGCCATAAGCCTCTGTGCGGGGCTTAATAGGCAGCTGCGAGGCTGCACAGCTTAGAGGGAATTTAGGTGACATTTAGAGCATTGTAATTTTTTAAAATTTTAATTAATTTTGAGATCTTTAACTATTCTAGCTGCTGTTCACAAATTAATCATACCTATAACATATCTGATCATGTTCATGGATCAACTGTGAAAATTCAAGGGGTCAATACATACATTGACTTAAGTTACAGGTGGAAAAGAGGTTAGTTATCCAGTCCATCCCCCTTCAAAGTACAGATTTTTTTCACTTGTATATTATCTAGTGCTTTTCTCTCTGGTCTGCTTTTAAAGATCTCAAGAGACACAAATTACAAATATATTAATATAGGTAAACCTTTCTTATTTACACTAATGACATTGCAATTTAGTGTACAAGCTTACAAACAATTAAAAAAGCAAGGATTTCAAATATATTTTATTTTAAAAATGTAGTTTAGGTTTAGTTATTTATAATTTCTTTATAGTATGCTAGTAAACATTCTGTAATGTATTTTGGAATGAAGGTTTTTGCTAATATGATACCTGACTACCGCATTGCAATGTTGCCAACTCTCACAGTTTTATTATGAGTCCCACAATACTTGGTGTCTTTCTTAAATCCCAACTTCTGGAGTCATGTGAATGCATTGCAATCTCAGCGTTCATATAAAAAAGGTTTTAGCCCTCACAATTGCAGAAAAAAGCTTAAAAATGTGCACCCTACAGGCCCTAACTGCAGAAGACAAAAACAACTCAAAATTGAGTAAAGTCTCAGGATTTTTAAAACAATCTCATAATTTTTGAGGCCTGATTTACAATTTTTGAACAGTTGGGGTTGGCAATATTACTCATAAATGTCTCCTAAGAAGCAAGGTGAAGACTGCAATTTCAGTGTGCACTAATTATGTGGTGCTTGAATTAGTGAAGCTTTATTGTAATCTCATATAAAACTCAGCAGTGTTTTCATGTGCATATTTTTACCTGTTTTAAGTGGTCATTTAAAGCAATCTGCATTCCACTTTTCTTTCTTAACATCTCGCAGGTCATCAGAGTATAAAAAAGTGCTGTGATGGCCAACGGCAAACAGAAATAAAAGCTAAACAGCCACCAATCTTTAGCTGTCTTGTAAAACTAGGGGGGAAACAATAAGAAGTGTTAGGAGTTCAGTTTGTGGTGTAGTAAAGAGAACATTTATACATGAACAATGTGCAGCATTTTGCAAGGCTGAATTAATTATCTGTTAATCCTTCTAACAGCACTAATGAGATATAAGTATTATTGTCCCTTTTTACAGATGAGGAAACAGAGAGATTAAGGAATTTGCCCAAAGCCACACAATAAGTCAGTGACAGAGTTTCTGTACATCCTGCAACTAAACAATGAATTTAATAATTAAGAGAAGTAAAACTTAGTAAGTTTTGTACTTTCAGACTGTTGAGCAAACTAGAGGTATTGTTTAAAAGAAAGGACTTGTTTAAAAGAGAAAATATCTTACCTGCATAAAGGATGTTTTTTGTGTGGGATGAAGCATACAGATTCTAAGATGCTTTCCTTTATAGTCCATAACAATCATATCAAAACCTATAGCTTCAGGAACAGCTAAGACTACTGACATAACCCAGATCAATACAATTTCTACAGCAGTCCATTTTGGCACTCCAATTCCTTTGATGCGGCTCCAGGAAGCAACTGCTCGATACCTAAATATCAACAGTGGACACTTATTACATTAAGGACTAAGTTATGCCCTCTATTCAACTGATATAAACACGTCAATGCTGTCGTATCAGTTGAACAGAGAGCAGAAGTTGGCCTTATGGGTGTATTTCATATTATCTAAATAACTTTAAAAAAAAATAGAGAGTTGGTAACAATGAAACAGGTCTCACCTATCAATACTGAGGGCACACAAACTTAACACAGTGATGCCCACTGATGCCTTTTGAATGAAGGGTACCAGTTTGCACATTTCAACTCCAAAGGGCCAGTCCTTTGCAAGGAGCTGCGAAAAGAAAATACCAGGTATGATTAGCAATTTCAATGTTTATAATTACATTAATGTAACATGAACATTTCTCTGGGATGATTTTCTCTTAGTGTATTTAAGGTTCAATGAGGCCCTTTAGGAAAGGGAACTTATATATTTGGGAATCACTGCCTTAGAATATACCAACAAGATTTGTATGATCATTATGCAACAGTTCTACCAGGCAATCCAAATGGTACATTCTCTTGGCAGTCTTGATAGGAGCTGTGCTTAGTTGGTCTCAACTGAGCGTCTCCTTCTTCTGTTTGAATTAGCATGAATCATCATTGGAGAACTGGGATCAGAGGTGCCGACTCTGTGGGTGCTGCAGGGCTGGAGCACCCATGGGGAAAAAATGGTGGGTGCTGAGCCCCCAACGGCAGCCAGCTCCCCCCGCACTCCCCAGCATCTCCAGCCCACCAGTGGCCCCACCGATCAGCACCTCCCTAGCCCTCCCAGCACCTTCCACCTGCTGCGGAACAGCTCCACAGCATGGATGAGATGCTGCGGGGAGTGCGGAGGAGGAGGGTGCACTCGTGGGAGGGCTGCCTCCTCCCCCGGCAAATTAGAATGTTGGTGCTGCTGACTGGGATGTGCATTGAGGGTTCAGCCCTGACCTACTGGAGCCTCAAGGATCCAAGTCATTATCCTTCTGTTTTAACTTCTCCACCTTCATTTTTAATAGTAACCATCCTGCTGGTGGAGAAGGACCTTGGGATGTTGCTCCTTATTTGGCTTGAGTGTTCATTGCTTTCCCTCTTGCAAACGATCAGGACCAATCCCTATTTGGTAGAAATGCAGGAAATAATCTGAGATGAAACATAACTCAGAAAGTTCTATCACCAGATACAAGTGGTCTTTTGTTGAACATTTCTCCAGTGAGATTGTATATACCATACACCATCTCCAAGAGTATATTTAGAATAAGACAACACAGAGATGGTTTTTGATTTTTGTTTTGGTAGCTTTCCTGGGTCTCACACTTTGATATATTTTAAATTTCCTGCCAGGTCATATTAGAGAGGATTATTTATGTTACATACATCAGTCATAATAAATCTTAGGGGCACATTTAGGGTCATTGGGAAGAACAGGCCTACTACATGAATAAATAGCTTATGGATTCAGAGAGCGTTTTCAACATAGCTGAAATTGATGAGCTATTTGCTGCAACTTTAGTTTAACATGACCCGATGTATCTACTATATCAGTAGTTTTCACCCTTTTTTTCATTTGCGGACCTCTAAAAAATGTCAGATGGAGGTGTGGGCTCCTTTGGAAATCTTACACATAGTCTGTGGACCCCCAGGAATCCATGGACCACAAGTTGAAAAACCACTGTTCTATGGTAATGACAAACTTTTGCAGATCCTTTTTTGTGGACCCCCAGGGGTCTGTGGACCACAGATTGAAAACCACTGTACTATGCTGTAAGATGGACTGATGGCCCAGATTTATGTCATGGCATGAGCCAAATCTTTCAAATCCTCATTGAAGCAAGTCCATCCACAATAGAGGAAATACCAGAAAAGATAGTGACAGATGGTGTACAGGAAAAGAGACTCTTTGAGATTGGGTAAGTAATTGTGTTATTGAATCCTTTCTGAACAGGTCTAATATTCATAACTATCTACAAATGTCTTGTGGGCCTCTTGTAGATTGTGATCTACAAGATACAGAAGCTCAGGAACACGAAGCAGTCACTGCCAACAAGGAATTACATCCCTCCGTTATTTTTTTCTCTCTCAACTGAGTTGCAGAGTTAGGGATGTTTCCTTCAGAATCAGGCTTATAACCAGGGAATAAATCAAGCATTCTAGTTTGTAAATTTTGTGGTAATAGGGGGATCAAATTATTCTTAACTCAAATCCAGAGTAAACATTATTCAGGAAAATAATGTTTGTACATAACAGTATTTATTCTTAGTAAAGTAGAGCCCTATATGTACTTACTCCACTAAAAGTTTTATACTGTAATAAATAAAATGTTAACAAGATTTAAAATGCAATATTTACAAAAGAGAAGACTGTTTTCCTAAAGGAGATTTTCTTCAACAAACAGTTGAATATAGGAAGTATATTCCTGGGAATGGGAAAGAAACAGAAATACAGGGGTCTAAATATTTTCATGAGCCAAACTGAAGTGCAAACAAAAATAATTCATTACATGCCAAGTGGTCTCCACCAGCACTTTATATTCACCCAATTTATGCTGGTGATATTTTGATTGCCACATATTTTTTAAAGAATAAATTAATACCAAAAAAAAAGGAGAGGATGCAATACAGAATGATGTAAATCATACCTAAGAAACCTCGTTCTTTTAAACATGCCTTATTTGTATCTAAAGCGTTAATAGTAAATACATATTCAGAAAGGGTTAGATTGTGTATTTAGGTACAGAACTGAGTAGGGGGGTAATGTGTAAACTGCACAACTCCAGGGAGAGTCCCAACAGGAATTGTGACTCAGAGCCGCTTGTGAGTTATAACTCCTCCCCTGCATCCTCTTTGTTCTGTGTGGGGAGGAGGATGTTAGAAATTTGCTGCTGGTTATGATATCCCATATGTTGGCTCAGGTGTGCTTGCACACAATTAGGGGGTTGGTGCCAAGGCTCCGTCTATTCCTGTCTTCTTTCTCTGGCAGGATGCTAAGCAGATATGTAGTGCCTGCTTGCTCCTATGTACCTAGACCCAAGCTCTGACTAGCCCATGCAGGACTGTATATAGAAGAAATTCTTATTCTTATACAGGTGGGTAGCCAAAGGTACAAACTAACAGTTATTTTGCACTTGCTTTTCAAAACTTCAAAAGCCCAGAGCTATGTGCAAAAAAATGCATGCACCTGTGTGCCGAATTCGTGAACAAAATTGCACCTCACAATCCATGTACATACATAAATCTGAAAAGGCTCATATATTTCCATCTGATGTACTGAATACCAAGATAGACAATGAAGGCAAAGTCTTTCATAGGAAAAAGTGTTTCAAGTTATAGATTTTGCCAATAAACTATTCTTAATGATTGAGATGAGTTACACAATATTTAATTGAAGCACTTGTTTAATATTTTAAGTTTATTAAGATTTATTTAGCTGTTGGAAGCCAGGACTTGCTTTTTAGACATAGATGGGTTTCTTTTTCTCTAACCAAGGTGAGGATGTCTTATTTAGTCTAGCTGATGAGAAATGTAAATCTAGTCATGTTTAGAAAATCATTTCTTTTGTTTTAATTTCATTTTCTCTCTGTTTATAGTTCTTGTTTGTGTTAAGATTATTACTCTAAGGGTAATTACATGCAGACACCCCCAAAGAGAAAAGAACCCCATAAACTATAAGGAGAGGTGTTGAAAGGTAAACAGTTGTGGAACCTACATTCCCCTGGCAGTCTTGGACAAGAAGCATGGATGGATGTGTTGGCTCTCATTGAGTTGTGTTGCCATTAGGCACAAACACAAGAGGAGAAGCCAAAAGGCTAAGCAGGAGATGAGAATTGGTGCTGGTGGTGGTCACAGGCATATATGTAATGAGTGAATAAGTGTACAGATAAGCTGACAAAAACTTTACACTGAATTTACAAAATCTAATGATATTTTACAAATATAAATGACCCAGATTAAGTTCCTTGGAAAATGGCATATACACTGCATGGAGAAATGTCCCAAATCTGATATGTTAGAGACATAGGACCCAATTTTGCATCCACAAATAGGCCTTTGCTACATGGGGAAATTGACCAGAATAATTACTGTGGAATAAATTATTCTGGAATACCTGTTCAAGAACAGCTTCCCATGTGGCTACACTACTCCAGACTAAAGTCATTCTTAGAGCTAATCTACAGTACCACGCTGCACCAGTGCAGCTGCACTGATGTAGCTGCGCTGCTGTAGCACATCTGGTGAAGACATGCTATGCTGACATGAAAGCATCCTCCTATCAGCATAATTACTCCACCTCAGAAGATATGTCAGTGGGAGAGAGTAACTTATGTCACACCGAGGGGTGGCTTTTTCACCCTCCTGAGTGACATAACTAACATTCACTTAAGTGGTAGTGTAAACAAGCCCTTACTCTGGGACAGAGTGTCCATATGGGGGATATTCCAGAATAGCTACTTCAAAATAATTTATTCCACCATAGCTATTCTGGTCAATGTTCCTGCCTAGACCAGGCCACAGGTAAAACCTCCAATGAGCTCATAAAGAAGCCCGGGTTGAGCAGCTACACTTCAAGCCCTTAATTTGCTCTTATGAAAATATCTATATTATAGAGAAAGCAGCATAAAACTGTAGTCTTTGGATGCATAAGTTTTCCATGCTTGGTCTCTGTCTAGAGCTGAGGTTTGCAAAATCTCAACAGAATTGGTGCAGACATTGCAATGAGTGAAAATACTGTACATTTCCCATTATAGAAAAAAATGACAACTTTTTCTACACCTGAAATGACTGGGGGCTAATAGCTAAAATTTGGAATGGTAATAGTCCTCACTAATGAGAAGTACCTTGGCTTAGAGAAGTTAAGAAATGCCAAATTGATTATTGACCAGGCAACCTTAATTTAGGCTCTTTGTGTACATGCATTACGATTTTTAACTACATGATCACATACTAGATTTTCCATATGACCCCTGTGTCTTTCCGTGAACAGACTGGATGAAAATAGGGCTAAATTAAAGTTGCATGGCAACCATAAGCATGGTGTTTCCTATCTTTTGAGTGGTGCTAAAATAATCACAGAAAAGAGGATTATCATATACCAGGCCAGACTGAGCCTCGGCTCACTGGCTTGTGTAGTAAACCTTGTTGCCCCTTAGCTTTCCTGCCCAGGAAGAGCCCCAGAATGTTCTTGTGACTGAAGAGTGGCAATTGTTTTTCTACTCTTCCCCCACATTTGTTCTGGGAGGAAGTAATCTGTGACAGTTCCTTGCCAAGTGCAGATTTCTCCCCTGCCCCATGTTGGCTCAGTTTTGCCAGCCAGTGCATGATTGGGGAGGGCAGAGTCAAGGCTCCATCCCACCCCACCCACTTGTTTTCTGGGAAAGTAGCAGTCATGAAGAGTGAAGGTCCAGGAAGCTGCACGAGAGGTCCCTGTGCGGAAGACTAAATCAATAAAATCAAATGGAACATAATAATATTATGTAAGTATAAGAGAATGAATATTATAAACTACTACACATGTGTATTGAAAGTTGTAGAAGAAATTGTATGAGATTATATTATGGTATTTGTAAAATGCTATCTATGTAATTAAACATCATAATGAATACGCACAAGAGGTAGACTTAACATTGTGCATCCAACTATAAGTGTGGAATCTGTAGACTTTTGGGTGTTCCACTTTTCACTTAATGTTCTCTTAGCATCTTTTACAATTTTTTATCTATGAGTGCTTATCTGATAGCTGTCATCATAGCCAATGCTGGGGCCTGGCCTAGGAACCTCCAAAACTACAATCTTAGGTTGATAGCTGTCAGACTCATCCTTTGTGGATTGAGCACAGAGGGAGACACATAACACACATTGACCAGTGGGTTATACTTGCACCCAACTGCTCCCATTGGCCCACACTTTAAATGGCTCTGTAATTCCACAAACTTCTGTGTTTCCGTCATGCTCATGGACCAGGCAGAAGGATATCTCCAGAAGGCTCCACCTGGCACTTTGGAAAATTGAAAAGAGATATGGTTGGCACATCATAGTTCCAAAAGGCCAAACTGCTGCATAGGGCAGTGGTAGCCTCCCTGTACTCTGCAGTAATAGGTCTGCAACCACAGCCTTACTGTTCCCCAGGTCCTGCAAATCCCCCGTCTGCATTTTTTGTGCATATTTTCTTGTTTGCTTGAGCTGTGCAATGTTTTCCACTTTTCATAATGTCCCACTTTAAAAACTTAGCCAATATTCTATTATCAAGGGCAATATATTAATTAGTGCTTTACCCATTACATGTTACTTTGTCTCATAGCTTAGCTGATATTTGGTTATCTTTAGATAGCTTCAGGATAAGTTATTTGAATTTTCAAGACAGGCACAGGTGTCTGTGAACTTTTTGGCTTTTTAGGAACTTACTAGACAAGAATATCTCAACCTAACCTCACCAAGCTCATCATCAGAAGTAAGCTCCCCAGAAACCAGAAGACACCAATTCAAAGTGGCACCAGACCCTACCATAACAACCGATGCAAGACTTGCAGACATATCGCCACTGCTATGATGACCAACAGCCCCCACAACACACCTTTTAACATCCATTGGTCCTACGCCTGCCTATCGCAATATGTGTTGTACCTCATCTAGTGCACTAATACCTCCATAACATCAATGTGGGTGAAATCAACCAATCACTCACTCTTGAATGAATTCACGCAGAGAAATGATAAAACACAAAATATCACCTCTGGGCAAACACTTTTCGCAAAATGTTCACTCCATTTCTGACCTCCCAATCCTCATCCTCAAAGGAAACCTGTGTAACACCTTCAAAATATGAGCCTGGGAGATTAAATTTATAACTTTACTAGACACTAAAAATCATGCCCCAATAAAGACACTGAATTTATGGCATATTACAACAATCTGTAATCCACTAACCCCTCTTTTTTGTCCTATGACTGGTGAGGTGTTAACAGGTCACTTCACCTTGAATGGTTCTTACAGTGTGTTCATGTATCTGATAACGTGGGTTCTAGCCCACAAAATCTTATGCCCAAATAAATGTATTAGTCTCTAAGGTGCCACAAGGACTCCTCCTTGTTTTTGCTGATACAGACTAACACGACTACCCCTCTGAAACCTGTTAACTACTTATGTTAATCTGTTCTAACTTGTATTTAGTGAGTACCTTTCCCAGACCTGAAGAAGAACTCTGTGTAGCTCCAAAGCTCAGCTCTTTCACCAACAGAAGTTGGTCCAATAAAAGACACAGAACTGAATCACAGAATCACCCACCTTGTCTTTCTCATATCCCGGGACCAACATAGCTACAGCAACACTGCAAACGGTATCTTGAATTCATCATGCTGAGCAGCTCACACAAAATCTGTGCTTTGTGCAAACTCTGAAGTATCTATTGTGGATCTGTCTAGTTCTGCTAGGTACTTTTTTCATGCATTAGAGTGGTATTTCACTTTTACATTGGCTACTGTAAGCATTGTTAAGAAAGCTATTAGCAATGGTAGGTTTTTGAACACAGCAATTTCCTTCACATTATTTTCCAAATAGGTGTCCTCTTTGAATGTCACTCTAAAGGTCTGGGTCAGTGGTATTATAATTGCTCCAAATCATGAGTTAAAACTGATGAGTTTGCTGCCTTTACAAAAATGAAACACTTTGTTAGCCTCTACTTTTCTCATTCCACTAAGTGACAGGAGATTTTGATTACAGGTCATTTCACTATAATCTGCCTCAAATGTTACAAGGCTCTCTGCAACTGAATTAACAGGATTGTGAAGTTGGTAAACGGACACTGTCAACTCAGATTTGGCACATAATTTACATTATGTAAAATAAGCTTTTACCAAATCTCAGGCCAATAGAAATGTATGTTTCCATTAGCATTCATTTTAAAATTCCATTGGAGTCAATTGTTTTTAAACAAATAAACAGTACACTAAGGTGTTTGCAAATGCTGTGGCCACTAGAATCTTAAAGGGAAACTGACTTCAGAGCCCAAAATGAAAGAGGACAGCAAAAAGCATTCAAACACACAAAATAGTGAAGAATAAACTGGATTTTTAAAAATTCTCCATAGGGGTTAATGCTCTAAAGTCATTAGTCATATAGGTAAATGTGTTTATAATATAATTTTAAATATAGAGCATCACTTCAGTTTGGGAGCTTGCTTACAAAGCATGGAGTGATGGGTGAGCATCTCTTGACAATAGGAGGACCTTTTTGAAATGGCAAGTCCTGAATGTGCAATGTGCTTGGTATAACTTAGTATGCTCTCTGATCCTTCTGTCCTCCCATATGATAATATATTTCATGAAAAATCAATCAAGATAAGAATAATATATTATTGCTTGGGGGATGGGGGTGGGGTAAGCTGTGACAGCCCTTGCCAGGTGTTACTTCATTTCTGAAAATGTCAGTGTCACTAGAACATCAAATTCCTGGACCACAAAGTCATGTTACTGACAGTTTTTCTTGGATTTATACAGGGTAGTTGTCATTTTGTCCGTTCATAGTTTTTACTTTTCAAAGCAGTTTTATAAAAAAATTAACACCTATTGTTTAACACATACCACCTGCAGCCAGAAAACTACCACCCCTTATGTAGAAAGGCCGATAAATATACAGTGCAGTGATGGTCTAAAACACTGACTCAAATTCATCCCTGGTATAATTCTAATGAATTTGACTCTAAAGTTTACAACAGCCACTGAAAGAATACTCTAGTATGTCTAGAAAGCATGACCTATGAGGGAAGATTGAAAAATTTGGGTTTGTTTAGTCTCGAGAAGAGAAGACTGAGGGTGGACATGATAAGAGTTTTCAAGTACATGAAGGATTCTTACAAGGAGGAGGGAGAAAAATTGGTTTCGTTAACTAACCTCTGAGGACAGGACAAGAAGCAATGGTCTTAAACTGCAGCAAGGGTGGTTTAGGTTGGACATTAGGAAAACTTTAACTGTCAGGGTAGTTAAGCACTGGAATAAATTGTCCAGGGAGGTTGTGGAATCTCCATCATTGGAGATTTTTAAGAGCAGGTTAGACAAACACCTGCCAGGGATGGTCTAGTCTAGATAATACTTAGTCCTGCCATGAGTGCAGGGGACTGGATTAGATGACCTCCTGACTTCATTTCTAGTCCTACAGTTCTATGATTCTGTGTTTAGAAGAGTAAAGATTATGGGATTCCCTTCAACGACCTCTCAGAGTGAGCACAAATCATACCAAGGACTAACTTAAAAGCCCATCTTTTCAACATAGCGTTCCCAAATTAAAATAAGATCCAAGTCCAAAACTTCTAACCTGCTGGTAGGGAAAGGAGTGGAGAAAACATCTGCTTGTTTACTTTAAATAATCTCTGTAAGGTGTTCAGATATTTAGACTACAGCAACTATCTTTTGTATATTCACTGTCCAGCACAATGTGCCATGATCTTGACTGGAGACCCTGGATGGACCAGTAATATGAATTAATATTCAGACACTACACTGACTGGGGTAGAATAGAAAGATTTTTTTACACTCTCTACTATTTTTATTACAGCTTTATGTAAAAGTCATAAGAATGGCAGCAGCACTTGAAGTTCAGGTAGAATAGTCCCACTCAGAACAAGCCTTTCATTCCCTGCTCTCGGGCAGAGGTGGGAAAGAGAAAGGTGTAGAGGAGATCTCAGGCCAGGCCACTGGGCTTTGACACAGGGTGGGTCCTTTACAGTGCTAAGGGTGCACCATTCTCCTTCCAATTTGAGAGCCAGGGCCCAGATCCACATGCAGGTATTTAGGGCAACTGCCATTGCTACGTGCCTAAGCCAGGTTTTCTTTGCCCCTTCTCTCCAGAAGGAAGCCAACATTCAGCAAAGCACTTAACAGGTTGCTTAATTTTAAGCAGGTGAGTAAACCCATCCCTAATCAGCAAAGTAAGCCAATTAGATTATTCACCTGCTTAAAATTAAGCACCTGAATCCCTCCCCCCCCCCCATTTCATCCCTGGCTGAAATTCACCCTGGTGCACAGGACCAAGAGATACATTTAAGGAATACATGCTCTTTTTGGTACCCCTCTACGGGGGGGGGGGTGTGAACAAAATCAGCAGCCCCCTTCTTGACTGATTTATATTAGATCTAGGGTGATAGTTGTCCCTTGGAGACAGCAGGTGTTAAGGCACTTGCACTTTTATTTTTATTTTTTCTCCGGTTTTAGCACAGGGCGCGGTCCAGAGGGGGTAACCCTGTTGCTGTCGACCTGGCACTTTGTGGAACGACTTCTGCCCGCCTCGGCGGGGGAGAGGTACCGAGCCCGGGGGGCGGGGGGCGGGCAGGCTGCCTTACCTTGTACACGTTGACGGGGATGTCGATGGTGATGTGGAGCAGGTCCCCCAGGGCCAGGCTGGCGATCAGGATGTTGGGGCCGTTCCTCATGCACTTGTTCTTGTAGATGATGCGCAGCAGGGTGGCGTTGCCGATGATGCCCAGCACGAACACCAGGCAGGACACCAGCGTGTTGATGTACTTGAACGTCTCCCTCACCTCCGTCTGCCCGGTGCACATGGGCGGAGAGAGCGAGCGGGCCCGGCCGGAGCCGGACGCGTTGGAGGCCGGGCCCGGGAGGCCGGGCGCGCGGGCGGTGGGGGTCGCCGCGGCCCCCGGGGGCAGGGGGCTGCCCCGCGAGGCGCCCCTCGGGCGCGGGGGCGCCCCCTCCTCCCAGGCGGCGCAGCCGCTGAGCAGCAGCGCGGGAGCGAGGAGGCTCCAGAGGCCGGGTCGGTGCATGCCGCTGCCGGGAGCCGGGCAGAGCCGAGCGGCGCCGGGTCAGCCTTCAACAGAGAGACGGGAGACGGGGATCAGCCCGGCCGCCGCAGCCTGTCCACACGGCACGGCAGACAGCCCGGGCTGACGCCGGCTCGGGGCAAGGGGCTGGGGCCGTGCCGTGTAGACGGTCCGGTAGATCCCTCGCCGGATCGCGGGGGGGGGGGCCCTTCTCCCCGCACTGAGCAAGAGCCGGGGAGAGGAACATTTAACGCGGCTCAGAAGGAGGGGGGGGTCCCTCCTGCCAAACCGGGGGAGGCTTTAAAAGGAGAGGCGCCAGCCCTCCCCGCCCCCCCCCCCTTACAAAACGCACCGAGCCCCGCGGAAAGCCCGCTTCCTTTCCTCTCCCGGCCAATGCCCCTTTCAGAGAGGGAGCCAGCCGCGATCTCCCTGCCTTCGCCCGAGGTCTGGAAGCGGCGGAATACAGGCAGCGACTTTGCACCGACCTTAGTGGAAACGTCAATTGCGGCTAGCGAGAGGAAACCCCCCGAGAAACAATCGGAGCGGGGACTCCCACCGCATCGCCTCCTCCCCGCTCCCGCCTTAGCTGCCCGGGCTTGCAGCCCTCACCCCGGTCCCTCTCAGCGCCTCCACGTCCTTTAGCCCTTCAAAGAAAAGCCCCAAGGCTTCTTTTCTCCCCCCTCCCCGGGCGGCGGCGGGAGGGGGGGGGGAAGGGAAGAAAACGCGTGTCCAGTGCCTCGTCCTCAGCTTGCTATAAAAATCTATTCACCTTCCAAATCCTCCCAGCACAAAGCAGCTGCCAAGGGCTGGTTCCTGCTTCCCGGCGATGCCGCACCCGCGCTCCGGAGGACGCTGCCTGGAGAGCAGCTGCTCGGCGCTGCCGCCGCAGGAGGGAACTGGCTCTGGCGGAACGAGTAAGTGGATGTCGGCAGCAAAGCAGCCTCGCCTTGCTCTTGGTGTGCGCCGAAATCCAGGGAATTAGGCGAATCGGTTTTTTTGGGGTGTTTTTTTTCTTTTTTTTTTCTTTTTTTTGTTTAAATTGTCACATCTTTCCCATCAATCACTGCCAGACTCCACCCGGAGTCCCTCCTACAGAGCAACAACCTTGCGTCCGGTCCCTTTGCCAGACTCTGGCTCCCCCAGACGCCTGGAGAGCATCAACAGAAAGTTTCCCGCTAGCAAAGGCACGTAAGGGTCAGCTGTGGCCAAAGCTGCCAGCTAAACGGGCCGGTTAAGTGGTTGGTTTCGCGTTGGGGTTAGGGAGTTTTTAAATGATCTGGCCACATAAAAAAAAAAAAATTAATTCAGTTCTTCTAGGTTCCTAGAGGTTCCTGCAACACATTTTTTTGGTGGCCAACACGTGCTGGTGGCCAGTCTGATAATTTTTCCTAAAATGCTTAACTTTTAGGGAAAACAAATAAATATGCGCATATACATGTCCAAATCCTTGCCATTTATTTATGTAGGATTATTTATTTTTTGAAAACTCAGTAATAAAAATAATATGCAGTTGTCTCTATTCTTTACTGACCCTAAATAGAACGGAAACACAAATAAGGTGCTTTGCATTTTCTTGTCTTTTTTCCTTGTTGTTTCTTTTGCCTTTTTTGGTTGCTTATTTCTTTAAGACTTGCTAGCTACTAAGTCTGCTGTGAGAAGTGATATTAACAAACATACAAATATCACTTTTCACAGCAGACTTACGCAGCCCAGGCAAGCCCAGGGACAAATTGAGCCCAAGATGGGGAGGTGGGCACAGAGGCAGCAGGGGCCAGGGACAATGGGGTGTTGGGGGAGGCAGCAGTAGCCAAGGGTGATGGGGAGGGGGGAAGCTCAGGCCCAGGGCCTGCCACCCTGCAGCCAGGGAATGGAGCCCAGGGGGACAGGGCCTGGGGATGGAGCCTGAAGCCTTGTGCCTGGAGCCTGCCACCCACTGCCCCAGGGAAGGTGGGGAACTCACTGGCTACCTGTTCCTCCAGCTTGTGTATCTCCAAAGGGGGGGCAGGGCCCAACCACTGCTGATGGCCCTGAGGGAGGGGCCATTGCTTTTTCCCCCTCCCCCATCACCACCCAGGAGGCTGTTGTTGCATTTGCGAAACACTGTTGGTGAAACCAAACAGGTTGTGTTTTTGCAACTGGGTTCTAACGTAACCATATTGACAACCTGTCCTAAATATGCATATTTAATATTAAAGGATTAAATACAGTAACAACTAGTCTACCAGATTATGGGGCAAAATAATCAAATGACTCCTTGTTCTGGGTCTTTGAATGTATCTTTCTTGGTCTGTCTTCCTATTTGAGTCTTGGAATGACCTGAGCATGTTGTCAGCCCAATAATAATTTTATGAGTTTCTTTATTACTAAAAACTATCCCCTACCTTTGACTAGTGAAAAGGGGTCATGTTACCACTAGACTCCAGCTTTACCCAAATTCTAGTTTGAGTTTCTGCTGATATTCACCCGGCCTTTTCAGTTGAATATTTTAGCCTTTACTTTTGGTTCTAAATTGCTGTGTAGTATTGTGTGCTACAATAGCTCTCACGTGCCCCACATCCAACACCCCTTGCCCCAGTAGTATTTACTGGTAAGAGTAAGAACCTAAAGTGATGGGAGGTTTGCCTGAGAGGAGTGCAGGGCTAGTGCCATAGGTTTTTAAAGTGCTTTGTCAGATGACGGGTGTTATGTATGATGTTCTTATTAAAAGCAATTTTATTATGACTTACACTAAGTTACAGCCAGCTAATCTGATTAGCTCTTTGCCAGTTTAGGCAGCTTTAGAGACTGTTCTCAAATAGGGACTGGAATCACGGGACTCATTATTAGAGCTTAGGAGGCATATAGACTTATTCAATGTTTTCTTCCAAAAGTCACAAACAATCTCTGAACGTTAGAAGGAATATTGTGTTTGGTTAAAGAGACTTCAGTTTAAAAACCCTTTTCTAACATCAGTACTTATTTATCTAGGATCTCAGTTAAATCACACTGAAGACCAAATTCTGTTGTCATCAGCATGTGTGTGGAAACACTGTAATTTACGTAAGTGGCTTATCGCTTTCGCATAAATTATGATGTGTCAGGGAAAAACTGTATAAACTGAGTTTTTAAAGTCTCTCCATAGTCTGGCTTCAGACTGATTGCTCAGCCCCTCTTCTTCTCCCTCCCCTCCCCTCCCTGCCCCAGCTCCACATGCTGCTTCTGCTAATTTAGCACTAGTCTCAGGGCTCGTCTACATTACCTGCAGGATTGATAGGCAGTGATTGATCCAGCAGGGGTTGATTTATCATGTCTAGTCTAGATGTGATAAATTGACTGCCAGGCGCTCTCCTGTTGACTCTGGTCAGCTGTCGACTCACCCCAGTGAAGACACTGCAGTGTGTAGATCTAAGTATGTCAACTTCAGCTATGTTATTCACGTAGCTGAAGTTTCATAACTTGGATACATCCCTCCCCCAGTGTAGACCAGGCCTCATGTCTGTCCTTTCACACAACAAATTTGCCACTGTGAGTTAGAGATCCTCTTCACTGCTAGCTCCTGCTGTCTAGATCAAACTTCCCATACCTCACCCAACTATCTGTTTTCAAACCTTGCCTGAACATATAACTTTTATCCCTTAACTATAACTCTTAATTTATCCCTCATTCTTTCATTTTTTGTTTTGTTTTATATCAGTTGTAAAATAAAGTCTCAGGAATCAGTTCTGATTTGTACCAGTGTAAATGAGAGCAGCATATGGCCCAGCTGGATGGGATTCACTCCAGTAATGGTTTTCAGGATCAAATCACAATTTTGTATTTTGCAGTTATAACACCACAGGCCAAATTCCATTCTCTTTGACACCAGTGTAAATTTGTATTAACTCTACAGAAGCTTTGAAATCAGTGGAAATGCATTGTATTGTGCAAGTTAACAAACTTCATTATTTGTGCCTCAAATTTGTGGAGTTCAACAAGTTACCAACCTATCTGCTAGTGCAGCCAGGATTCCAAACAGTTGCTGGTACTTTAAGCACCATGTGGTCTGTCCAGCTTAGAGGAGGTTTACATCATTACATGGCATAGCATTTAAAATGCTGTTGGCCGCCAGCACCTTGCCTACAGTAGGTTTCCGCTGTTATCACTAGTGGAGCTGAATCAACAATGTTGGGAAATGTTAGGTGAAAAAAATCCTAGGTTAGACACAGCAAGAGTTGTTAAAAGGACAATCCTCCCTGCTCCTCTTCCTGGCTATTTTTACAGGGGAGAGAAAACTTGGGAAATAAAAAGAAAAATATGAAAGACATAATGTTACCCCAAAGTCTTAGGTAGCCAATGAATAGGTAAAGAAAAGAAACATGCTAAATGAATTGGGTGTGGGCATAAAAATAATACTTTGTCTCTGCATGTAACATCATATGATTATGTAGTACAGGGATCAGCAACCTGTGGCATGCGGCCCGGGCCAGTCTGTTTAGCTGCCGCATCCGCAAGTTCGGCTGATTGCAGCTCTCGCTGGCCGTGGTTCGCTGCTCCAAGCCAATGGGGGCTGCGGGAAGTGGCAGCCAGCACATCCCACCTGCCAAAGGTTGCCAATCCCTGTCCTAGAGGAACAATCCCCCCCCCTCAATATGTCATTACAACGTTTATTTTTCTTTTCCCCCTGATATTTAAAATCAACGCAGCCAGCACACTTTTATACATTTTAATTTTAAGCTGTCTTGTTTGAAATGTTGCATTTACAACATGGATGAAGATGTACGCACTTAAATCTTTGATGGAAAGTAATTGGAAAAACCTGAAATGCAATCTGTTTTTGTTTCAAAAATGAAGGTGACCATGTTTACTTTTGAATTCCAGATGCAACATAAGATTGTATCTTCTTCTTCCTGGAAGCCTAGATAAGGTCAGTGATAAAGAACCATTGGGAATGTATCTGTGACTGAGAAAAGTATGAGCTGGCTCAAGGGATGTGATAGCCAACCATCTATTGTTTATTTTACTACCTACAAATCACTTTAGGAGAGCCTACCAAGCAATGGCGAAATCTAGCAGACATCCTATGTCTGAGCTACCATGATTCACTTATTCCTGCTTTTCTCAAGTGTTGTAGAAAGCTTATTCTAACATGAACAGAACTGTCATATAGATGAAAGCATAGATGTGAGTGTATAAAGCTGAAATGATTCTCCTGAAAAATTCCACCCCAGTGAAATCAGATAGTTAAGGACAAACAAAACCTGGAATGCAGTACAAATCCCAAGTAGCCAGACTATTTGCTAGGGATGTCTGTTGGGGACGGATGGGAAATATCCGCATCTTCTCAAGACTCAGGGCTGCAATCGTACTCATGGCTGGTGCCTTTCCTCTCCATGAAGGAGAATTAATGATCGATCTGCATAATTAATGGGATTACTTACTCAAGTAAATTAGCAGGATTTAACATTAAGTGAAAAGGATTGCACAGGATACCTTAATGCAGAGGTGGGCAAACTATGGCCCACGGGCCACATCCAAACTGCGGGACCCTCTGGCCCAGCCCCGCCCCTGAGGTACTGGCTGTCCTCCCTGCTACACAGCCTCAGCTCACTGCGCAGCTGGCGTAATGCTCTGGGTGGGGGGGCTGCAAGCTCCTGGGGCAGTGCAGTTGCAGAGCCTGGCCTGACCCGGTGCTCTGTAGCGCCGCCAGCCATCCGTTCTCCAGGCAGTGCAGTAAGGGGGTGGGGGTGGGGGGTTGGATAGAGGGCAGGAGAGTTTGAGGGGGTGGTCAGGGGCTGGGCGTGTGGATAGGGGTCAGGGCGGTCAGAGGGTGGGAAACGGGGTTGAATGGCAGCAGGGGTCCCGGGAGGGCAGTCAGAAATGAGAGGAGGGGTTGGATGGGGCAGTGGGGGACAGTCAGGGGCGAGGGGTCTGGGGACGCTCAGGGGACAGGGAGCAGGGGGTGGTGGATGAGATAGGAGTCCCGGGAGGGCTGTCAAGGGGCGAGAAGCAGGAGGGTTGCATAGGGGTCAGGGGGCCGGGCCACACCTGGCTGTTTGGAGAGGCACAGCTTCCCCTAACCGGCCCTCCATACAATTTTGGAAACCCGATGTGGCCCTCAGACCAAAAAGTTTGCCCGCCCCTGCCCTAATGGGTATTACCCATTATGTACTATAACAGTTTACAGTGCTACCTAGACGGGTGTTTGAAGTATTGTTGTAGCTGTATTGGTCCCAGGATATGAGAGAAACAGGATGGGTGAGGTAATCTTTTATTGGACCAATTTCTGTTGGAGGAAGAGACAAGCTCTCCAGCTTCACAGAGCTCTTCTTCAGGTCTGGAAAAGGTAACCAGAGTGTCAGAGCAAAATAACAATCTGTCCCACCTTGTAGTTAGCTGTGACACTCTGGTTACCTTTTCCAAACCCAAAGAAGAGCTCTGTGTGAGGCCTGAAAGCTTGTCTCATCTACCAACAGAAGTTGATCCAATAACTTCACCCACCATGTTTTTACCCACATAGATTATTAGAAAATTGGTTCACATCCATTGGTTCACAAAACCCCAGAAAGGGTCACAAACCTTCATGATGTCCCTGTGTGCTCAATTTTTTTTGTTAGGTCTCTAAAATATGTAAAAATTGCATGTGGGCAGTCAGTTTCCTATTAATCAGACATCTGGGGAGGCTCCTCTGCAATGTATATCCCAGCAGATATATTGCACTCAAAAATGCACTCCTGATATGTTAGTCTCAGTCAGGAGTATGTAGATAACCTGTGTGTAATGCTGCAACCACGTCAGTTGTTGTCTTGGAGCTTACTAGCAATATACATGTATTCTGTATCTATCCTAATGCACTCTTTGGAAGGTGGCAGTATTCAGGGGAGAGGCGTGATAGTCTGTCACCTCTTTAGGACCCATTCCCATGCAGTGCTGAGCACCTCCTGAGCTCCATTTCAGTGGAAGTTGAGGTTGCTCACCTCTTAGGAGGACCCCAATATATCTGCTGAATCAGGACTATCGACCCATCCCATTTTTTTTTATGCTGTGTATGTGAAGGTCTAAGATCAGCTCTGAGCTCTACCCTTTGTTCTTTGTCAAATTCAGCGCATTTATTTAGTTTCTTGTTGAGTGTTACTTGAACTAAAAAGCCAACATCTCTTAAGATACTGCTAAAAGATCAGACTCTGAACATTTGTACTTCTGCATAGGCATTCTGGAGTTATTGTCACTGCAGATCCTCTAAGGAGCTCATCAGGGGCACGCAGTGACCAGTACTTAGTTCTTTTTTCTTTTTAGTTTATTGGTGTTGGACAGGTTTATAACACAACATAGTCTCCACCAGTTAAAAAAAAAAACAAGTGGTCATAGAGTAACACCTACTTCTCCCCTTATATGGTAAAGGCTCCAACTCCATGTGTGAATTGTACACACATCTATATTTAGTACCAGGGGAATACATACTATCAGCCAAAAAGAAACAGGAATTCTGTCTCCAGATGCTCTTTTTATAGAAAATGGCCTCTGGAGAGAGGCTCAAAATCATGACTCTGTTTTTGACAGTACTAAGATGATTCTGGCTTCAAAATACTGAATTACATTATTTTTCTAAAATTAGCTTGTGTTGCAAATACATAACACTTCTACCAGAATATATTTTGTATAGACTAAATATTGTTTACTACTTGGTGGTTATGACGTAATAGGATTTTGTCATATTTTTTAAAAAAATGTGTTGCTTTGTATGATTGTCATTTATTTAGTAGGCACTTGATAAATGTTTTCCTTGTAATGTTAAGTGTGGGTCTATTCTGAAATGTGGTTTTAAGACTACATCGGGGCGGAGGGATGTATATTGTGTCTCACTGTTTCCACGGCAAATGTTCTCAGTAGGCAAGTGAAAATATGTTTTCTCTAATTGCTAGCCCTGCAATCAACATACAGTCTGAGGAGCAGCTCCTTACTCTACTACATCCCCTTTAAAGGCAGCTGTGAATTCCCCTCTGTGTGTGGGGACTGCAGGGTGGTTTAAGACCAGTGTAGTTGGCTCTAAACCCGGGGAGGCATGCTGAGGGCAAGTGAGGGTATGAGCAAAGTCCAGCAGTAGGGGGCTATTTTAGACTAGCACAAGCTACAGCAGCCGTGAGGATGCTCTAACTTTTATCAGGGGCCAGAACTGGCCCCCAGCTGCAAACCGGATTGGGAGAGCACAAAGATAGTATTGGCCAAGATGGCTTTGACCTTTCTCTGCCACGTGAGCCCAACATTGCTTTGGCATGCCTGAGGATCTGATCCTATAGCCAAGCTGGGCACTTTCGCTGATGTGCATCAGTAAAAAAGGTTCTGTAGGCAAAAGTAGGCTTTAGTTACATCTTTGCAAAAACATTATCTTCAAAGCAATTTGTACAAATGTGAGCCACTGGTTCTCTCACTGGCCCAGGAAGGTTCGGTAAAGAATCGCACAAGTTCTTCTCAGGCTCTAGGCTCAGGACACATGATGTTGTTTAAACATCTACCTTTCCCCTTCAGTGCTTTCAGCCCTCCTTCCTTCCATGTCTCTGAAGGATGATCTCTCTTCTGGCCATCTATCTGGGAGTCCATTGTGAACTGCTTTCTCTCCATTTTAACCATAGGACTAAATAAAATGATTTGGTGCTCTGGCTAAATCTCCATTGGGGTAATCAAAATCCAAAGGAAGGTACCAATCTTCAGTCCTGGACTCATGCCATATTTAGGCTTTACTAGTCCTCGGTGACATGCTCTGCATCAGGAATGTCTAATTGTGAGAGAGCAGAGGGAGGGAGGGAGGGAGCTGCCTGTAGGAGACTTGAAGCCTGGAGCAGGCTTGCTAAAGGAGCCAAGCAGCTGGCTCCCTATAAGAGAGCTGAAGCAGTGCTTGAAGGGAGCTGACTCTGGGAAGTCTGCAAAGAGGTCAGCTTTGAGCAGGTCAGCTGCAAGTGGAACCCCAGAATTGGGCGCCTCCTAAGAATTTACCTAGATTTCAGTAAGGCATTTGATACCGTGCCACATGGGGAATTATTAGTTAAATTGGAAAAGATGGGATCAATATGAACATCAAAAGGTGGATAAGGAATTGGTTAAAGGGGAGACTATGATGGGTCCTACTGAAAGGCGAAATATCAGGCTGGAGGGAGGTTACCAGTGGAGTTCCTCAGGGATCAGTTTTGGGGCCAATCTTATTTAATCTTTTTATTACTGACCTCGGCACAAATAGTGGGAGTGTGCTAATAAATTTTGCAGATGATACAAACCTGGGAGGTATTGCCAATTCGGAGAAGGATCGGGATATTATACAGGAGGATCTGGATGACCTTGTAAACTGGAGTAATAGTAATAGGATGAAATTTAATAGTGAGAAGTGTAAGCTTATGCATTTAGGGATTAATAACAAGAATTTTAGTTATAAGCTGGGGACGCATCAATTAGAAGTAACGGAAGAGGAGAAAGGACCTTGGAGTATTGGTGGATCATAGGATGACTATGAGCTGACAATGTGATATGGCTGTGAAAAAAGCTAATGCGGTTTTGGGATACATCAGGAGAGGTATTTCCAGTAGGGATAAGGAGGTTTTAGTACCATTATACAAGGCATTGGTAAGACCTCACCTAGAATACTGTGTGCAGTTCTGGTCTCCCATGTTTAAAAAGGATGAATTCAAACTGGAGCAGGTACAGAGAAGGGCTACTACGATGATCCGAGGAATGGAAAACTTGTCTTATGAAAGGAGACTTAAGGAGCTTGGCTTGTTTAGCGTAACTAAAAGAAGGTTGAGGGGAGATATGATTGCTCTCTCTAAATATATCAGAGGGATAAATACCGGAGAGAGGGAGGAATTATTTAAGCTCAGCACCAATGTGGACACAAGAACAAATGGGTATAAACTGGCCACCAGGAAGTTTAGACTTGAAATTAGGCAAAGGTTTCTAACCATCAGAGGAGTGAAGTTTTGGAATAGTCTTCCAAGGGAAGCAGTGGAGGCAAAAGATCTATCTGGCTTTAAGATTCTACTCTATAAGTTTATGGAGGAGTGGGTATGATGGGATAATGTGATTTTGGTAATTAATTGTTCTTTAAATATTCAGGGTAAATAGGCCTAATCCCCTGAGATGGGATATTAGATGGATGGGATCTGAGTTACCCAGGAAAGAATTTTCTGAAGTATCTGGCTGGAGAATCTTACACATACGCTCAGGGTTTAGCTGATTGCCATATTTGGGGTCGGGAAGGAATTTTCCTCCAGTGCAGATTGGAGAGGCACGGGTCACTTGAGGGAGGATTCTCTGCTCCTTGAAATCTTTAAACTACGATTTGAGGATTTCAATAGCTCAGACATAGGTGAGGTTTTTCGTAGGAGTGCGTGGGTGAGATTCTGTGGCCTGCGTTGTGCAGGAGGTTGGATTAGATGATCAGAATGGTCCCTTCTGACCTTAGTATCTATGAATCTATAAACTGATAAAAAGACCCTGTGAAGGAACCCTTTTGCTCCTCCAGGCTCTGAGGTAAGAGCCAGTCCTGGGACAGACTTCTGGGACTTTGTTTTACTATTCAGTTCATTTTGTTTCAGTCAACCCTGTGATGAGTTCCCCTCAAGGTGCCTCCTGGAATTGGAGTACCACTGAGCCCCCTAACCCACCAGCTTGGGCTCCCTCTCATACTGTTCTGCTGTGACAAACTGCAAAGCCTTCCAGCCTGCACTTTAACCAGCATTCATACAGGTAGGGACACACCAAGCTAGAGTTACACACAGGATCTTAACCACCAGGCTCCCAGCCTGGGACCCTCAGAGCAGTACCGTCCTGCCCTGGTCAAATCTGGCCGGTATATGGGTTTAATACCCAGTTCGCCTCTCCCTCACTGTGAAGAGAACAATGCACACTTGTGGTAACCAGAGAAGAGCAGAGATTTTCCCGAAGCACTCTAGTCAAAGCTCACTGGTTTAGATTAAAATAAAAACAAGTTTATTAACTACAAAAGATAGATTTTAAGTGATTATAAGGGATAAAAAAAGATCAAAGCAGATTACCTAGCAAATAAATAAAAAATACAAACTAAGCTTATTATACTAGATCGATTGGATATGAATTAGCAGATTCTCACCTTAAGAGATGATACAAGCAGGCTGCAGATTCTTAAGGTGTCTCACACAGGCTAGAAATCCCTTTAGCCTGGGTCCAGCACTTCCCTCAGTTCAGTCTTGGTTCCTCAGATGTTTCCAGGAATCTTCTTGTGTGGGGAATGAAGAGCACCAGATGATGTCATTCCCTCCTTTATATAGCTTTTGCATATGGCAGGAACCCTTTGTTCCAAAGCTTGGTACCCAGACCAGTTTGTGGAAAAATACTGACATCTCAAAATGGAGTCTAGTATCATATGGCCTAGTCACATGTCCTTGTAGAATCATAGCAGCCATCACTCACAGGCTGTCTGTAATGTTCTCAGGAAGGCTCACCAGGTGGGAGATAAGCTTCTCCTAAGGCCTGTTGTTCTTTCTAATGACCCATTGTTCTGAATAGGCCCTTCCCCACCAGCTATCTAGACTGAAAGCATCTTGTCTAGTGGGCATTACCCAGCTGTAACTACATTTGAAATACAGATACATAGTCAATATTCGTAACTTCAGATACAAAAATGATACATGCATACAAATAGGTCAGTCATATTCAGCAAATCATAACTTTTCAATGACATCTCGCATGACTTATCTTGCATAAAATGGATCAAAATTATGCTATAACCATCTCGTATTAATATCACTATGAAGAATATGGGGTGTAGTGTTTTTAAAAAAAAAAAAACCCTCCCCAGTAAGGAGTTTGGTGTGGAGTCTGTGTGAAAAGGGTCCGGAAGAGGGAGAATAAGGAGCAGTGTAGTGCAGAAGCATCTCAGGCAAGAGGCATGGGGATGGCCAACTCATTTACACTGCAGTCATCAAGACTGGATTTTCACCAGAATGAAATGAGTGCAGTGCTAGCTCTTTTGCCTGCAGCCTTTGAGGTATAGGATATCCCTTATAAGGTCTGTTTCATTGCCTGGATTCCCCCAACACTAAGACTCGCAGCCCCATCCTTGCAATTTCCATTGTAGCCTGTAACAAACCCCACTTCTGTTCCTCTTCTACCCATGAAACTTCCTAAATAATTATTCTGAGCCAGCCCCCATCCTTGGGCAGACCCATTTTCCTTTCTGTACATCTGTCTTAAATGTGTCCCAGATGGGCTTTGCCTTACAGCCTCTCCACTCCTGCTTACAGATGGGGCCCTTGCTTCTTCCCTTCACAACTCTTCTGTGCATCATCCTGGGCTTCTCTATTAGGCACACAATGGTTCTTCTGTTTGGTTGGTCAGTCTGCCTATCACCACAGGCCCTGTCTTCTGAAGTACCTCAGTGCTCAGTTATTTTTCTTAAGATAGCTGCCTCATCCTCAAGGCTCTCCAACTTCGCATTCTTTTCTGTAAAGAGCTCAAGAGGATTTCAGAAAGGCACCTAATCAGCTCATCTGCCTGCAGTAAGATGAAGCAGGACAGTTTTTACTCTGTCTGCATGGCTTGTGCCAAAACCTAATCCCTTGAGTTTGTGTTTCTTCCAGCTCTTGGAAGCACTGTGTAAACTGACTCTGTAAATTGTTAAGTTATGAGGGATTTCAGCCCAGTTTCTGTAGGCCTTGGCAACCTTCTCTTCTAGATCAACCAAGTGAAGAACTAGAGAGGTTAGTTGGGTGGCTGTAGGGGCTACTGTCATCACTCCTACCTCTACCGTGCACACAACATCTGTGTTTGTTTTGTCTGATAACCACTCCATTGGTGGCCTTCCAGTTCTTTGAACATCTACACAGTGACACAGTTGGTCTCTAGGTACTTCTGACCCCAATCTCAGAATTGCTCTTGTCTTGATTTCACAGCCTTATTGCACAGCTCCACAGATGCTTCTGTGCTCTGTTCGCATACCTTTTCTCAGTTCTGGGCCAGCATTCTCGGCACTGGGGCCTTCAGATGCCTCTAGTTGCCATCTATTAGTTTTCACTGCCAGGTTGTATGACCTTGCTATCTCTCCAATGAATCTCTGGAGCCTGCTGGCCTCAGCCTCCAATTTCCCTTTATCTCTGCTACCTCCTGCTCCAAATACACTTGATTTATTCAGCTCAGAAATATGCTCCCAAACCAAGCTTCTGGGTCTGACAGGAATCTGTAACCAGGCTATACAAGTCATTCATGGATTCCTAGGATGACAGCAGATTTGGGATTTCTACTCTAGCCAAATGGGAGTTCAAACTTTGCTGCTATCCTCCCACTTTTAATTCTAGACCACAGGGGCTGCTTCCTGATTTGCTTATTCCTGGGACCTTAGACTTCCCCTTGTTCATTTTTCCCCAGAGTCCAGGCTCTTCCTAGGTAGTGATTTTTAATGTGTTCTGTTTTTTCCCCCCCATCCCCCCCAAAACCCCAACTCCATACTTGCCCTTCCTTGCCCCATCTTTCCCCTTGCTTTATGCCAGGCCTCTTTTGAGTTCCCTGTCAAATGTGGGGGTCTTCCTAGAGTTTTGCTTGGGTTCAGTCACTGTATACAGGATAGGCTGTACTTCTGTAGCCAAGGGTGCTGTCCTGGGTGAGACCTGTGTCTTTAATTTCAGAGATGGAACTTCCAGCTTCCGAAAGACCCTGAAAATCAAACAGAATCCTAAACCCTGGGTCCAGTCCAGTTGAGTTCCTCGTGCCACAAACTCTCTGTTCAGGGAATTAATTTCTCCAGTTCCCCAGGACTTTCCACATAAAGGTACCTAGAGTTTCCCATGTTCTTAAAGGAGCAGGTCATCTTACAGGATCCAGAAACTCTGCAAGTAAAAAAGACCTCTAGTTTAGGGTTCCCCAGTCTTACATCACTTCTGTCACTCCCTGTCTGTGTCCACTGCTGGGCATCCAGCTTCCATTCCCCAATTTGCCAATCTTCCTGCAGTCTCAAAAAACTGGGTGGGGTGTGCCTCAATTTACCAGCATCCCCAGTTTCTTCTGCACTCTTTGCAACAGAGAAAGCTGTAAAGTCACATTTTTATGTCTGCAGTGTAGTTTAAATAATAAAGTGTTCCCAGAGCCAAAAGCCTGTTATGAACTCAGGCTGACCAAATGTAGCTGATTGGAGCTTAGTAATCAGTTCTGGAGAAACAAGGTGTGTGAGGTAATATCTTTTACTGGACAAACTTCTGGTGGTGATAGAGACTAGCTTTCGAGCTCCACAGAGCTCTTGTTCAGATGTGTCTCTCTTACCAACAGAAGCTGCTCCAATACAATATATTACCTCACCCACCTTTTCTCTCTAATATCCTGAGACTGACATGGCTACAACTACACTTCATACAATTCTGGGAAAGATGAACAGGAATGGGAAGGAATAGAATCCAGTTCACTTTCTGTCAGCTAAATTGACTCTGCCGTGCTCACATAAGTAAAAAGCAGTACAACCTTGTTTTTGTCCCTGAGTCCAGCAGGTATGATTCAGAATACACATAGGGAGCAGATCTGCTGGAGAATATGTGCCAGTGTTACACAGTCACTTTTCAGAGTAAAATCACATTAATAAAGTTCTGTTCATTTTGGGTAAGCAACCAAAGCTTAGGAAACTTTTCTGAAACATCTTGAACCCATTGGAAAAGTAGAAGCTCATGAAAATTAGCTGCTGTCTTGTTAAATTTCCAGTACTCTGCTTTTGGCCAGGATAGAAATGTCACAATAGTAGCCTTTGATCATTTCTGTTGGAAACAGTACAGAAAAATGATGATAATAATTAATAATAAAAAATAAGTGCAAATATTTTAAAATCAAAAGATTCCATGTGGATTTGGCTCAAATAGAGGTGAAGAGTCAGTGAGGATCTCATTTTATCTGAGATACTTTCCCCATTCATACTGATTAATCTCCTGTATGAACTAACTGGTCACTAATATATTAAAAATAAAGTGAAAGAATGATAACCCATGTTCTCTTCCTATGAATTAGTTTGTTTGACTTCTGCAATGACGTGAGCGTGTATTGCTGCTTCCTCTTTCTTGGCTACAGAATGGAAACAAAATGCTTTTTTTTCAATGGGAATTTCCTGGGTAAACATTTTAAATAAATTAATAAAATGAAGGAGTTTGCAAGTTATATCCTTTCTGACACAATCCCTGGTGTCTTCAGATTGATGTGACCCTTCCTGTGAATATCTTGAATGCAGTCTGGGATGTGCATATCTTTCATACTTGCATTATGCCAAAGGGCATAAATGCCATGAGAATTAGGCCAATGAAGATAAGTGATGACCCCATAATATTTAAGAGTGTAGTTCTAAGTTTCTCTGCTGTGATTGTGTAATAACAGCTAATTTGCCCAAATATCTCAGGGTCGATGTATGCCTAAGGACATTGGGCCCAATTCTTATCTCATTTACACCAGTGTTATGGTGTCATAAATTTGTAGGGCCAGATTCATCAGTGCATTCCAGTGGTGCAAAGCAGTGAAGATGGGTTTATGGCTGCTCAGAGTCACCGGAATATACCAATGAATCTGGCCCATTAACTTCAGTGAAGTTATTCCTAAATTTTTGCCAGTGTAATTGGGCCTAATTCTGATCTCAGCATTTTATTCCAGTGCTTGCTTTTACTCTTAAGAAAAAGATTCTAGTTCTTTAATGTCATTCCTTACCCAGTGGCTAATCCAAGAACTATGATGCTTTCATCTTGTCTCAGATTTTGGACTTGCAAATGCAATTATCCAAACGTAAAACCAATACACACACTTTTTGCCTTTAGAACAGACAGGAACAGTGCAGCTAGGAAACCAAATTCCCTCTCTAACACTTTTCTATGTTCAGTAGGAGCATAAGTGTCTGGTTTCCATCACGTATGTATTGTTGAGTACAGTACGTTTTCTTAAGAAGATTTCATGTAGGTGGGGTTAAGCATAATTTTTATGTTCTACTTCCCTCCTCCCTCATGACAGGTGGTGATTTTCAGTAGCATGGAAAGAAACTAAGCACTATGCACACCTACATCGCTAAATACTACTACTACTATGCAGATGCAAGATGTTGTAAGCAGAACAAAATTATTTTTGCAAGATTGCTGTGTGTTCCTTATTCAGTGCAAAACTGGTGAAATTCACCTCTCTTCAGAGGGTAAACACAACTTCTATGTACCTCTTGAATTCCGCTTAAGCCTTGAGAATAGGGTTTCAGTAGTGCATAGGCTTTGTGCTCACCCTCTGCACAGGGTTGAATTTCCCTAAATTAGAGTAGCTTACCACTGTGGGAGTCAATTCAACCTGTTTTGTAGCTCTTATCAACTTCATTAGGAGTTGCATCTGCTTATGCCCCGTCATGAACTTCTACATTCCCAGTGGGTTCAAGATGTCTCAGGAAAGTACCCTGATCTTTGGTTGGTTCTCCAAAATGAACACCACTTGCTGTATCTCTGTCCATATGCCAGGCACATTTACTGTGTGGTTTTACTCTGAAGAGTGACTGTGTAACAATGGCACATATTCACCAGCAGATCTGCTCCCTGTGTGTATTTTGAGTCATAGCTGCTTGACTCAGTGTTAAAAACAAGTTTGTACTGTTTTTTACCCCTTATATAGAGGAAAGTCACGGGAGAGGGCCAGATGGACAAGAACCTTGAGGAATTGAGGAACCTTGAGGAATCTTAAAAAGAAAAGGAGTATTTGTGGCACCTTAGAGACTAACAAATTTATTTGAGCATAAGCTTTCGTAAGCTACAGCTCACTTCATCAGATGCATCCAATGAAGTGAGCTGTAGCTCATGAAAGCTTATGCTCAAATAAATTTGTTAGTCTCTAAGGTGCCACAAGTACTCCTTTTCTTTCTGCGAATACAGACTAACATGGCTGCTACTCTGAAACCTGTCTCTAGATCTTGGGGACCTTCTCAGATTCACAAGGGTCCAAATGTGTGGATGTCTTGCTGCTGCTCCAATGGCCCTTCTCGCTCTGGCAGCATGAGTCTATAGGAGCTCCTATAGTACCCATGCTGCCAATGATTGGGTTTCCATGTACCTAGTGGGACCCAGCACACATTAGTATAGCTCTGAGTAGGGGAGGTGTCCATTCTCAGGCTCCTGTCCCTCGTTCCTGGCTCTGCTGCCAGAACTCTGCAGAGCTCCTTGGTCATGGAACACCTGCTGGAGGACATCTGTGCGGTGCTGGGGAGGGGCTACAGTGGCAGCACATGCACATATGAAGGGGACTCTCTATGACTGAATTTATCCTTAAAAGTGTTTGGGACAGTGCATGCATAAGTTTAAAGAGCGAGCAGCTTTTTTTTTTTACACTTACTAGCTGCTTTTCCTGATACTCCCCACCTTCTTCTGTCCCCTTGGCGTGTAAGTTGCACTAATCTTGCATACCCGTGGGATGCCAGATACATCCAAGTTACACTATTTTATCACTTTCATCCACCTACATCTGTCATCTAATCAACACCCAGTGTGTATCTTGCACCACTATTTAAGCTACCAGTGAATTCAGATCACTGACTCTAGACCATGGCTGCTTGTCCGCCTTCAATATCCAAATTCTGCTTCCATCTCCTGAATCATATGCAGAATATAACAGATATTTTTATTCAAATGGGTTAATATTCCCAGTTCATGACCAAGAGGAAACACTTCTCTGATCTCCATTTTGTGTGTGTGTGTGTGTGTGTGTGTGTGTGTGTGTGTGTGTGTGGTAACAACCGACTCTTTCTTGGCTTTGATTTCAGGTTATTTAGGGCCCAATTTTGCTCCCCTGGAAGTCAATGGGAACATCACATTGACTTCCTGATGAACGGAATAGGGTCCTTAATCATGAAATGGCTTTGCCAAGTTCCATTCTCTTACACTTAAAAACAGTGAAGCTAAAAAAAATAAATCAGTGTAGGATTCATAACTTCTGGAGAAAAGCCAGGTATAATAAATAACTCATAAGTAAAGGATTCTCTAGATTAAGGAAACAAACTTTGATGTTTTGCCAGACATTAATACTTAAAAAAAAAATTGTAATATCTTTTGCTAGACTGTGGTTGTTTAAGTAATGCTGAAGACATCAGTTGTATTTTGAACACCCACAAAAATACCCCCCCAAAGATTGAAAAAATGTAAAAATATTGAAACTAAGTTGAACATCTGATATCTTTGTTTGTTTGCAAAGCAGTTACAAATTTAAAAATGCACTTTGACCCAAAGGAAGCTTGATTGACTTGAATGGGACATTGGGGAAGTTTTTCCCTTCTTTTGTTTTCATATGTGTAGCATTTGCCCTTGTGTTTTAATAGCCATGTTTCTTTATAATACGTCAAATCCAAAATATAATTCTAGCTATTTGGTACAATTATGGGACAATATATAATTAGTGATGGGCCTAAGACACAAATTTGGATCCAGATTTGGACTTCTCCAAAGGCTGGAAACATTTGGGCCCAACGTTTGGTGGATAGGCTTGTGTCGAATAACAAATGTCTGATGTATTTATAGTTATACACATGGGGGAAAGTTCCACCCACAGTTTCACCTGTGCTACCCTACCACCATCACTAAATCCAAACAAGTTCTGGCTCTGGCACTGAAGGGAAGTTGAATGAATTTGACGACCTTTATTAAACTGCCTTCACTGGGAATGCACAAATGGCACTGAGGGCAGGATTTGACCTAAGAACTTTTAAATTCATGTGAGAAGGCTAGATTGAACCTATAGGCTCAGCCCTGTGTATGGGGCAGTACGTAGGCATGCTACCCTGGGTGGATCAATAGGAGGCAGCGTCAGTCAGAGCTACCCTGCTACACAGTGTCGCCTGTTCCCTTGTTGCACTGGAAGAGTGTATTTTGCAACCAGTATGTTTTCAGTATGTAGCTTGGTCTCCAGCTACATGGCCAACTAGTTCTGCTCGTCAGCTTGTGGGGAGTGGGATGGAGCTATTGTGTAGTCTACTTTTGACCACTCCCCACCCAAGGTCTCCCTAGAGGGAGCATTTGGAGCACTGCATCCCACACATAGAGCTAAACTGTGGGTCTAACATGGCTGTGCGAGGCAGGGAGGGGAATCCTTACTACTTCCTATTCTCTTGCACAACTGCCTTAGGGTGGCTAGTCACAGTTTGGCCCATAGTTAACGATACAAGACATGACAATTTACATCAGTTTTGGGGGCAATTGGCCAAATTCTGCTCTCAGATGCACTGGTGAAATCCCTTTCAAAGCACTGGGGTTACACCAGTGTAAAAAAGTGAAAAATTTGGGCCAATCCAAATGAGAAATCTAGCTCATTCTGAATGAGGTGAAGTTTATTATTTTATGTAGGACAGATTCATAGAGGAAAGGTGCTGAGCTCCCTTCCACCACAAAATCCATCTTCATTTGCATTGATCTCCCTCCTAAGAGTAGCTGTTCAGTAACATCTTTCTTTTTCCTTTTTTAAGGCAGGTATTTAATAGTCTTTGTAGGTTTGTTCACTGTTGTGACTCTGGTATGCCAGGGAGAGTAATCCCAGCACAGGGAGCAGACTTTACTCCCTGAGGAATTATCTATAGTCTCTGCTGGCCCTGTGATCAAAGAATGCAAGTTTTGACTCAAACTTGCTGACTTAGTGAATTGGAAATATAAACAGTACCATTACTGGTGTTGAATGAAGTTTCAGATCTGGTTCATGACTTCTCATTGATCTTCATTTCAGTGTCAGTGTTGGAACTTGTTTCAGTTTCATTTGTATTTGCTTTTTCTCTTATCCAGGCTAATTGTAATACTGGCCAAAATTCAATCCTTGTGTACATATATGCAATTCCCATTGGCTTCAGTTTATGCCTGTGGTTGAGTTGTTCTCTTGGCCACAAATTAGATGTGGTGGGCCAAATCCTTACTTCGCTTAACCCCATTGGCTTCACTGCAGTTACCCAGGAATGGCTATGTCAAGTAATGGCGATTTCTACACTAGCACAGTTTTTTTGCTGCAAGTTTCACCAGTGATAGGGAACTGATGAAAGTAGAGCGCTGGTTTGTGTACTCACTTAACTCCTCAGGCATCAGAGACTGTTTGCGTTAGCAGCACATCCATCATGGATGAGAGCAGTGCTCTAGGCCAGCTATCCCACAGCGCAGTTCTCTCCAGTTTGACAATGGGTCTTGTGGGAAGTGGAGGGGGCGTGATCGCTGGGCATCCTGGGTCCCTGCACAGCCTCCTCTCCCCAAACACTGATCAGGTCCAGTAGCTCAGCATTGCTCCAGGCAGGGGATCATTAGCTCCATGGAGCAGGCATTTCCACCTGGCCAGATAATTGAGCACTTGCCAAGAAAACAGGAAGGGGAGTTTCAAAGTTCCCGGGGCTTTACAGGGGGAGGGGTGGATGTCTGTTTACCTGGCAACAGAGCAGCAAAGCTGCTGGATAGAGTGGTCACCTAGGCACTGCTGGATATCCTCTGGAGGATAAAAGCTGGGTAAACAGGAAGAATGTGTCTTCACTTGCACATCACTACAAAAGCATCACTGGTAAGAGCTGTATGTCTCTCCTGGAGGTGGTTTTCTTTTCGTTTCACTGGGAAAAAGTCATTGGCAATTGTAGACGCTCCCATGGTTTTTGCGTAAAAAGGGGACTTTTTTCCACTTTAAATGGCAAGGGTAGACATGCCCTAAGTTTTATATAGGAGCTAGGTGGCCCTGAATTATTTAGCTGCAACCAGCTTCCTACCTTCTCACCCCCAAGAGAGATCAGAGAATCAAGGCCATTGTTTCTTAAATAAGTGTTCTGATTTTTCAGAGTTAGTGTTTTCAATTCCCTTTGATTGTAGAAGGAGCTGTGAGGGCTCAAGACCTGTAAAACTCAGCTCGTTTTTATTCTGGTGTCTAAATATGGGTTAGGCGGTTGTGGTAGAAGGTTTCTGGATAAATGTTGGGGTGAAATGGGTACATCTGATAAGCTCTGCAAAGCTAAACTGTGACCTGGATTAGGTCCCAAGTGAAATTCATTGTTGGCACCGATTTTAGAGTGTACTGGACATTTGTCAAGATAACAAATCCACATTACAGTTTGGTTGAATTTAGCTTAAGGGGCATTCTTGGTTTAGAAGTGCAGTGTATAAATAATAGGGGTGTTTTGTAGGACAGGATTGAGATGCGTAAACACAAGTGAGAACTAATTGCTATCCTACTGATGAACAAATTTTCAGGATTTGGTTTGGGGTAGCATCTGTACCTCTTTTGGTCTACAATTTAAATTACAAATCTCATATATGAACCCATTCTGTGGTGAAATTTCCATTTCCTGGATCTAGTTGGGCAAGAAAATATAGGGCCCCAGCTGAGTTTACAGGGTCCAGAACAAGATGGTGCAGCAGGGCCATTTTTTTGTTGCTTTCCTCTGGACTCTCTCCAATTTAGGATAGATGTGGACAAACTGGAGACAGTATGGACACCAACACAAGTGATAAAAGGTTTTAAAAGCCTGACCTGTGAGGAAAGATTTAAAAAAACAACAACCAAAAACTGGATATGTTTAGTCTTGAGGAAAAAAAAGACTGAAGGGGGACCGGATAACAGTTTTCAAATATGTTAAGGGCTGCTATATAGAGAATGGTGATCAATTGTTCTCCACGTCCATTGAAAATGGGCCAAGAAGTAATCGGCTTAATCTGCAGCAAGGGAGATTTAGGGTGGATATTAGGAAAATCTTTCTATCTATCTAGGGTAGTTGAGTTCTGGAATAGGCTTCCATAGGAGGAGTCCTTTGATTGCCTTTTGCTTGTTGCTACTCCTACCCAGTATTTATTTCCCTTCTACAGTCGGACATTCCTCCTCCACCAGATGTGCACTCCCTATGCCCACTGGCTCCTACACATGTGTCCAGAGAGTAAACCATGTGGGGTTACTATTGGCAGAATGACCTGGGCAGGCACCCATATGTACTTTCCACTTCCTCTTGACTATGAGCCAGAGGAGGTTGAGGTCTGGCGGGGCCTGAGGAGTGACGGTAGAGAAGCCTGTCCTCTTTTTAGGCATAGGGTGAGGGGCACAGGATAGGGAGCCCCAGGGCCAAGAATAATTGCTCCTTTGCATGGGTCCGTCAAAAAGGGCATATAGAGCTGTTTATTATAGCAGCTTATATTACCTTTTTTAATCTAAGACTGTAACTCATTTGTGTATGTATGTTTCCTGTTTTAACCTTGTAAATAAATTTATTTGCTTAGTTAATAAAACTTTAGGTAATTTATTACAGGATTGTCTTTGGTTTGAGATCTGAGTACAATTGACCTGGGATAAGTGACTGGTCTTTTGCTTGACTCCTTTGGGACTGGGAGTAACCTGAATATTCTTGTGATTTTTGGTGTAAAGTGACCATCTATGAAATAGTTCAGCTTGCCTGGTGGCAAGATAGACTGGAATGCCACAATATCACTAAACCTTTGGTAATAATTGGCCAGACCAATAATTGGCTAGACCTGTTTCTTGGTTTGTGGGGCAACCCAACCCTGAGTAGCTTCTACTTTTAAAGGGTGAGGGCGAACAAATCCACTGGCCATGCTATGTCCTAGATAAGATACCTCTGCGGCCCCCATCTTGCACATGGACACCTGACAGCGAGGTTGGCTTCTCTAAGCTTCTGTAACACAATTCCCACATGGTTTAAGTGGTCTTGCCAGGGGTCAAAAAGGAAGCTCATCTACATAAGCCCTGGCATTGGCATGTAATCCCTGCAACACTTCATTGACAAGCCTCTGAAAAGTAGCCCCTGAATTAATTAATCAGAAAAGGCATATTCTTAAACTTGTATGGGCCAGATTCCACTACAACTGCTGATTTTTCCTGGACATCAGTATATAAGGGAATTTGCCAACACATTTGAGTCAAATCCAGTGTGCTTATGAATTTTGCACCCCCCAGTATATTCAGCAAGTCATCAATTTAGGATGTGGGATATGAGTCAGGTTGATTGATAGCATTTAACTTCCTAAAGTCTATACAAAATCTCATGGTTTTATCCCTTTTAGAGACCATCATAATAAGAGATGCCCGGGGGCTTTTTGATTTAGTAATCACCCCTATATCCAGCATGCTTTCTACTTCCTCATGAATTTATTTCTGCATTTCTCCTATAGTATGATATGCTTTGCTAGGAGTAGGAAGGGGCTCTGTAGTTTCAATGGAATGTACTGTCTTGTCAGTTAAATTTGGTTGGTTGGAAAACCTGCCCGTGATTCTTGAAAAGGGCTAACATCTGCTTTTGGGTGGGGTTTAAACCCTCTCACATCTCAATGCTCTCCAGAGAAATTTCTTCCTTACTCTCGCTGACCAAATCAATTACGGGGACAGTACAAGTTCCCTTATCAGCACAACAAATCATATTCACTCCCATCTCCCTTTCATGGTAAGCTTTCAATCGGTTGACATGTGCTGTTTGCAGAGCTCCCCCACCATGCGGCTTCCTTATATCATATGTGACCGCATTTGCTCTATCATCTCTAAAGGTCCTTCCCACCAATCTGGCATTTTATTCTTTCGCACTGGAATAAACTCTAACATCAAATCTCCTATGTCAAAAGATCTTTCTTCAGCATACCTGTCATACCAAATCTTTTGGATCACCTCACTCCTTTCATTGTTTTTTCGGTACTAAATCCATCAAAGCCTTTAAATTCTCTTTTAAATGAGTGTCATACTTGCCCACAGGCTGTCCTGTATCCTCTGTATTACCCTCCCATGAGCCTCCAGTCAAATGTAGCGGTCCCCTCACATGTCTCCTGTAAAGTAGATCAAAGGGGGGGCAAAGCCAGTAGATTCTTGGGGAACCCTGCTATATGTGAATAACAAATAAGGGAGCAACACATCCCAGTCATTCTCACCTGGTAACATACATCTTCAGTATAGCTTTCAATGTACCATTTAATTTTCCCACCAGATCATTAGTTTCTGGATGATAGGGGCAGCCTTTACGTGCCTCACTCGCACAACTCCCATAACTTTTTGAAAACTACAGGCATGAAATTTGCACCACGGTCCAACAAGATTTCCCTGGGAAAAACCTACTCTGCTAAAAATGGTGAATAGGGCAGTAGCCACAGTCTCAGCTTCTATATGAGACAGAGCTTTGGCTTCAGGGTACCTGCTAGCAGAATCCACCACAAGTATATATTTCTTTCCATTCCTGGAAGGTCCAGTGAGAGGTTCTACATATCTATAGGCAATTTGGCAAATACCTCTTTGATGATGGACAATGACTGCAAAGGTTCCTTTCAAGGTCCCTTTAATCTCTTATGCTTCTGACATAAGACACACCTCTGATAGTAATTTTTTACTGTCTCAAACATGAGGCCAATAGAAATTCTGTTTAAACCTGTCACACATTCTCTCCACTCCTAAGTGTCCAGCAAATGGGCAATCATGGGCTAGCTGCAGCAATTCTGTTTTGTACTTACCAGGCACAATCACTTGCATCACACCTCACCAAGACATCTCTTTTTCCCAAGCCTCTCTATACAACAGACTTCCTTCTATAAAAAAAAAAATACAAAATTTTTTAAAAAATCAACCCTTCCCTTCCCCAGCTGGGGTATTATTCTGAGCTGCAACCCTCTCTTGGTCCAGGGTAAGATCAGCCTGTTGACCCTCAATAAACTCCTTCCGAGTTCCACTTAAGTTGAAAGAAGGCTCTCGCAAATCAGTGGAATATTCAAATTCCTCCTCTGAGCAGAAACTGCTACTCTCAGCTTAGAAAGGACTGCAGTCATTCTCCTCATCCTGCAGCCCTCCCTGCTCTCCACAGACAAAGCAGGTGAGTTAGAGCCATACTCTTTCTGGCTGTGGGTAATGCCAATAACCCGCTTAGACATGATTAAAATATTATTACCTATTCAAATATCAACAGGAAGCAGGTTTCTGATGTCCATAATGGCATCTCCATTAAAATCCTACAGTTGGAGGTGGATCTTAGCCAGAGGTACAGTTACAGAGAATTCAGCCAAAGGTCATATATTTAAACGCTTACCAGGGAGGAGTTCTTCCTCCCTTACCAAACTTTCCTTGACCAAAGTGACTTGGGATGCTGTGTCCCTCTAGCCCTTACAATCTATGCCACTTACCTTAGCATCCTTAATAAATTCTTCACTTCTTTCCTAAGACTCAGTCCTAATATAGCTCACTGGGTTCTTCACATCCCCTTCTGCTATCTCAAGGTCCAGGGTAGCAGCATTCCCATTGAGGGTTGTGTGTGTGGATCATGATGTGACCTTAAGTTTTGGACAATTTTTGGTTTTATATATTTTGGAGGGAGGGATAGCTCAGTGGTTTGAGCATTGGCCTGCTAAATCCAGGATTATGAGCTCAATCCTTGAGGGGGGCATTCAGGGATCTGGGACAAAAATTGGGGATTGGTCCTGCTTTGAGCAGGGGGTTGGACTAGATGACCTCCTAAGGTCCCTTCCAACCCTGATATTCTATGATATAACTGGGAGGCTCACAGTGATGGCAGACTACCTGCCTTACCTTGGGAATTGGATTTTAAAACCTGGGCTTCCTTGGGTGTTTTTATTAAAGTTGGGGGTAGGTTTATTGCCAGACCCCTCCTACCACTTATCCTGCGGGCCAGAGGGATTTCCCTTTCCCTGGGATTTATGCCCACCACGAGCCCTTGACTCAACATATTCATCAGCAATTTCTGCCTCAAAAACTTTGGAAAGTTTTTTTTTTTTTGTCACAGATGGCTGCCTTACAGTCACCTCATCTGTAACTACTGTGACAAAGCTCTGTTCTTGCCTCCGTGGATCCTGCGTTTTCTGGCAGATTTCGCTAGCCTCAGAGACTCACTGTGATTCTCCATGTAACCCTTCTTTCTCTAGAGACAAGGGTCACAGTCTACAAGAGCCATTTTCATCATAAGCCAGCGAAGGAGGTGAGGAAAAGTTATCCTTCCTTGCACAGTCTCTGTTGTCTCCCAGTCTCAGTGATTAATCAGGGGGCCCACCCTCTACTCTGGGCTCCAGCCTAGGGACCCTAACAGTTTCAGCTATGGTAGCTGACCTTTTAGAAACATGAAATGTACAATTCCCTGGGCTACTTCCCCCACAGCAGCCCTCACTTCCTCAAGCTCCACTTCACCCTTACCTCAGGGCCTCCTTCCTTGTGCCTGATATGGTGTGTACTACTCAGCCTCTCCAACCGCGCAACTTCCCAACAGCTCCTGACATGCACACCCACCTGACTAACTTGGAGGCTTTTAACTAGTTTCAGCCAGCCCCAGATTGGCTTCAGGTGTCCCAATCAACCTAGCCTTCTCCCTGCCTTCTGGAAAGTCCTTAATTGGCCCCAGGTGTCTTAATTGACCTGGAGCAGCTGCTATTTCACTTACCCTAGTACCAGGGATCTGTTTAGCCTGGAGCGAATCTCTCCCCCCCTCCCACTGCTCTCCCATAGCCTTCTAGCTTGGAGGGAGGTGGGAAGCTGCTACTCCTGCTGCTGCTAGAACCTAAGCTCTCCCTGCTGCTCCAGCTGCTCCCCTGGCTGGGCCAGACCCCCCCCTTCTCTGCTACCTGGTTGCTGGACCCCCCACACTTGGGTGCTGCTACTGCTGCAACTGCAGCCCCGGGGGGGGCTGCTAGCCCACTCCCCAGAGAGGAGGAGTGAGGGACCCCAGCCACTGCTGTTGTGGATACCACCACCACCACCACCACCACCACCTGAGAGGGGTCCATTCTGCCTACCTGGACGACCACCTGGAGTTCCTGGAGCTGCTGCTGCTGCTGCAGAGGCCGCTGCCTGGAGCTGCTGAAGCCCGAGGAGGAGAAGAAGAGGATCATCTGCCAGTGGGGCAGCACCTAGAGACTTTGCAGACCACCGTGGAGGGGGCCCTAAGACTGAGTAATTTTCAAACTGTGCTCTTGTGGTGGGGGTTTTGACTGTGTTTGTAGGGACACCGGGGGTGTGGCGTGGAGCTGCCCCCTGATCCATCTGTGTGTCCCCCCCAACCCCCACCACTATTACTACCACCGCTGCCCCCTCCACCACCCCCACTGGCTGTATACCATCTGCCTCAGCTCCTGCCTCTGGACTCAGCTGCTTGCTTGGCTTGCCACGCCCTATTTCCACCCTTTGGGCCAGAAGCAGCAGCAAGCTAAAAAAGACTTGTGCAAGTGCACATGGGCACATGTGCCCCCCCTGGACTGCCTACCCCCCAGCTTTGCCCTTTACTACCTGCCCCATTTGCCACTTGCTTTGCCTCCTCTTTTGCTCCAGCCCCCCTTACTAGCTTCAGTTTGTTTGCCTGCCCCGCCCATTTCCTTCTGCAGCCTTTGTTTGTTTGCCCCGCCCCAGCCTTTGAAGCTAGCCCCTTGGTTTCCCTGTTGTACCTCCAGACCGCTTAACCCCTCGCTCCATGTGCCCATGCCCCCTCCCATGCGCTTGTGCAATTCCCCATTTCAGTTGCAACCCTCTTCACTGCACCTTCAATGTTGTTGAATCCTGCCCCCCATAGTGCACCAAGAGGAGCCGGAATTTCCACCTTGTGTCGGTGACTGACCCCTAACCCCTGATTGCCCCCCGTCCAGCCCACCCCTTTTGGCGCCCTCCTCCCCTGCCTGCAGCCTAGCGGGGAGGAGTGGTCGACCTGCTTCCTCTCTCCCCTCCTCCTTTTGATGTCCTCCCTTTCCTCCTTGCTCATGATGGCGGGGGATGAGACGGGTGAGACCTCTCCAGTAGCCCGAGCTCCCCCACCCCCGCCTGCCCCTCTGTCACCCCCCCAAGCTTCTACCTCTGCTGCCAAACCATCTGCCATCGCCCCCGTTGGGGCACCAGCAGCGACGGGCACCGGGGTGACCTCCACTGCTGCCACGTCTATCACCCCCTCAGATTTGCGGGGAGTCCTCCCAGCCGGCGGGAAGGGCCAGGGGAAGAAGAAGGGGAAGGGCCCCGCTAAAAAGACCAGGCCCTCCATTGCAGGGGCTGCCCCCAATGCCCCGGCCCCATCTCCAGCTGGGGCGCCCCTCCCCGCTGTTCCCTCCACGAGCTCTGCAGGTGTCCCTCCCCAGGCCCCCAGAGCATACACCCAGGTGGCGGCAGCCCCCTCGCCTGCCGCTACGTCATTTCTCCAGCCCACCGCCTCCCCTACCATCTATAGCGGCCGGGGCCCCTTTCCCACGATGACCAGGAAGCACGGCGTCCGTTGCCTCCTGGTGCCCGCCTCACCCCACGTGGAAACCTATGTGCGGGCGTTGGCGAGGGTGGTGGGACCCACGGCCATTGTGGCGGCCTCCAAAATGTATGGCAAGGTCGTCTTCTTCTTAGCATCGGAGGCCGCCGCCCAGGAGGCGGTAGAGAAGGGCCTGGCGGTGGGGGGCGTGTTCGTCCCTTTAGAGCCGCTAGAGGACCTGGGCGTCCGCCTGATTCTGACCTCCGTCCCTCCCTTTCTGCCCAATGCCGCCCTGTTACCTGCCCTTTCTGCCTTGGGAAAGCCCATCTCTGTCATCAGCCCTCTCCCATTGGGCTGCAAAGACCCCGCCCTCCGTCACGTCCTCTCCTTCCGCCGGCAAGTGCAGCTTCAACTGCCGCCGGCGGCACGCAACGGAGAGGCACTGGAAGGGTCCTTCCTAGTCCCCTACCAGGGGGCCCGTTACAGGGTGCATTATTCCACCGGGGAGGCCCGGTGCTACCTCTGCCGGGCGATGGGGCACGTCCGGAGGGACTGCCCCCTGGCCCGGGAAGAAGGGCCATCCAGGACCCCCGAGCCCCGGCAGGGCACCGGCCCCGTCATCGCCGACGCCCCTGGCTGCCCGGCGCCCGAAACCACCCCTCCTCCTTCACAATCCACCTTTGCTCCCGCTCAGGCCCAAGGGGCACCTCCCCCACTATGCCCAGACGAGCGGGAGAACCCCGCCCCCGCTGCTTGCAATCTGGCGAGGCCTGTGGAGGAGGGTGCGGCAGGGACAGCGCCAAGCATGGGAGAGGGCCCGCCCCAAGGGGAATCTTCCCTCCCTTGTGCTGCCCCACCGTTACCCCCTCGAGTCCCTGAGCCATGGCCTCTGCCCCCTGACACAACCCCTGCTAGCCAGCCCCCGGATGATGCCATGGAGGGCTGGGCCCTAGTCCAGGGGAAGCGGGGCAAGCGGAAGGCTCGAGCTCCGCTCCTCCCATCTGATGCGGAGGCCCCCCGGAAGACCAGGAAGGGGGGCACCGATGCCGAGCCTTCCGCTCTACCCACGGGTGTGTTCCACCCACCAGAGCCGGCTGGGGAAGACGTGGCAGCACTAGAAGGCGGTATCTCCCCTCCACGGGAGTCCCTCCCCTCCAAGACCCCCGAGGCACCATCTGAAACCCCAGTGTGCCCCAAAGTAACCATCGCGTCAGGTGCCGGCGGGGAGAATCCTGGGGTAGCGGAAAACAATTTCCCCTCTATATATGAGGAGATCGAGGCCCTGGGTCTGACCCCGGTCACCCAGGGGGAGGACGATCCTATGCCAGCGGGCCTCGATCTGGGCGACTTCTTTCCAGCCCCCCTTTCCCCATACTCCCTCCCCCTAACCGTCGCTTCTGCTCCCACCTCCGAGGAGCCCCTGGACTCCTCCATCAACCCGGCTGCAGAAGGCACCCTGCTGAGAGCCACCGAGCCAGTTGAGGCGACGGCCAGTGCCACGCGGCTGGAACCTGAGCCACCAGGGGCATCCCTCGCTGGTGAGGAGCATTCGACCTCCTTTCCGGGAGAGGACCCTACAGAAGAAAGTCCACCTCCTGATGCCGTGGCTGCCAAATCCACCAGACAGCTTGCGCCCGGCATCGGTGAGAGCCCTCTCCCGACCCAGAATCTCATCTCTACCCCTGCCCCTGCCCTTCTCCCGCCCACCTCCCGAGTTATTATTGCCACCCCCTTTCCAACAGATGACTCCCAGGGAATGGCCTTTGTGTTTGCCCGTCCCGACCCACCAGGGGCTGCTATCCTCCCTCCGCCGCCCCCTATCGCCCCAGCATTCAGGTCAACCCATCAAGAGCCCCGTCGGGGGTCCGCACCCTGTCTGCCCGTCTCGCTGGGCCAGGGGGCTGTACCAAGGGCCCCATCGGGAAGCAACCAGACCATAACCCCAGCCCCCCATGCGCTGCGAGAGGAGTTGCGGGAGTTCCTAGAAGACGTCCGTGGCTCCCGCAACAAAGTCCAGCTTGCCCTCCAGCGATGGGGGGACTTTAATCAAATCCTCCGGGCCGCAAGGGCCCTCATGGGGGAGGGGAAAAGGACCGGGAGACAGGGCGCCGCGGCCTACCAGCGGGTTCGCCACTTCCGTGACTCCTTACTCACCTACGGGGTGGGTCACGGACTGCTACGCGGCCCGCCGGGAGCCACGAGCATCCCTGCCGGCGAGGATCCCCCCCAGCCCTCCTCATGGCACCCTTTACCATCGCAACATTGAACACCCGTGGCTGTAAGATGGGTCTCCGCAGGTCCCAGGTGCTCTCCTTCCTTCGAGAGGGGAGGTACTCTGTGGTTTTCCTGCAGGAGACCCATACGGATCCGACCGCCGAAGACAGCTGGCGGCTGGACTGGGGGGACAGGGTCTACTTTAGCCACCTCACAGTTCATACGGGTGGAGTGGCGACCCTGTTCTCCCCCGACCTACGGCCCGAGGTGCTGGGGGTCGCCGAGGCTGTGCCGGGTCGCCTGCTGCACCTCCGGGTCCAAATGGAGGGGCTCGTAGTCAACCTCGTCAACATCTATGCCCCAGCAGCGAGCCCGGAGCGGCTGCAATTCTATCAGCAGGCATCCGCCTTCCTCGGCACCTTGGATCCTCAGGAGTGCCTGGTCCTGGGAGGGGACTTTAACATCACCCTTGAGGAACGGGACCGCTCGGGGACCGAGAAGAGCCCGGCCGCCGTCGCCGTCCTCCAGGAGATAGTCGAACACCACTCCCTGGTGGACGTCTGGCGCGACCACCACCCGGATGACACTTCCACGTTCACCTTTGTCCGGGTGGAGGCCCATCGGTCGCGCCACTCCCGGTTGGACCGCATTTATTTATCACGCTTTTATCTTACACGAGCCCACTCCTCCAGCATCCGGCCGGCCCCATTTTCTGACCATCACATAGCCACCGTGACAGCCTCCCTCTGCGCGGAGAGGCCGGGGCCGGCCTATTGGCATTTTAACAACAGCTTGCTGGAGGATGCGGGCTTCGTGGCGTCCTTCCGGGAGTTCTGGCTGGCCTGGCGAGGGCAGCGGCGTGCCTTTCCCTCGGCACGGCGGTGGTGGGACGTAGGGAAGGTGCGCGCTCGGCTCTTCTGCCGTGACTACACCCGGGGCACCAGCCGACGGAGGGATGCAGCGATAGAGCAGTTGGAACGGGAGGTCTTAGAGCTGGAGAGGCGTCTGGCCGCCAGCCCCGAGGATCCACCCCTCTGCGGAGCGTGCCGGGAGAAGCGGGAGGAGCTCCGGAGCCTCGAGGACCATCGGGCCCGGGGTGCCTTTGTTCGATCCCGCATCCGTCTCCTTCGGGAGATGGATTGCGGCTCCCGCTTCTTCTATGCCCTGGAAAAAAAGAGGGGGGCTAAGAAACATATCATCTGCCTACTGACTGAGGATGGCACCCCCCTCACGGATCCGGTGGAGATGTGCGAGAGGGCGAGAGCCTTCTACGCAAGCCTTTTCTCCCCGGAGCCGACCGATCCTAACGCTTGCAGAGTGCTGTGGGAGGAGCTCCCGACGGTCAGCGTGGGCGACCGAGACCGGCTAGAGCTGCCTCTCACTCTGGCCGAGTTCTCGGAAGCCCTCCGTCGCATGCCCACCAATAAATCTCCGGGCATGGACGGGCTGACCGTGGAGTTCTACCGCGTGTTCTGGGACGTCCTGGGCCCAGACCTAGTCACCGTCTGGGCCGAGTCTTTGCAGAGCGGGGTCCTCCCTCTTTCGTGCAGGCGAGCCGTGCTCGCCTTATTGCCGAAGAAGGGGGACCTCCGCGATTTACGAAATTGGCGTCCCGTCTCGCTCCTCAGCACGGACTACAAAATCGTGGCAAAAGCCATCTCCCTGAGGCTAGGGTCCGTGCTGGCGGACGTGGTCCACCCAGACCAGACCTACACCGTCCCGGGCCGCAGTATCTTCGACAACCTATATCTGGTCCGGGACCTATTGGAACTTGGGTGTAGGGATGGTCTGTCGTTCGCCCTCCTGTCTTTAGATCAGGAGAAGGCGTTCGACAGGATGGATCACGGGTATCTCCTGAGCACTCTGCAGGCATTTGGCTTCGGACCCAGGTTTGTGAACTTTCTCCGGGTGCTGTACGCTTCCGCAGAGTGTCTGGTAAGACTCAACTGGACCCTGACCGAACCGGTCAACTTCGGGCGAGGAGTACGGCAGGGGTGCCCCCTCTCAGGCCAGCTCTACGCTCTGGCGATCGAGCCCTTCCTCTGTCTCCTCCGAAGGAGGTTGACAGGGTTGGTGCTGAGGGAGCCGGAGCTGCGGCTGGTCCTGTCGGCGTACGCTGATGACGTGCTCCTCATGGTCCAGGACCCGGGCGACTTGGTGCGAGTGGAGGCTTGCCAGGCCATCTATTCAGCAGCCTCCTCTGCGCGGGTCAACTGGGTCAAGAGCTCTGGCTTGGTGGTAGGGGACTGGCGGCAGGCGAGCCCCCGCCCACCCGCGCTTCAAGCCATCCGGTGGAGCACGGGTCCGCTGCTCTATCTGGGCGTTTACCTTTCTGCCACGCATCCCTCTCCGCCGGAGAACTGGCAGAATTTAGAGGGCGGGGTGATAGAGCGGCTCCGGAAATGGACAGGACTGCTCCGGTGCCTCTCCCTTCGAGGGAGAGCGTTAGTGCTTAATCAACTAGTCCTGTCCATGCTTTGGTACCGGCTCAACACCCTGGTCCCAGCCCCGGCTTTCCTGACCAACCTGCGGACATCGATTCTGGAGTTCTTTTGGTCAGGACTGCACTGGGTCCCTGCAGGGGTTCTCCATCTACCTGTGGAGGAGGGAGGGCAGGGCCTCAAATGTCTGCTTACTCAGGTCCATGTCTTCCGCCTCCAAACCCTGCAGAGGCTCCTTTATGGTGCAGGTAGTCCGGCGTGGAGCATACTGGCGCACGCCTTCCTGCGCCGCTTCCGAGGGCTCCGATACGACCGACAGCTCCTTTATCTCCATCCGAGAGGTCTTCCGCGAGACCTCTCCGGGCTGCCGGTCTTCTACCAGGACCTCCTCCGGACCTGGAAACTCTTTACAACGAGCAGGTCCGTGGCGGCCACCGAGGGGGCAGATCTCCTCGCGGAGCCCCTGCTACACAACCCCCAGCTCCGTTTGCAGGTGGCGGAGTCCCGCTCGGTGCGCCAGAGGTTGGTCCTGGCAGAGGTCACAAGAGTCGGAGACCTCCTGGACTATGACCGGGGAGACTGGCTGGATCCCCTAACCTTCGCTCAGCGCATGGGGCTTTCCAGACCTTGTACTCCCCGATGCATACTTCAGGAGGTGAAGGCCGCTTTGCCGCCCGCTGCTCGGGTTTATCTCGACCGGGTCCTGCACGAGGGCACGCCCCGCCCACCCACTACCCCAGGCCCGCCGGACCTTTTAATTGGACCCCTCCCCCGTGGACCCAACCGATCCCTTCACCCCTTCACTAGAAGCCGGCTGCACGAGATGCAGCCGGTCTGTTTTCAAACCGCGCCAAGAAAACATCTCTACACGCTCGTGTTCCACACCCTTCACGCCCGCACCCTCGTGTCCCGCCCCGATACAAAATGGCGGGACCTCCTGCCACCTTTGGAGGGTGAGGAGCCCCGGTGGGCCAGCCTATATTCCATCTTAGTCCCAAAGCCCGCCGGGGATGTCAGTTGGCGGCTCCTTCACGGAGCCGTGAGCACGGGCGTGTACTTGGCGCGGTTCACCACAATCCCAGACACCTGCCCCTTTTGCGGCGTGAGGGATACCCTGGCACATGTCTACCTGGAGTGTGCCAGGCTGCAGCCCCTATTCCGGCTCCTCACCAATATCTTATTACGTTTTTGGTTGCACTTCTCCCCTCACCTTCTCATTTATGCACTCCCTATCCGTGGCCCCACAAAGTCCCGGGATCTCCTGGTCAACCTCCTCCTGGCCCTAGCTAAAATGGCCATCTACAAAACCAGAGTGAGGAGGTTGGCCGATGGAGTCTCCTGTGACTGTGGGGCCTATTTCCGATCCTCGGTCCGTTCACGTATCCGGGCAGAGTTCCTCTGGGCGGCGTCCTCTGACTCCCTTGACGCCTTTGAGGAGCAGTGGGCTCTGTCCGGGGTTCTCTGCTCGGTGTCCCCGTCCGGTTCCCTTCTTTTGACCCTTTGACCGCACTCCTGTCCCTGTTATTTTATTAGTTGTCCCCCGGAATTTTTTGGGTATCTAGGTCGTGTGGATCCCCCTTTTAGGCTAGGGGGGACCCTTTAGCAGTGGACGGGCTTCGCCCGCCCACTTCCCGGATCCCAGTAAGACTGCTCTCTCACAGCCTTCTAGCTTGGAGGGAGGTGGGAAGCTGCTACTCCTGCTGCTGCTAGAACCTAAGCTCTCCCTGCTGCTCCAGCTGCTCCCCTGGCTGGGCCAGACACCCCCCCTTCTCTGCTACTTGGCTGCTGGACCCCCCACTCTCAGGTGCTGCTACTACTCCAGCTGCAGCCCTGGGAGGGGGGCTGCTAGCCCACTCCCCAGAGAGGAGGAGTGAGGGACCCCAGCCACTGCTGTTGTGGATACCACCACCACCACCACCACCTGAGAGGGGTCCATTCTGCCTGCCTGGACTACAACCTGGAGTTCCTGGAGCTGCTGCTGCTGCAGAGGCTGCTGCCTGGAGCTGCTGAAGCCCGAGGAGGAGAAGAAGAGGATCATCTGCCAGTGGGGCAGCACCTAGAGACTTTGCAGACCACCGTGGAGGGGGCCCTAAGACTGAGTAATTTTCAAACTGTGCTCTTGTGGTGGGGGTTTTGACTGTGTTTGTAGGGACACGGGGGGTGTGGCGTGGAGCTGCCCCCCGATCCATCTGTGTGTCCCCCCCAACCCCCACCACTATTACCACCACCGCTGCCCCCTCCACCACCCCCACTGGCTGTATACCATCTGCCTCAGCTCCTGCCTCTGGACTCAGCTGCTTGCTTGGCTTGCCACGCCCTATTTCCACCCTTTGGGCCAGAAGCAGCAGCCAGCTAAAAAAGACTTGTGCAAGTGCACATGGGCACATGTGCCCCCCCCGGACTGCCTACCCCCCAGCTTTGCCCTTTACTACCTGCCCCATTT